>NC_141143.1:18662392-19388708 GCF_053477565.2 Lygodium microphyllum | reverse complement strand
ACAACTCAAACAATGGACCAAGAGTACATACACCCTAGCAGTTCACCTTGGGGAGCTCCAGTCTTGTTCCAAAAGAAGAAGGATGGTACACTTCATCTCTGCATTGATTACAGAGGCCTAAACCAAGTAACCATCAAAAATAAATACCCCATTCCAAGGATAGACGAGTTACTCAATTGACTGCATGGAGCAAAAATCTTCTCCAAGATTGATTTGAGGTCAGGGTATTATCATTTTCACGTCAAGGATGAGGATATTACAAAGGTAGCATTCAATACCAGATATGGTCATTTCGAATTCATAGTAATGTCTTTTGGATTGACTAATGCCCCCGCCACCTTTAACAGGCTAATGCAGGACATTTTTAGACCACAGCTCGATGATTTCGTACTCGCCTTCTTTGATGACACCTTGGTATATTCCAAGAAGGAGGTAGATCATGAGTCCCAAGGTTGCATCGTCCTTGAGACCATGAGGACTCACAAGCTCTATGCTAAGAAGAAAAGTGTGCCTTCTTAAAAAGGCAGATTGAGTATCTCGGATTTATTGTGTCAAATGAAGGGATCTCTGTAGACCCTACTAAGGTTAAGAATGTCCAAGAGTGGTCTCCACCAACTACTAGTAAAGAAGTGCATAGCTTTCTTGGATTAACAGGTTGGTACAGGATCTTCATTAAGGACTATGCTTTAATCGCAGAACCCCTCACAAATTTGCTGAAAAAACAAGTTGCCATAATGTGGATGCCCTTTGAACAAGCAAGTTTTGATCAACTCAAGCATAGCTTGGTGACAACACCAATTCTAAAGCTCCCTAACTTAAGTAAGGAATTTAAAGTTGTCATGGATGCTAGCACACTTACACTAGGATGTGTACTAATGCAAGAAGTTCATCCCATAGCTTATTCCTCACGAAAGCTAAAAACCCATGAGAGGAATTATGCCACCCATGACCTGGAACTACTAGCAGTGATCCACGCCCTCAAACTTTGGAGACATAACTTGCTTGGTAACAAGTTTTCTTTGATCACAGACCATAAGAGCCTTAAATGGATTTTCACCCAGACTGACCTCAACATGAGGCAACATCGTTGGATAGAGGTTTTACAGGAGTATGATTTTGAGATCAGGTATCAACCCAGCAAAGAGAATGTGGTCGTTGATGCTCTAAGTCACAAGGCATTCCTCAACTCTCTTATCATGGAGGAACCCTCGATGGCTGAATCTTTGGCAACTATGGTGTCAATGCCTAGCAACCCTATCCTTGAACTAGCCAAGGAAGAAGCTAGTCATGATTTGGAATATCTAGTGATGATAAAGGAAATTTTGGGGAAGGACCAAAACCCAAAAGTTAAGATCAAATATCAAGAATTCTCCTTCAATGAGGGACTTGTCTATTTTAGGACAAGATTATGCATATCCTCCAACAGGAAACTCAAACAAAGAATACTTTGGGAAGCACATGACTCCCCCTTTTCAAGCCATCCTGGATATGTCAAAACCCTCAATACATTCAGCAAAAGCTACCATTGGGTAAGGCTCAAGGGAGAAGTGCTTAAATATATCATGGAATGTTTGTCTTGCCAGCGCATTAAGGTGGAACATGTCAAGATGCCTAGGAAGCTGCAACCCCTCGACATTCCCCAAATGAAGTGGGAATTTATCAGCATGGATTTTGTTGTTGGGTTACCCTCAGTGCAAGGAGGCTACAACTTAATTATGGTTGTAGTAGATATGCTCACCAAGGTTGCACACCTCATTCTAGTCAAGGAAAATTATAAAGCTTCAAACATTGCCAGACTATTCATCAAGGAAATATTCAGGCTCCATGGGTTGCCTAGAAGGATCGTTAGTGACCATGACTCCCTCTTCCCATCTCACTTCTAGAGAGAGATATTTGGGGCCATTGGGACTCAACTCTATTTCAGCACAACCTATCACCCTCAAATTGACGAACCAAACACAGAGGGTCAATCAAGTCATTAAAGATATCCTTAGAGCGTATTGTTGTCGTGAACCCAAGAAATGGATTCAATATCTACCATTAGTAGAGTTCACCTATAATGCTTCCTACCAACAAAGCATCCAAATGACACATTTTCAAGGATTGTATGGGCATGATTTCTACACCCCATTGAACTTCTTAGATCCTACCTTAAGAGTAGAAGCTTCTAATGAAATGCTTGAGGAAATGGATGAGCATGTTAAGACCATAAGACAAGACATTAGAGCCGCCAAGGATAGGCAAAGAGCCTATGCAGATCTAAATAGACAAGAGCGACTCTTCAATGAGGGAGACATGGTTTTTATTCATGTACGGCCCAAGAGGAGTTCCTTGTCATTGGGGGAATTTAAAAATTTGAGTCCAAGGTATTGCAGACCCTATAGGATCCTCAAATGCCTTGGTCCCAATGCCTACAAACTCCAACTCCCTGAGATCGTAAAGGTTCACAATGTATTTCATGTTAGCTTGCTAAAGAAATATGTACCAAATCCTAGCCATATACTCGATTATCAACAAGTTGTAATGCCAAGCCTCCTAGACATTTGAGAAAAGAGATTGAGGAGTAGAATCCTTAGGGAGTACTTCATTTAGGGGAAGGACTTTCCAAAAGATGACATGGATTGATGAGAGTACTCTCAACCAACAATACTCCCAATTCCTTTCGAGATGAGGGCATCTCGATCCCCTTAAGGGGGAAGAATGTAACAGTCCCTCTATAGAACTCCCCTCCCCCCTAAATGATTTTTTAAAAAAAGAATTAACCTCCTGGTTACGCTTCCAACTGGCGGATGGCGTGAGAGGAGGGGGATTATCGTGTCGATGGAGGTGGAAGGGGGGGCTGTTGCCACGTGGCAAAGGAGGTGGCAGGAGGGGAGGACTGTTGCATGCTTGGAAGGGCAAGGGGGTTGCCGCACACCCTAGAGGTGGTAGGGGGGCTGCCACATGCCATGAGAAGAGGAGGGAGAGCCTCCATTACAAATCCCCCCCCCCCCCCCCCCCAAAATACCTATATAAACCCCATCATTAAGGGGACCGGAGGAGGGAAGGCCATGACTTGCTACTGTGTGGGTAATGAGAAGAGGAGAAGAGTAAGAAGAAGAGGGAGAGAGTGAGTAGAGAAGAAGAGAGAGGGAAAGGGAGAGTAGAGAAGAAGAGAAGAATAAGAAGAAGTGAGTAGAGAAGAAGAGAGAGGGAGAGGGAGAGTAGAGAAGAAGAGAAGAAGAGAAGAATAAGAAGAAGAGGGAGAGAGTGAGTAGAGAAGAAGAGAAGAATAAGAAGAAGAGGGAGAGAGAGAGAGGAGAGAAGAAGGGAAGAATAAGAAGAAGAGGGAGAGAGAGAGTAGAGAAGAATAAGAAGAGGGAGAGAGTGAGTAGAGAAGAAGAGAAGAATAAGAAGAAGAGGGAGAGAGAGAGAGGAGAGAAGAAGGGAAGAATAAGAAGAAGAGGGAGAGAGAGAGTAGAGAAGAATAAGAAGAAGAGGGAGAGAGTGAGTAGAGAAGAAGAGAAGAATAAGAAGAAGAGGGAGAGAGAGAGAGAGAGGAGAAGAAGAAGAGAGGAGAGAAAGAAGAGAGAGAAGAAGAAGAAGAAGAGTAGGAAGACAGAGAGAGAAAGAGAAAAGAGAGGACAGGGAAAGTAAGAGGAGAGAGAAAAAGAGAGAGAGAAGGACATTGTTTTTTTTCCCTCATTGAAGAACTCAGAGATCGCCATCTCTCTTTCTTTTCCCCCCCTTTTGGAGAAGATCCCCGCAGACTAGTCCTTTCCGCGATCTGGGTGCGTAGCCGCGAAGCAAAGGCCAAATCATATGATGCCTCCCAAACAAAGTAAGGCCCAACCAAACATGAATCCTGCCTCAACCGATGGGGCCGTGGGGCAAGGAACCACGTCACTTGGTAATCAGGTGCGTTCCCTTCACCCTACCCTGATTGGGGGTCTTAAGGACATAGCCCAGACTTCCTTGGGAAGGGAAAGCCATTCAGTCAAAATCTATCATATATAACCACCATTTAGTTTACATCATTCTATCATATTGGAAATTGTGCTTACTTGCAATCTGGTATGTTTTTGAACAAGTAAATTACACGGGAAATTTTGCATTTGTGTATGCAAAAAGAAGAAGCCAAGACCTTATTGATTATGATTGTAATACCTTAGATTATGCACTAACATTAGCATGCTTAAAAATTGGGTTACTAAAACACTTATGCATATTCGTCGATCAGCAAAAATCATACCTTTTTTCTTTGCATCACAAAACTTGTGAAATTGGAAAGGTAGAAGTAACGGTTGAATCAAGTACGTGAAATTCTTGAACTGCTACGATGATGTTTAAGTGTATCTAGACTATTGCAAGACTAAAACAGGTATTAGGCCCTATAAACCTTCAGAGGGGGGATGTTTGCTTTTGCCTTAGGACTGATAACTTCATGTCCTACACCCAATATATATATATATATATATATATATATATATATATATAAAGTCTCTATTTGTGTCTTTCATAAGCGCGTCAAAATGAATTCCCAAAAGCAAAGGCCTGCTTGCAGCATTGTATTGTCTAGGAAAGATACGCCTCCAAATTACATGGCATCATAATCAGTTTTGTTGCGCTGCTAGGGATTCATCTTGAAGATAACTATTAACCGCACTTACGAAATACAAAAATTTGTCTCAATAAAAATGAACCCTATACACGCAAGGATAGGGCTCAACTCAACTTATTTAGGGTTTCAAAGAAACTAAGCCAATCTATAGTTACTTCATAGGGGGATGGAACGAAGAAAATTCCCTATATTGGAAATTACCGCTAAGGCAAGAAGGACAAACGCTTGGGTCAAGAGAGGGACCCCACCTTAGCAGATGTCTCGAGCACTCACCTGCACCTTTGTTTGTGCTTGTAAATTGAGGAACACTGTTTCTAAATTTAAAAAAAAAAAACCAAAAAACCAAAAAAAAGGAGAGATTGTGTAATCCCAAACTCATAATTGAGTATAGTGAATCAGGTTGGACTTTTGGAGGGCACGCCAAACCACCCCCATCTGGCCACCAATCCTAGCCAAGGGGGTTCTAGATAGCCATGACGGGAATGTGGACCAAACCTGCCATGAGAGGTCTCTCCGCGGATTGGTTTGGACATAGGAGGACACTTGGATACCAGGGAGGGCTCTGGCTGTAAATTCCCTGCCTCTGGGTCCTACTCAAACGATCAGCGTAACTCGGGATAGATTCTCGAGGGGCCCTTATTACTAGTGCAAGGCGGTAACTTGGTGGAAGTTAAGTGCATCTTTACAGATTGCGGATATTGTCCCATTTGAACAAGTTTTGTATCTTTGTTAAATTTCTAATATTAAATACCTCCAAGGAACCTACTTGAATTTATTTTCGTGTTAGTGCCATAAGATTATGTGAACGAACCCTGTCCTTTTAAAAGGCTAATTAAGGAAGTTGTTTTTACATGTCACACCTAAAAGTGATAGGGCTAATTAGACAACTAAAGTACTCCAAGTGAGGGAAGTGGGAGGACAGAACCCCCGACGGGTCTGTCCTATGGTAGGGTGGTCCTAGAGAACTAGGAGGCTTCTCACAAGGTTTTACTAACGACCGACACTTAGAAATCATTAGGTTAGAATGCCGATTCATGCCATTTTAGGGATTCTCTTTGAACCAAATGAGGCATGGGTCTGCATTGGCTTGGGTATCTTTTCGTAAAGTAGGATGTCCAAAACCCAACGCTAGAATGCTTTCAGGAGACCTTGACCACTAGGGACTCAAGTTTCAGGTCAATCCTAGTGGGTTCAACCCGCAAACATTCCGTTGTGAGGCGGACTCGACAAACCCTAGGCGACAAACCCCGTGACATTCCATAGGAGTGCTAGGCGGTGTCGCTTAGACTCCTCTCTCGATGGACCGCTAAAAACGTGCTTGGACAGCCAATAGGTGGGCACATTACACTGCCGATCACTTTCCACACCTACGGATCCCATAGACGGTAACCCATCTCTCCTTCATCTCCATACTAATGAAAATGCATTTTATACTTTTAGGATCCACCTTATTGCGTTTGTCCTTGGGCACATGGCAGAATGCCTCACATCCAAAGACATGCAAATGATCATAAGAGGGGGACTTGCCTGCCCATACCTCCTCTGCAACCTAAAAGTCAATGCCACTACTAAGCGACATGTTAATGAGATGCACTGCAACACTAACTACCTCAGCCCAAAAGTGTTGCAGTAAGCCAGCCTGGCTAAGCATGCTACGGACCCTTTCTTGAATGGTCCTATTCATGCGTTCAACACCATACCATTCTCGAGTGGGGTGTGAGGGGCAGTCAACTGACACTTAATACCCTACTCATCACAAAACTGCTCAAAAGCATGTGATACATACTCACCCCCATTATCTGACCTTAGGCATTTGAGCCTTTTCCCAGACTGGTTCTCTGCCAATGTAAGCCAATGCTGAAATGTGTCTAAGACATCAGATTTTCTCTTTATGGGATAAGGCCAAACCTTACATGAGTAATCATCTATGAAAGTAACAGAGTACTTTGCCCCACCAAGTGATTGACAAGGCATGGGCCCACATACATCTGAGTGCACAAGAGCCAAGGACTCACCCATGCATTTCTTACTAGACTTTTTATGCGTATTTCTAGTCTAATTGCCATACAAACAATGATCACAAGAATCAAAATGCGAAGAGTCAAAAGGCGGAAGATATTGCAAAGCACGGAGCATTTTCATTCCTTTAAGAGACATATGCCCCAAACGAGCATGCCAAAGGGATACATGGGAAATAGAACCCACAAACAAAACATGATCCAATGTAGCTCCATATACAAGTAAGGGATAGAGGCTGCCAGACTTGGCACCTCTTGCAAGTACAAGCCTGCCACAAGTAATCTTCCATGTAAAGTCTCTAAAGGACACAAAATACCCTGCATCATCAAGTTGTCCAGTTGACATAAGTCTGCGAGTCAATGCAAGTACATGGCATACATCATGCAAAACAAAAGAACTTCCAGAAGAAAACTACAGCCTAGCATCTCCAACGCCCACAATGTTAAGAGAGCTATCATCACCAAGACGCATAGAACCAGACATGGTACGATAGGTATGAAACCAATCTCTGCAAGGCGTCACATGAAAGGACGCACCCAAATCCAAGAGCTAGCACTGCGCATACATAGAATGTATCTCAAAGTATGTAAGGCATCGCATGAAGAAGCTACAAGTGTGTAATCATCATCTAAATCAGTGGCATGCATGACATTAACCTCTTCTATCTTCATATTGGACTTTTCAGGTACAATACTGCGCTCATAAGACTTTTCCTACACTTTTTCTTTTCCCTTTTCCTTGCGCTTATCATCGTGCATTTTGTGGCACTTGTTTATTTTTTTATGTGATAATGGATATGTCATGCTTTCCCACAATAATGACATGTAAGATCAGACTTCCGTCCATGGGACTTACTGTAACCATGTGACTTGGACCTGGACTTCTGAGAGTCCTTGCCCTTATGATCATTATCATGCCTGCCATGTCTACCACCTCTAACGGTCAATGCATGTGAAGAGCGAGAAGCATCATTGTTTCTCTTGTTGATTTCCTCATTCAATAAAGCACTCTCAATATCTTTGATTTTCATCCCATCAATCTTGTTCGTGCATATGGCAGTACGAAATACATCCCATGATTTAGGCAATGTGCCAAGCAGAAACAACGGGTGCAAGTTGTCTTTGAACTCAATACCCTGTGACAACAGACTCTTCATGATAGCATGAAACTAATTGAAATGAGATGAAAGGGAGGTCCCCTCCTTCACGCGAAGGTCCATTAGTTGCTTCAGCTAATACATTTGTGACATAGGACTCTGCTGCGCATAGAGCTCCTGAATCTTCTCCCATAAATCCCATGCACTTTGATTCTCATCTTCAACAACATTATGATGGAATTCTTTTGAGAGTGAAAAAATAATGGTAGACTTGCATAGCTCATCAACTTCTATCCAAAAATCATCATCCATATCCTCAGGTTTAACACCCTTGAAACATAAGGGTTTAATCTACAACTTCTGCACCAAAACCTGGCATATTTGGGACTTTCTGTATCTTTCAAATGACCAACCATACTGTCCCAAATCAAAGTAAAAAAGAAAAATTGTAGGTTGTTGTAATTAGTAGAAAATGCACTAAACCACTGCTAAAACTAGCTGAAAGGGTGGATTTCACTAAGAGAAGCACCTGTCCACCAAATATGACCAAGATAACATCAAATAATAAGCATTACCCTCATAGAAGTGCTCAAAATCTGCAAATTTTAGCTTGTTGTAATAAATGATGGCAGTATGAAAAAGTGTCCCAAAATGAAGCAATCATTGATACATATGCCACTGCAACTGCCAAGTAGCAAGATACATCCAACAATGAGTTTCCAGGGGAAAGAAGGTACCAAGAACTATCAAACCAATAACCTGTCAGGCAAGAGACATCTAATAGGTCCAGAATTCATGCATGTAATGGGTCTTGGGGTAAGAGAAGAGACCAAGCACAAGCACAACTGATAGAGCAAGAAGCTCAATACATAACCATCCAAGATGCATACAAAATTGACAAACCTGTGACAGAGATAGGTGCCTGCCCCAATAGGCATATCAAATCAGCCCACTACAGACAAACTGCAAACATAAAGCTCTCAAGAGAGCAAATGCATGTAACTATCCCACAAGATTAAACTCATCTGTAAATAAGACTATGTGTATATCCAAATATACCAAGAGGCTCCCACTAGAAGTGAAGGCAGATGCAAAGAGAGCAAGCAACACTCTAATACATCAAATATATAGCATCAGGCATGCCAAATCCCAGTAGGGTACATCCGAAGCATAAATGCTAGGCTATCTCAGACCCCTAAAGCATAAGCCTAAAAGCATTCAAAGAGCATGTAACTAACAACCAAATGTAATGTCCACTAGATCCAAAATGCACAAATATATCGGAAGACGAAGCTCCAAGTAATTGTTAAGCATGGGAAAACCAAGTGGCATCCATATCTGACCAAAGCATAAATGCAAGATACCTAAATTTCAAGCAGTGACAATAGGCATAGACCGGTCCAAAGCATGCCAAACTGAAGCCAAATTCTAGGGAAAAATGACCAATTCAGAGCTTAATCCAAGCTCAAAAGCATTCTGGAACCAAGAAGAAGCATTTGACAACCTCCAAATACATTGGTATGATCATTCAAACCTCCAGGAAGCACCCCATATCCATGAACCAATGCATACACCAAGTAAATGAGCTTCAGCCCACTGTATTATAGCAAGCAATTTACTATTAAATGAAGCTTATGGTACTCAAATCTGTTCCAAATCAGTCCCAAAGCATAGACATAGCATCCCATAATATCCTGGCATCAATAGGTATCAAACGAGCAATGCCAAGAAGCATCAAACAACAAATGTCAAGTGATGCCCTGTTTTGACAGTCCTGGGATTGTGTATACAGCAAAGGACTAAAGGGGAAAGCACTTGAATTGATCATCGGGAGTCAAGCACTAATGCCATGGAGTCAAGAAATGCTCGGGAAGCTTGGAAAGAGTGCCAGGAAGCCGAGGGGGAGCAGGGAAATGCCAGGGAGTAGATCATCCCAGCCCCCTAAAAATGCACTGAAAATTGCGTTGCTTGTTCTTGGGGACTAGGGGTCTTCTATAGCACTCGGGGGCACTTAGCAATGTCAAGGGGACTGCAATGCAACCCCGAAAGAAGCCAATGAAGGTTTGGAAGCTCGGGGAGGAGGTGAGAGATCAAAACATACCTGCAAATGAAGGTGCCATGGCTGCCATTGAAGCTCTTCAAATTTGGGCTGAAGAGAATGCTGGGAAAGCTCCAATGCCTTTGCTCTGATACCAGTTGAAAGGAAAGTGGAACCCAAGGGGAAGAAGCTTGGTGGTGAGAGCTATGGCAGATGGAGAGCAAGAGCCGAGAGAGAGAGAGACTCAAAAGTGAGAACTCCAACAACCACAATATGTGGCCGGGCCTTCCTTTATTCAAACTGTCACTAAAAGAATAAAGAATAAGTGACTGTGACGGGCGCCCGCCACCTGCAAGGTGCAATGGTGGTATTGTCAATGTAATAATACACGGGCGACTAGGCGGAGGTGCCTTTACCCGCAATATATTCAATGGAAGGGCCTTTTAGTTCCATAAATCCCTCCAACATGTCCATAAGTCCCTCCAACACCAAGGATCAACTCCAACTCAAGGGCCTTCAAGTTCCATAAATTCCTCCAGCACACCTCCCAACACAGCTTATACACACAAACTCAAAAATCCACTTGGCTACTCCAGCAGCAGAGTCAGACTCACCACCCAACAAGTGCCATGGGGCTGCACTCAACTAGGAGGGGGGTAATGTTAACCCTCAAACAAACAAGATGGAAAATCTAGAAAATCTAAAGCAGAAGACAAGGCCAAGGCAAAAGCGAAATGGAGGATGAAGGCATGCCAAGAAAAATCGAGAAACATAAGAAGTGTGAAAAAGCTCTAAATCAAGGAGAGGTGCACAGGAAAAAGTGCAAGTCAAAACTTTTGTAAAAGAGTGCAAGGCAACCCATGATTTATTTTAAGAGTGCTGGACTCTGACCCATGCAAATTGTAAAGGTAGATGGGTGGTAGGATGGAAGCTAGGAAGACAAGAGAACAATGGGAAAAACAACCGGCCATGTAAAAAAGGGGATAAGGGGTTAACCACCCAAAAGGGATTTAGGGTTTTGTACATAAAGTTCAAAAAGTGAATGAGAGATCATTCTTTTTGTGTGTAGCAACAAGAGACTCACCTTCTTCTCTTCTTCTCTTCTCTTGCTTGCTTGTGTGTGCTTGAGGGAGGGAGTGTGAGAGTGTGAAGGAGTGAGTGCGTGAGGGTGAGGGATCAAGGAGGTGAAGCTGTCCATCATCTCCTCTCTTCTTTTTCTTCTCTTCTCTTCTCTTCTCTTCTCTTCTCTTCTCTCACATGCGGCTATGGAGGCTGGAGCTTGGAGTGGAGGCTTGAGGATGCTTGAGCTTACATCAAGAATCATGGAGCTATCAGAGTGCTTGAGAGAGGAAGCAACTCGATCAAGCATCAAGGTAAGTTTACTACACTTGTAGAGAAGGATAGCACATCAGTTATATGAGAGGTAGCCATTAGTGCTCGCTTGAAACGCTTGAACAATAAGGGGTCCATGGGTCTTGGCGGTTGAGCTTGTGCTAACCTCTACAATAGGTATAAAAAGAAGGAACATGTAAAGTTTCTCATCTTTTGACACATTCTCATTACCTTGCTTATAGCTTCAATGGCTTCTTATTTCCTTCTATCTTTCTCTCTCCTCATCACTCTCTTTCTCTCTCTTTTACACTTCTTCTCTCTCTCAAGGAGTCTTCTATCTCCTCTTTCCCTCTCTCCAGTTCACTTCTTGACACCAAATCCTTCAACAATAGCTCTTATTCTACCTATTGCCTCTTAACAATATCACGTATTATGGTGGTTTATGAAAAATCCAATTCAATATATCAAAATCCTCTATATCTACTTTGAATGCTCCTAGCCACTAGATGCTGTGTTCAGACTGGACACTAAATGACATTGAATGATTGCAATGACTTGATAAAAGTTTTCTATTCATCAAGGTAAAAGAGACCCTCTCTAATTTTATGCATTTCAGAATCTCACTTTCATCAAGTTTAACCACAAATCTAGCCACTCCTCCTTGTGCCTCTTCTAGTGACAAGTTATAGAATCTGATCATTAAACACTGTAGGGTGGGAAAGTCAAGGAAAATATCATTAAATCCATTGAATCTTTGCATGAGTTTCATGCGGGTTGTGGAAGGTCGGACTAGTAATATTTTTCAAATGGGAATATTACATTCTCTCCCCCTTGGAGGAATCGAGATGTCCTCATCTCGAGATGAACTAGGGATATTGTTGGTTGAGAGTGCTCTCATCCATCCAAGTGGCATCCTCCTTGGGATAATCTTTCCACTAGACGAGGCATTCTCTCAAGGTTCTAGATCTCAGTTGTCTATCCCTAACATCTAAGATCCTGTCAGGCCGTAGCTCAAGGACTCCTTGCCTAGGCATTACAACTTGTTGGTCATCAAGTACATGGCTAGGATTAGGTATATACTTCTTCAGTAGGCTGATATGAAATGCATTATGAACCTTTAGGTTCTCAGGGAGTTGCAGTCTATAAGCATTGGGTCCTAGGCATTTGAGGATCTTGTATGGTCCACAATACCTTGGACTTAGCTTCTTGCAATCCCCTAAGGATAGGGAACTCTTCTTTGGACATACGCGAATGAAGACCATATCTCCTTCCTCGAAGGTTCTATCTTGATGCTTCAAATCCGCGTATGCCTTCAGTCTATCCTTGGCGGCTTGGATGTCCTGTCTTATTGACTTTATTTCCTCATCCATCTCTTCCAGCATCTACCTTGAAGCTTCAACTCTCAAGGTTGGATCTGAGAAGTTTAGGGGACTTTGACAGTCATGCCCATACAATGCTTGGAAAGGGGTCATCTGAATGCTTTGTTGGCAAGAAGCATTGTAGGCAAACTCAACGAGGGGAAAGTATTGAATCCAACTTTTTGGTTCACGGCAGCAGTGTGCCCTTAGCATATCCTCAATGACTTGATTGACTCGCTCCGTTTGGCCATTAGTTTGGGGATGATAAGCTGTATTAAAACAGAGTTGAGTCCCAATGGCTTCAAAGATAGCTCTCCAAAAGTGTGATGTGAAGAGAGAATCACGATCACTAATGATTCTTTTGGATAGCCCATGTAGCTTGAATATCTCCTTGATAAACAACCTTGCAATGTCTGAGGCTTTATAGTTTGTCTTAACAGGAATAAGGTGTGCAACCTTAGTAAGCATGTCAACCACAACCATGATGGAGTTGTATCCTCCCTGAACTTGGGCTAGGCCAACAACAAAGTCCATACTAATGAATTCCCATTTCATTTGGGGAATGTCAAGTGGTTGCAAATTTCCTGGTATTTTGACATGTTCGGCCTTGATACATTGACAAGACAAACATTCAGTGACATATTTGAGAACGTCACCTTTAAGTCTCTCCCAATAGTAGCTCTTTCTAACTGCATTGAGAGTCTTGGCATAGCCAGGATGTCGTGAGAAAGGGGAGTCATGAGCTTCCCACAGTATCTTTTGCTTAAGTGACTGTCTTGCCGATATATATAATCTCGTTCTATAGTAGACAAGTCCACTATTGATAGAAAATTCATGATACTTAGCCTATAGCTTCTGGTCCTGTTCCTTGATAGGGATCTCCCTTAGCATCTTTTGATAGGCTAGATCATGGCATGCTTCTTCTCTAGCTAGCTCAAGTTTTGGGTTGTTTGGCATGGATACCTTTGTAGCTAGAGATCTAGTTGTTGATGAATTTTGCAAGATTAGAGAATTAAGGAATGCCTTGCGACTGAGTGCATCGGCAACTACATTCTCCTTTCCATGCCGGTATTTGATTTCACAATCATACTCCTCCAACACTTCAATCCACCAATGTTGCCTCATGTTGAGCTCGTTCTGGGTAAAGATCCACTTGAGACTTTTATGATCCATTACTAGAGTAAACTTGTTACCCAATAAGTAGTGTCTCCAAAGCTTTAGAGCATGGATGACAGCTAACAGTTCTAGATCATGGGTAGCATAATTCTTCTCATGGCTCTTCAGTTTCCTTGAAGAGTATGCTACATGATAACCTTCTTGAATGAGCATACATCCTAAGGCAAGTGTGCTAGCATCAGTTACTACTTCGAACTCCTTTTACTGAAATCCGGAAGTTTCAGTATAGGCTCTGATACCAACTGTAACGTGTCCACCTGTTCCCCTCAGGACACGTCTTAGCAGTCCATTGGAAAGGAGGTCTAGAAAGCTCCACCTGGCACTCCCATGGAATGTTATGGGGTTTGCAATCTAGGACTTTCCGCGACTGCCACGTAGCGGAAGTATTCTGGTCGTTCCCACTTAGGACCGCCGACCTGAATCAGGGTTTCTCCTAAAAGACATTTCCTAAACGGCAACTAGTGTATTCTCCCTTAACTAAATAAAATAGTTGCTCTATCATCCCACGAAATATTGTAATCCGAAAGGGCTATGCCCATATAAATGAAATAAGAACTTTTTTATCAATTTCTGTCTTGTCTATGAGAATTTATAAAGAGTTAAGTGGCTAGGTTTCTTGACTGATAGAGCTGAATTGGGTATGAAATATAAATCATAACGATTAGCGAGTTATAACATTAAGAATCCTCTATCCAGGCACAACCCCAGGTACAGATTCCCAATTCACCCCCTACATCAAGTACGACCGTGATCCAGGAGAAGAAGTTTCTTCTCAAGTAGATCAAGCCACCAGAATTTGACGAGAAAGGTAGGACTATCCAAGCGGATGCTGAGATTTGGATAGAGTCCATGGAAGATTACTTTGAAGCAGTCGGTACTGCACCCGCCAACCAGGCTATGCTCGCCAAAGCTGAAGCTCACCAGTGAAGCCAGGCTTTGGTGGAAGCAATAGTGCAGAGATCAAGGGATCTCGGAGGTTCTGTTACCTAGGAAAAGCTGAAGAAAGCTGTGCAAGGACGATACTTACCACTTGCATATCACACATAGAAAATGAATGAGTTCTACAAGCTGAAACAGCTGGGACTCACTCTTGACGCATACTACTCAAAATTCATCTCACTTCTTAAGTATGCGCCACAGATGGACATGACACAGCAGGTGTTGAAATTTTGTGCTGGTTTAAACACATAGAAAATGAATGAGTTCTACAAGCTGAAACAACTGGGACACACTCTTGATGCATACTACTCAAAATTCATCTCACTTCTTAAGTATGGGCCACAGATGGACATGACACAGCAGGTGTTGAAATTTTGTGCTGGTTTAAACCTACGAGTGAATACCTGCCTCGAATCTATGCACCCAATAGATCTACAGGACGCACTCATTTGAGTTGCGCCCATAATTTAGGAGGTGCAAGCTAGGCCAAGAAGTAACAAGACTTGGTCTTATAATGATCAGAATAGAGGAGCATATAGGCCCCAAGTGAAGAGAGTTCAAGATCAAAACCAGGGACAAAGAAACAAAGCAAGGACTAATAATGTCAACAACTTTGTCCCTACTCAAAGCAGTGGCCGAAATCTCTTGATACAATATACTCCAAGTGCTAACTAGGGTTTAGCACGTTAAGGACTTGACCTAGTTTCGCACTTGCTGCCAAGTCAAAACCCTCATACCGAAGGGTCCTGCCCACAATCACGGAATGCAGGGTTGCACGTACGAGGGAGACGGGCAAAGATCATAAGAGTGCGAACCAAGGCAAGTAATTCGAATCCGCGAAGGCAATCCAGAGGTCGAAGTCACGATGGCCCCTAAAAAGTCACAAGGTGCACCTACAAGAGGATCATCTCCTAATATTCATGTGGATATTTCACCGAACCCACAAGTCCAGGTTTTTTTCCTAATTTTTATTTACGTAGGTGTATTGCATGTAACATGTCCACATGTTCCCCTCAGGACACGTCTTAGCAATCCATCAAAAAAGGGGTCTAGAAAGCTCCTTCCAGCACTCCCATGGAATGTTACGGGGTTTGTGATCTAGGACTTTCCGCGTCTGCCACGTAGCAGAAGTATTCTGGCCATTCCCACTTAGGACCGACCTGAATCAGGGTTTCCCCTAATGGACATTTCCTAAACGGCAACTAGCGTGGAACCCCAAGCGAACTACTTTATGTAGAAACGTCAGGGCCGAAGTGGATTCACGTTGCACTTGGTTCAAGGAGAATGGGAAACCAGAGGGATGCAAGGCTCGACCTCTCTACCATAAGGCATAGTCCCATTCTGTTCCCCTAAATCACCATAAACTTGGATTATTATAACCTAGACTCTAGATCAGCACCCTTGCTATTCACTTCCTTTGAGAAGATCTCCTTGCTGTCTATTATGATTGAGAAAATTTCCCGACCAACCAAGACCACCCATCCGTAGGATGGACCCATGGCCACAACCACCGCACTTTCCTCAAGGTTGCTTTAGTTGTCTAATTATCTACCACTTTTAGTTGGATATGCATCAAGCAGCTTCACTGGCTCCTTCACATAATCTTAGCACTTGACATAAAGCGCAGTGTCAAACAAGTTCCTTTTTAATTGGTTATCATAGTTATCTTTGGAATACATTCATAAAGTCCAACCAGTAGGCTTATCCATAATCTGCCCGAAGGCTATCCATAATCCATAGGGACTACTAATCCAAGATTCCGCCCGTAGACTAGTATGCGGGTCTCGAGATCCAATCCCGAGTCACGTTGGCTTCTTGTGCAAGGCTCGGAAGGCAAGGGATTACAGCCAGAGCCCCCCTAGAATCCAAGCGTTCTCCTGCTCCAAGTAGTGCCCAACGAAGAGACCTCACACGGCGGGTTCAGTTCACATTCCCGGCGCGGCTAACAACCCCCTTGGTTAGGGTCATGCAGACACTCGAGGGTAACTGAGGCTGCCTCTCCCTTCAAACCTTCAACCTGAAGTATTAGATATATTTTCATCCTTTAGTTCCTTGAGCAAACAAATCAAACAGTGCTCTCTAAACTGTTACAAGCACAATCATTTCCAGTGGTCGTTATTTGGCCAACTGCTAAGGAGTGAATCCTTCTCTCCGAATGCATCCAACATTCGATCTGGGATCAATTGCGACTTGGCAAGATCCCCAAGGGTTTGTTTGTTAACCCTTATGTCCTTGGGTTAGAGCCGTACCCTATTAACCCAACTTAAACAATACCTTAGGTTCTATTAATAGTAAATCATGGCGACCATGTCATTCCAAATTATTGATTGGTCCTTTGCTTCCAAGCAAAGATCTAATTCCCTTATCTTGGGAAATTTTCCCAAGAAATGTGATATAACAGAATGACTACTCATCCTCTTGCAAGTTAAACTTGCGCAAGATCTGCCAATCTCATTCCGAGGAATTGGCCATTCTCTTGTGATCAAACCACAAGATCATGCGACATGGCAACTTGTTGCACAAGTGTCGCATCTATTCCATGGGATCATTTCACCCATTGAACGGCATCTTCTGGTCATGGAATTATGATTAGATAAGAAATAGGGTTTAGGGTGTCTTCATATCCAATCCATTCCCGATTGCACTAGGCCAATCCTAGGGGTTCCAACTCAATCCGAGTTTCATCTTATGAACAAGTGATCTTTAGGGTATAAACCCTAGATTGTTTCATGCAAGTACGTCCAATTGTCCCTACATTCCGTGAATGTGGGTAGGACCCTTGGGTATGAGGGTTTTGACTTGGCAACAAGTGCGAAACTAGGTCAAGTCCTTAATGTGCTAAACCCTAGTTAGCACTTGGAGTATATTGTATCGATTTAACCATCCTATGCGAATCCTTTGCAGTTTAGGTATTTTGAGTAATCCAGTTTACTTGTCTTTCGACAAGGACGAATCAATCCTAGGGATGTTAATTTGATCTAAAAGGGCAAACTAGTCGCATTACGTCACAATTCACGTAAGCACTCGATTTACTACCTCTACGTACGACTAGATTCACAATCCCTAACTTTACTTGTTAAGACCAAAACACATGTTAAATTATTGCATAATTTCTGTTGATCCTACTAGGACTTGCATTCACGAATCATGCCACTAAGCTTTTAAGATTTTACGCTTTAAATGAACCATGCAGCCTTTTCCTAAGTGTACCCTTGATGAATGAATTTCATGCATACTTGAATGTGCAACATGCAACCTTTTCCTAACTACTACGTAGTTAATTGAGATCCATGCCAATTGAAACTAGAGTTAACCTACGTCATGCAGCCCTTAGAATCTTTTCCATGCCTTGCAATTTCCTATGGTTGATAACGACTTTTTTATGAATCATTACGAAGAAGATTTGTCTAAAATTGCGACATACTATTTAATCTTTCCAAGCATAATCAAAGGTGTACTACAATAACTTTAACCTTGTAATGTTAGTCATTAGTTGTTCTAGACTCGTTACTTTGCAATGCACATAGGCAACTTGCTAAAAAATGCACAGACACCTTATATTCTTTTCATTCATTCCATTGAAAGTACAAATGACCAATCTTCAATCGTGAGTTACTTCTAGTAAATTTCAACTAGCCAATTTATTTCAATTGCATTTAGCTAGGTGGATTTGACACCCATAAGCGCATCCTAATTCCATGAAATAACCATGCATAACTGCAATACATCTACGTAAATCAAAAATAGGAAGAAAACCTGGACTTGTGGGCTCCTTGAAATGTCCACATGAATATTAGGAGATGATCCTCCTGCAGGTGTGCCTTGTGACTTTTAGGGGCAATCATGACTTCGGCCTCTGGATTGCCTTCGCGGATTCAAATTACTTGCCTTGGTTTGCAGTCTTATGATCTTTGCCCGTCTCCCTCATACGTGCAATTCCCTTTGAGGTACGGCTCCTTGACAGAAGTACCGTCTTGCAGAATTTGGCTTTGGAAGGCCTTAGGGTTCTTGTGAAGGCCCTTGCAGCAACGGAGGCTTGAGAGTTATTCTTTTCCTTGAAATTTCGGGGTTAGGAATGGTTTTGTGGGGCCTTGCGAAAAAGGAAACTTTAATTCCCAAGCCTAGGGGCTTGTGGGTGATTGGTGGAAAGGGCTTTATACTTATTTTCTTCCAAATCTCGGGGTTAAAGCTCTTGTGGACAGGGGCTTTAAGGAAATCCTCTTCTTCTCTACAAGACCCGAGGGGGGGGGGATATAGGAATGGGCTTATGGGGGAAATCGAGTGGGAAGGTGCTTAGAGAAACCCCTCTTCTTCTTTACAAAGAATCGGGCCTAGGGCATTGTGGGAGATTTGGTAGGAAGTCCTTATAGGCTTCCTCTTCCAAACCCGGGGAGGAAAAGATGATCTAGTGGGAAGGGCCTTTGTCGCCTCCTTTTCTTCAAAGCCCGGGATGGGCTTATTGAGGAACTAATGGGAAGGGGGCTTTAAAACCGGGGGTAAAGAAGATTGCTGGATCTAATGGGAAGGGGGGCTTAGAGAGCCCCCTTAGAAGCTTCTGGGGTGTGTGCAGGACCATGTCGAAAAAGGGGGAAGATGATAATTGTTGTGGAAAAGGGGGGAGAAGGTGGTGCTGACGTCGAATGGGGAGATTCCCTTGTCAGGAGATGGCGGCGTTGGCCACTTTGGCGGATCTGGCGGTGATCTCAGCTGGCGGCTCCCGCCAGCACAGCGACTCCATGGCACTCCGGCAGCTCCTTCCTCCTCCATGTACGAATTCTGCAGCTTCTCCCTTCCTTCTTCCACACACCTCGACAATAGTAGCTTCGAGCCTCCCATAGTCTGGCGCAATCTCTTCTTCCTTCTCATGCCTATCTTACCCCCCCCCCCCCCCCCCCCCCCCCCCAAGGGGGGTTTTTATAGTCCAGGGGGGAGAGGGGACCTCCCCCCACGTGGTACCTTACATGGCACTCTCCCCACCACCTCCTCATGCTGCCCTTACTAGCCCATCCCCGTCCCTTAACCACACATCGGCTGGGGAAGGTAAATAAAAAAAATTTGCAACAATTCCACCTTTATCCCCTTAACCTCCTCCCAAGAGGGAGTTCTCCTGCGGTTTTGAACCCAGTTCCTGGTTTGCCAATGCGGAGGTCTTGATTCCTCGCGTATGGTTTACAGGTTGCACTGCCGGTAACTTCAATGCTGGAAATAACCTTTGCATGAGTTTCACGTGGGGTGTGGAAAGTCAGACTAGTAATATTTTTCAAATGGGAATATTACATTCTCTCCCTCTTGGAGGAATCGAGATGTCCTCATCTCGAGATGAACTGGGGATATTGTTGGTTGAGAGTTCTCTCATCCATCCAAGTGGCATCCTCCTCGGGATAATCTTTCCACTAGACGAGGCATTCTCTCAAGGTTCTGGATCTCAGTTGTCTATCCCTAACATCTAAGATCCTGTCAGGCCGTAGCTCAAGGACTCCTTGCCTAGGCATTACAACTTGTTGGTCATCAAGTACATGGCTAGGATTAGGTACATACTTCTTCAGTAGGTTGATATGGAATACATTATGAACCTTTAGGTTCTCAGGGAGTTGCAGTCTATAAGCATTGGGTCCTAGGCATTTGAGGATCTTGTATGGTCCACAATACCTTGGACTTAGCTTCTTGCAATCCCCTAAGGATAGGAAACTCTTCTTTGGATGTACGCGAATGAAGACCATGTCTCCTTCCTTGAAGGTTCTATCTTGATGCTTCAAATTTGCGTATGCCTTCTGTCTATCCTTGGTGGCTTGGATGTCCTGTCTTATTGACTTTATTTCCTCATCCATCTCTTCCAGCATCTGCCTTGAAGCTTCAACCCTCAAGGTTGGATCTGAGAAGTTTAGGGGACTTTGGCAATCATGCCCATACAATGCTTGGAAAGGAGTCATCTGAATGCTTTGTTGGTAAGAAGCATTGTAGGCAAACTCAACCAAGGGCAAGTATTGAATCCACCTTTTTGGTTCATGGCAGTAGTGTGCCCTTAGCATATCCTCGATGACTTGATTGACTCGCTCCATTTGGCCATCAATTTGGGGATGGTAAGCTGTACTAAAACAGAGTTGAGTCCCAATGGCTTCAAAGATAGCTCTCCAGAAGTGTGATGTGAAGAGAGAATCATGATCACTAATGATTCTTCTGGGTAACCCATGTAGCTTGAATATCTCCTTGATAAACAACCTTGCAATGTCCATTCCAAGCAAACACTCATGGATACCTAGGTTCATGACCCTGAATTTGATCGAAGTCGAATTTCCTCCCAAAAAGAATTCCACCTTAGCAGTTTGCCTGGTACAAGTGACCTCATGACCATTTGCTAATTCCACAAGCAAGGTAGGTGCTTCTACTGTGGCTATTCCTAATCTTCTTGCACAAGCTGGTGAGATAAAGAAATGTGTACTGCCACAATCAATCAAGGTTTTGAAACCTTTAATTTGTATCCTTTGCGGTTTAGGTATTTTGGGTAATCCAGTTTACTTTGTCTTATGACAAGGATGAACCATTCCTAAAAATGTTGTCTTGATCAAAGACGGGAAAAACTAGTTGCATTATGTTACAATTCACATAAGCACCGATTCATTGCCTCTATGTACGACTAGATTCGCAATCCCTAACTCTTCTTGTTAGGACCAAAACACATGTTAAGTTACGGCATAATTTCCATTGATCCTGCTAGGACATGCATTCACGATTTATGCCACTAAGCTTTTAAGGTTTTATGTTAAAATGAACCATGAAGCCTTTCCCTAACTACATCTCTGAATGAAATTATTCGTACGATGAATGAGCATTATGCAACCTTTCCTAACTACTACGCAATTTAATGAGATTTATGCCAATTGAAGCTAGAGTTAACCTACTTCATGCAGGCCTTAGAATCTTTTTCATGCCTTGCAATTTCCTATGGTTGATAATGACTTCTTTTTAATGAATCATTACGAAGACGATTTGCCTAAAATTGCGACATATATTTAATCTTTCCATGCATAATCAAAGGTGTACTACAATAACTTTAACCTTGTAATGGTAGTCATTAATTATTCTAGACTCGTTACTTTGCAATGCACAAAGGCAACTTGCTAAATATGCATAGACACCTTATGTTCTTTTTCGTTCATTCCATTGAAAGTACAAATGACTAAACTTTGTATCGTGAATTACTTTAGATAAGTGCATCCTAATTCCATGAAATAACCATGCATAACTGCAATACACCTACGTAAATCAAAATTAGGAAAAAATATGTGGACTTGTGGGTTCGCTGAAATATCCACATGAATATTAGGAGATCATCCTCCTGCACGTGCGCCTTATGACTTTTTAGGGGCCATCGTGACTTCGGCTTCCAGATTACCTTCGGGGATTTGATTTACTTGCCTTGGTTCGTAGTCTTATGATCTTTTCCCGTCTCCCTTGTACGTGCAATTCCCTTTGAGGTACGACTCCTTGACAGAAGTACCGACTTGCGAAATTTGGCTTTGGAAGGCCTTAGGGTTCTTGTGAAGGCCCTTGCGGCAACGGAGGCTTGAGAGCTATTCTTTTCCTTGAAATTCCGGGGTTAGGAATGCTTTTGTGGGGCCTTGCGGAAAAGGGAACTTTAAATCCCAAGCCTAGGGTCTTGTGGGTGATTGGTGGAAAGGGCTTTATACTTATTTTCTCCAAAATCCCGGGGTAAAGGATCTTGTGTACAGGGGGTTTAAGGAAATCCTCTTCTTCTCTACAAGACCGGGGGAAAAAAAATAGGAATGGGCTTATGGGGGAAATCGACTGGGAAGGGGCTTAGAGAAACCCCTCTTCTTCTTTACAAAGAACCGGGCCTAGGGCCTTGTGGGAGATTTGGTAGGAAGGCCTTATAAGCTTCCTCTTTGAAACACGTGGAGGAAAAGATGATCTAGTAGGAAGGGCCTTTGTCGCCTCCTTTTCTTCAAAGCCCGGGATGGGCTTATTGAGGAACTAATGGGAAGGGGTCTTAAAAAATGGGGGTAAAGATGATTGGTGGATCTAATGGGAAGGGGGGCTTAGACAGCCCCCTTAGAAGCTTCTAAGAAGCTTCTGGGGTGTGTGCAAGGCCACGTGGAAAAAGGGGGAAGATGATAATTGTCGCGGAAAAGGGGGGAGAAGGTGGTGGTGACATCGAATGGAAAGATTCCCTTGTCAGGAGATGGCGGCATTGGCCGCTTTGGTGGATCTGGCGGCGATCTCAGCTGGCGGCTCCCTCCAGCATGGCGACTCCACGGCACTCCGGCAGCTCCTTCCTCCTCCACATACGAATTCTGCAGCTTCTCCCTTGCTTCCTCCACACACATTGACAATAGCAGCCCCCCACAGTCTGGCGCAGTCTCTTCTTCCTTCTCTCGCCTATCTTACCCCCCCCCCCCCCCCCCTAAGGGGGGTTTTTATAGTCTAGGGGGGAGAGGGGACCTCCCCCCACATGGTACCTTGCATGGCACTCTGCCCCCCACCTCCTCATGCTACCCTTACTAGCCCATCCCCTTCCCTCAGCCACACATCGGTTGGGGAAGGTAAATTAAAAAAATTTGCAATAATTCCACCTTTATCCCCTTAGCCTCCTCCCAAGAGAGAGTTCTTCTGTGGTTTTGAACCCGGATCCTGGTTTGCCAATGCGGAGGTCTTAATTCCTCACGTACGGTTTACAGGTTGCACTGCCGGTAACTCCAATGCCAGAAATAACCCTTGCATGAGTTTCACGCGGGGTGTGTGTTGAGATATCGAGCTCCACTCGTGATACGTGAGGGTGACGGTTGTGTATCTATGTCAGCGACTTGTCAGTTGCAGACGTGGTTGGTACACCGCCCATGAATAATAGCTACATGATAGCTATCCTTATCTACTCTAGTTCGTGGCTCAGTTAGTATGCCACCTTAGTTAGTTGAGTTTGGTTTGAGACCCATATAGAGGGTTCTTCTATTTCTTTGTACTAGAGTTCTTTTGGCTTACACAACTAAGAAGAGGAAAACTGTTTTTAGCCTCCACCCTTGTGTGTATTCCCCCATTGTGCAAGCAAGAAAGCTTCAAGTGAGACTCCTTCCTTCTCTCCCACAATCTTGACATGGTATCAGAGCCTTGTTCGTGGTAAGGAGCTCAAGAAAGCAAGCCAAGCTCGCGGTGTTCTGGTAAGAGGAGCAGTGTTGCTTTCATTTTCTGTTTTGGGAGCAGATCTCTGCAGATAGCACAGCCGGAAAGTGCAGGAGTGCATTGTCTCAGGTTGAGACGCCCTTCGCAGTGAAGCAAGAGGGCAGTATATGCTGCGGGCAAGGGCTTTAGCCCTTGGCGACCTTGTTTTATTGATTTGAGGCCATTTCGGGGCCTGTTTTGGAGGCGGAAGTTTTCTGCACGCACTCAGGAAAAGGCCCAGTTTTATGCTGTGCAGCCACTGTTCTACAAGTCGGTGAATAGTTACTGTAAAAATTGCATTGTATGCTTGTGCGCAGAGACATTGGGAGTTACAGAATCATCCCTGTTGCCTGTTGATGCAAAATCGTCACTAGGAAGTGACTGTGTGGTCAAATACCACTTTCGCCAGTTTTGCAGATTTTCCCTTGTGAGGGTGAAGTTGTGGTTTTTGCAGTGACAGAATTTTTTGCAGTCTTCTGTAATGGCATCTGATTCTCTTTCACAGATTGTCACTGAAAAGCTTGGCAAGAACAACTTCCAAGCATGGAAGTTTAGAATGACGAATTTCCTTATGGGAAAAGGATATTGGGAATTTGTTACAGGAAATGAAGAAGAACCAGTTCTTCCTGATGTTCCCAATCAACAGAAAATGCAGGCATTTAAAGCATGGCATGAGAGAGCCAGGAAAGTTATGTATTGGCTGTCTATCAGCATTTCAGACTCTATGATTGTGCATATTCAGGATGCAAGTACGCCAAAGGAGGCATGGGATACTTTGTCAAAAATGTATAGCACAAATACGCAAGCCAGGAAAATGCAGCTCAAGCAAGAGTTACACAATGTGCAAAGAGAAAATATGAGCATCAACGACTACCACATGAAGGTGAAGAAGATTGCAGATGCACTTGCTTCCATTGGGTCACCAGTGGAAGATGATGATTTAGTTTATGTGACCTTGAATGGTCTAGGAAAGGATTATGCACAGTTTCGGACATCCATTTCAGTTCGTGAAAGATTTTTTGATTTTGAGGAGTTGATTGCTCTTCTAATTTCTGAGGAACAGAGAAATGGTGGTGCATCTTCTTCAGGAGGAACTTCAAAAGAAGCTGCCTTCTACTCAAATGCTGGAAGAGGTAGAGGCAGAGGTAGAGGAGGCCGATATGGAGGCTGTGGTAGAAATTAGAATATGCAGCAAACTCAAGAAAACCAGTCCTATGGAGGAGGACGTGGTAACTCTAGAGGCAGGGGGAGCCAAAGAGGTCGTGGTGGATGGCAAAGAGGCCAAAATGCAAACAGTAATGTTGAATGCTACTACTGTGGTAAAATGGGTCATATGGCTAAAGACTGCTATAAAAAGCAGAATGACATCATGAATGGAAAACTGCAACAAGGGAATTATGCATCTTCTAGTAGACAGGGTGATGACAGAAATGAGCACTTGTTTATGGTGCAGCACATGAACAATTATGTGACAAGTGCAGAAGAAAGCAATGATGTATGGTATGTTGACTCAGGTGCATCAAACCACATGACAGGTCATGCAGAATGGATGCAGGATGCAAGAAAAATGGAAAAACCAGGATTTGTGGAGACTGGTGATGATATTGCACATCCTATTGTGCAGATTGGAAAAATTCCTTTGTCTATGTAGGATGGGAAAAAGAAATACCTCTCCGATGCATTTCATGTCCCGAATATCACCAAGAATCTGGTTTCTGTTGGTCAAATGGTTGAGCAGGGCTTGCAGGTCAGATTTAATCCTCATGGATGCTTTGTTGAGGATATGAAAAATAAAGGTCGCTTGATAGCAAAAGGAAAGAAGAAGGGCAGAATGTTTACATTGGATGCAGACATGTCTGAATTGAGTGCAGCAATGTTTGCACATGGGACTGGTGTAGTTGCAGATATTGATATCTGGCATAAACGCATTGGTCATGTTAATGTACAGCGACTTAAATCAATGCAGGCCCAAAATATTGTTACAGGTTTGCCGAAATTCAAGGTTGCAGAAATGCATAAGGTATGTGAAGCCTGTCAATTTGGAAAACAGGCAAGGAAACCATTTCCTAGACATGTTCAAGAGAGTAAGAAGCCGTTGGAATTAATCCACTCTGATGTGTGGACAACTAAAGCTGCATCTCTTGGAGGCTGTCATTATTTTGTCAATTTTATTGATGACTATAGCAGAAAAGTTTGGGTGTATTTTATGAAAAAGAAAAGTGAAGTTTTTGGGCATTTCAAAACTCTTAAAGCGATGGTTGAAAAAGAAACAGGCCTGCAGATAAAATGCCTAAGGTCAGATGGAGGGGGAGAGTACCTCTCAAATGAGTTTGCAAGGTTCCTGTAGGAGCATGGCATAAAGCAGCAATATTCATGCAGTCATACCCCACAACAAAATGGAATTGCAGAAAGGAAAAACAAGCATATTGGAGAGGTATCTCGTGCCATGCTCAATGAAAAAGACTTGCCAGATTTTTATTGGGCTGAAGGAGTTGCTACAGCAGTCTACATAATGAACAGGACTCCCACTGCAGCAATACATGGAATGACTCCAGAGGAGAGGTATACTGGTAGAAAACCAGATATTTCTCATTTGAAAATTTTTGGTTGCATTGCCTATGTACATGTGCCAGATGAGTTGAGATCCAAGTTGGATCCAAAAGCTGAGAAGTGCATCTTTATTGGTTACTCTCTGCAGCAAAAAGGGTATAGATGCTATAACCCTTCTACTCGTAAGTTTACAGTGAGCAGAGATGTTGTTTCTGATGAGATGAGTAGCTGGTATAAACCAGTAAATGTGATTGATGATGTAGATGCACAAAATGGTAATGCTGCACAGAATTCACAGCAGCAGTCACAAAATATTAGTGGACCTGGAGCATCCTCTAGCAGTGGTTCACATTCTTCGCCATGGACAGGCATATTGAGATCAGGAGAATCTTCTCAAAGTAATGCAGATAGTGGTATGTAGGTATCACGAAAAGGAAAAGAGAAGGTTGATCAGCCCATGTTTGATGTGAATGCAGGTCACTCTTATGTGGATGGTGAATCCAGTGGCTCAGAACAGAGCATTGATGATGAGTTGGGTATTCCTTCTATTGTTACACCTGGAGTAAGGAAGACCAGGGATGTTTTGAGAGCACCTGGGAGTGAACCTACTTTGCGCAGGTCTACGAGAGCTAGGTATCCTGTGCATAGGCTGAAATATGATGGATTTACAGCCATTCACTATGCATATATGGTCAAAGTGATATAGGAACCAGAACCCACTTCTTTTGAGGAAGCCATGGGAAAAGAAAAATGGGAGAAAGCCATGGATGAAGAAATGGATGCCTTGGAAGCAAATGCTACAAGGGAATTGGTACCTTTACCTAAAGGTAAAAATGCAATTGGCTGTAAGTGGGTTTATAAGGTGAAGCACAATGCAGATGGTTCTGTGAACAGATACAAGGCAAGATTAGTAGTCAAGGGGTATGCACAAACATATGGTATTGATTATGAAGAAACATTCAGTCCGGTTGCAAGGATGGCAACCGTAAGAGCGGTCATTGCTATGGCTGCATCAAAGGGATGGTCTTTACATCAGATGGATGTAAAGAATGCCTTCTTGCATGGTGATTTGCAAGAAGAGGTCTATATGGAGCAGCCACCAGGTTATGTGCATGCTGTTCATCCTGAGTTTGTTTGCAGGTTGAAGAAAGCCTTGTATGGCTTGAAGCAAGCACCTAGAGCATGGTCTGACAAGATAGGACAGTATCTTGTCACTATAGGCTTTCAGATTTCCAAGGCAGATTTCTCACTTTATGTGAGAAAAACAGAGAAAGGTATTATGCTACTTGTCATTTATGTTGATGATTTGATTATGACAGGTGATAGTGATGAAGATATCCTTCATGTGAAAATGCTATTGAAGTAGAAGTTTGAGATGAAGGATTTGGGAGAGCTGCGTTATTTCTTGGGCATTGAGGTGATTAGATCACCAAGTGGGATACATCTCTTGCAGAGGCAGTATGGATTGGACATGCTGTCCAAATATGGGATGACAGGCTGTAAGCCTATTTCAGTTCCTTTGGAGCAGAATGTGAAGCTGAGCATAGATGCAAGTGAGCTTCTAGAAGACCCTACTATGTACAGACGCATAGTAGGAAGTTTGATTTATATGACTATTACCAGGCCAGATTTGAGCTATGCTGTTGGATTGGTAAGTCAGTTTATGCAGGCTCCAAGGAAACCACATTTGGATGCGGCTAGATGCATACTCAGGTATGTGAAGTCCACATTGCAGTATGGACTATTTTATGAGACTAGGGTTTAGATACAGTTGCATGGATACACTGATGCTGATTAGGCTGGTAGTATTTCTGATAGACGATCTACCAGTGGATATGTGTTCTCTTTTGGGAGTGCTGCAGTCACTTGGAGCAGCAAGAAACAGCCTACAGTTGCCTTGTTGAGCATAGAGGCTGAGTACAGGGGTGCAGCAATGGCTGCATGTGAGGTAGCTTGGTTGCATAAGCTACTTTATGATATGCATCAGTCTACAGATGGGCCAGTTATCATTTATTGTGACAACATGAGTAGTATACACTTGGCAAATAACCCAGTCTATCATGCTAGAACAAAGCACATTGAGGTGCATTACCACTATGTGCGGGAGAGGGTTTTACTAGGTCTTATTGATCTAGTTTATGTCAGCACAGAGGATCAGGTAGCTGACATATTCACGAAGGCATTGGGCGCAGAGAAGCTGCGCAAGTTCAGAGACTTGCTTGGTGTGCAGGAATTGGGATTGAGCTCGAGGGGGAGTGTTGAGATATCGAGCTCCACTCGTGATACGCCAGGGTGACCGTTGTGTATTTATGTCACCGACTTGTCAGTTGCAGACGCGGTTGGTACACCGCCCATGAATAATAGCTACATGATAGCTATCCTTATCTACTCTAGTTCGTGGTTCAGTTAGTATACCACCTTAGTTAGTTGAGTTTGGTTTGAGACCCATATAGAGGGTTCTTCTATTTCTTTGTACTAGAGTTCTTTTGGCTTACACAACTAAGAAGAGGAAAACTGTTTTCAGCCTCCACCCTTGTGTGTATTCCCCCATTGTGCAAGCAAGAAAGCTTCAAGTGAGACTCCTTCCTTCTCTCCCACAATCTTGACAGTGTGGATATAGAACGAAGATGGACAGTGGGTGACTCAGGAATCTACTACATAGCTGCCCACCGGTTTGCGTACCTTCGAACCAACCTAAAGAGGATCAAGTGGTTGGAGGACTTGAAAATCGTGAAGTTGTTCATTTTTGTGGAGGCTCACATAAACTCAACTTTACATATCAAAGGTCGTCAAGGAAGTGACCCGCATACTCCCCGTTGATGACAGGATTAAGGTGTTGGGACACTACGAGAAGAATGGGTACCAAAGGAAAGGATACCCTAATCTTCTGATGACTTATCGATTCCTGAAAATCCATGACCCGAAACCATACTATTATCTAGTTCCCATAGCTAAATGTAATACAACATTATTCTCCCCGAACTAAATGTAACAGTTGCTCTATCATCCCAGGAAATATACGACGGCCCCTAAAAAGTCACAAGGCGCAGGTGCAGGAGGATCATCTCCTAATATTCATGTGGATATTTCAGCGAACCCAAAAGTCCAAGTTTTTTTTCCTAATTTTGATTTACGTAGGTGTATTGCAGTTATGCATGGTTATTTCATGGAATTAGGATGCACTTATCCTTGTTAAATGCACCTAGCTAAATGTGATTTAAATAAATTGGCTAGTTAAAATTTATCTAAAGTAATTCACAATACAAAGTTATTCATTTGTACTTTCAATGGAATGAACGAAGAAGAACATAAGGTGTCTATGCATATTTAGCAAGTTGCCTTTGTGCATTGCAAAGTAACGAGTCTAGAACAAGTAATGACTACCATTACAAGGTTAAAGTTATTGTAGTACACCTTTGATTATGCATGGAAAGATTAAATAGCATGTTGCAATTTTAAGCAAATCCTCTTCGTAATGATTCATTAAAAAGAAGTTGTTATCATTCATAGGAAATTGCAAGGCATGGAAAAGATTCTAAGGGCTGCATGAAGTAGGTTAACTCTAGCTTCAATTGGCATAAATCTCATTTAACTGCGTAGTAGTTAGGAAAGGTTGCATAATGCCCATTCATCGTACGAATAATTTCATTCAAAGATGTAGTTAGGGAAAGGGTGCATGGTTCATTTTAACATAAAACCTTAAAATCTTAGTGGCATAAATCGTGAATGCATGTCCTAGTAGGATTAATGGAAATTATGCCGTAACTTAACATGTGTTTTGGTCTTAACAAGAAGAGTTAGGGATTGCGAATTTAGTCGTATGTAGAGGCAATGAATCACGTGCTTACGTGAATTGTAACATAATGCAACTAGTTTTTCCCCTCTTTGATCAAGACAACATTTTTAGGAATGGTTCGCCCCTGTCGTAAGACAAGTAAACTGGATTACCCAAAATACCTAAACCGCAAATGATGTGCATAGGATGGTTAAATCGATACAATACACTCCAAGTGCTAACTAGAGTTTAGCATGTTAAGGACTTGACCTAGTTTCGCACGTTGCCAAGTCAAAACCCTCATACCCAAGGGTCCTGCCCACATTCACGGAATGTAGGGACAATTGGACGTACTTGCATGAAACGATCTAGGGTTTCTACCCTAAAGATCACTCATTCATAAGATGAAACTCGGATTGAGTTGGAACCCCTAGGATCGAACGATGTCGGCCTAGTGCAATCGGGAATGGATTGGATATGAAGACACCCTAAACCCTATTTCTTATCTAATCATAATTCCGTGACCAAAATATGACATTCAATGGGTGAAATGATCCCATGGAATAGATGCAACACTTGTGCAACAAGTTGCCACGTCGCATGATCTTGTGGTTTGATCACAAGAGAATGGCCAATTCCTCGGAATGAGATTGGCAGATTCTTGTGCAAGTGTAACTTGCAAGAGGATGAGTAGTCATCCTGTTATATCACATGTCTTGAGAAAAGTTGCCAAGATAAGGGAATTAGATCTTTGCTTGGAAGAAAAGGACCAATCAATAATTTGGAACGACATGGTCGCCATGATTTACTGTTAATAGAACCTAAGGTATTATTTTTATTTGGATTAATAGAGTACGGCCCTAACCCAAGGACATAAGGGTTAACAAACAAACCCTTAGGGATCTTGCCAAGTCACAATTTGATCCTGGATTGAATGCTGGTTGTATTCGAAGAGAAGGATTCACTCCTTAGCAGCTGGCCAAATAACAACCATTGGAAATGATTGTGCTTGTAACACTTTAGAGAGCATTGTTTGATTTGTTTGCTCAAGGAACTAAAGGATGAAAAGATATCTAATGCTTCAGGTTGAAGGCCTGAAGGGAGAGGCAGCCTTAATTACTCCCGATTGTCTGCCTGACCCTAACCAAGGGGGTTGTTAGCCACGCCGAGAAGGTGGACCGAACGCGTCACATGAGGTCTCTCCATTGAGCGCTACTTGGAATTGGAGGACGCTTGGGTGCCAGGGGGCTCTGGCCATAAATCCCTCACCTTCCGGGCCCTGCACAAGAGGCCAACATGACTCGGGATTGGATCTCGAGGCCCGCATACTAGTTTACGGGCGGAATCTTGGATTAGTAGTCCCTATGGATTGCTGGATAGCCTTCGGGCGGATTATGGATAAGCCTGCAGGCTGGACTTTATGAATGTATTCCAAAGATAAATATGATAACCTATTGAAAAGGAACTTGTTTGACACTGGTTTTCTATGTCAAGTGCTAAGATTACGTGAAGGAACCGGTGTCTAACGGGCTAATTAAGGAAGCTGCTTGATGCATGTCCAATTAAATGTTGTAGGTAATTAGACAACTAAAACAACCTGAGAAAAGTGCGGTGGATGTGGCCATGGGTCCATCCTACAGATGGGTGGTCTCGGTTGGCCAGGAAATTTTCTCAATCATAATGGACAGCAAGGGGATCTTCTCAAAGGAAATGAATAGCAAGGGCACTCACCTAGAGTCTAGGTTATAATAATCCCAGTTTATGCTGCTTTAGGGGAATGGAATGGGACTATGACTTATGGCAAAGAGGTCGAGCCTTGCATCCCTCTCATTTCCCATTCTCCTTGAACCAAGTGCAGCTTGAACCAAGTGCAGCGTGAATCTGCTTCGGCCCTGGCGTTTCTGCGTAAAGTAGTTCGCTCCGGGTTCAATGCTAGTTGCCGTTTAGGAAATGACCATTAGGGGAAACCCTAATTCAGGTCAAACCTAAGTGGAAATGGCCAGAATACTTGTGCTATGTAGCAAACGCGGGAAGTTATACATCGCAAACCCTGTAACATTCCACGAGAGTGCCAAACAGAGCTTTCTAGACCTCTTGTCCGATGGATTGCTAAGATGTGTCTTGAAGGGAACAAGTGGACACGTTACAGTTGGTATCAGAGCGAACCAACGAAGGATTTTTTTAAAATAAGAAATCTTTTTTAAAAAAAGTAAAGCAAATGTTGCTGTTCAGAACATTTCCTTACTTTCGATACTGTCTTGCAGAATTATGAATCATGGAATAGGTTCTTAGTGTTCCGAGTCATGTTAATGACCGCGATGAACTCCTCAGATTATCAATAAAGGATCGATATGATGAACATTCTAAACCGTATTTATAATCCATCGCCTTTGTACATGAAACGGAGGTGGATGGGTGACTCAAGAATCTACTATATAGCTGCCCATCGGTTTGCGTACCTTCAAACCAACCTAAAGAGGATCAAGTGGTTGGAGGACCTGAAGATCGTGAAGCTGTTCATTTTTGTGGAGGCTCACATAAACTCAACTTTACATATCCAAGGTCGGAGGGTTGAGCTGAACTCATATGTATACGAGGAAGTGACCCGCATAATCCCCGTCGACAGGATGAAGGTGTTGGGGCTCTATAAGAAGAATGGGTTCGAAAGGAAAGGATACCCTAATCTTCCGATGACTTATCGATTCCTGAAGATCCATGACTCGAAACTATACTATTATCCAGTTCTCGTAGCTAAATGTAATACAACATTATTCTCCCCGAACTAAATGTAACTGTTGCTCTATCATCCCAGGAAATATTGTACTCCGAAAGGGCTATGTCCATATAAATGAAATAAGACTTCTTTTTATCAATATCTATCTTGTCTATGAGAATTGATAAAAAGTTAAGTGGCTAGGTTTCTTGGTTGATAGCTGAATTGGGTATGAAATATAAATCATAACAATTAGTGAGTAATAACATTAAGAATCCTCTATCTAGGCACAACCCCAGGTACAGATTCCCAGTTCGCCCCCTACATCAAGTACGGCCGTGATCCAGGAGAAGAAGTTTCTTCTCAAGCAGATCAAGCTGCAAAAATTTGACGGGAAAGGTAGGACTGTCCAAGCAAATGCTGAGATTTGGATAGAGTCCATGGAAGATTACTTTGAAGCAGCCGTTAATGTACCCGCTAACCAGGCTATGCTCGCCAAGCTGAAGCTCACCGGCGAAGCCAAGCTTTGGTGGCAGTAATGGTGCAAAGATCAAGGGATCTCAAAAGGATCCGTTACCTGGGAAAAGCTGAAGAAAGCTGTGCAAGGAAGATACTTACCACCTACGTATTGCACGTAGAAAATGAATGAGTTCTACGAGCTGAAACAGCTGGGACTCACTCTTGACGCATACTACTCAAAATTTGTCTCACTTCTTAAGTATGCACCACACATGGACATGACACAACAGGTGTCAAAATTTTGTGCTGGTTTAAACCCACCAATGAACACCCGCCTCGAATCTATGCACCCAATAGATCTACAGGACGCACTCTTTCGAGCTGCGCCTATAATTCAGGAGGTGCAGGCTGGGCTAAGAAGTAACAAGACTTAGTCTTATAATGATCAGAATAGAGGAGCATATAGGCCCCAAGTGAAGAGAGTTCAAGGTTGAAACCGAGGACAAAGAAACAAACAAAGGACTAATAATGTCAACAACTTTGTCCCTACCCAAAGCAATGGCTGAAATCTCCGTTGTTTGCACTGCAACGAGCCCAGTCATTTCGAAAGGCAATGTCCCAAGCTTGGCGGAGGACATCATCAAGCACATTTCCAAGGAACTGGCCGTGGCCAGGGAGCGGCCACTCGTGGCAGAGGAAGAACCGCCTGTGTTGCCGAAAGGGAAATGTGCGAAGAAGAAGACCTGACCATGGAAGCAGAGTTTGAAAGGGCGATAGTCCATGCCACTCTTCACAAGAAAGGCCCAAATCACCAGTTTTCGATGATTCAAACACCATCGAACTATCAAGGTAAAGGTTTCAAAACCTTGATTGATTGTGGCAGTACACATTCCTTTATCTCACTAGCTTATGCAAGAAGATTAGGAATAGCCACAGTAGAAGCACCTACCTTGCTTGTGGAATTAGTAAATGGTCGTGAGGTCGCTTGTACCAGGAAAATTGCTAAGGTGGAATTCTTTCTAGGAGGAAAGACGACTTCGGTCAAATTCAGAGTCATAAACCTAGGTATCCATGAGTGTTTACTCGGAATGGATTGGCTTAAACCTAAGGATGCCCACATTCATTGTGGAAAGGGCCAAGTTTCCTTTTAAAACTCTGAAGGGGAATTGTTCACAAGTCAAGATGAGGCTGGAAAATCGAAAATTCAATTGGCCAATGCATCTTGAATTATAAAGGGGGTTAGAAAGGGTCTACCTGTCTACTTGATTAAGCTCAATAAGCTAGATCGGAAGCAAGAGTCTAGTGAAGAACCTTCATGGCTAAAGGAGTACGTGGACGTATTTCCTGAAGAGTTGACAGAACTCCCGCCTCAAAGAGAAGTGGATCATGATATCAAGCTAGTGACAGGAGTTGCGCCAATTGCAAAGAGACCTTATAGGATGTCCTCCGGAAGCAATTGAGATGAAGGAGAGACTCAAGCAATTGCTAGATCAGGGCTACATCCATCCTAGCAGTTCACCGTGGGGAGCTCCAGTGCTATTCCAGAAAAAGAAAGATGGAACGCTTGTGTATTCATTACAAAGGGTTGAATCAATCAACTGTTAAGATCAAGTACCCTATTCCTAGAATAGATGAGCTTCTTGATTGTCTTCAGGGTGCGAAGATCTTCTCCAAGATTGATCTCAGGTCTGGTTACTATCAGATAAGGATCAAGGAAGAAGATATTCCAAAGATGGCCTTCAACACAAGATATGGACACTTTGAGTTCCTAGTTATGTTGTTCGGGCTCACGAATGCGCCTGCCACCTTCAACAGGTTAATGCGAGATATCTTTAGGCCATATCTTGATGACTTCGTACTCGTCTTCTTCGATGATACCCTAGTCTATCCCAAACAAGAAGAAGATCATGAACCCCAGCTTTGGATTGTCCTTGAGACAATGAGGGCACACAAGCTCTATGCTAAGATGAAGAAGTGTGCCTATAAGGCCTTCCTACCAAATCTCCCACAAGGCCTAGGTCCGGTTCTTTGTAAAGAAGAAGAGGGGTTTCTCTAAGCCCTTTCCACTCAATTTTCCCCATAAGCCCATTCCTATTTTTCCCCCCTGGGTCTTGTAGAGAAGAAGAGGACTTCCTTAAACCTCCTATCCACAAGAGCTTTCACCCCGTGATTTTGAAGAAAATAAGTATAAAGCCCTTTCCACCAATCACCCACAAGCCCCTAGGCTTGGGAATTAAAGTCCCCTTTTCCGCAAGGCCCACAAAACCATTCCTAACCCCGGAATTTCAAGGAAAAGAATAACTTTCAAGCCTCCATTGCCACAACGGCCTTCACAAGAACCCTAAGGTCTTCCAAAACCAAATTCCGCAAGTCGGTACTTCTATCAAGGAGCCGTACCTCAAAGGGAAGGAGCCATTTAAGAGTCAAGTTGATGACAAATGTTCTAAGTATAGACATGTAGACCCATCTAACTAGGCGGTCCATCATGCATGTTTACATGTGTTGAGCTTGCTGTCTCAACATTGTCTACCCTACAATGTTTGATGCTCAAATTCTATATTTGTCTCTAGAAAAAGCACAAGAAGTAGCCGCCTTTATGATTAAGCTTGATGAAAATGAGATTTTGAAGAGTATAAAATTGGATGTACTTGCATGAAACGATCTAGGGTCTCTACCCTAAAGATCAGTGTTCATAAGATGAAACTCGGATTGAGTTGGAACCCCTAGGACCGAACGATGTCGGCCTAGTGCAATCAGGAATGGATTGGATATGAAGACACCCTAAACCCTATTTCTTATCTAATCATAATTCCGTGACATGAAGACGTCGTTCGATGGGTGAAATGATCCCATGGAATAGATGAGACACTTGTGCAACAAGTTGCCACGTCGCATGATCTCATGGTTTAATCACAAGAGAATGGCCAATTCCTCGGAATGATATTAGCATATTCTTGCGCAAGTTTAACTTGCAAGAGGATGAGTAGTCATCCTGTTATACCACCTTTCTTGGGAAAAGTTGCCAAGATAAGGGAATTAGATCTTTGCTTGGAAGCAAAGGACCAATCAATAATTTGGAACGACATGGTCGCCATGATTTATTGTTAATAGAACCTAAGGTATTGTTTTTATTTGGATTAATAGAGTACAGCCCTAACCCAAGGACATAAGGGTTAACAAACAAACCCTTGGGGATCTTGCCAAGTCACAATTTGATCCTAGATCGAATGCTGGTTGTATTCGAAGAGAAGGATTCACTCCTTAGCAGCTGGCCAAATAACGACCACTAGAAATGATTGTGCTTGTAACAGTTTAGAGAGCACTGTTTGATTTTTTTGCTCAAGGAACTAAAGGATAAAAAGATATCTAATGCTTCAGATTGAAGGCCTGAAGGGAGAGGCAGCCTTAATTACTCCCGATTGTCTACTTGACCCTAACCAAGGGGGTTGTTAGCCACTCCGAGAAGGTGGACCGAACCTGTCGCGTGAGGTCTCTCCGTTGAGCGCTACTTGGAACAGGAGGACGCTTGGGTGCCAGGGGGCTCTGGCCATAAATCCCTCGCCTTCCGGGCCCTGCACAAGTGGCCAACATGACTCGGGATTGGATCTCAAGGCCCGCATACTAGTCTATGGGCAGAATCTTGGATTAGTAGTCCGTATGGATTATGGATAGCCTTCAGGTGGATTATGGATAAGCCTACGGACTAAACTTTATGGATGTATTCCAAAGATAAATATGATAACCAGTTGAAAAGAAACTTGTTTGACACTGCTTTTCTATGTCAAGTGCTAAGATTACGTGAAGGAACCAGTGTCTAATGGGCTAATTAAGGAAGCTGCTTGATGCATGTCCAACTAAAAGTGGTAGATAATTAGACAACTAAAGCAACCTTGAGGAAAGTGCGGTGGATGTGGCCATGGGTTCGTCCTACGAATGGGTGGTCTCGGTTGGCCGGGAACTTTTCTCGATCATAATGGACAGCAAGGAGATCTTCTCAAAGGAAATGAATAGCAAAGGCGCTAACCTAGAGTCTAGGTTATAATAATCTCAGTTTATGTTGTTTTAGGGGAATGGAATGGGACTATGCCTTATGGCAGAGAGGTCGAGTATTGCATCCGTCTCGTTTCCCATTCTCCTTGAACCAAGTACAGCGTGAATCCGCTTCGGACGTGGCATTTCTGCATAAAGTAGTTCGCTTGGGGTTCGATGCTAGTTGCCGTTTAGGAAATTTCCATTAGGGGAAACCCTGATTCAGGTCCTAAGCGGGAACGACCAGAATACTTCTGCTACATGGCAGACGCGAAAAGTCCTAGATCGCAAACCCTGTAACATTCCATGGAAGTGCCGGGCGGGGAGCTTTCTAGATCTCCTTTTTGATGGACTGCTAAGACGTATCCTGAGGGGAACAGGTGGAAACATTACAGTTTGAACAACTTTCTTCAGCTTTTCCCGAGTAACGAATCCTTCATAGATCCCTTGATCTCTGCACCATTGCTTTCACCAAAGCCTGGCTTTGCCCGTGAGCTTCAGCTTGGCAAGCATAGCCTAGTTGGTGGGTGTAGTATCGGCTGCTTCAAAGTAATCTTCCATGGACTCTATCCAAATCTTAGCATCGCTTGGACAGTCCTACCTTTCCCGTCAAATCCTAGTGGCTTGATCTGCTTAAGAAGAAACTTCTTCTCTTGGATCACGGTCGTACTTGATCCAGGGGGCGAACTGGAAATCTGTACTTGGGGTTGTGCTTGGATAGAGGATTCTTATCATTATAACTTGCTTCTCGTTATGATTTATATTTCATACCTAATTCAGCTATCAACCAAGAACCCTAGCCACTTAACTTTTTATCAATTCTCATAGACAAGACAAACATTGATAAAAAGAAGTCTTATTTCATTTATATAGACATAGCCCTTTCGGAGTACAATATTTCCTGGGATGATAGAGCAACTGTTACATTTAGTTCGGGGAGAATAATGTTGTATTACATTTAGCTACGGGAACTAGATAATAGTATGGTTTCGGGTCATGGATCTTCAGGAATCGGTAAGTCATCAGAAGATTAGGGTATCCTTTCCTTTGGAGCCCATTCTTCTCATAGCACCCCAACACCTTAATCCTGTCGGTGGGGATTATGAAGGTCACTTCCTCGTATACATATGAGTTCAACTCAACCCTCCGACCTTCAATATGTAAAGTTGAGTTTACGTGAGCCTCCACAAAAATGAACAGCTTCACGATCTTCAGGTCCTCCACCACTTGATCCTCTTTAGGTTGGTTTGAAGGTACGCAAATTGATGGGCAGCTATATAGTAGATTCGTGAGTCACCCGTCCATCTCTATTCCACGTACAAAGGCGATGGATTATAAATACGGTCTAGGAAGTTCATCATATCGATCCTTTGTCAATAATCTGAGGAGTGCATCGCGGTCATAAACATGAGTCGGAACACTAAGAACCTATTCCATGCTTCATAATTCTGCAAGACAGCATCGAAAGTAAGGAAATATTCTAAACAACATTTGCTTTACTTCTTCTTATTAAGATTTCTTAAAAAACAAATCCTTCGTTGGTTCGCTCTGATACCTAAATCACAAAGGATTCACATACGATGGTTAAATCGATACAATATACTCCAAGTGCTAAGTAGGGTTTAGCACGTTAAGGACTTGACCTAGTTTTGCACTTGTTTCCAAGTCAAAACCCTCATACCCAAGGGTCCTGCCCACATTCACAGAATGTAGGGACAATTGGAAGTACTTGTAAGAAATGATATCGGGTTTCTACCCTAAAGATCACTCGTTCAAAAGATGAAACTCAGATTGAGTTGGAACCCCTAGGATCGAACGATGTCGGAACGATGTCAGCCTAGTGCAATCGGGAATGGATTGGATATGAAGACACCCTAGACCCTGTATCTTATCTAATCATAATTTCGTAACTAGAAGACACCGTTCGACGGGTGAAATGATCCCATGGAATAGATGCGACACTTGTGAACAAGTTGCCACGTTGCATGATCTTGTGGTTTGATCACAAGAGAATGGCCAATTCCTCGGAATGAGGTTGGCAGATTTTTGCGCAATTTTAACTTGCAAAAGAATGAGTATTCATCCTGTTATATCACCTTTCTTGGGAAAAGTTGCCAAGATAAGGAAATTAGGTATTTGCTTGGCAGCAAAAAACCAATCAATTATTTGGAGCGATAGGGTCGCCATGATTTACTATTAATAAAACCTAAGGTATTGGTTAAGTTGGGTTAATAGGGTATGGCATCAACCCAAGAACAAAAGGGAGAACAGACAAACCCTTGTGGATCTTGCCAAGTTGCAATTTGATCCTGGATTGAATGTTGGTTGCCTTTGGAGAGAAGGATTCACTCCTTAGCAGTTGGACCATTGGAAATGATTGTGCTTCTAACAGTTTAGAGAGCCCTGTTTGATTCGTTTTCTCAAGGAACTAAAGGATGAAAAGATATCTAATGCTTCAGGTTGAAGGCCTGAAGGGAGAGGCAGCCTCAGTTACCACCGAGTGTTTGCCTGACCCTAACCAAGGGGGTTGTTAGTCGTGCCGGGAAGGTGGACCAAACCCACCGCATGAGGTCTTTTCGTTGAGCGCTACTTGAAGCAGGAGGACGCTTGGGTGCCAGGGGGGCTCTGGCCGTAAATCCCTCGCCTTCCGGGTCCTACACAAGAGGCCAACATGACTTGGGATTGGATCTTGAGGCCCGCATACTAGTCTACGGGTAGAATCTTGGATTAGTAGTCCCTATGGATTGCTGGATAGCCTTCGGGCGGGGGATTATGGATAAGCCTGCGGACTAGACTTTATGAATGTGTTCCAAAGATAAATATGATAACCAGTTGAAAAGTAACTTGTTTGACACTACATTTCTATGTCAAGTGCTAAAATTACGTGAAGCAACCGGTGTCTAACGGGCTAATTAAGGAAGCTGCTTGATGCATGTCCAACTAAATGTGGTAGGTAATTAGACAACTAAAGCAACCTTGATGAAAGTGCGGTGGATGTGGCCATGGATCCGTCCTACGGATGGGTCGTCCGGGTTGGCCGGGAACTTTTCTCAATCATAATGGATAGCAAGGGGATCTTCTCAAAGGAAATGAATAGCAAGGGCGCTGAGATCAAGGGATCTCGGAAGGATCTGTTACCTGGGAAAAGCTAAAGAAAGTTGTGCAAGGAAGATACTTACCACTTGTGTATCGCACGCAGAAAATGAATGAGTTCTACGAGCTAAACTAGCTGGGTCTCACTCTTGACGCATACTACTCAAAATTTGTCTCACTTCTGAAGTATGCGCCATAGATAGATATGACATAACAGGTGTCGAAATTTTGTGTTTGTTTAAACCCACCATTAAATACCCGCCTCGAATCTATGCACCCCCAACAGATCTATAGGACGCACTCATTCGACCTGCGCCCATAATTCAGGAGGTGCAAGCTAGGCCAAGAAGCAACAAAACTTGGTCTTATAATGACCATAACAACAGAGGAGCATTTAGGCCCCAAGTGAGGAGAGTTCAAGGTCAAAATCGGGGACAAATAAAGAAAGATGGGACCGATAATGTCAAGAACTTTGTCCCTACCCAAAACAATGGCCAAAATCTCCGTTGTTTCCACTGCAACGAGCCCAGTTATTTCAAAAGGCAATGTCCCAAGCTTGGTCGAGGACATTGTCAAGCAACTTTCCAAGGAACTGGCTGTGGCCGCCACCCAAGGCAGAGGAAGAACCACCTGTGTTGCCAATAGGGAAATGTGCAAAGAAGAAGATCCGACCATGGAAGCAGAGTTCGAAAGGGCAACATTCCATGCTGCTCTTCACAAGAAAGGCCCAATTTGCCAGTTTTCGGTGATTCATCAGACTATCAAGGTAAAGGTTTCAAAACCTTGATTGATTGTGGTAGTACGCATTCTTTTATCTCACCAGCTTGTGCAAGAAGATTAGGAATAGCCACAGTAGAAGCACCTACCTTGCTTGTGGAATTAGCAAATGGTCGTGAGGTCACTTGTACCAAGAAAACTGCTAAGGTGGAATTCTTCCTGGGAGGAAAGACGACTTCAATCAAATTCAGAGTCATGAACCTAGGTATCCATGAGTGTTTACTCGGAATGGATTGGCTTAAACCTAGGGATGCCCACATTCATTGTGGAAAGGGCCAAGTTTCCTTTCGAAACTCTGAAGGGGAATTGGTCACAACTCAAGGTGAGGCTGGAAAGTCGAAAATTCAATTGGCCAAAGCATCTTGAATTATAAAGGGAGTTAGAAAGGGACTACCTATCTACTTGATTAAGCTCAATAAGTTACATTAGAAGCAGGAGTCTAGTAAAGAACCTTCATGGCTAAAGGAGTACGCGAACGTATTTCCTGAAGAGCTGACAGAACTCCCTCCTCAAAGAGAAGTGGATCATGAGACCAAGCTCGTGCCAGGAGCTCTGCCAATTGCAAAGAGACCTTATAGGATGTCCATCCCGGAAGCAATTGAGCTGAAGGAGCAACTCAAGCAACTGCTAGATCACGGCTACATCCATCCTAGCAGTTCACCATGGGGAGCTCTAGTGCTGTTCTAGAAAAAGAAAGATGGAATGCTTCGACTATGTATTGATTACAGAGGGTTGAATCAATCAACTGTTAAGAACAAGTACCCTATTCCTAGAATAGATGAGCTTTTTGATCATCTTCAGGGTGTGAAGATCTTCTCCAAGATTGATCTCAGGTCTAGTTACTATTAGATAAGGATCAGGGAAGAAGATATCCCAAAGATGGCCTTCAACACAAGATATGGACACTTCGAGTTCCTAGTTATGTCATTCGGGCTCACGAATGCACTGCCACCTTCAACAGGTTAATGCAAGATATCTTTAGGCCATATCTTGATGACTTCGTACTCGTCTTCTTCGACGATACCCTAGTCTATTTCAAACAAGAAGAAGATCATGAACCCCAGCTATGGATTGTTCTTGAGACAAGGAGGGCACACAAGCTCTATGCTAAGATGAAGAAGTGTGCATTCTTCAAACGTCAGATTGAATATCTGGGATTCATCGTATCAGCGAAAGGAATCTCAGTGGATCCGAGATGTTCTAGAATGGCCAATACCAACAACTGTCAAACAAATACATAGTTTTCTTGGACTCACATAATGGTATAGGGTCTCTATCAAAAACTATGCTTTGATTGCAGCACCTCTGATGGATTTACTGAAGAAGCAAATATCCATTGCATGGTCGGCTCTACTGAACAATCTAGCTTTGATAGATTAAAGTAATGTTTGGTATCAGCACCTATACTGAAACTTCCAGATCCCAGTAAGGAGTTCGAAGTAGTAACTGATGCTAGCATGCTTGCTTAGGATGTGTGCTCATGCAAGAAGGTCATCCTATAGCATACTCTTCAAGGAAACTGAAGAGCCATGAGAAGAATTATGCTATCCATGATCTAGAATTGTTAGCTGTCATCCATGCTCTAAAGCTTTGGAGACACTACCTGTTGGGTAACAAGTTTACTCTAGTAAAGGATCATAAAAGCCTCAAGTGGATCTTTACCCAAAACGAGCTCAACTTGAGGCAATGTCGGTGGATTGAAGTGTTGGAGGAGTATGATTTTGAAATCAAATACCGACTAGGAAAGGAGAATGTAGTTGCCGATGCACTTAGTCGCAAGGCATTCCTTAATTCTCTAATCTTGCAAAATCCATCAACAGCTAGATCTCTAGTCACAAAGGTATCCATGCCAAACAACCCAATACTTGAGCTAGCTAGGGAAGAATCATGCCATGATCCAGCCTATCAAAAGATGCTAAGGGAGATCCCTATCAAGGAACAGGACCAGAATCTACAGGCTAAGTATCATGAATTCTCTATCAATAGTGAACTTGTCTACTATAGAACGATATTATGTATACCGGCAAGCCAGCCACTTAAGCACAAGATACTGTGGGAAGCTCATGATTCCCCTTTCTCAAGACATCCTGGCTATGCCAAGACTCTCAATGCAATTAGGAAGAGCTATTATTTGGAGAGGCTTAAAGGTGGCGTTCTCAAATATGTCACTGAATGTTTGTCTTGTCAACGTATCAAAGCTGAACATGTCAAAATGCTTGGAAAGTTGCAACCACTTGAAATGAAATGGTAATTCATCAGTATAGGACTTTGTTGTTTGCCTACCCCAAGTTCAGGGAGGATACAACTCCATCATGGTTGTGGTTGACATGCTTACTAAGGTTGCACACCTTATTCCTGTTAAGACAAACTATAAAGCCTCAGAAATTGCAAGGTTGTTTATCAAGGAGATATTCAAGCTACATGGGTTACCCAGAAGAATCATTAGTGATCATGATTCTCTCTTCACATCACACTTCTGGAGAGCTATCTTTGAAGCCATTGGGACTCAACTCTATTTTAGTATAGCTTACCATCCCCAAACTGATGGCAAAATGGAGTGAGTCAATCAAGTCATCGAGGATATGCTAAGGGCACATTGCTGCCCTGAACCAAAAAGGTGGATTCAATACTTGCCCTTGGTTGAGTTTTCCTACAATGCTTCTTACTAACAAAGCATTCATATGACCCCTTTTCAAGTATTGTATGGGTATGACTGTAGAAGTCCCCTAAACTTCTCAGATCCAACCTTGAGGGTTGAAGCTTTAAGTCAGATGCAGGAAGAGATGGATGACCAAATAAAGTCAATTAGACAGGACATCCAAGCAGCCAAGGATAGACAGAAGGCATACGCGGATTTGAAGCATCAAGATAGAACCTTCGAGGAAGGAGACATGGTCTTCATTCGCATACGGCCAAAGAAGAGTTCCCTATCCTTAGGAGATTGCAAGAAGCTAAGTCCAAGGTATTGTGGACCATATAAGATCCTCAAATGCCTAGGACCCAATGCTTATAGACTGCAAATCCCTGAGAACCTAAAGGTTCATAATATATTCCATATCAGCCTATTGAAGAAGTATGTACCTAATCCTAGCCATGTACTTGAGGACCAACAAGTTGTAATGCCTAGCCAAGGAGTCCTTGAGCTACGGCCTAATAGGATCTTAGACGTTAAGGAGAGAAAACTGTGATCCAGAACCTTGAGGACCAACAAGTTGTAATGCCTAGCCAAGCAGTCCTTGAGCTACGGCCTGATAGGATCTTAGATGAGCTACGGCCTGATAGGATCTTAGATGTTAAGGAGAGACAACTGAGATCCAGAACCTTGAGAGAATGTCTCATCTAGTGGAAAGATTATCCCGAGGAGGATGCCACTTGGATGGATGAAAGCACTCTCAACCATCAATATCCCCAGTTCATCTCGAGATGAGGACATCTCAATTCCTCCAAGGGGGAGAGAATGTAATATTTCCACGTAAAAAAATATTACTAAAGTGACCTCCCGCTCTCATCGTAAACCCATGCAAAGATTATCACCAGTGCCGGTAGTTAATCCATAACCTTACGCGAGAAATGGAGCACTCGCATTGGTAAATCGGGACCGAGGTTCAAAACCGCATCATCCGCGGGGAAACTCCCTCTTGGGAGGAGGTTAAGTGGATAAAGGTGGAATTATTGCAATTTTTTTTAATTTTCCCTCAGTCGATGCATGGTTGAGGGAAGGGGATGGCTAATCGGGGGAAGTAGTGACAATGGGGAGTCGTGGGTTGCATGCACAACCCATGTGGGGAGGTCCCCTCTCCCCCCATGGACTATAAAAAACCCCCTTTTAGGGGGGTAACCTAGGAGGTTGAAGAAGGGAAAGACTATGTCAGGAGCTAAGAACAGTCATGAGAAGAGGGGGAGGGAGGCTGCCCTAAACTTGCAATCGCTGCCATAGAAGATGGAAGGAGGCTACGCACGGTTGGAGGGAGCCACCTGAGGCTTGATATGCCTCCGTCTGTGGCTCGTTAGCCACTGCCAGCTTCGCCATAGGCTACCACGCCGCCACCATCCCAAGTCAAAGTCCACCCTTTCCCATCCAGCCGATCGTCGTCATTTCAACCCACGTGGTAATACCTCACTGCTGTCTGTGATCAGAAGCTCCTAGAAGCTTCTTATTTGGAAGCTTCTAAGGGGCTTCCATAACACCCCTTCCTAGCAAATCACACAATAAGCCCATCCCGGGCTTTGAAGAAAAGGAGGCGACAAAGGCCCTTCCCACTAGATTTCAACCAATCATCTTTTCCTCCCTCGGCTTTGAAGAGGAAGCCTATAAGGCCTTCCTACCAAATCTCCCATAAGCCCTCTAGGCCCGGGTCTTGTAGAGAAGAAGAGAGTTCCTTAAACACCTTTTCACAAGATCTTTAACCCTCGGGATTTTGAAGAAAATAAGTATAAAGCCCTTTCCACCAATCACCCACAAGCCCCTAGGCTTGGGATTTAGAGTTCCCTTTTCTGCAAGGCCCCACAAAACCATTCCTAACCCCGAAATTTCAAGGAGAAGAATAGCTCTCAAGCCTCCGTTGCTGCAAGGGCCTTCACAAGAACCCTAAGGCCTTCCAAAGCCAAATTCCACAAGTTGGTACTTCTGTCAAGGAGCCGTACTTCAAAGGGAATTTCCGCGTACGAGGGAGGCGGCCAAAGATATTAAAGCCACACACCAAGGCAAGTAATTCTAATCCGTAAAGGCAATCCAGAAGCCGAAGTCACGATGGCCCCTAAAAAGTCACAAGGCGCACCTGCAAGAGGATCATCTCCTAATATTCATGTGGATATTTCACCGAACCCACAAGTCCAGGTTTTCTTCCTATTTTTTGATTTACGTAGAAGTATTGCAATTATGCATTGTTATTTCATGGAATTAGGATGCACTTATGCTTGTCAAATCCACCCAGTTAGATGTGATTGAAATAAATTGGCTATTGTAAATTTACTAGAAGTAACTCACGATTAAAGATTGGTCATTTGTACTTTCAAAGAAATGAACAAAAAAGAACATAAGGTGTCTAAGCATTTTTAGCAAGTTGCCTTTGTGCATTGTAAAGTAACGAATCTAGAACAACCAACGACTACCATTACAAAGTAAAAATTCTTGTAGTACACCTTTGATTATGCATGGAAATATTAAATAGCATGTCACATTTTAGACAAATCTTCTTCGTAATGATTCATAAAAAAGTCGTTATCAACCATAGGAAATTGGAAGGCATGGAAAAGATTCAAGGGGCTGCATGGAGTAGGTTAACTCTAGTTTCAATTGACATAAATCTCATTTAACTACGTAGTAGTTAAGAAAGGTTGCGTAATGCTCATTCATCATACGAATAATTTCATTCAAAGATGTAGTTAGGGAAAGGCTGCATGGTTCATTTTAGCATAAAACCTTAAAAGCATTAGTGACATAAATCGTGAATGCAAGTCCTAGTAGGATCAATGGAAATTATGCCATAATTTAACATGTGTTTTGGTCTTAACAAGAAGAGTTAAGGATTGTGAATCTAATCATACGCAGAGGCAATGAATCATGTGTTTATGAGAATTGTATCGTAATGCATCTAGTTTTTCCCCTTTTAGATCAAGATAACATCTTTAGGAATGGACCATCCTTGTCATAAGACAAGTAGACTGGATTACCCAAAATACCTAAACCGCAAAGGATTCGCATAGGATAGTTAAATCGATACAATATACTCCAAGTGCTAACTAGGGTTTAGCACGTTAAGGACTTGACCTAGTTTCGCACTTGTTGCCAAGTCAAAACCCTCATACCCAAGGGCCCTACCCACATTCATGGAATGTAGAGACAATTGGACGTACTTGCAAGAAACGATCTAGGGTTTCTACCCTAAAGATCACTCATTCAAAAGATGAAACTCGGATTGAGTTGGAACCCCTAGGATCGGTCTAGTGCAATCGGGAATGGATTGGATATGAAGACACCCTAGACCTTGTTTCTTATCTAATCATAATTCCATGACCAGAAGACGCCGTTCGATGGGTAAAATGATCCCATGGAATAGATGCAATACTTGTGCAACAAGTTGCCATGTCGCATGATCTTATGGTTTGATCATAAGAGAATGGCCAATTACTCGAAATGAGGTTCGCAGATTCTTGCGCAAGTTTAACTTGCAAAAGAATGAGTAGTCATCCTGTTATATCACCTTTCTTGGGAAAAGTTGCCAAGATAAGGAAACTAGGTATTTGCTTGGCAGCAAAAGACCAATCAATAATTCGGAGCGATACGGTCGCCATGATTTACTGTTAATAAAACCTAAGGTATTAGTTAAGTTGGGTTAATAGGGTACAACATTAACCCAATGACAAAAGGGAGAACAAAAAAACCCTTGTGGATCTTGCCAAGTTGCAATTTGATCCCAGATCGAATGTTGGTTGCATTCGGAGAGAAGGACTCACTCCTTAGTAGTTGGCCAAATAACGACCACTGGAAATGATTGTGCTTGTAACAGTTTAGAGAGCACTGTTTGATTTGTTTGCTCAAGGAACTAAAGGATGAGAAGATATCTAATGCTTCAGGTTGAAGGCCTGAAGGGAGAGGTAGCCTCAATTACTCGCGACTGTTTGCCTAACCCTAACCAAGGGGATTGTTAGCCGCACCGGGAAGGTGGACCAAACTCGCCGCGTAAGGTCTCTCCGTTGAGCACTACTTGGAGCAGGAGGATACTTGGGTGCCAGGGGGGGCTCTCTCCGTAAACCCCTCGCCTTCCGGGCCCTGCACAAGAGGCCAACGTGACTCAAGATTGGATCTCGAGGCCCGCATACTAGTCTACAGGCAGAATCTTGGATTAGTAGTCCCTATGGATTGCTGGATAGCCTTCGGGCAGATTATGGATAAGCCTGCGGGCTGGACTTTATGAATGTATTCCAAAGATAAATATGATATCCTGTTGAAAAGGAACTTGTTTGACATTGCTTTTCTATGTCAAGTGCTAAGATTACGTGAAGGAACCGATGTCTAATGGGCTAATTAAGGAAGCTGCTTGATGCATGTCCAACTAAATGTGGTAGGTAATTAGACAACTAAAACAACCTGAGGAAAGTGCGGTGGATGTGGCCATGGGTCCGTCCTACGGATGGGTGGTCCCGATTGGCCAGGAACTTTTCTCAATCATAATGGACAGCAAGGGAATCTTCTCAAAGGAAATGAATAGCAAGGACGCTAACCTAGAGTCTAGGTTATAATATTCCCGGTTTATGCTGTTTTAGGGGAACGGAATGGGACTATGCCTTATGGCACAGAGGTCGAGCCGTGCATCCCTCTTGTTTCCCATTCTTCTTGAACCAAGTGCAGCGTGAATCCACTTCGGCCCAAGTGTTTTTGTGTAAAGTAGATCACTCAGGGTTCGATGCTAGTTCGCTCAGGGTTCGATGCTAGTTGTCGTTTCTGTGTAAAGTAGTTCGCTCAGGGCTCGATAGCGTCCACCCTCTATCTGTGATTTCTCATCCCTCAAGCCTTTTTGGTTTCTTGTAATTATTCTCGTGCCTCCGTTGCACTTTATAATATACATATCGCGTTACCTCATTTCTGTATCGTGTTACCTTCCGCTTTTCGTGACGCGTTACGTGTCGCGTTCCGTGTTACCTTCAAAAACGCTTTTGCACTACTGTGGGGCTACCGATTAGAGGGTGATCCCTCATGAGGCGGGATCCATGGGGTGGGCGTTGCCTGCCCCATGACGGCTCCATGGGAGCACTATAATGTGTCCACCTATTCCCTTCAGGACACATCTTAGCAATCCATTGGAAAAGAGGTCTAGAAAGCTCCGCCCCGGCACTCCCTTGGAATGTTATGGGGTTTGTGATCTAGGACTTTCCAGGTATCACTATAACGTGTCCACCTGTTCCCTTCAGGACACGTCTTAGCAATCCATCGAAAAAAAGATCTAGAAAGCTCCGCGGCACTCCCTTGGAATGTTACGGGGTTTGTGATCTAGGACTTCCCGTGTCTGCTACGTAGCGGAAGTATTCTGGCCGTTCCCACTTAGGACTGACCTGAATCACAGTTTTCCCTAATGGTCATTTCCTAAACAACAACTAGCATCGAACCTCGAGCGAACTACTTTACGAAGAAACACCAGGGCCGAAGGGGATTCACGCTGCACTTGGTTCAAGGAGAATGGGAAATGAGAGGGACGCAAGGCTTGACCTCTGTGCCATAAGGCATAGTCCCATTGAGTTCCCCTAAAACATCATAAACCGGGAATATTATAACCTAGACTCTAGGTCAGTGCCCTTGCTATTCATTTCCTTTGAGAAGATCCCCTTGTTGTCCATTATGATTGAGAAAAGTTCTCAGCCAATCGGGACCACCCATCCATAGGATGGACGCATGGCCACATCCACTGCACTTTCCTCAACTTGTTTTAGTTGTCTAATTACCTACCACATTTAGTTGGACATGCATTAAAAAGTAGCTTCCTTAATTAGCCCGTTAGACACCAGTTCCTTCATGTAATCTTAGCACTTGACATAGAAAAGCAGTGTCAAACAAGTTCCTTTTCAATAGGTTATCATATTTATCTTTGGAATACATTCATAAAGTCCAACCCGCATGCTTATCCATAATCCGCCCGAAGGCTATCCAGCAATCCATAGGGACTACTAATCCAAGATTCCATCTGTAGACTAGTATGCGGGCCTCGAGATCCAATCCCAAGTCACGTTGGCCTCTTCTGCAGGGCCCAGAAGGCGATGGATTTACGGCCAGAGGCCCCCTAGCACCCAAGCATCCTCCTACTCCAAGAAGCGCTCAATGGAGAGACCTCACGTGGGGGGTTTGGTCCACCTTCCCGGTGCGGCTAACAACCCCCTTGGTTAGGGTCAGGAAGATAGTCGCAAGTAATTGAGGTACCTCTCCCTTCAGGCCTTCAACCTGAAGCATTAGATATCTTCTCATCCTTTAGTTCCTTGAGCAAACAAATCAAACAGTGCTCTCTAAACTGTTACAAGCACAATCATTTCCAGTGGGGTCATTATTTGGCCAACTGCTAAGGAGTGAATCCTTCTCTCCGAATGCAACCAACATTCGATCCGGGATCAAATTGTGACTTGGCAAGATCCCCAAGGGTTTTTTTGTTAACCCTTATGTCCTTGGGTTAGGGCCGTACCCTATTAACCCAACTTAAACAATACCTTAGCTTCTATTAATAGTAAATCATGGCGACCATGTCGTTCCAAATTATTGATTGGTCCTTTACTTCCAAGCAAATATCTAATTCCCTTATCTTGGCAACTTTTCCCAAGAAAGGTAATATAACAGGATGACTACTCATCCTCTTGCAAGTTACACTTGCGCAATAATCTCCCAATCTCATTCCGAGGAATTGGCCATTCTCTTGTGATCAAACCACAAGATCATGCGACGTGGCAACTTGTTGCACAAGTGTCGCATCTATTCCATGAGATCATTTTACCCATCGAACGGCATCTTCTGGTCATGGAATTATGATTAGATAAGAAACAGGGTTTAGGGTGTCTTCATATCCAATCCATTCCCGATTACACTAGGCCGACATCGTTCGGTCCTAGGGGTTCCAACTCAATCCAAGTTTCATCTTAAGAACAAGTGATCTTTAGGGTAGAAATCCTAGATCATTTCATGCAAGTACGTCCAATTGTCCCTACATTCCGTGAATGTGGGCAGGACCCTTGGGTATGAGGGTTTTGACTTGGCAACAAGTGCAAAACTAGGTCAAGTCCTTAACATGCTAAACCCTAGTTAGCACTTGGAGTATATTGTATCGATTTAACCATCCTATGCGCATCCTTTGCGGTTTAGGTATTTTGGGTAATCCAGTTTACTTGTCTTACGACAAGGACGAATCAATCCTAGGGATGTTAATTTGATCTAAAAGGGCAAATTAGTCGCATTACGTCGCAATTCACGTAAGCATGCGATTTACTACCTCTACGTATGACTAGATTCACAATCCTTAGCTTTACTTGTTAAGACCAAAACACATGTTAAATTATGGCATAATTTTTGTTGATCCTAGTAGGACTTGCATTCACGAATCATGCCACTAAGCTTTTAAGATTTTACGCTTTAAATGAACCATGCAGCCTTTTCCTAAGTGTACCCTTGATGAATGAATTTCATGCATACGTCGAATGTGCAACATGAAACCTTTTGCTAACTACTACGTAGTTAATTGAGATCCATGCCAATTGAAACTAGAGTTAACCTACTTCATGCAACCCTTAGAATCTTTTCCATGCCTTGCAATTTCCTATGGTTGATAACGACTTTTTTATGAATCATTACGAAGAAGATTTGTCTAAAATTGCGACATGCTATTTAATCTTTCCAAGCATAATCAAAGGTGTACTACAATAACTTTAACCTTGTAATGGTAGTCATTAGTTGTTCTAGACTCGTTACTTTGCAATGCACAAAGGCAACTTGCTAAAAAATGCATAGACACCTTATATTCTTTTTGTTCATTCCATTGAAAGTACAAATGACCAATCTTCAATTGTGAGTTACTTCTAGTAAATTTCAACTAGCCAATTTATTTCAATTGTATTTAGCTAGGTGGATTTGACACGCATAAATGCATCCTAATTCCATGAAATAACCATGCATAACTGCAATACATCTACGTAAATCAAAAATAGGAAGAAAACCTGGACTTTTGGGCTCCTTGAAATGTCCACATGAATATTAGGAGATGATCCTCCTGCAGGTGCGCCTTGTGACTTTTTAGGGGCCATCGTGACTTTAGCCTCTAGATTGCCTTCGCGGATTCGAATTACTTGCCTTGGTTCACAGTCTTATGATCTTTGCTCGTCTCCCTCGTACGCGCAATTCCCTTTGAGGTACGGCTCCTTGACAGAAGTACCGTCTTGCAGAATTTGGCTTTGGAAGGCCCTAGGGTTCTTCTGAAGGGCCTTGAGGCAACAGAGGCTTGAGAGTTATTCTTTTCCTTGAAATTTCGGGGCTAGGAATGGTTTTGTGGGGCCTTGCGAAAAACGGAACTTTAATTCCCAAGCCTAGGGGCTTGTGGGTGATTTTGGTGGAAAGGGCTTTATACTTATTTTCTTCAAAATCCTGGGGTTAAAGCTCTTGTGGATAGGGGGTTTAAGGAAATCCTCTTCTTCTCTACAAGACCCGGGGGAGAAAAATAGAAATGGGCTTATGGGGGAAATCGAGTGGAAAGGGGCTTAGAGAAACCCCTCTTCTTCTTTACAAAGAACCGGACCTAGGCCTTGTGGGAGATTTGGTAGGAAGGCCTTATAGGCTTCCTCTTCGAAGCCCGGGGGGGTAAAGATGATTGGTGGGAAATCTAGTGGGAAGGGGCTTTGTAGCTTCCTTTTCTTCAAAGCCGGGGATGGGCTTATTGAGGAACTAATGGGAAGGGGGCTTTAAAACCGGAGGTAAAGAAGATTGGTGGATCTAATGGGAAGGGGGGCTTAGAGAGCCCCCTTAAAAGCTTCTAACAGCATCTGACGGCTACGTAGCGGCATGGAGACAGATGACTTGGAGGGTTTGATGGCAGCCGTGAGCTCCACGATAGCAGGCAGCGTCAACAACAACAGTAGGTGACGACCTCCACGGCTGGCAACTTGAAGCAGGCAGCAATGTACGTCTCAGCTAGCAGCTCCTTCTCCTCCTCACGGCGCAGCACAGTGACTAGTCTCTTCCTCCTTCCACCCTTCTTACCCCCCCTCCACAAAGGGGGTTCTTATAGTCCAAGGGGGGAAGAGGGGACCTCCCCATGTGGGCTGTGCATGCAGCCCACGACTCCCCCTTGTTGTCACTACTTCCCCCACTTAGCCATCCCCTTCCCTCAGCCACGCATCCGCTGAGGGAAAATAATTTTTTTTTGCAATAATTCCACCTTTATCCACTTAACCTCCTCCCAAGAGGGAGTTTCCCCTTGAATGATGCAGTTTTGAACCTTAGTCCCGATTTACCAATGCGAGTACTCCATTTCTCGCGTATGGTTATGGATTAACTACCGGCACTGGTGATAATCTTTGCACGGGTTTACAGTGAGAGCGGGATGTCGGTTTAGTAATTTTTTTTTTCGTGGAAATATTACATTCTTTTCTTTCCCCTTGAAGCTAGCCTTAATATGGAAAGGCTCACCTAGAATCTCCGTCACTTTGTTATTTACTCTCTGTCAGATAGTTCTAACCACAAATGGCCTTGAAAGTATGCGATTGTGTAACTATCACTGCTTCATATTTGATTGTAAAAGCTGAAAAAGTTACATATAAGCATCTTGACTAATACCAATACTATCTAGTGTCTTCTACACTAACTTAGTATCCAAAGAATGATCCTTTATAAATAACTCCAAGCATTGTTTATTTTCCTTTTTAAATTTCTTCTCCAAAATATCTTTTGAAACTACTGAAGGAAGAAGATGATAATAAAACTGAGATGCTGTTAAAGAATCTCTTTCACTTGTACTCAATTGAAGAAGAGACCTAAACAAAATTAATGTTACAAAACAGTATAATTAGTTATAAACAAATACATATTTATATTTTTAAAGTGAAAAAAAATAAACTTTACTGCTTGGATTCTTTTACTACTACAACCATCTCCTCCTCATTTGACACTCTCAATATTTTTAAGAGCCCTTTGTTGATTTCAAAGGCCTAAAATAGTTTTCTTTTGTTGATAAGATTTGATGCATTTCTCCAACGAATGATTCCTCTGATGACAATCCTCTAGCTTCTACAATAACTCATTGTTATGTTTTGATAAAAGATGGTTCTCCAATCTGAGGACATCCTTTGTTGCAACCAAGTTAAGTGTATAACCTAGAAACTCATTATAACCATCACCAATGAACCTCATCAATGAAGAGCTGCTATAGAAAGGTAGAGTGCTATTTTTGCTAGGATCTTTGGGATATAGGCTACCATCTAACCAAAGATCAAGATTCTTTTTTCCTGTAGCGTGCCTGCCTATCAACTGTCCAAGTACATTTTTAGCGGTCCATCGAGAGATGAATATAAGCAACACCATCCGGCACTCCCATGGAATGTTACGGGGTTTGTCGCCTAGGGTTTCTTGAGTTTTCCTCACAACAGAACATTCACGGCCAATGTTCATTGCCAAACCCACTAGGTTTGACCTAAAACCCGAGTCCCTTGTGATTAAGGTCTCCTGACAGCATTCTAGCATCAGGTCCTGAACATCCTACTTTAAGCAGAGATACCCAAGCCGAATCAGACCCATGCCGCACTTGATTCAAAGAGAATGGGAAACGAGAGGGATGCATCGCTCAACCTCTCTGCCTGTAGGGCATAGTCCCATTTTGGTCCCCTAAAATGGTATGAATCGGGATTCTAACCTAACAATTTCTAAGGGTTGGATGTTAGTAAAACCTTGTGAGAAGCCTCCTAGTTCTCTAGGACTACCTTGTCATAGGACAAGGACCCATCAGGGATTCTGCCCACCCACTTCCCTTAATAGGCATTTAGTTGTCCAATTAGGTCTTATCACATTTATGTGTGACATTTAAAATCATCTTCCTTAATTAAGCCTTTTAAGGAACAGGGTTTGTTCATGTACCTTATAGCATTGATACGAAAACAGAGCAAGCAAACCTTTGACAAACAAGTTCAAGCATATTCCTTAACTTATCTTCATGTTAATCTTTGTCTCCTACCCATACAGGAGATTTTATATTTCCCTTCTTCCCTGCAAAACTAACTGATCCAAATCGCATGGCACCACAAATTCCATCCTTTATCTAGAATAGGATCTTCCAATGCTAGGACATTGGGTCCATGGTCATCTTCAACTTTGTTCCAGACTGCAAAGGGCTGTCCAGAGCTCCACCTAACCCACAAGCACCCTAGGAGTGAAACATCATTTTCATGGTTGGCCTTTTCACACCACTCAACCTTCGACCCGTGAATCAAGCAATGTTATTCTCCGGTTGAAGCACAGTGTGAACTTGGAGATGATCCAGTTGCACAAAATATCATTTCCTTAATTAATTTGGTTAAAAATCAAGCACAAAAAAGGCATTTAGCCCTAATATCATCTTACAAGAAAACATTCCTTTATTCCCATGGCAACTTGTCATCACAGACCCCTGCCATGCATTTACCATCAATAATAAGCACTTGGAATAATCATCCAATCCACAATCTAACAATCAGTTTAATGCAAAAGCATTTAGGACGTTGTTTGATCAACTAACAAAATCAATATTATTCTTTTCTAAACGTTGCAAGAGTAGTCGTGATAAACTTCCCATCACATATTTACTCTCCCCCTTGGGATCAAAGAGCGATACTATGCAAAATTTTAACTTGATTTTATCTTCTTTTTCCCTAAAGAATGAGAGACAAATTTGTAACGATGCAAGACTATCTTCCCATGTAAAATAATCCTTGAATTATTGTGCAAGTTGTAGTCAACTCATGGTTTGGCAGCACAAGGTAAACTCCTTGTCCGTTATTTTATGTGAAACCCTCATAGGATGGATGCAAGACTTTAATGCAAGATTAATTCGTGTACCACGTATGTTCCATATAATCTTTCCCATGCATGCACCATCTATATGCATAACCCTTAAGGTAACCTTACAAACTCTAAACAATATTGTCCTAAGTATAGACTAATCGTTGATGCTTAACACTTTAGAATCTTATATGTTGCTTATGCTATGCATGGATTTGTCGCATAGCAACTAGGTGCAATTAACTTCCCTTCATACAAACACTTTGCAACTTCATCTTTGGATATTTGAGATGATACTTATTCTTTTCAATGACCTATTCTAGCGTAACATACTACGGAGCCTAATGTATCTCATGTGGGAATCAAAGCAAGGATCTTATTAATTTGGAAATTCATTACTTATGACCGGTATCACAGTTGGATTGGCAGTGGTGACCTCACCTAAGGCTTTGTTGCTCATTGTGGGGTTGCCATCCGCGCTCGATATTTTCTGCTTGTTGGGGCCCATTCTCGATCTTCGTCTCCCTTAGATGCGAATAGCACAAGACTTTTGCACCTTGTACTCGATTAACATGGGCCAATCGGGGAGAAAATTAGGCTTGTGAGGTGGAGATTAATCATGTGGGAAAGGGGAAAAAAAAGGATGTGCGTGACCACCCTCTAAGGAGGGGAAGAGAAGGAGAACCTTCTAGAAAGTTCTCTCCCTCTCTCTCTGTCAACTCTCTCTCTCTCTCTCTCTCTCTCTCTCTCTCTGTGTCAACTCTCTCTCTCTCTCTCTCTCTCTCTCTATCTATCTATCTATCTATTAGGCTTGTGAGGTGGAGATTAATCATGTGGGAAAGGGGAAAAAAAAGGATGTGCGTGACCACCCTCTAAGGAGGGGAAGAGAAGGAGAACCTTCTAGAAAGTTCTCTCCCTCTCTCTCTGTCAACTCTCTCTCTCTCTCTCTCTCTCTCTCTGTGTCAACTCTCTCTCTCTCTCTCTATCTATCTATCTATCTATCTATCTATCTATCTATCTATCTATCTATCTATCTATCTATCTATCTATCTATCTATCTATCTATCTATCTATCTATCTATCTATCTATCTATCTATCTATCTATCTATCTATCTATCTATCTATCTATCTATCTATCTATCTATCTATCTATCTATCTATCTATCTATCTATCTATCTATCTATCTATCTATCTATCTATCTATCTATCTATCTATCTATCTATCTATCTATCTATCTATCTATCTATCTATCTATCTATCTATCTATCTATCTATCTATCTATCTATCTATCTATCTATCTATCTATCTATCTATCTATCTATCTATCTATCTATCTATCTATCTATCTATCTATCTATCTATCTATCTATCTATCTATCTATCTATCTATCTATCTATCTATCTATCTATCTATCTATCTATCTATCTATCTATCTATCTATCTATCTATCTATCTATCTATCTATCTATCTATCTATCTATCTATCTATCTATCTATCTATCTATCTATCTATCTATCTATCTATCTATCTATCTATCTATCTATCTATCTATCTATCTATCTATCTATCTATCTATCTATCTATCTATCTATCTATCTATCTATCTATCTATCTATCTATCTATCTATCTATCTATCTATCTATCTATCTATCTATCTATCTATCTATCTATCTATCTATCTATCTATCTATCTATCTATCTATCTATCTATCTATCTATCTATCTATCTATCTATCTATCTATCTATCTATCTATCTATCTATCTATCTATCTTTCTTTCTTTCTTTCTTTCTTTCTTTCTTTCTTTCTATCTTTCTTTCTTTCTTTCTTTCTTTCTTTCTTTCTTTCTTTGCGTGCTGCTCAACGTATCCATGCCTCCCCTTGCTCCTTTACGATGGGGGGGTTATATAGAAAGGAGGGTGGTGTTATTGGTTATTATTTGGGGGGAAGGAGGGTTGTTATGGGGGAGTCATGATGGTGGTCCTTCCTTCCATCTGGGTGACCAGTTTTGGCCTACCATCATGCACTCATTGTTGGAAGGAATAGTGGGTGGGGGGAGGGGGGAGAGCATTATCGTTGCTATCATCTGAATCATCATCATGAACTTCTTCTTCTTTCCCATTGTGATCATCGTCGTGGTCATCGTTGTCGTGATGTTATGAGGACACATGTGAAAAAGTATGGAATGCATCATCATCCGACTTCTTTATTTATCTAGAGAGTCAATGTGATCTGAGCCATTAGTACTAGTGTGAGTTGCACGGATTATCCAAAAATACTAGATTTTTGGATAATTTTAGACTATTTTTTATATTATTTATTGTAAAAATCTGAAAAAGTTAGAAAAAAAGCTTCTAGATTAGGATGGCATGCAAAAAGCTAGTTGCTTTTTTAGCCAATTATGGGATTTTCACAAGGGGGACAGATTGGCAAAATCGCATGCATTGTGATCGCTGAAAATTACAGATTGAACTGAAAGAAGGAGTGATCTGGGAGATTCGTGAACAGCTGTCCTGCAATTTTACCCCCCTTTCAAAGCCAACGGAGCCATCAGATTTGGGTTCCGAGCAGCAGAGAAGGAGCTATAATTTTTATGCACGTTTTTTTCTACAAAGAAGCTCCAGGAGATCTAATGCCTAAAGATTGCTTCTGACTAGTGCAAAGATTCCAGGTTCTTTCAATACATATTGATTCAATTCATTGTGATTTGTCTTTGTAGTGTTTACCACTTAGGTATTCTCTATCTTCTCTTCCATCTCCTACCTCTACTTCCTTCTACTTTTGATCCCCGGTGGATTTGACCTTTCAACAAAAACCCCTCCGACATCGTCCACATCATCTCCCTGTCGTTCGCTATCTCATGCTTCATCTCCCCCTCCCTCCGCCATCTATCAGCATCGAGAGGTGCATAAAATTTTTAATTAATTTTAATTGTTAATAAAGGGGGGGAGGTTCCCATGCCCACACGGGGATATTACATTTCCTTCAAACCTGAGTATATATTTCATAGACTCTATAATAGTAATGGTTTTTGTTCTCTTCCTTAGTGGTTCATACTCATTATCCAACTCAATATGAAGATGATAAGATATGTACATGAGCTCTTGGTTACTTTTGAGATGGAAGATTGTAGGTTCATTTCTACTCCTATGGATTCGAGCTTGAGGGCCACTTCACACTCAGATTCTCCTTTAACGAGATGCTACCTGCTACGATCAGTTGATTGGATCATTAATTTGGCTCCTCAACACTCGGGTTGATCTATGTTCTATTGTAGGTCTCTTAGATGGGTTCATGAGTGAACCTCAACACATGCATTGGCAAGTTGCTCATAGGATACTATAGTTTCTGAGGGGGACCTCTGACCTAGGATTTATAATCCCACTAGAGGTACAAGTGCTTTTGATCTTGTCCTTGTAGGTTGGAGTGATTCGGATTAGGCTAGTGATGTGGACCATAGGCGGTCTACTATAGGCTATTGTTTTACCTTGGTTGGGTGCAGGTGTTATCTCTTAGAGTAGCAAGAAGCAGCCCACAGTAGCCCTGTCTTCGACTGAGGTGGAGTATCGGGCAGTGTCTTCTACCACATATGAGACTATGTGGCTTCAAAGATTGTTGGAGGAGCTTGGTTGCCCTAGACTTTTACTATTTTGCAACATGACAATGAGAGTTGCATTGCCTTGTCATAGAATTCTGTATTCCATGCTTGATGACGAAGCACATAAAGATCCAGTACCACTTCATCAAGGAGAAGCTTCTGGATGAGACCATAGATGTGAAGTACTACAAGATGGAGGACAATCTTGCAGATCTGTTTACGAAGGTGCTTACCTGGGCTCTGTCTCCTGTCTAAGCACATTAAAAATTCCTACTTTGGCTATAACCATAGCTTGATCCACTTCTGCTTCAAAGTTCAGAATTTGGATTCTTGTATCATTGGGATTATGATCCTACGTTGGGACTAGCTCTTAGGCAAGGTGAATTGGTGAGTGTGGATCTAAGTATTGTTAACTGATATGCAAAATATCCACTAGATAAAATGGTTCAAAATGGACATTAGCTACCAAGAATGCATCTTTCTTATCATTCTCTAGTCCATCCACCATGTTGATTATTTTTGCAACTATTGGTTTGTTGGCTACTAATGGAGGTGAAATTATGTTTAAGAAATTTCGCATTTTATTATGACCTTAGCAAATAGTTAGCCGGTCAAACCACAATTGTGATTGATTTGTGGTTGCTACAACCAAGGCTGTCCAAGAAATAGGCAGTAATCTTCACCTACATGCTCCATGTTGAGTACTACCAAGGAAATTAGGAATGGCACATTAACTATCTCCATGAGAACTAGTCAAATGATGGAAACTAGTTGCATGAATTCAATTTGACGAGCTCTCTTTGTGAAGTCAAAGCTGGATGTGAATCTCTTACAGCTGATTAAGCTTTCCCCAGGAGTACGCAAGGAATTTAGAAAGATCCTACGTACCGGGTATATCGTAGAACCTTTGGGTATTGTGCGAGTTGGTGATGACTGGTTCGAGCATGCTGAGAAGCATTGCCCAAGGGTTGCAGCCTATGTCGATGGGATATTAGTAGATTATGCCATTGTCGACACGGGATCATCTGTTAACATTATGAGTTCTGAATTGATGGAAAGGTTGGGTCTTGTGATCCAAAAAGATACCTCCACAATTCTCAGAATGGTAGATGATAGTTTGAGACAGCCGGAAGGCTGCATTACTAAGGTCCATGTCACTGTTGCAAATGTAAAATGCCTATTGGACTTTAGGGTGATTCGTTTTGTAGGGCGTCCAAGTTACCAAGTATTATTCGGACGACCTTGGATCTTGCAAGCGGACTGCCAAGTAGATATACCCGCTGGTCGACTAATATTTGGCAGAGGTGCCCAACGTGTGGTGGTTGATGCTTATCCTGAGTCCCCGCAGAGTGAGAGAGCTCCTCTATCCTCTACAAAATTGGAGACATTAGAAGATTTATCTGCCAGTGAGACATCATCGAGTGATGAGTCCAAAGACGGATCCACTACGGAAGACATCTATCAGATCACTTTGAACGAGCCGATAGAGGGCCAAGATCGTATAAGAGATGCAGATGTTATCGAGCTAGACCTTGGTACGCCTGATAATTCACGGCCAATCAAATTAGGTTCTATGCTCAGCACAGCAGAAAGGGAGAACTATGTGGCCTTGATTCAGGAATTCCGTGATATCTTTGCCTGGAGTTATGATGAGCTGAGAGGCATCCCTCCTAGTCTTGCTGTTCATACAATTCCGTTGAAAGAGGGCAGTCGTCCTGTACGACAGAAAGTAAGGCGTATGCCTTTCGAACTGAGGGACGGGCTGTTTGAAGAGTTATAGAAGCTTCGAAAAGTGGGTTTGATTTTTCCTGTGCAACACACGGAATGGTGTTTGCCAGTTGTGATCAGAAAGAAGAAAAAAAATCAAATTGGATTATGTGTAGACTTTAGGGAGCTAAATAAGCAGACAGTCAAGGATTACTACCCGTTGCCATTTATTGACCAGATTTTGGATCAATTAGCGGGTAGGGAGATATATTCGTTTATGGATTGCTTTACAGGATACAACCAGATGGCAATTGCAGAAAAGGACAAGTTGAAAACAACTTTTATTACTGTATTTGGTACTTTTGCATACCATGTGATGGCCTTTGGTTTATGCAATGTGCCTGGTTCGTGGCAACGAACAGCAGATGAGACATTCGGTGACATATCCCCTGAAGAGTTGAAGGTGTTTATTGATGACTTAGGGGCTGCCACCGTGAGAGGAAGGCAATTGATCATTTTAAGAAAATGCTTTGAGCGCTGTAGACAATTTTGTATCGCCCTAAACCTACGGAAGTGTGTTTTTGGAGTACCTTATGGGCTATTGTTGGGTCATGTGGTCAGTTCGGTAGGAATTGCGACAGACCTCGAGAAGGTCAAAGTTATAGTTGCCATGGGTCCACCACGCACTCCAAAAGAAGTTCATAGCTTTTTGTCTTCGGTTGGTTATTACCGTAGATTCATAAACGCCTTGGCAGAAAGAACGTTGTTGCTTACAAATTTATTATCCTTTAGCTGTTCGTTTGTATGGGGTGACCCTTGTAAGGTAGCATTCGAGGATGTGAAACATGAGCTAGCAAGAGCTCCCGTTTTAAAAGCACCTAAAAGAGGTGAGGTGTTCTATATATTCTCAACAGCCACCATGTATAGTATCAGCTGTTGTTTAGCCCAAATTTGGGAAGAGAAGTAGTACCACCCAATTGCTTTTGCTAGCCGAAAGCTGGGGGTATTCGAAATCAATTATACCTCCATGGAGAAGTTGTGTCTACTGATGGTCTTTGGGACCAAGAAATTCAGGCATTATATTCTCTATGAGAAAGTCGTGCTTTATACGAAGGCGGAGGGACTTCGATTATTGATGAATAAGCTACAGCCGCCTGATCGTCTAGCAAAGTGGTTGATCACTTTGCAAGAATTTGATTATGAAATCAGGAGTAAGCCACCAAGGTTGCAAGACATCGTGGAATGTCTTGTGGACTTTGGGGAGCCGAAAGAATCTGTGGGCTGAAGGTAGTGACATGGAGTTGTTATTTAAAATAGATACGGCATCTATTCCCTCCTGGTATGCTACAATAACGCATTATTTATCGACGGGAGAGGTGGGATTCGAATTATCTAAGCTGAGAGAAAGAAAATTAGGCAGCAAGCGTTAAAGTTTGCCTCGATCTCGCAGGTACATTATATCGGCAAGGGGTTGATGACATCTATCTCTGATGTGTGATGCCTGACGAGGTGCCATTCATTTTGGAAGAGTGCCATGATTCTACTTGCGGCGGCCATTTTACTGGATGGCTTACAACACAAAAGGCTTTAAGAGCAGGTTATTGGTGGCCTGCCATCTTCCAGGATGCGTTTGCGTATGTTAAGAGATGTGATATTTGTCAACAACATGATAGTCGAGAGAATAGGAAACGACCACTCACCCCTATTATGGCGATACTTCCATTCGAGAAGTGGGGAATAGACTTTGTGGGTCCTACTACTCCGTCGTTGACTACGCAAAAGAGGTACATCATTGTACAACTGACTACTTCACAAAGTGGTCAGAAGCACGTGCAACAAGGAAAGATGATGCTAAAGAAACTGCTAGTTTCCTTTTAGAGCAGATAATATGCCGTTTTGGTCCACCGAAAGAATTAGTGTCGGACCGCGGAACCCATTTCCTGAATAAGGTGATCAAAAGCTTGATAGAGACTTGGCAAATCAAGCATAACAAGACAACCCCATATAACCCACAAGCCAATGGGCAAGTTGAAAGCACCAACAAGCAGCTTGTGGGCATCCTGTCCAAAATCGTGTCGGAAAAGAAACGGGATTGGGACAAAAAATTATACATGGCCGTGTGGGCCTACAATACGACCTTCAAACGTGAGCCACTGGGCCATACCCTGTTCAAGTTAGTATATGAGGAGGAGTGTGTCTTGCCTTTAGAGATTGAGCTGCCGACTATTCGATTTTCCATCAATCATTCTTTGAGTGATGAAGACGCACTTTTTGAGCGCTTGACGACACTGGCACATTTAGATGAGCTTAAGCTGCAGAGCTTATTGCACCAAGAAGTGGCGAAGCGCCGAATGAATTAGCTACACGACCTCAAAGCCAAGAAATACACCTTCAAGAAAGGATAGCTTGTTCTGTATTATGACACACGACGTGAATTATTTCCAGGCAAGTTAGAGCCCAAATGGGACGGGCCCTATAGGATCGTTAGAATAGGAAAGAATAAATCCACAGTCTTGTTAGCTGACCTGGAGGGGATAGAATTTAAAAATAAGGTTAATCTTAATAAGATTAAACCTTATTATTTCTGATTGCACTAATACTATGATTGCCTTGCAGGTCTAGGAGAGATCGATCAAATATCTGCAAGGAAATCATGATAGAGGTTGATGGGTCGTCTGATCCCTTATTTAGAACACCCATATTTAGAACAGAGGTATCATCAGGGAAAGCTCATTTGGTGGAGCAAAGGATATAAGGTGACTGAGCAAGAAGGCAGGATATTTATTTGGGAGATCAAGGTCTTTTGCCATCACTGCCTACAATTTTTGACGAGCATCCTTGTTGAATTTGATGATGATGGAGGGGTGGAGCCTACAGTCCACCCTTTGAATATGCTGAGTTTCGATTACCATAATTACGAGTAGAGTTCAGGATGGCGGGATATGTAAACCCTTTATGGACGTGCACCTTGTACTTTGATGGGGCGTCCAGGGGTGCATGCAAAAAAGGAAGTGTAGGAGTTGTCATCCGAGACCCTCGACGACGCATTGTCATGAAGTTAGCTGCTTATCTCGGGGAGAATTTTACCAATAATATGGCAGAATACAAAGCCCTGATTATGGGTTTGCATATTGCAAAGAAGGGTGGTATCCGCCAGTTATTGGTGAAAGGGGACTCTCAGTTGATTTTAAATCAACTCAATGGGACGTACATGGTACGAAACCCCATCCTTTGCATGTACCATCATACTGCCATAGCCCTGCTAGACGAATTTGATAGAGTGTCTTTTCAGCTGATTCCACGAAACTGGAATCAGTTTGCCGATTCATTGGCTAATTTTGCGTATGAAGAAGACCTCTTCTTTAATTGTGGCCCTTGTCCCGATATATCTATTGATGGTGAGACAGGACCTGGTCGTTTGTGGGGTATGCTTTCTGAACATGCCCTCTTTGGCAGACAACGGTTGATTTAGGTGATGCAGAGGGTAAGCGAGACTCATCTACCTTTATTATCTTGGACCCATAGACTAATTAGACGACATGTGATGCGAACACCTCTTGTGATATACGCAGGAGGGATGGGTCATAATTTAATGCATCTAGTTTAGGGCTACGAGCCTCTGTTCCCCTGGGAATGGTACGCTTTGATGTCTATCATAGTTGTTTCCAGGAGGATGCTATGCGTAGTAGTGTTTTATTTCATTAGGCCAAGAGGGCCAATGCAGTTTTGTAGTGAAGTGTTTTATTTCATTAGGCCAAGAGGGCCAATGCAGTTTTGTAGTGAAGTGTTTTATTTCATTAGGCCAAGAGGGCCAATGTAGTTTTGTAGTGAAGTGTTTTATTTCATTAGGCCAAGAGGGCCATTTCCCTGTCTAGTGCGGGTGCGTTTAATTGGGTTTTTGTTTTAAGTGTTGTGCTGGACAGGTTTTGTGATTCGTGGAATTTGGTGGAGCCCGGAGGAGCCTTTGCTGCGATGGAAGCTTCTTGTGGCCAATCCAAGTGATACCTCTCCTTTACGAGTACCTTTTTTTCCTGTTATATGTGTATTTGTACTTGTCGAGGGGATATATTTTTGTTGGGGACCGGCAACTAAGGCATGAAGTCCCAGGTTTAGGCTAAGTATGTTTGAGGGAGGTCGGAGTAGTCATTGCCTCCTGTAAAGACATTGTCAGGCATCGAGAGACCTATTTTAGAAGGAAGTCTTAGTGGCCCTGTTCTGCTAGCCTGCTAGGCAGCCGTTCTAGGAGTTCTTGTTAGTAGTGAGGCAGTTAGAGAAGCCTGCCAGAAGATGATAATGATGATGCCAAGAAACCCTGAACATCCTACAAGATGAATATAAATACGAAGGTGTGTAAAAAGGGGTTCTAACCCCTATCAAAGAAAAGAAAAGAAATGAAAACGTACAAGCAGTTGATCATCGCCTTGCAAGGGCTTGCTAGGTTCCTGGGGACGAGTCAGACCTGGGGCCGATACCTTGTCTTCCTAGGGGTGGCTTCTTGCTGAAAAATAAATGACAAAACAAGGAAGGTTGGAGCGAAAATAAAAGTGAGCATTAGAAAAGGATTAAGTGTCGCCTTGCGAGGGCTTGGTAGGTTCTTGGGTTCCGAGTCAGGTCCTGAGACCGATGCCCTGTTCTCCTTGGGTCACTACGCTCAGCTCCCTCCTTTTTACATGCCCAAGTATGTTGATAAAATAAAAACCCTAAAAGAAGACATGTACTGAAAGAAAATACTCATTGCTCAGGCTAGAGGAGTCCTCGCCTTGTAGGAGCTCCTAGTTGTGTTGTCTTTAGTTGGTAAGTAGTTCAGACTACCACTAGGGCAACCTCTTTGATAGGTTTTTTAGTTTGGCTGTGTTGGCGCAGTTGGTCAGTGACTCACTTCGGATCTTCTATTAGATGATGCTAGGCCTACTCCTTGTGGATGTCATGCTTTGGTTCTGTTAGGGGGTAGGGTGAGCATTGTGCTGAGTTTTATTATATATTTGTTTTGTATTATCTTGATGCTTCTTTGGTTGTTTATGTGCAGATATATTTGTGGATTCGATGGGCTGAGTCACCCTATCCCGTGGTCGCCAATGAGAGCAGAATTTTTATGCCAAAAAGTGCTTAAAAATAGCTAAAAATTATGAATATCAAGGGAAAAATATTCACCGTCAAAGGCAACGGCTCAATCTAGGACGATTTTAAGCACCAAAGTGCTTTAAAGATACCCGAGTGACACTTGTTGATTTTTCATAATTTTTCAAACAGTCGTGCGGGTTGACATGAGCTACTGGCCAATGCGGGATGCTAAGTTGGACGCCCAGGATTTTTCAGAGCTCAATTCCAAGTCCGGACGGGGAAATGGCCAAGAAGTTGGGCAAGATTTGAAGAGGTGGACATTGGAGTAGCCAAAGTGGGCATGACCCTTGGGAGCCCAAAATTAAAAATGTAGCATGAAACTTTTGAGGAGAGAGATGAGATGAAATCGTGGAGAAGAAGGTGCCATCAAGCGGCCGAAAATTGCGCTTGATGCTTGATGATCATCATGGCTGCCTGTGAACAACCATACCAATCGACATTGGCCCTTGCTTCCCTCCTGAATGCTGACTCTATCGCCGTCCTTCGCTCCCCAATTGATGGCCTGAATGCTGAGATGGAAATCTAGTATTTCTCTCTCCTTCCTCTCTCTCTTCTAAAGGCAAGTTTATGTGGGAAGAGAAAGGAAGAAGAAAGAATGGTGGAGGCTTGTCCCGGATTGCTCCACGGGCTGGAAATGGTGACTTGTGATCGACATGAGCATGAAGTGCTGCTGATTTTCAGATTCCCTAACCGGACACAAGAAGCACAACAACAGTTGTCAAGTGCAGCTTCTCAATCCCAATCCCTATCTCTATCTAAGCTTCCAAATGTCCAAGAGGTGGGACATGACACCACCCATAGCTCTTGGCCCAAGGATATGCTTGTGCAATCTAATGTGACTAAATCAACTGAGGCTCGATCTGCACAAGTGAATGCTCAAAGGGAAACAAAATACACAACCACTTATGATCTGCTTGAGGACCTAACACCGCAATCTACTAACAGTAGCCAGTCCACTAAACTAGCCGTTACTACTTCCAATCAGGAATCATAGCAGTCCACAGCCTTTGGCTGTGACAACGCCCCTTGCGAAATGTGTCCTTAGCCATTCACCAGTGGAAGAGGTGTCGCAACCAACATCCTTGATACCCCCATCACTACCAAAGCACCTAAATCCTAGGCTGAAGGAGAAACCTCTCAAAGATGTGGCCAAGGAGATGGTGCATTTGACCAATCAACCTAGCAAGGCTGTCTAGCAGGTCACAACTAGGTCCCATAAGGACACACTAGAGAAAGAGAACATTGATGCCCAACTAGGCACATCTGTGGACCTGGTTCAGGGTCCTAAGTTTTCAAGGGATATACCTCAATTGCCTAAGAAAAAGGGGAGGAAACAACAACGGTAGTTGCAAGTGGCAGTGGATGCTAAGAAGATCGAGACCATGAGCACTGAAGAGCCGAGGAATAAAACATCAAGTCCATCCACCAATGAACCCATCGACATCTCTCCTAATAGTGGTGAAACCTGAGAAGCTTCCATGTGTTGTAAGAAGTCAAAGAAACCATTACCATCAATGGTTGCTTGCAACACTCAATCCACCGACAACAGAACTCGCATTGACCAATCAAGAGTGGATACAACACTATCACATCAGGGTGACAGACTATACTAGTCACATCCAAGGAGAACCATGACACAAAAGCAACAATGCCTCAGGAGAAACATGGAAACCCTGAGGGCATAAGAAATCCTAGCATTGACCAATCTCTCTCATCTAGGTCTGAGCCCCCAGCTATGCTAAAGCCTAGGGAAACTCCCAGAACCTTGCTTGAGATAGCAACCAACCAAGCCCTCATTGAACATAGAAGTATCGTAAAATGCTTAACTGAGTTGGATGCTAAGCTCAAAGTATTCGCATGTGTCTATGTCTTTGCAGACATGGGCGCATTCCCTAGGGAGCAGCTTGAAGAATACTTACCATTTCCCCTATCCTAGGAAGAGCAAGAACATCTTGACGAGCACTATGATAGGCTCCTACATGAATGCATGTGACTCATCTTTGACGAGGAAGTCGACAAACTATGCTTAACAGTGACATTCAATGATGTGCTCTGCCAACCAAATCTCTTAGAGATAGAGCAACTAAAGTTTTGAAGAACATTGGTTTGAAAACTGTATTATAATGGCCGAACTAGGAGCCTAGATTATGAGAGTCTCAGAGGAGTAATTGGCCAAATGGCAGTCTCAAAGAGACCCAACCTATGTGGCACCAACTTCCTTTCGAGTGCTGACTGCCATTCAAGGTATGGTCTTAGCCAAAACTAGCCAAAAAAACTCTCTAATTGATAACACCATATTGGGGAATATGGGAATTGTCCATAAGTTTGAGGTCAAATCTTTGGATTTGTCATAACTTGAACACTATAAGTCCAAATCGAGCACTCTATAGCTCAATAAATTTCATTTTTCAAGTGCTTTCTAATGATATGTCACATTGTATGGTTTTGAGAAACTTATGGGCATGTTATCTGAGTGCCACCTCTTTAGTATTCACAAAATGGGAATTGGGAGATTCCCAAATTAACTAATATTGTGTTTAAGGTTCTCACTGAGGAGGAGCTACATGTTGCAAGTAGGCTCGAGCAAGGTACCATGCTACTCGATGTTGCAAAATATCTATTGTTATTGAGTAAGCTGCCACGAGTACTAGATGCATGTGCCACACTCCAGTATAATCCTGAGTTCTACAATTGGTTTTTATCCTTACGAAGCAACATGGATGCATAAATTGTACATAAATGAACAATGTGTTTTGTGACTGTGAATAAATAATACCCAAGTGACCTCACACACAAGCAATGATAGTCAAGTGCAGAGAGAAAAGTTTGGGTTTTGATAGGCTGAGCTCCTCAGATCCTCCTCTCACCACACATCTAGAAGTTGTGTGACTGTTCCCGCCTCCACGTGGAAGGCATGCAGTCCTCATTGCCACCATGGGAAGCCTTGACCAACACCTTTGAGGGTGTAGACAAGGCATCGTCCCTTTTTACAGGCTTTCCCCCTGTTCGATCTGTCCTTCCAGGGATGATCATCACGGGGGACCGTTCCTCTACAACAAACACTGCATGCCTCACCACACCTCTCGTCATATGCGCTTGATAATCCACTATTTAATCCCTTTCACACAAATAATTCTATCCTTCCCTTAGGGGATTAACCCTTGGTTCACATTTTGCAGGTTCCCCCACAGTAGCCGTCATGGAGCACATAGTGTAGCTGGCCTGCAAGGAAGCTCTCCGCCATCAGAGGGAGCATAAGGCACTAGCACCTCCACCAGAATGCTATGTGTCTACTCTAAAGATGTACATGCCAAAAAGAGGCCCCAAGCGACACTGCCCAGGGACGTAGGCCAAAACTCCCCAAGCAAAGAGGACGAAGGCTCAAGGGCGCACCAAGGGTGTAGCGACACCGACTGTGCAGGCCCTCACCATACGTTCAGGCACCAGGTACTCAAAAGAGGAGAAGGCAGCTAGAAACAAGAGGAAATTTGATGAATTATTTAAAAGCATTCTTGAAACTGTTGCGGCTGGGGATTACACCATTCAGGTCCCAGCCAATATCTTCCGTGTCCGTCCTGATGGGAGCCCCTCACCAGGACAGCCCCAGTAACCACCCGAACTCACCCCGCCTCATACAAATAGAATAGCCCCTATGTTGTATAAGCTGCTTAACAAAGGCCATCTTGCCATAACTTTTTGTCCTTAAGTGGTTAAAGGGGCAGGCTCTCCAACTATACAAACCTCCCTTACCTACTACTAATACATGTCATGTTTTTAACAGCGCCAATGATATGCATCGCAGTCAGCACCATAGGATTTTGAAAGAGTAATATCTTTTTGTGTTGCATCTGTTCATTATAATTGATGCATGTGACTTGCATATACTCTCACAAAGTGTCAAGTGGATGCATGACGACACAGGTCTTTGTACGAAAGTGTTCAATGCCCAAGTCACTGCAAGGCCACCAACCTCACAAAGAGCCATGACGAAGTCACACCACCGAAAGAAAAAATCACCCTTGCTGATCGCCCACATCTCATGGCCCAAAGCATGATCACCAGCCACTCTCTCGTTTTGGGTCAAAATCTACACCTGGCACTCACGGCAGTTGTTACCTCAATTGTACCAACATCACACGTTACAAAGAGGTTTTGCAAAATCTCAAGTGTATCTCCCCATCTCAACAACTGTTCCTCTAGAAATGAGGCTAGGACACAATCATTGCTATAATATCCAGTTTTGCAGCCTTTGAATCTTGACATTTCCCAATCCAATTGAAAGATAATAGCCTCAACGTATTGCAATGGTTGTACTCATGTTATTCTTTTTAAAAAAAAGGGGAAAAGAAAAGGAAAGAAGAAAAAGAAAACAAATAGAAAGAAAGAAAGAAAGAAAAAAGAAAAAAAACCACTCACAATCACAGCACGACACCTAGGGGTCCTCAAATTAGGTTCGCCCAGTGACCTTGGTCGGCTGGCTCCGTCCCTAATCCCCTAGCCTCTATACATCCCCCACAATTGTGCAGGGCACATCAAGGGTAGGACATACCTAGGGAGCTTGTCTTGCCTATGGTTAGACTTGTCACCCTGATCCATTTGCACAATTCCTTTTTGCACTCCACCTTAGTATCATTGCAATCAATTTTTTTCGTGGCAAGCACCGCACGAATGACCATGAAAAGTACACCGTACTCGTTGAGCAAGCCCAATAGCTACCAACTACCAAAATTTTGGTGTCAATGTGTTCAATTATGCTACATCGTGCTATCACAATGCAAAGGATGTCTCATACACCTTCATGTGTACTTCTCCTCAACATGGACAATTTTGCTCCATCCACAAGTTGTTTTGAGGAACCAAACCTGCAGTCTTCTAACTACGTAATATCTAAGTATGCACAAGTACTCACATAATATCTGCACCAAAATATTTATACAGTTTGGGTCCTCAAGTGCCAGACAATACTCTCAGCTTCTTAGAGTTCGACCTGTCTTCCAGACTAATCAAACTATGTCTTTTGCACGATAAGAAGACTAGCACTACCCTCAAGGAGAGACCACATATGAGAGGTTTTCAATCGCATGTATTGAAGACTCCAACGAAAGTGTCATTCACCCTTCATCAACACTCAACTTTGAATTCCTTTCCTTTATCATCATGCAAGCCCACTAAGAATCGTCGGCCGCAGAATACCCATAATACCAACACTTGTGCCAATCCAAGAGTGCAACTCCCAACAACAACTATCCCTATCACCAACTTCACCAACCCTACCACCAGCCAACCACCAACCACATGCCCCAAATGACCTTCATCTACCCCACCACCAAAACTCCTCCATGGCAAACCATAGCTGTCCCTTTCACCCATGTCTTTGGTGCATGCCAAAGCCTATTACCTACGACAATGAGTGCCATAGGACTGTTGGCACTTGTCTAGGAGGGGGGTAATGTTAACCCTTAAATGAATAAGGTGGAAAAGCTGAAAAATATAAAGCAGAAGACAAGGCCAAGGCAAAAGTGAAACAGAAGACGAAGGCGCGCCAATAAGAATCTGGAAACACAAGAAGTGCATAAAAGTCCTAAATCAAGGAAATAGGCGCACGAGAAAAAGTGTGAGTCTATACTTTTGTAAAAAAGCGCAAGGCACACCATGATTTATTTTAAGAGTGCTGGGCTCTCACCCGTGCAATAAGGTGGATGGGCGATAAGAAGGAGGCTAGGAAGATAGAAGGACAATTGGACAAAGGGCCTAGGCAACAACTGTCGGTCATGTAAAAAAGGGGATAAGGGGATGACCGCCCAAAAGGGATTTAGGGTTTTGTATATAAAGTTGAAAAGTGAATGAGAAGCTCATTCTTATGTGTGGCCAAAAGTAGCTCTCTTCTTCTTCTCCTTCTTCTTGTTCTTACTTGCTTGAGCTTGTGCTTGAGAGAGGGAGCGTGAGAGTGTGAGGGTGAGGGACCATGGTGGAAAATCTCTCCTTCTTATCCTCCCTTCTTCTCTTCTCTTCTCTTCTCTTCTCTTCTCTTGCTCGTGGCAATGGAGCTTGGAGAATGGAGCTTGAAGATCGAGCTTGCTTGAAGCTTGTACTTGGATTGTGGAGCTACCGCAGTGCTTGGGAGAGGAGGCACCTTGATTAAGCATGGAGATAAGCTCACTACACCTGTAGATAAATAGTGCATTGGCTATGTGAGAGGTAGCCATTAGTGCTTGGCTTGGAACAATAAGCAGTCCGTAGGTCTTGGCAGTTGATCGCCTCTACATCTCCTCCACCATCTGTTTCCTTCTTTCCTTTAGTGCCACCTTTCTTTTTATGGAGGTGTCTGCGTGTTGCTGCTCTTTAGTCACGAGGAAGGACACGATCGGACCAGCTCCTCTTCATGTGATCCCATTTCAAAGTTCTCATCCATTTCTCTCTCCTGGCTTGGCCCCTGCTGTTCTTCTTCGATGAACTCGAGCGCATCCACTTCTTGTGAAGTTAGGTCTGCCAATAGGAGATAATGGCTTTGCTCTTCCAGGCTTGGGCCAACTCCACTAGGTTGTAGCGGCATCTATAGTCCTGCTTTCAGTGCTCTACGAGCCAATCCCAGTTTCTTTTTTATTGTGTCTATGGACTCTCCTTCCTCTACCTGAGTGATGTCCATTAGGGTGCCCAGGAAGGCACATTGCTGGGTTTGGAAGCTCACTTGGGCGGCTATCACTCTACTTTCAGTAAGTATCCTTTCTTTTTCCGCTTGAGCTAGACGCCGTGCCAAGGCTTTGACTCTTTTCTCATTCTGGGTAGCCCATTCTTCTGCCCTCTTGTTCATTTCTTCTAAGCCCTCACCTTGCCTTTGTGACAGGGCCACTATCAGCGGCTCCTGCCTTTTCCATTTTTGCACAAGTTCTTTTTCTTCTGTTAGGCATTCAATCTCCTTTTCTAGTGTTGCTTGTTCCTGCCTTTGTCTTTGCATTCCATGCTCTGCTTGTTCTTTCTCTTTTTTCTGTTCTTCTTGGTCTTGTACTCTCTCTGCTTCTAGCATGGCGAGCTCTTCCATGATCTTCTAGAGTTTTCTCATTTGTGTCTTGAGCTCTACCTAATGTAGAACCAAGAGTTTGTATTCCCTTTGCATTGTGACCAGCTCCTAGTTCTCTTCCTCCAGTCTTTTTCGCCATCGTTCTTCGTCATCTTCCTTGGTCCTCAGTTCTGGTTTTAGCGAGTGGATTTCTTTTTGTTGCAAGGCAAGTTGGCGAGTCTTCTCTACCTGGAAGGCATTTGACATTTCCTTTTCTGTTTCCAACTTTGCCACAACCGCTCTCTTCTCCTCCTTTGCCCTTTCTAACTGAGTGTAGAGCTCCTTGACATGCTTGTCCTGGTTAGCGGGCTGTGGCTCCATGGTGATAGCATCTATTCTTGGTCACTTGGGCCCTTGTTGAGATTCAATGTCTGTAGCAACCGATCTTTTCACTCCTATCATTGGGGTTCTTGCATTGGAGGTGGGCATTTGGGTATGTGTCTTATCGACCAAGAACTGCACCCATGCCATAAGGTTGCTAGCGTCCACTATGGTTGGGGTGCTTGGTGTTGCTGTGATGGTCGGGGTATTGGGCAAGAGGGTAGACGGGGTCAGGTGGAGTGCGGCTTTGCCCTTTCCTTCTTGGATGGGTGGAGGTAAGTCTTTTGATGCTTGGACACTGGTTCCCAGGCCTAGTCTTACCTAGGCGGGCTCATTGTTGTTAGTTCCTCCTGCATGCAATGTTGTTCTATGGACATGTGTACAAAATGTGCCAAGTCCTCCTCTTCTTTCCTTCCCAACTCCTCCTCTTGTTCAACAGCTTTTCTCCTCCTCTCTTTCTTGGCTCTTTTTGACTCAACCTTGGCTTTAAGTAGGTCTGGTTCCTCTTTTTCCTTCCTCTCTTCCTCTTGCTTCTTCTTTGTCATCTTCATTTTAGGCATCTTCACCTTCCTCTTGCTAGATTGAGCTTCTTGCTCTCCCTCTTCTTCACTAACCATCCTCTCACTTGATGGTTCTTTGTCATGACAAGGAGGTGACCTCTTAGGCGTTTCATCAGATCCCTCTTTTTAAAAAAATCCACCTTGTGCCTCGTTCATCGCCTCTCGGATAAGGGCGGTCAAGACTCCTCCATACCGCATGAATGAGGGCTTGGTCAAGGGCTTCTTCCTATCAATTCTCTTTGATGCTGGGGATTGTCCACCCGCCGGTTTGCTTCCAAGGTTGAGTGTCTTGCCTGATTGGTCTATGGTTTTCCTGACATAGCCGTTCCAATCCACTTCATGCAACGAATGAGCCGCCATGCTCTCCAGCATGGGCACTCTAATCCTATGCATAAGCGAATTATATCTTAGGCTGGAGAAGCTAGCGTGGATCACCTTTGCTTGCAATCTGACCTCTGCATCGGGAATGTCCTGGATACTTATGCCATCATTTGTTAAGACACTTTCCTTCTTCATCCCCAGCATGGCATAAACATCTATTTTATGCCTCTTCTCCACCTTGGGTTCCAACCCCAATGCCTTCTCCACTAATGCCTTGCTGAGCAGGATCTGCACCTTCTTGATTCATTCACTGCTTGCCAAGGACACTATCCCACTCTCCTTATCGAAGTCATATGTCCTCAGGAATTCCACACACTTAGTGTGGTCAAGCTCTTATCTGCAGGCTCTTGTTTGAACTTTTCGATATACGTGGTGAGGTTGCACTAATCCATGATCCTTGTTATGGCTTCCTCGCTAGTCACCACCCCTTCGATCTTGTGGATGCTCCTAAACCTGAGCTAGTTGTATGTCTGATTTCTAAGGGATAGGCCGTACTTTGCTCTTTTCTCTTTCGTGAAGGGTAGATGATGGGCTTGGTCTTGCTATGACATCTTCATCTCCTGTCATAAGCCATGGTTTGCCATTAGCGCTTTTCCAAATAGTTACTCACGGAAAGAAAAGACTTCATACGTGGTGGATTAACTTATTTTTAGTACATAATTAGACTTTTTCCTCCAAGTAGTGTAAGTCTATTGTTTTCAAATTTTATTGTTACCATTGAGGTCCCCCATGTGTGATTTTCCTTTATGGTTTTTCTTATGTTTGGTTTGTTTCATCTTATCTCCCCCTCTTTGAAGTGAGAATAATCCTTCCTAGGATTGAAGGGTTAGAGGACGAAGGGCATTCAACACATAATATTAGTGCTTTACCCTCGCATGAGCCAAGCGTAGAAATTCGGATTATACTAAAAAAAAATTCATTGAGCTTGCTAGTTGCCTTGATGGCTTGCCTGTACTCCTTAGTATCTGAGAATGGTAGGTCGATAATGGTAGCAAGAACATGCATCCAATCTTGCTCATCCTCAGGACATTGAATATACTTGGTAAGGGCCCCATAGGATCCCCTAGTCTGTTCGTCGCCCTTCAACATGGTGGAGATGGCCATTGCCCTAGTCTTCTATGACTCTCACGTTGTGCATCTAGGGTCAGCCTAGTAGGACATTAGGGGAGTTTTGAGGTCTCAAAAATGCCCTATAAGAGATCCTAGAGAGAGAAAACAATTTAAGAAATAAAATCATTTTATAGAATTTTTAAAAGGTTTATATTTCGGTAAGTTAAAATATCAAAATTCGTTAATAAGTCATTGTTGTGATATTCTCGTGGTCACATCAAACCTGGAAATCTAGGTTGCCATAAAGTTGGCAAAGGTTGTCATAATGAAGATCTTACCTCTCCTCATTAAAGTGAAAACTAATATTCAATTTGAATTTTGGTGGATACTCAATTGCCTCCCTCCATCGTTTCTCTCTTCTTTTTTTCTCCTCCTTAGTAGTCTCTTCTTTGTTTTCGTTCTTGCTTCTAATCATATCCTTAGCTATGGATTAATCGCCCAATGATCTCTGTAACTCAGCTATGGATCAATCATCCAATGATCTCTGTAGCTCTCATAAAAGACCTCTCTATCATCTTCATATTGAGTTGGATAGTGAGTATGAACCAACAAGAAAGAGAACAAAATCTATCATAGTTACAGAGTCTATGAAACATATATGAAGGTTTGAAGGAAAAAAGAATATTGATCTTTGGTTAGATGGAAAGCTATATCCTAAAGATCCTAGCAGAAATAGCACTCCTCCTTTCTATAATAGCTCATCATTAACGAGGTTTATTGGTGATGGCTACAATGGATTTTTAGGTTATACACTTAACCTTGTTGCAAAAAAGGATATCCTTGGACTAGAGAATCATCTTTTGATGAAACACATTATAGAGTTGTTGCAGAATCTAGAGGATTGTCAACAAAAATTTCATTCATTGGAAAAGCATATCAAAGCTTATCAATGAAAGCAAACTTTATTAGGCCTTCGAAATCGACAAAGAGCTCTTTAAAATATTGAGAATCTCAAACAAGGAGGAGGAGGCTGCGGTAAAAGAATCCAAGCAGCAAGGTATTTTTTTTTCACTTAGAAAATCTTAAATATGGCTTTATTTAAATTACTTGCATTGATTTGTGATGTTAATTTTGCTTAGATCTCTTCTACAACCAAATGCAAGTGAAAGAGATTCTTTAAAAGCAACTCAGTTTTATTATCATCTTCTTCCTTCAGTAGTTTCAAAGGATATTTTGGAGAAGAAGAAATTTAAAAAGTCAAAGAAACAATGCTTGGAGTCATTTGTAAAGGATCATTCTTTGGATTCTCAGTTAGTACAGAAGACACTGGATAGTATTGGTATTAGTCGAGATGCTTATATGCAACTTTTCCAGCTTTTACAATCAAATATGAAGCAAGACAAGTACGCAATTACATACTTCCGAAGCCATTTGTGGTTAGGCCTATTAGACAAAGAATTAATAACAAAGTGATGGGGATTCTAGGTGTGCCTTTTCAAATCAAGGCTACCTTCAAGGGCAAGAAAAAGAAGGTTACATTCAATGAATTTAACAATATTTTCCTTGACTTGCCCACCCTACAATGCTTAATGATCAAATTTTATGACTTTTAGTAGTAGAGGCACAAGGAGTGGCTAGATTTGTGATTAAACTTGATGAAAGTGAGATTCTGAAATGTAAAAAATTGGAGAGAATCTCTATCACTTTGATGAATAGAGCACTTTCGTTAGGTCATCATTTAGTGTTCAATCTGAATATAACATGTGGTGGCTAGGAGCATTTGAGGTAGATACTGAGAATTTTGATATATCATATTGGGTTTTTCATCAAACATCAATACCTAATGTTATTCAAAGGCAACAAGCAGGAGAAGAGCTATTTGTTGAAGGATTTGGGAACTACAGGATTGAGTGGCACATAGCTGGTGACCTAAAGACACTCAAATGTATTTATAATGTATCAAAGGGAGCCAACTTGAGATCTCCTTGCTTATACTACATGTCGCTAGCTGCAGAGTTAAACTCAAGCAATTGGAATAGAGCTCTCTCTAGGCACAATAAGTATGACCTAAAGACACTCAAATGTATTTATAATGTATCAAAGGGAGCCAACTTGAGATCTCCTTGCTTATACTACATGTCGCTAGCTGCAGAGTTAAACTCAAGCAATTGGAATAGAGCTCTCTCTAGGCACAATAAGTATCCACAGTTTAAACCAGACTTAAACATTCCTTTAGCGAATGCCCATATTTATACACTTCATGCACTTTGCAGGATAATTGAAAAGCTTGTTCATCTCTATATAGGATTTGCATGGAAGCTAAAGCCATTATCAACTAGAACAGATGCTATAACAAAGGTTGAAAAAGTTTTCTCTGCAATTGGTTTGCATGGTGGCAATGTTGTTATTGAACCAGATCTTCAGAAGTCTAAGAATGGTAATTGTGTCCCAAAAAAACCATCTATTGGTGGAGTGAAGGCTAGAAGGTTTCTAGGCTTTCATGGGAGACTTGGCAAGATAAACTCGAGAAATGGTGGCTCAACTATTAAATTTAATCAGTGGAAATCCCTACATAATGTAGTTAAGGATCACACCTCGGAATAGAAAAGCTAAAGTTTAGGAAACACTAGACAAAGAGTTTTTTTATTATGATAAGACTGAATGGAATGATGATGATCTCAAAGACTTTAAAAACCAATTGAACCTTTTTAAAAAGGCGATGACAGAAGCTTGGGGTGATCAACACTTTACTCACTATATGGTAAGAAGTTTGTATATGTCTGTTTCTTCATTGTCGAACTCATATAATGGTTTTTCATAACTTTCTTTATTTGTTGACTATGCAGCATATTTTATACAACCATGCTCCATACTTTATTAAACAATATGGATCTCTATCTATCTGGTCAACCCAAGGTATGGAAAAATCACATTATCAAGCAAGAACAAAATATTTCAGACACACAAGACATGGAGGTGGAAGACACAAAGCCAACAACTTATTAGAGGTCTTTCAATGGTTCTATCGACAAATTTGGCATAAATTCAAGCTTAAAGATACAATCACATCAAGCAATACATCATCTTTAGCAAGGACTATACAAATTGTTACCCAAAGAAGAAAATGTAGATATTTAAATTCTCGCGCAAAGCAAAGATTTATAGAATGGTTACAAACCAAACGAAGAGTTGGAAAAAGATGGGTTTCAAGAAACTCTTGATCTTTGGCATCTTCTAGTCTGATTGTGTTGCAGAAGAGTCCTTAGTTTTAGGCACCTCGACAATGCCTCCAGAGGAGTCCTTAGTTTCAGGCACCTCAACAAGGCCTTCAGAGGAGTCCTTGGTTTCAGGTAGCTCGATAGGGCCTCTAGAGGAATCTTTTGTTTCATCCCGCTCAATAAGACCTCTGTATTTCAAAAACTCATGTTTCCAATAGCCTGGAAGAAGCTTCAAATTCTTACTATCTCCTACATAAGAGAGCAAATAGGAGCCAAGAACTCCAAAATATCCAGCTCTAGATCCACTGTATCCAGGCATGAAGCCAAAAACTCTTATGGCTTCTTCCTTCTCCACTAAAATGATCTTGTCCAAACCTCTGCTGAAAACTTGAGATCCAATTACCTTTGAGATAGCTTTCAAAGCCATCATTGGTAGACTTGGAGAGCTTGACAATCTACTATGATATATTACAATTGTTTGATTGTTTAAGTTTCCAATGTAATGGCCAAGGCTTTGATTTTTCCCAAGCTTCATTGGCCTAGAGCCCTTGGCCCTTCCAAGAAAGTTGTCCAGATCTTCAATCTCAATCTACACAACAAACCACAACAGTATAAGATATAATATATTTATCTATAACGCATAATAAAGTCTAACATAAACTCAATGGGTAACTTCGAATTATATTTCATACCTTAGGGTGTTCGTCTTCTTCGAGAAGACTATCATCATAAAGATTTATTAAACTCTTGGGTTTCTCATCTGATGGCGACTTTAATCTCTCTTCATACCCTATATCATCAATACGAAGTCTCTTCTGGACCTGCAAGAATTCTTCTTCTGTAGGTAGCCCCTCCTTTTTGTATTCTATGATCTGATTAATACATGTATGTAAGGCTATAGAGCTGTCTTGGAAATTCTCTCCCTCAACATCAAGACTTGCTAGTGGTTCTTGTTCATAATCTATAAAATTCATGTCATTTTGGCCCCAACCTGCAAGGATTGCTAAGCAATAATCTTCTCTAAGATCAAAAAGGTGTTGAATATCATTTAGCAACTCATATCTCTTCTTGTTGATAAGATAAGTGAGAAATGTTGGAACACATGCAAGAGGACTTTCTTCATCAACCTGTGCACTTGGCTCGATCTCCTTTTCTTCCACCATTGTGATATTGTCACTCTTAAACAAACCTACATCAAAACCTTGGACAAGTTGATTCTCAATATCTTCTTGGAACATCTCCTCTTTCTCTTCAACCTCCTTATCTATACTTGTAATATCCTCTAGCTTTCCCTGTTGGGCTATATCTGGAGAAGAATTTTCCATGTACTGAAGATACACAATAAATCCAATGTCCTTGTGGATCAGAAGGCATTGGTGTTGATACCTGTGGAAAGGGCAACATGTTTCTCTCTTCCTGAATTCCTCATCAATGAGATTGAACCTGCCTAGCAAAGTTGATCTAGTTGTACTAGTGGCTCCCATGACATCACTATAATGAAAAAATCCATTGACTTCTAAACCTTGCACATGTCTATCATAAAAATATATGTACTTCTTAAGTTTATCTTCAAGATCCTCCAATAACCCTTTCAAATCAAAAGGAACATTGAAAATTTCCCTGATATAGCTAAACTTGTAAGAATTTCTAGTTGTGTGTAAGAAATCAAAGAGCCTATCATCAGAAGTCTCCATTAGCTCCTCCTCATCCATTCCTTCCAAAGATAGCTTTCTCTTTGTCATCTTGACCAACAAAAGATTTATCCCTGCAAACAAAGCAGAATGGCAACAATGTCCAATCAAATGCGATAGAACCATGGAAAGAGGCCCCAAAATTGTGTTTCACAAGACAAAAGATCAAAAAAGGAGAAAAAAATTTAAGTGATCAGTGAAATGCAAAAACAAGTGTCCAAAGGCAAAAGCCGGTGAAGAACTTGTGTTTCACTGGACACTACTTGAAAACAAGAGTTATTTCAACATTTCACTGGTGAAACGCAACAGTTAGCAACACATCACTAACCAGAGACATTATTTCGTGTTTCATCAGTCAATAGATGCAGAACAAGAAGAAAAACATGAACTATGAATTAAACCTATTAAAACACAGAAATTTATGATAAAATCCTTTCTAGAAGTGCCATGCTTATTTTGAAAGACACAAAGCACATGACATCTGTAATTTTTCAAGTGTTATTAAAAATTCTTTCTATACTAATCAATGAGATTTTGTTCAGATACTTGTAATCACAAAATTTTGTTACCTATCAGAAATTGTTGAATTGCTCTTCAAACAGGAAGCAAGGACCTTGAAGGCAAATTGAAGCAAAATTTCGGGAGAAAGAGAGACAATATCAGAGAATATGATTTCGAAAAGCTTTTATATTGATTGTCAAATGTGTGTTGATAGTTCCAACAAAAAAGTTAAAGTAATGACGGCAAAATAAAGGCGACCGCAAATTTCGATGAAATTTTCAATATTTCCACACGCATGAAATACCTCAGAATACGTGCGCACGTGTCTCACTTAACACACAATATCAAATATCTCAGAAGACATGCGCACTTCCTTTTTTTGGGAATAACAGTCTCAGGAGTCAGAATACATCGCACGTGTTTCACTTAATACATCGTCAAGTAATGCATGTACCATCACTTTTTAGAAAAGTCCCCCAATAAAGGGAAACAACGGCCAAATTCATTTCATATTTTTATGGTCATGAAGCACATTTTTGTGGTCATGCAGCAGGGTCTTCGAGCTGTGGTTGTGAAGAACGTATTCGTGTTTCACCAGAGTTATTCACAAAATTGGTTTTAAACGGACTTTTTCGAGCAAAGCGCCAAACAAGGCATAGTTTTCTGCACTTTTCCCTAATTTTTTATAACATTATGAGCCTATGAGCACTATAAACGGACTTTTTCCCTGGTGTGAGCCTATGAGCACTATAAAGAATTATTTTTTCCTAATGTTTTATAGCATTGCTTCTATGGCTTTAATGGTGTAGAGATTGTAGGTAATTGTTATGGCATTCCTTAGGTTAATGCTTTATTTTTCTTAGTTTTGTTGATTGTTTTGCTATTTATGTGTTGTCTGGTGAAATGCAAAAATAACATGCTGCAAGGAGGTCTCTCTTCTGAAACCCGTGTTTCACTGGACACACTGGACAAGAAGTAACATGTCTTTTTTTGGCAGATGGCTAGGACTAAAGCAATAGCAAGGAAGGAGAAGATTGATCCTAGGGGTTTAACATCAAAGATTCATCAATCTTCAAAGCCTCATAAGCTCTCTAGGAAGTCAAAGCCAAAGAGAAAGTTTTCTCAAAATGTCAGGTGCCTAAGGGAGATTAGGAAGGCAATAAAGGCTCTTAACAATGCAATTCCAAAGCTGTCTTTTCAAAGGCTTGTCACGGAGATTTGTGACAAATATAGTTTGGATAGTTTTAGATGGACAAGAACAGCCCTTAATTGTATACAAGAAGCCATAGAGGATTTTTTAGTTGAGTTTTTTCAAGATGCCTATATTTGTTGTGCTCATGCTCATAGGCTCACACTCATAGACAAGGACATGTTGATTCTTAGGAGGCTAAGATATAGATTTTGAAAGGTCCTTCAGCCAGTTCTCCTCACTGATGAGATGACATTTAATATCCTTCATGTGCCCCCAGCTAGGAGAAAAAAAGATGAGTATGGTCCCAAGGTTGAGGATGTCACCCATGAGAGGGATACAAGGCAACATGAAAAAGAGGAGAAAGCTAAAGAGGAACAGTTAGATAAATGGAGAGAGTATAGGATGCAAAGGGCTGAAGAAAGGGAAGCAGAGCAACTAGAGCCCTTTGAAAATGAGCTGGCCACCCTTCTTGAAGTAGCTAATCCAAAAGGATTCAATGTGTTCTGTTTCTTACCTGGTGACTTAGGCAAAAGAAATGAGATTATCTCCTTTAATGCTGCATGTGTTCAGATTCTTAAGGATAAAAGAAGAGAAATAAATGACAGTATTATTCTTGCTAGCCTAAGGTATATCCACCCATAATTACTTTTACTTTTTGATAATTTTTAAAAAATAAGATTTTTCTTGTTTATACTCACTATTTCTATGCCTTTTCTAGGTGTGTAATGCATGAGTTTCCTTTGAATATGCAACAAAAAATTGAGGTTCTTGATCCATCTATCTCATTCTTTATGAGGCATACAAGTTTTGTTGAGCAGTGGTTCAATCTAATTGACTTTGATACTTTGAAGCTCCTTATAATTCCATATAATGAAAAGTAAGTGATTCAATATTCTATTAGAGTTTTTGAGATTTTATCCTACTAATTTGTTGAGTATGATTGCTTTCAGTACTCATCGGAGCTTGATTGCAATAGACTGTGTGGATAAGCAATGTTTTTTAATCAACTCTATGAAAGGAAGCCATGAAAATGCTAAATTGTAAGTTATATTATCCAAGGGCTCCTTGATATTTCAATTCTTTTTTTTCGTAAGTACTCTAAATTTCAATATATTTTATATATAGAGGTGCAAAAAGATTAATTGAAGAGCTAGAGAAAAGGCCCCCTATGCCATCTGATTTGCTTGCAACAATGCAATATAGACAAGTTGCAGTAAGTTATTGATTAAAATAATTGAAATATAAGTTTATTCTATGAACTACCATCCGTAAATTTCATAGTTTTACTTTGTGTTGGTGGTTGCAGTGTCCTCATCAAGATGATAGTCATTCTTGGCTGGAGGGTGATTGCAAATGCTAGAAGAATGGTTAACTTTGTTTATCTTAATGATGATAAACATGTAAGGGTAATACGAAATATGCTAAACTTTAAGATAGATATTCATTGCAAATAGTCCATTGATGATAAAAATATAGTCTATTGTAAGAACAATAATGAACTAAAACTCTTTTTCCTATAAATGTGAGACAATTTTCGAACGATTGCTATGCATCTGAGCATGTTTGGTACGTCAGAGCAAAGCTCTTGAAGTATATAATGGTCAATTGTATACAACCAACAACAGAGATTGGTGGGGATTTACACAATGAAGAAGATGCAGTGCCTATAACCACGGAAGGTGAAGCCATAGCTTCAACACCTTTACCCACACCTTCTATACCTCAAGCATCAAAGAAAGGAAAAAGGACTCCTAGAAAGGATAGTTCTCAAAAAAAGGAATAGCTTTGCCATATCGCCTTGTAAGCCTTCATATATAGAAATTTTCCCTTCATCCCTTGTATATCTCATAGAGATGCCAGATAGACATCTGCTATAAAATTTGTACATATATTTTATATTGACAGTAAAGATATCTTTTCTTGAATGTCCTTGCAATGTATATTCTTTTCTCTCCTTTTCGATATCTGCAAAAAATAAATTACAAATGTTTGTTAGTTAGGAAGTGAGATCTTGATATACATCTAAGTAGATATAATATGATGTGAAAACTTACTCGTTTCTTGTCAAGTTGGAATACAAAGGAGCATGGTAGTTCAATGTCTTCATTTTGTAAATCCATCCTCACTTGATATAGTGTACATGATTTTCTAATCTTTAAGATTGCAATAATATCCTCATTGAACCAAATATCAAGATCCACTATAGGATCTTTGCTGAAATCATCAAGATTCTGGTCTAAAGCAACTAGACTACTACCAACAAAATGCCATCGACTATAGTAAAAGCTAAGGATAAAATATTGAGTAGCAATCATATATTTATAAGCTATAGAGTCTTGATCTATCTTACATATAATTTTTCCTTCTGTCCTTGTATCCCATCCTTCATCAACAAATTGTATGACATGATCATATGTTAGTCTCTTCACTGAAAGCATGGTTTTTGTTATTCTTATCTCCATATTAGAGAAGAAATCAATAAATATATTAATAGTCATAAACAAAGTAGCTTTGCTTAGCCTACTTGAGATATTAGATTTTAATGCTTTCTGGATCTCAAAAAATATCTTACATCTATAGCCCTCACTAGTAGCTGGACTTGGCAAAGGCCACTCAAAGCTTGAAAAATCTAGCAAAGAAAGGAGGTTTATTGATCCCCATTGGCAATGCCGCATAGGAATAACATAAGAATGGTCATAAAAGAATATTCCAATCTCTGCAAGCTTTGTCTTCTTTCTGCCTCTATACATTTCTTCTCCAATTGAACCATGTATAACATCAACAATAGACTCCACTGGTTGCCATTCCTCAAGATTAGAGGGATAGACATCTACAAGACAAACAAATATTATAATGAAAAAACCTAAACCATGTTTAAGAAAGGAAAAACTTTAAGAATCAAATTATTACAATTTGGTCTATGCATTGGAAGCTTTGAAGATCTAGGTTCCAAACACAGCTCTCTATGCATGAACACATGTCGCACTAGTACCTCTTTGATGCTATTCTTATTTGCTCCAAGCTTAAAATCTCAAATTCTGCCCTTTCAAGCAGAGATAAACGAGCTCTCATGTCTTTGCCATTTTCCACGTTTTGCTTGTTGCATGGTGATCCAACTACCTTTTGGAATCCATCTTCCATCAGTTTGGAATGAGTTAAACACTGATATGGATGTGATTTGGGAGCCTGGACGCCTTGTTGAACGTCGAATTTCTGTATCCATGGTAGGAGAGAGAGAGAGAGAGAGAGAGAGAGAGAGAGAGAGAGAGAGAGAGAGAGAGAGAGAGAGAGAGAGAGAGACAGATTGAGAGAGAGGACTAGGCTACCATAACGGAGGGAAAAACAATAGAGGAATAAAAGAAAGGAGGGAAAAAACTAAGTGCCATGCTTTTCACTAATTTGAATTTAGATTACATCAGTCATTATCATTAATCTAGATATATCATTAAATAAAAGTAGTAGAGACTCTATGCCATTAATGCAAAAGATGTCATAATCACGAATATAAGAGACTAAAAATAGATAATAAAAATACAAATTCGTAATATTATTATATTTATATGTTTTTGTAAAATGATTTTTTAATTTTTTTAAAATAGAAGTTCCGTTACGGAGGCTTTGCTCCTATTGGTCTAGAGCACTCTCTCTCCACATCCTAAAAGACATTTTCGAGACCTCAAAACTCCCATGATGATGTTGTAGTCCACTCCCTTCATGAGTATGAAGTCAACAAAGAATTGGATTCTTGTGATCTTTACTGGCCAATTTTTCAACACTTCAAACGGTTTCACCTTCATTTCATTTGCTAGTGTGATATTAAACCTAGCAGTCTTGATCGGTGGGTTACCCCAAGTTTGGAGTACCATATGGCTTAGCAGACTCACTCCTATCCTTGTATCCACGATACCCTTTCTGGTGATGTCCCCAGTGCTAAGACTAGTAGGACTGCATGCATTTTTGTACCCTCCCAAAAGGCAGACAGGCAGGGATTTAGGCATGGAATGCAGTGTCAAACTTGTTATTTGAGTTTCCACATTGTGCTCAGGAAAGTCTATGGTAATTGGCTTGTTTCGACCCACTATTTTAGCTCTAGCCATAGTGTTGGATGCTGCCCAAGTAGGTCACCTACACATAGAGTTATAGGGATGGTCACTAATGTATTGAGGAGATTGCTAGTTGCTTGCCTCTCCTAAGTTTGCAATTCTTGGCCAATGGCCTTGACTGGTTCGGTGGCTCGGAGCATTTAGACTTTGCCTAGGCAACCCAGCTCTGTGATGTCGTCGCCTCCCTTGATCTTGGTCATGGGAGAGAGATGGGTGTGCTTATGCTTGAGAGATCATCAATCTCATCTTTTAGTATATGGAATCAACATCCTTCAGGTGCTCCCGGGCCTCCTTCATCCATTCTTTCACCTTTTTTATGGCTTTGAGTTGGCAGTTTGGGATGGGGTACCCCCTGACCTTAGCACCTGCCTTTTCAGCCGTCCGAGGAGCCGACGTTTCTTTTTCTGCGTCACTGAATTTTCCTCCAACTGGCAGTGTCGTGGCACTTTTGGTTTTATGGGTGACCTTAGCATCTGATCTCTTCTCCCTTTGTCTTCGATTCTTCTTTCGAGTTGAGGTTGCATCAAGGTTGCTAGACCCTAGCAATGATATGCCGGCCTGCTTCGTCTGTGCATGGGTTATAACATGCAATGGGATAGGTGTGGCCTCCTCGTTGAGTATCTCGACACCAAGTAACCCCAATGGGATCGATGGTTTTTTTTCAAACTAGAGGATGGCCTCCGCCTAGGGCAATTGATAAAGAGATGAGTGATTTCATGTCAAGAATCGTGTGATGGGGAGACTTGCTCAAGACGCTACGCCGAACACACACAGAATGCACAAGGAGAAGCTCACTCAAGAGACAAGAAGAGAGATGGAGGCCAAAACGTTTTCTTGATGGTTTCTTCTTCTTCTTCCACACCCTTTACAATATACACAAAGTATAAATAAGATACAACATAAAGGAAAGTGGCCTACTAAGTCAAACAATGCATAACCGACTACACTAGTTGAGTGGCGCTATAACTATTCCAGCTATAAATAGGTGTAACAACCTGAATATAATGAGTAATGATTCAGTGGCCATGTGAGAGTCATAATGATCACTGATGTGCGAAGTGTAGATGTGTGGACCCATCTAACCAAGCGTTCCATCATTAATGTCCGCATGTGTTGAGCTTGTCATCTCAACACTCCCCCTTAAGCTCAACTGCATCTCTGTAACTCCAAGTAAGCTTCGAAACTTTTGAAGCTTCTCTGTACCCAATGCCTTCGTGAAGATGTTAGCTATCTGATCCCATGTGCTGACATACACCAAGTCAATCTCACTTGCTAGTACCTTCTCTCTCACAAAGTGGTAGTGTACCTCAATATGTTTTGTCCTGGCATGGAACACAGGGTTCCTAGCCAACTGTATACTACTCATGTTGTCACAATAAATGACAACTGGACCTTCCACTTGCACATCTAAGTCAGCCAATAACTTTTGCAGCCATACTACCTCACATGATGCAACAGAAGCACCTCTATACTTGACAAAGCAATTGTAGATTGCTTTTCGTTGCTCCAAGTAACTGCTGCACTACCAAGAGAGAACATGTATCCCGCTGGTAGATCTTCTATCAGGCATACTACCATCCCAATCTGCATCTGTGTATCCAAACACCTATACATCTGTACCTGCCTCTTAGAAAAGTCCATAATATAATGTGAACTTCACATATCTCAATATGCGTCTGACTGCATCCAAATGTGGCTTTCTAGGTACTTGCATAAATTGACTCACAATACCAACAGCGTAGCTCAAGTTTGGCCTTGTAATGGTCATGTAGATCAAACTCCCCACTATCCTCCTGAACATAGTAGGGTCTTCTATCTCATCCCCAACATCAGACTCAACTTTACATTCTGCTCCAACAGAACTGAAAGTGGTTTGCATGTTGTCATACCATACTTGGACAACATATCCAAGCCATACTATCTTTGGGACAACCATATACCATCATCACATCTGATCACCTCAATGCCAAGGAAGTAACTTAGCTCACCTAAATCCTGTTGAGATATCGAGCTCCACTCGTGATACGCTAGGGTGACCTTGTGCATTTATGTCACCGACTTATCATTTGCAGATGCGGTTGGTTCACTGCCCATGAATAATAGCTAGATGACAACTATCCTTATCTACTCTAGTTTGTGGCTCAGTTAGTATGCCACCTTAGTTAGTTGAGTTTGGTTTGAGACCCATATATAGGGTTCTTCTATTTCTATGTACTTGAGTTCTTTTGGCTTACACAACTAAGAAGAGGAAAACTATTTTCAGCCTCCACCTGTGTGTGTATTTCCCCATTGTGCAAGCAAGAAAGCTACAAGTGAGACTCCTTCCTTCTCTCCCACAATCTTGACATGGTATCAGAGCCTTGTTCGTGGTAAGGAGCTTAAGAAAGCAAGCCAAGTTTGCAATGTTCTGGTAAGAGGACTAGTGTTGCTTTCATTCTTCTGTTTTGGGAGCAAGTCTCTGCAGGTAGCACAGTCGAAAAGTGCAAGAGTGCATTGTCTCATGTTGAAACGCCCTTCGCGGTGAAGCAAGAGGGCAGTATATGCTGCAGGACAGGGCTTTAGCCCTAGGTGACCCTATTTTTTTTATTTGAGGCCATTTTGGGGCCTGTTTTGGAGGTGGAAGTTTTCTGCACGCACTCAAGAAAAGGCCCAGTTTTATACTGTACGACCACTATTCTATAGGTCGGTGAAAAGTTACTATAGAAATTGCATCGTATGCCTGTGCGCAGAGACATTGGGAGTTACAAAATCATCCTTGTTGCCTGTTGATGCAAAATCATCACTAGGAAGTGACTGTGTGGTCAAATACCACTTTCACCAGTTTTGCAGATTTGCCCTTGTGAGGCTGAAGCTGTGTTCTTTGCAGTGACAGAATTTTTTGGAGTGTTCTGTAATGGCATTTGATTCTCTTTCACAGATTGTCACTGAAAAGCTTGACAAGAACAACTTCCAAGCATGGAAGTTTAGAATGACGAATTTCCTTATGGAAAAATGATATTGGAAATTTGTTGCAAGAAATGAAGAAGAACTAGTTCTTCCTGATGTTCCCAATCAACAGCAAATGCAGGCATTTAAAGCATGGCAAGAGAGAGCCAGGAAAGTTATGTACTGGCTGTCTATCAGCATTTCAGACTCTATGATTGTGCATATTCAAGATGCAAGTACACCAAAGGAGGCATGGGATACTTTGTCAAAAATGTATAGCACAAATACGCAAGCCAGGAAAATGCAGCTCAAGCAAGAGTTGCACAATGTGCAAAGAGAAAATATGAGCATCAATGACTACCACATGAAGGTGAAGAAGATTGCAGATGCACTTGCTTCCATTGGGTCGCCAGTGGAAGATGATGATTTAGTTTCTGTGATGTTGAATGGTCTAGGAAAGGATTATGCACAGTTTCGAACATCCATTTCCATCCATGAAAGATTTCCTGATTTTGAGGAGTTGATTGCTCTTCTAATTTCTGAGGAGCAGAGAAATGGTGGTGCATCTTCTTCAGGAGGAACTTCAAAAGAAGCTGTCTTCTACTCAAATGCTGGAAGAGGTAGAGGCAGAGGTAGATTTGGAGGCCGTGGTAGAAATCAAAATATGCAGCAAACTCAAGAAAAACAGTCCTATGGAGGAGGGCGTGGTAACTCTAGAGATAGGGGGAGCCAAAGAGGTTGTGGTGGATGAGGCCAAAATGCAAACAGCAATGTTGAATGCTACTACTGTGGTAAAATGGGTCATATGGCTAAAGACTGCTATAAAAAGCATAATGACATCATGAATGGAAAATTGCAACAAGGAAATTATGCATCTTCTAGTAGACAGGGTGAAATGAGCATTTGTTTATGGTGCAGCACATGAACAATTCTATGAGAAGTGCAGAAGAAAGCAACGATGTATGGTATGTTGACTCAAGTGCATCAAACCACATGACAGGTCATGTAGAATGGATGGAGGATGCAAGGAAAATGGAAAAATGAGGATTTGTGGAGACTGGTGATGATACTGCACATCCTATTGTATAGATTGGAAAAATTCCTTTGTCTATGCAGGATGGGAAAAAGAAATACCTGTCCGATGTATTTCATGTCCCGAATATCACCAAGAATTTGGTTTCTGTTGGTCAAATGGTTGAGCAGGGCTTGCAGGTCAGATTTAATCCTCATGGATGCTTTGTTGAGGATATGAAAAATAAAGGTCGCTTGATAGCAAAAGGAAAGAAGAAGGGCAGAATGTTTACGTTGGATGCAGACATTACTGAATTGAGTGCAGCAATGTTTACACATGGGACCGGTGTAGTTGCAGATATTGATATCTGGCATAAACGCATTGGTCATGTTAATGTACAGCGACTTAAATCAATGCATGCCCAAAATATTGTTGCAGGATTGCCTAAATTCAAGGTTGCAGAAATGCATAAGGTATGTGAAGCTTGTCAATTTGGAAAACAGTCAAGGAAACCATTTCCTAGACATGTTCAAGAGAGTAAGAAGCCATTGGAATTAATCCACTCTGATGTGTGGACTACTAAAGCTGCATCTCTTGGAGGCTGTCGTTATTTTGTCACTTTTATTGATGACTATAGTAGAAAAGTTTGGGTGTATTTTATGAAAAAGAAAAGTGAAGTTTTGGGGTATTTCAAAACTCTTAAAGCTATGGTTGAAAAAGAAACAGGCCTACAAATAAAATGCCTAAGGTCAGATGGAGGGGGAGAGTACCTCTCAAATGAGTTTGCAAGGTTCTTGCAAGAGCATGGCATAAAGTAGCAATATTCATGCAGTCATACCCCACAACAAAATGGAATTGCAGAAATAAAAAACAGGCATATTGGAGAGGTATCTCGTGCCATGCTCAACGAAAAAGACTTGCCAGATTTTTACTGGGCTGAAGCAGTTGCTATAGCAGTCTACATAATGAACAGGACTCCCACTGCAGCAATACATGGGATGACTCCAAAGGAGAGGTATACTGGTAGGAAACCAGATATTTCTCATTTGAAGATTTTTGGTTGCATTGCCTATGTTCATGTGCCAGATGAGTTGAGATCCAAGTTGGATCCAAAAGCTGAGAAGTGTATCTTTATTGGTTACTCTCTGCAGCAGCAGAAAGGGTATAGATGCTATAACCCTTCTACTTGTAAGTTTACAGTGAGCAGAGATGTTGTTTTTGATGAGATGAGTAGCTGGTATAAACCAGTAAATGTGATTGATAATGTAGATGCAAAAAATGGTAATGCTACACAAAATTCACAGCAGCAGTCACAAGATATTAGTGGACCTGGAGCGTCCTCTAGCAGTGGTTCACATTCTTCGCCATGGACAGGCAGATTGAGATCAGGAGAATCTTCTCAAAGCAATGCAGATAGTGGTATGCAGGTATCACAAAAAGGAAAAGAGAAGGTAGATCAGCCCATGTTTGATGTGAATGCAGGTCACTCTTATGTAGATGGTGAATCCAGTGGCTCAGAACAGAGCATTGATGATGAGTTGGGTATTCCTTCTATTGTTACACCTAGAGTAAGGAAGACCATGGATGTTTTGAGAGCACCTGGGAGTGAACCTACTTTGCGCAGGTCTACAAGAGCTAGGTATCCAGTGGATAGGCTGAAATATGATGGATTTACAGGCATTCACTATGAATATATGGTCAAAGGGATACAGGAACCAGAACCGACTTCTTTTGAGCAAGCATGGGAAAAGAAAAATGGGAAAAATCCATGGATGAAGAAATGGATGCCTTGGAAGCAAATGCTACATGGAAATTGGTACCTTTGCCTAGAGGTAAGAATGCAATTGGTTGTAAGTGGGTTTATAAGGTGAAGCACAATGCAAATGGTTCTGTGAACAGATACAAGGCAAAATTAGTAGTCAAGGGATATGCACAAACATATGGCATTGATTATGAAGAAACATTCAATCCGGTTGCAAGAATGGCAACCATAAGAGCAGTCATTGCTATGGATGCATCAAAGGAATGGTCTTTACATTAGTTGGATGTAAAGAATGCCTTCTTGCATGGTGATTTGCAAGAAGAGGTCTATATGGAGCAGCCACCAGGTTATGTGCATGCTGTTCATCCTGAGTTTGTTTGCAGGTTGAAGAAAGCCTTGTATGGCTTGGAGCAAGCACCTAGAGCATGGTCTGACAAGATAGGGCAGTATCTTGTTACTATTGGCTTTCAGATTTCCAAGGCAGATTTCTCACTTTATGTGAGAAAAACAGAGAAAGGTATTATGCTATTTGTCATTTATGTTGATGATTTGATTATGACAGGTGATGGTGATGAAGATATCCTTCATGTGAAAATGCTATTGAAGCAGAAGTTTGAGATGAAGGATTTGGGATGCTGCGTTATTTCTTGGGCATTGAGGTGATTAGATCACCAAGTGGGATATGGCTCTTGCAGAGGCAGTATGGATTGGACATGCTGTCCAAATATGGGATGAGAGGCTGTAAGCCTATTTCAGTTCCTTTGCAACAGAATGTGAAGCTGAGCGCAGATGCAGGTGAGCACTATTACCAGGCCAGATTTGAGCTATGCTATTGGATTGGTAAGTCGGTTTATGCAGGCTCCAAGGAAACCGCATTTGGATGCGGCTAGATGCATACTCAGGTATGTGAAGTCCACATTGCAGTATGGACTATTTTATGAGACTGGGATTCAGATACAGTTGTATGGATACACTGATGCTGATTGGGCTGGTAGTATTTCTGATAGACAATCTACCAGTGGATATGTGTTCTCTTTTGGGAGTGCTGCAGTCACTTGGAGCAGCAAGAAATAGCCTATAGTTGCCTTGTCGAGCACAGAGGCTGAGTACAGGGGCACAACAATGGCTGCATGTGAGGTAGCTTGGTTGCATAAGCTACTTTATGATATGCATCAACCTACAGATGGGCCAGTTGTCATTTATTGTGACAACATGAGTAGTATACACTTGGCAAATAACCCAGTCTATCATGCTAGAACAAAGCACATTGAGGTGCATTATCACTATGTGCGGGAGAGGGTATTACTAGGACTTATTGATCTAGTTTATGTCGGCACAGAGGATCATGTAGCTAACATATTTACGAAGGCATTGGGTGCAGAGAAGCTGCGCAAGTTCAGAGACCTGCTTGGTGTGCAGGAATTGGGATTGAGCTTGAGGGGGAGTGTTGAGATATCGAGCTCCACTCGTGATATGCCAAGGTGACCATTGTGCATTTATGTCACCGACTTGTCAGTTGCAGATGCGGTTGGTTCACCGCCCATGAATAATAGCTAGATGACAGCTATCCTTATCTACTCTAGTTTGTGGCTCAGTTAGTATGCCACCTTAGTTAGTTGAGTTTGGTTTGAGACCCATATATAGGGTTCTTCTATTTCTATGTACTTGAGTTCTTTTGGCTTACACAACTAAGAAGAGGAAAATTGTTTTCAGCCTCCACTTATGTGTGTATTCCCCCATTGTGCAAGCAAGAAAGCTACAAGTGAGACTCCTTCCTTCTCTCCCACAATCTTGACAAATCCTTCATCTCAAACTTCTTCTTCAAAAATTCATTGACTTCAGCAATCCCACTATCACTATCACCTGTAATAATCAAGTCATCCACATAGATGACTATGATGACCAAACCTGCATCTCCCTTTCTCACATAAAGTGAGTGATCAGCATGAGAAACATAAAAGCCAATATTGACAAGATACTCTCTGATCTTGTAAGACCATGCTCTAGGTGCTTGCTTGAGCCCATAGAGTGCCTTGTTCAACCTGCACACATACGTGGAATACTCTAAATCTTCATAACTTGCTGGCTGATCCATATACACTTCTTCTTGCAAATCACCATGCAAGAAGGCATTCTTCACATCCATTTGCTGCAACCTCCAACCTTTGGCTGCTGCCAAAGCAATCACACATTTGACAGTTGCCATCCTAGCAACTGGACTGAAGGTTTCTTCATAATCTATGCCATATGTCTGGGCATAGCCTTTTGTAACCAGCCTAGCTTTGTGCCTACTAATAGAACCATTTACATTGTGCTTAATCTTATAAACCCACTTACATCCAATAGCTTTCTTGCCCTTCGGCAATGACACTAGATCCCAAGTCTTATTGGCCTCTAATGTAGCCATCTCCTCATCCATTGCTCCATCCCAATGAGTATGACCAACAACATCCTCAAAACAAGTGGACTCAACATCCTCAACTAGGTATATCATATAAGCATAATGGTGAGCTGCATAACCTTCAAAACCAAATCTTTTAATAGGATATCTGACCCTGCTAGATCTGCGCACCACCGGATCACTCAATGGAGCCTTTACATTACTATGAGCTCTCTGTACACCTAGTGTCTTGACAGAAGGAATACCAAGCTCATCATCCAAGCTCTCTGAGCCAGTGGAGTCTCCATCAAGAACTGCATCAATGCCATCTAACACTTTATTATTTCCTTTGTCTTTACCTGTAGTGCTACTAGATGCACCTGAAGATGTAGAGCTACTCCTTAATCTTCTAGACCAAGGACTACCAGATGATGTCTATGGTCCACTAAGAGTCCGTGATTCTTGCTTTTTAGCCTGCACATGAGTGTCATGATCATCATCATCATCCAATGCATCACCACTAGATGCATACCAACTGCTCATTTCATCAAAGATGACATCCCTGCTCACTCTGAACTTACATGTGACATGGTTATAACAACGATATCCTTTTTGCTCTAAAGAGTATCCAATAAAGACACACTTTTCAGCCTTTGGATCCAGTTTCTTCTGCAACTCATCTGGCACATGAGCATATGCAATACATCCAAACACTTTCAAGTGTGAGACATCAGGCTTTTTACCTATAAAACATTCTTCGGGGGTCATACCATGAACTACAGCTGTGGGAGTTCTATTCATAATATAAACAGCAGTATGAACAGCCTCAGACCAAAAATGCTTAGGCATATTCTTTTCAGCCATCAAGGCGCATGCAACTTCTGCAATATGCATGTTTTTCATTTCTACAATCCCATTTTGCTGTGGGGTATATACCTGCATGTGAACTGTCTCTTTATCCCATGAGACCTCAGAAAATCACTAAACTCATTCGAAAGATACTCTCCCCCTCCATATGACCTCAAGAACTTTACTTGTAAGCATGTTTCTCTTTCAATTGGAACCTTGTAAGTTCTAAAGTGCTCAAACGCTTCACTCTTTTCCTTCATAAAATATACCCACAACTTTCTAGAACAATCATCAATGAATGTGACAAAGTATGAACTACCTCCAAGAGATACATTTTGTGTAGGCCCCCAAATATCTGTATGCACAACATCAAGGATATTTCTACTTACATCTCTATCATGTGAAAAGGGTTGTCTTGCCTGCTTACGAAATTGACATGCTTCGCATACCTTATGAAATTCTGCAACTCTAAATGTAGGCAAACCTATAAGCAACCCTTTGGACTACATTAATTTCAGCCTTTGTACATTTGCATGTCCAATGCATTTGTGCCAAATTTCAATATCTGCAACAACACCTTTTGTTAGATATGATCAATACCCCACCCTCATTAGGTGCTACCAATGATCCATGGTGCTCAAAGTTGTAAGGCCCCCATTATGAGGAGAAGCCAAATGTGAGCCCGGATATTGGTTGAGTCCTGACTTGTATATCAGATGAGGTCTATGTGACCGGATGGCAAAAAGGTGACTGTTGTGGGTCTAATCTTTGGATTAGACAGAATGGTTAAGCTGGTAGCAACTCGAGGCACATTGCATTGAGTTGCGGTGTAAGTGAGTTAAAAGGGGCCCCTATTGTGGGGTCCGGGGAATATTCCCTAGAATATTCCCTGGCCGACTAGTGGAGGCTCATATGGTAGGTCGGACCTAACGACCTTCGCGGGCTATAAAAGCTAAACCCCTTCGCAGCCATCACACACTCATCTTTCACCTAGTCAGAGTTGTTGTTCCAGCTAGCCTTAAACTCTTCACCTATCTTCTGTCTAGATCGCCATCTAAGCTTCACATAGTGGAAGCGCACGGGTGGACAAAGCCATCTTTGTATCAGTTGTTTGGAGTTAAAGAATTTACTGATTCTCCTCTTATCTGTTGTGTACTCTCTATCTCTTTCTCAGATTCTGTTCGCTGCGCCGTGTAATATTTTACACCTTTTCCTTTAGCATACATAGCAGCATTCATAGTAGGAATTCCAGCATCGAGAGTAAACATACGTCCAACTCTACTTCCCTTTACAACCAACATGTACTTGTCATTGAAGTCTTCTACAAAGCAGCCCTTTGCATTAAATCTCACTTGCAGCCCTTGCTCTACCATCTGACCAACTAACACCAAGTTCTTTGTAATAGATGGCACATGTAATACATCTGAAAGACTCTTTGTCTTACCATCATGCAAGGACAAGAGAACTTTTCCAATGTGTGAAATTGGGTGGCATGAATCATCACCCGTCTGCAATAACCTACATTTTGCAAATCTCGTATCTCTCCAAACCATTCTGCATGGCTGGTCATATGATTGGATGCACCTGAATCAACATACCAAACATCATCATGTGTTCCCTTTCCTGTAACGGCATTCAGCATATGTTGCATAACAAACATATGTTCATTTTTGTCTTCATTCTGTCGTGAAGACGATGCATAGTTTTCTTGCTGCAACTTACCACTGCGAATATCATCTTTCTTAACATAACATTGGGCTGCAATATGACCTGTTTTTCCACAGTAGTGACACACAATACCAGAGTTGTTAGAACCTCTGTTCTGCCATCCACCTCTTCCTCTAAATCTCCCCCTGCCTCTAAAGTTACCACAACCTCCTGAAACCTGCATATCGCCAAATTGCTCATTCAATTTGTTTTGCTGGTTGTCACCACCACGTCCTGCACCACGGCCTCTTGAAGAGAACCTGCCATGTCCCCTTCCTGAGCTGGAGTAGAAAGCTTGGACCTATTCACCACTTCTTTCAGATGTCTCACTTTGTATGTTGATCTCTTCAATGATTATAAGGGAGACCAACTCATCAAAATCTGAAAATGGCTTTCTGACATATACGAAAGTTACAAAAGACTTCCAAGCCTTTTCATTGTTAAGTCCACCCAAGGTAGACGACACTAAATCATCATCATTGGGCATTGCATCAATTACTGCCAAGGCATCTGCAATGCTCCTTACCTTCAGTGCATACTCATTGATAGACATCTTCCCTTTCTTCAATGTATTCAACTCTTGCTTGAGTTGAATCTTTCATGCCTTTGTATTTACGAAAAATATACTTTCAAGTATCGTCCAAGTTGCATATGAATTCTCTGCATTTCTGATATGTCCCAGTATATTATTGTCAATTACTGTAGACAGCCAATACATGAACTTTTTATCTTTTGCATTCCATTCCTTCTGTGCCTTTGTCTCTTCTGCAGTTGGAGGATCACTCACCTCCGGCCCCTTTTCTTCACCTGATACAAACTCTTAGAGGCCTTTTCCAATAAGAAAGTTCATGACACGGAACTTCCAAGAAGGGTAGTTGTTCTTGTCGAGCTTTTCAATGATGGGGTTTCCTCTGTTCTCTGCCATTATAAAAAAACTAATACCAAACAGCAAGCAAATCTTCTGCAACCCTCGACCTGTAGTGCAGAGCAATACACCAGACAGCCTTTTTCACTATCTGCTCAACAATACATGCAATCTGTAACCAGTTTGTAGATAAACCTTGTGTTTATTTGTGTTGAGATATCTAGCTCCACTCGTGATACGCCAGGGTGACCGTTGTGTATTTATGTCACCGACTTGTCAGTTGCAGACGCGGTTGGTACACCGCCCATGAATAATAGCTACATGATAGCTATCCTTATCTATTCTAGTTCGTGGCTCAGTTAGTATGCCATCTTAGTTAGTTGAGTTTGGTTTGAGACCCATATATAGGGTTCTTCTATTTCTTTGTACTTGAGTTCTTTTGGCTTACACAACTAAGAAGAGGAAAACTGTTTTTCAGCCTCCACCCTTGTGTGTCTTCCCCCATTGTGCAAGCAAGAAAGCTTCAAGCGAGACTCCTTCCTTCTCTCCCACAATCTTGACATGGTATCAGAGCCTTGTTCGTGGTAAGGAGCTCAAGAAAGCAAGCCAAGATCGTGGTGTTCTGGTAAGAGGAGCAGTGTTGCTTTCATTTTCTGTTTTGGGAGCAGATCTCTGCAGGTAGCACAGCCGGAAAGTGCAGGAGTGCATTGTCTCAGGTTGAGACGCCCTTCGCGGTGAAGCAAGAGGGCAGTATATGCTGCGGGATAGGGCTTTAGCCCTTGGCGACCTTGTTTTTTTTATTTAAGGCCATTTCGGGGCCTGTTTTGGAGGCAGAAGTTTTCTGCACGCACTCAGGAAAAGGCCCAGTTTTATGCTGTGCAGCCACTGTTCTACAGGTCGGTGAATAGTTACTATAAAAATTGCATTGTATGCTTGTGCGCAGAGACATTAAGAGTTACAAAATCATCCCTGTTTCCTGTTTATGCAAAATCGTCACTAGGAAGTGACTGTGTGGTCAAATACCACTTTCACCAGTTTTGTAGATTTGCCCTTGTGAGGCCGAAGCTGTGTTTTTTGCAGTGACAGAATTTTTTGCAGTGTTTTGTAATGGCGTATGATTCTCTTTCACAGATTGTAACTGAAAATCTTGACAAGAACAACTTCCAAGCATGGAAGTTTAGAATGACGAATTTCCTTATGGGAAAAGGATATTGGGAATTTGTTGCAGGAAATGAAGAAGAACCAGTTCTTCCTGATGTTCCTAATCAACAGCAAATGCAGGCATTTAAAGCATGGCATGAGAGAGCCAGGAAAGTTATGTACTGGCTGTCTATCAGCATTTCAGACTCTATGATTGTGCATATTCAGGATGCAAGTACGCCAAAGGAGGCATGGGATACTCTGTCAAAGATGTATAGCACAAATACGCAAGCCAGGAAAATGCAGCTCAAGCAAGAGTTGCACAATGTGCAAAGAGAAAATATGAGCATCAATGACTACCACATGAAGGTGAAGAAGATTGCAGATGCACTTGCTTCCATTGGGTCGCCAGTGGAAGATGATGATTTAGTTTCTGTGACCTTGAATGGTCTAGGAAAGGATTATGCACAGTTTCGGACATCCATTTCAGTTCGTGAAAGATTTCCTGATTTTGAGGAGTTGATTGCTCTTCTAATTTCTGAGGAGCAGAGAAATGGTGGTGCATCTTCTTCAGGAGGAACTTCAAAAGAAACTGTCTTCTACTCAAATGCTGGAAGAGGTAGAGGTAGAGGTAGAGGAGGCCGATTTGGAGGCCGTGGTAGAAATCAGAATATGCAGCAAACTCAAGAAAACCAGGCCTACGGAGGAGGACGTGGTAACTCTAGAGGCAGGGGGAGCCAAAGAGGTCGTGGTGGATGGCAAAGAGGCCAAAATGCAAACAGTAATGTTGAATGCTACTACTGTGGTAAAATGGGTCATATGGCTAAAGACTGCTATAAAAAGCAGAATGACATCATGAATGGAAAACTGCAACAAGGGAATTATGCATCTTCTAGTAGACAGGGTGATGACAGAAATGAGCACTTGTTTATGGTGCAGCACATGAACAATTCTGTGACAAGTGCGGAAGAAAGCAACGATGTGTGGTATGTTGACTCAGGTGCATCAAACCACATGACAGGTCATGCAGAATGGATGGAGGATGCAAGAAAAATGGAAAAACCAGGATTTGTGGAAACTGGTGATGATACTACACATCCTATTGTGCAGATTGGAAAAATTCCTTTGTCTATGCAGGATGGGAAAAAGAAATACCTGTCCGATGTATTTCATGTCCCGAATATAACCAAGAATCTGGTTTCTGTTGGTCAAATGGTTGAACAGGGCTTGCAGGTCAGATTTAATCCTCATGGATGCTTTGTTGAGGATATGAAAAATAAAGGTCGCTTGATAGCAAAAGGAAATAAGAAGGGCAGAATGTTTACATTGGATGCAGACATGTCTGAATTGAGTGCAGCAATGTTTGCACATGGAACTGGTGTAGTTGCAGATATTGATATCTGGCATAAACGCATTGGTCATGTTAATGTACAGCAACTTAAATCAATGCAGGCCCAAAATATTGTTGCAGGATTGCCTAAATTCAAGGTCGCAGAAATGAATAAGGTATGTGAAGCCTGTCAGTTTGGAAAACAGGTAAGGAAACCATTTCCTAGACATGTTCAAGAGAGTAAGAAGCCATTGGAATTAATCCACTCTGATGTGTGGATAACTAAAGCTGCATCTCTTGGAGGCTGTCATTATTTTGTCAGTTTTATTGATTACTATAGCAGAAAAGTTTGGGTGTATTTTATGAAAAAGAAAAGTGAAGTTTTTGGGCATTTCAAAACTCTTAAAGCGATGGTTGAAAAAGAAACAGGCCTGTAGATAAAATGCCTAAGGTCAGATGGAGGGGGAGAGTACCTCTCAAATGAGTTTGCAAGGTTCCTGCAGGAGCATGGCATAAAGCAGCAATATTCATGCAGTCATACCCCACAAAAAAATGGAATTGCAGAAAGGAAAAACAGGCATATTGGAGAGGTATCTCGTGCCATGCTCAATGAAAAAGACCTGCCAGATTTTTATTGGGCTGAAGGAGTTGCTACAGCAGTCTACATAATGAACAGGACTCCCACTGCAGCAATACATGGAATGACTCCAGAGGAGAGGTATACTGGTAGGAAACCAGATATTTCTCATTTGAAAATTTTTGGTTGCATTGCCTATGTACATGTGCCAGATGAGGTGAGATCCAAGTTGGATCCAAAAGCTGAGAAGTGCATCTTTATTGGTTACTCTCTGCAGCAAAAAGGGTATAGATGCTATAACCCTTCTACTCGTAAGTTTACAGTGAGCAGAGATGTTGTTTTTGATGAGATGAGTAGCTGGTATAAACCAGTAAATGTGATTGATGATGTAGATGCACAAAATGGTAATGCTGCACAAAATTCACAGCAGCAGTCACAAAATATTAGTGGACCTGGAGCGTCCTCTAGAAGTGGTTCACATTCTTTGCCATGGACAGGCAGATTGAGATCAGGAGAATCTTCTCAAAGCAATACAGATAGTGGTATGCAGGTATCACGAAAAGGAAAAGAGAAGGTTGATCAGCCCATGTTTGATGTGAATGCAGGTCACTCTTATGTGGATGGTGAATCCAGTGGCTCAGAACAGAGCATTGATGATGAGTTGGGTATTCCTTCTATTGTTACACCTGGAGTAAGGAAGACCAGGGATGTTTTGAGAGCACCTGGGAGTGAACCTACTTTGCGCAGGTCTACGAGAGCTAGGTATCCTGTGGATAGGCTGAAATATGATGGATTTACAGCCATTCACTATGCATATATGGTCAAAGTGATACAGGAACCAGAACCCACATCTTTTGAGCAAGCCATGGGAAAAGAAAAATGGGAGAAAGCCATGGATGAAGAAATGGATGCCTTGGAAGCAAATGCTACATGGGAGTTAGTACCTTTGCCTAAAGGTAAGAATGTAATTGGCTGTAAGTGGGTTTATAAGGTGAAGCACAATGCAGATGGTTCTGTGAACAGATACAAAGCAAGATTAGTAGTCAAGGGGTATGCACAAACATATGGCATTGACTATGAAAAAACATTCAGTCCAGTTGCAAGGATGGCAACTGTAAGAGCAGTCATTGCTATGGCTGCATCAAAGGGATGGTCTTTACATCAGATGGATGTAAAGAATGCCTTCTTGCATGGTGATTTGCAAGAAGAGGTCTATATGGAGCAGCCACCAGGTTATGTGCATGCTGTTCATCCTGAGTTTGTTTGCAGGTTGAAGAAAGCCTTGTATGGCTTGAAGCAAGCACCTAGAGCATGGTCTGACAAGATAGGACAGTATCTTGTCACTATTGGCTTTCAGATTTCCAAGGCAGATTTCTCACTTTATGTGAGAAAAACAGAGAAAGGTATTATGCTACTTGTCATTTATGTTGATGATTTGATTATGACAGGTGACAGTGATGAAGATATCCTTCATGTGAAAATGCTATTGAAGCAGAAGTTTGAGATGAAGGATTTGGGAGAGCTGCGATATTTCTTGGGCATTGAGGTGATTAGATCACCAAGTGGGATACAGCTCTTGCAGAGGCAGTATGGATTGGACATGCTGTCCAAATATGGGATGACAGGCTGTAAGCCTATTTTAGTTCCTTTGGAGCAGAATGTGAAGCTGAGCACAGATACAGGTGAGCTTCTAGAAGACCCTACTATGTACAGACGCATAGTAGGAAGTTTGATTTATATGACTATTACCAGGCCAGATTTGAGCTATGCTGTTGGATTGGTAAGTCAATTTATGCAGGCTCCAAGGAAACCACATTTGGATGTGGCTAGACGCATACTCAGGTATGTGAAGTCCACATTGCAGTATGGACTATTGTATGAGACTGGGGTTCAGATAGAGTTGCATGGATACACTGATGCTGATTGGGCTGGTAGTATTTCTGATAGACAATCTACCAGTGGATATGTGTTCTCTTTTGGGAGTGCTGCAGTCACTTGGAGCAGCAAGAAACAGCCTACAGTTGCCTTGTCGAGCACAAAGGCTGAGTACAGGGGTGCAGCAATGGCTGCATGTGAGGTAGCTTGGTTGCATAAGCTACTTTATGATATGCATCAGTCTACAGATGGGCCAGTTGTCATTTATTGTGACAACATGAGTAGTATACACTTGGCAAATAACCCAGTCTATCATGCTAGAACAAAGCACATTGAGGTGCATTATCACTATGTACGAGAGAGGGTTTTACTAGGTCTTATTGATCTAGTTTATGTCAGCACAGAGGATCAGGTAGCTGACATATTCACGAAGGCATTGGGCACAGAGAAGCTGCGCAAGTTCAGAGACCTGCTTGGTGTGTAGGAGTTGGGATTGAGCTCGAGGGGGAGTGTTGAGATATCGAGCTCCACTCGTGATACGCCAGGGTGACCGTTGTGTATTTATGTCACCGACTTGTCAGTTGCAGATGCGGTTGGTACACCGCCCATGAATAATAGCTACATGATAGTTATCCTTATCTATTCTAGTTCGTGGCTCAGTTAGTATGCCACCTTAGTTAGTTGAGTTTGGTTTGAGACCCATATATAGGGTTCTTCTATTTCTTTGTACTTGAGTTCTTTTGGCTTACACAACTAAGAAGAGGAAAACTGTTTTTCAGCCTCCACCCTTGTGTGTCTTCCCCCATTGTGCAAGCAAGAAAGCTTCAAGCGAGACTCCTTCCTTCTCTCCCACAATCTTAATAATTCGCTGGTAAACATATTTGAACTTATAGATCTGAAATATGTAACCTATGCACCTATATATGATAGACACAGCTGAAATTGCATGGTATCTCGAACTGCTGCTATCCGCAACCTTGCGGCTCTAAAACAGGCCTGAAATGACCTCGGATGGCCTGAAATGACCTTGGATGGCCAATCTGCAGAATACACAGCGCTCTTCGCGCACACCAAATTTCACTGCAATCTGAGATTTTTGCTCTGCCCTGCTTCTGGTGCCTCCACAGGCACTGTCCAAGAGAAAGTGTGGAAGAATGGGAGAGCTTCTTACCCGTGGCTTGCTTGCTCAAACCTTCCTTCTTCTCTTTCACTTCAGCCTTCAAAATCAGCCTCTCTGAGTGGCGTGCCTCTGATACCATGTCAAGAATCGCATGGTGGGGGGACTTGCTCAAGATGCTGCGCCGAACACACACAGAATGGACAAGGAGAAGCTCACTCAAGAGACAAGAAGAGAGATGGAGGACAAAACGTTTTCTTGCTGGTTTCTTCTTCTTCTTCCACACCCTTTACAATGTACACAAAGTATAGATAAGATACAACATAAAGGAAACCTACTAAGTCAAACAATGCATAACCGACTACACTAGTTGACTGGAGCTATAACTATGCCAGCTGTAAATAGGTGTAACAACCTGAATATAATAAGTAATGAGTTAGTGGCTATGTGAGAGTCATAATGACCACCGACGTGCTAAGTGTAGACATGTGGACTCATCTAACCATGCGGTCCATCATTAATGTCTTCATGTGTTGAGCTTGTCATCTCAACATTTCACACTAAGCACATCTCAAGTCCACCTTATCTCTATTTGCTTGCTCCGTCTCAAGGTAGCGCGAAGAAATATGTCCAGGGTGCCCACAAGTCCATGGTCGGTTCTTGGGTTTTTCCTCCTAGGCCTCTGCCTCTCTCTCTACCTAATGCCATCACTAATACTGGTCGATAGTTCATGAGGATAATGGCCTTCCTCATCGTATGACACGTATGGGTTTACATAAGGCTCGTTCACTCAGTGGACTGGAGTATCACTAGGTGGATGGGTCACTAGGGTCCATGCCGTCTAGGAATACATGTAGGATTTATTTCCATCCTAGGGATGGTCAGTTTAGCATCATTAAGCACTGGGAGAGCCAATGGAGCTCCCTTCCAAAGAAGTTTGGTGGCCTATTTTACAATGTAGGGTTGACCATAAGGCTGCGGGTATGGAAGCCTCCGAGGTAATCGACAATGCATGGTGTTATGGTCAAATCTACCATAGTTAGCACAGGTTGTGACCTAGGGTCTTGACATTGAGCTAGCAAGTGGTTTCTGTCGCAATGCACATATTGGATGTATGGGCTTGTTGGTCATCTCATCATCTCCTATAGTTTGGTTATGTCCATCCTAATCTCAGCTAGTTCCTATCCCAACTCAGTGCCCTTCCCTTTGTCTTGAGTGCTTGGGTTTGCTCTCTCACTCAGTGTTGAGGCTCTCTCAAAACTCCTAGCACTGGGCTCTTCTTGATTCGAGCCTCTGGAGCCTCTTTCCTTGAGCCAGTCATCCACTCTAATAGCTTCTTCAAAGACCCTTTCCATTGCGTCTCACTGCTACAAGCTTGAGTTGCTGACCAAGGCTTTGTAGAGCTCTTCGCTTCATATTCTGTGGATGAACCGTGGATACCGCCCTTTTGGTTGGTCTCTCACCCATGGGAATTATCTTGAAGAGGCTCCTCACATGAGTCACACAATCTCGAATGTCCTCTTTCTCTTTTTGCCTGACATTCATGAGTCACACTATCAGGTTATCAGAGTATCCAGGTTTGGAAAATCTCTTAATAAAGAGATTTTTCAAGCCATTGAAATCGACACTCTCCACAGTATCTAGACTTGTGTGCTAGGTCTGACCCTTGTCATGTAAGCATAGTCCAAAGGCTTGGGAACATTGAGTAGGATCAGTGAGGCTGTTGGCCTTGCAAACCTGCTTAAACTACTCCACAAAGTTGTATGGGTCATCGGTTGCTTGGTATTTGTCTAGCTGCTTTGCTACCACAGGGATTTTTTATTGGCTCTTAGAGCCTTCGTTGACTCCCAACCCTGTCAGTAGTGATGTTGCCAATGCTACAGTGCTTTGTTCTATGACCATACTATCTAGTAGCCACTTCGTCAAGAGCTTGCTCAACGTGAGGTCTTTTTCTAGCGCTCTCTCGCTCTCTGATCGATTTTTTCCTGCTAGGGCTAGCACTCTCTAGATCTCTCACATTTCTAAGCTCTAGCATAAGTTCATAGTTTTGCTGATCCTGGTTGTATGCCGCTACGGGCTAGCTTTCTTTCTTCCTCGAGGTCTGCTATGATGTCCTCTACTGGTCTACCGCGATGTTCTAGCCGGGTTTGAGTGTCATATTTGTTCATTAACTATTGGGCACCCTCAAGAAAATCTCCTCGGCTAAGCTCCTTGTTGCTTCTATGGCTTAAGCTACCCTCTTCCATGTCTAGGACTTCTTGTTCTACCAAGTTGTTGATCAGGTTGATAAGGCCGGGTAGATCCACTTCCACGATATTGTCTGTCCTTGTTGCGTTTGGATTTTTTGTTGTATTCTTTGATAGGTCCTACTTTTGGGGATTCGCTCATCCTTCTATGTCTATGGGTCTTCTCTTACTGGTGCATTCCTTCAAGTTCTTAAGTCAAGGTGTGTTTCTTGTTAATTACAACCAGTCCTCAACTTACCCTCACTATGTGCATGTGTGCTCTTTTCAGTGGACTCTGTGAGAAATCAAGCATAGTACTCTTGTCATGGGTTTGGCTTGATAGGCTTGTATGCTTGGTTTTTAGCCAACCCTGCTAGTTTATAGGGTTCTTTGCTCTTCCCTCTACTCAGTCACGATTCATTAGTGTCCTAAGACTCCACTCGATGTTGCTGTCAGACTGAATCGCTAGATGGTTGATTAGTGGTGCCTCTATGTACGAGTTTGGGATAATCCCTTTGTTCCTTGTGCTAGAAACACTCCTCGAGTGTCTGTATGGTCTTCAGATGTTCAGACGGCCAGTGTCTAGGTGGTCTAGTCCAATTTTCCAAAAAAATTCGAAAAAATTAGACTTGGTCCAACAGGTTTGAATTGCAGGGGCCAAGTGTCTGATTCGGATGGGCTGAGTGGTTGATTCGGACGGGCTGAGTAGTCCAAGTGTTTGATTCAGATGGGCCGAATGGTGGGCGTCTGAGTCGAGTGGGCCGAGGCATGACAGTGAACCTTGGTAAAACCAAGGTTCTTATATTCCATACATCAGCTCAGATACGCAGACAAAGTATTTTCATGGTAGCAGGAGGGAGTATTGAGGTCACTGGATCATATGTATATTTGGGAGTCACCTTTACAGCAGCTTCAGGGATTTTCTCGATGACACAAGCAGCTTGTGACCGCCTCACTAAATGATACTCAGCATTGGCTCTTATGGAGCGACAGTGTCATCAGGCACATTTCCAGGAGCCCCGCACCAAGGGGTGGCTCTTTGATACTCTAGTCACTCCAGCACTGATGTATGGAGCAGCTATATGGGGGCCAGGCCTTGCCGATTATGTATGGACATTGATGGAGAGACCTCAGGTGATCATGATATCTAGATTGATTCACAGCAAGGCCTCAGTCCCACATGACATTGTGCGAGCAGAGCTTGCCACACCGCCCATGCTAGTCGAGGCATTATTTCAGACAGTCTGCTTCCTACACAGATTTTAGGATATGGACAGAGATCACATTGCATACAGAGCATATATGGCATCTCAGGAGATGGCTCGAGCGGGGGATACCACATCATGGTATGCACAAACTAGAGCTTGGTTTGACAGACATGGGCTGGACATTGATAGATTCCCACCTCTTCTATATGATACTCAGGATCCCACTTACACCCTCTCTCTCTGAGAGGAACAGAGTCATCAGACAGGAGATATTGCATATTTATATACAGAGGACATGGGTCAGCCCTGCACAGCCACTGTAATCGAAGATGGCACATTATTATACATAGTTCTTAAGCATATCAGAGCAGGGATTCATAGAGATTCCGAGATATATGCAGATCTATATGCCACATTGATTGAGAGTTCTTATTGGACAACTCAAGGTATCATCACATCAGCTTATGATTGAGAGTGGCAGAGCCAGTGGCATCCCACGGGAGGAGAGGATATGCCCCCTTTGCAGATCAGAGGTGGAGAGTGAGGAGCATTTTGTTCTCAGATGCCCGGCATACTCAGAGTTGAGATCTAGATACACATTGAGCAGCTCACTTCAGGGATGTATGACTGATATGGATCAGAAATCATTTGGCCGTTTTCTGGGAGAGGCATGGCACATCAGAGAGCAGAGCACACAGTGGGTCCCAGTCAGAGAGGGGCCCACCCAGACGACTATTACACAGTTTTTTCAGACAGACAGAGTGAGAACTACTGTACCAACCAGACCTGCGGGCTCACACTACAGCAGGCTGAGGACCAGCATGCCCGACACTACACAAGGATCCGTGGGTTTCGGACCCCACAGCCACACCGAGAGGAGATCCGGAGGATTCTTGATCTACATCGACAACAGACTGAGATCCGACGACACTCGACACATTGGATCTCAGACCTCCAATTTGCTCTTTCTCCACCGCCGATGTACCACATCCTGCATCCAGGAGGGATCGCCTGCTATTAGCGACTTTGACGACTGCTACTACATCCCAAGATAGTATATCTCCTTGCATCTGTTACATATACACATCGCACCACTTTATCACAGCCGACAGTTGTTCCCCTATCACAGCCGACATTTGTTCCCCTTTTGTAGCCATTATCTAGAGTACCAAAGCTACATACGCACATACACATACACGACACCTATCACACTCACAGCACCGTATTTTCAGTTTCCAATTTTTAGCTTTTCATTCAGCACTTTTATTTTGGATAGCTGGACCTCATCAATTGTATCACAGTTTGTCTCATAGACCAGTTTTGGTATTTAGAAGACGTTAATATAACTTTCTTTCTCTCTCTCTCTCTCTCTCTCTCTCTCTCTCTCTCTCTCTCTCTCTCTCTCTCTCTCTCTCTCTCTCTCTCTCTCTCTCTCTCTCTCTCTCTCTCTCTCTCTCTCTCTCTCTCTCAAGCAACTAGGGTTTCAAATGAGCTCCCCCTGGTCTCCTAGTTATTAAACCCCTCCTTCCCAATGTTCTTGCCACTCCTACCCCCTCACTTGTCAGTCTCAACCCCCTTCAGCTCTCCTTCCTCCCGTTTTTTCCACATTTTTATTCTGTTTGGCCTATTTTACAACAGCAAACCCTACACTTTTCCAATCGATTTTCTAACCTTAACCTACCCTAAATGCAACAAGAATCGAAAGCAAAGTACCTAACTAATTTCTCTACTAAACTAACCATCAAAGACCAAAAATACTTACTTGTAGCACGGATTAAAGACCCAAAACCTCATATTTATCTCAAGCTCTGGTTCGGGGATGAAACTCTTACTTCGATGCTTGATTTGAAGTGCGCAAGGGCTTAAGCTTGAATCCATGGTCCTAGCAATAGAACCAAAATGTAGAGGAGAGCACAACCTCAACCGCTAAGACCCATGGACAGCTTATTGTTCAAGCGTTTCAAGCGAGTACTAATGTCTATCTCTCACATAGCTGATGCGCTATCCTTCTCTATGAGTGTAGTAAGCTTACCTTGATACCTGATCAAGTTGCTTCCCCTCTCAAGCACTTCGATAGCTCCATGATTCTTGATGAAAGCTTAAGCATCCTCAAGCCTCCACCTCACACTTTGATACCTTGAGAGAAGAGAAGAAAAGAGGAGAGAAGAAGAGAGAAGATGATGGAGAGCTTCACATACTTGATCCCTCACCTCACACACTCACTCCCTCACACTCTCACACTCCCTCCCTCAAGCACACACAAGCAAGCAAGAGGAGAGAATAAGGCAAGCCTCTTGTTGCCGCACACAAAAAGAATGAGCTCTCGTTCACTTTTTGAAATTTATATACAAAACCCTAAATCCCTTTTGGACAGTCATCCCCTTGTCCCCTTTTTTACATGGCCGGCCATGGCCTAGGCCCTTTTTCCCATTGTTCTCTTGTCTTCCTAGCTTCCTTCCTACCACCCATCTACCTTTACAATTTGCACAAGTTAGAGCCTGTTGGCACTCTTAAAATAAATCATGGTGCGCCTTGCACTCTTTTACAAAAGTTTTGACTTGTGATTTTCCCTATGTGCCTCCCCTTGATTTAGAGCTTTTTCACACTTCTTGTTTTTCTCAAATTTTCTTGGTGTGCCTTTGTCCTCCATTCTGCTTTTGCCTTGGACTTGTCTTTTGCTTTAGATTTTCCACCTTGTTCGTTTGAGGTTAACACCTATGCCAGTGTAACATGGTATTACTATTATTCTCACACTAAATCACTATACTTCCTAACTTCTTAAATCCATCCCATCCCAAAGGTTTTTTCCTTAAAAACAAACTTACAAAGATTGGAAAATGATGGATGGAATAGAGTACTACTCTATTTTTAGCTTTACAATGAGAAAAAGAATGAAAGATTAAAGACATACAAATTGAAATGAAAGAATGGAAGTAAGCCTCAGCTATATACATGATTAAGATTGCTTCAAAAGTACTTTGAGCCTTAAAGTCTTCAATTGATGAACTCAAAATGAAGTAGACAACTTATTGTATAAACAAACCCTATTGAACCAAATCTGCCATAACTTCTAGTAGAAGTATCCAAACGAATCATGCCACATGCTAAAACGTAGCTCTTGAAGAGTACTTTGAGGCTATGTAGGTGGCATAATTCTAAAAATGAGGTGGAATACAAACTATTATAAAATAGTCTATTTTCAAGTCCATGTTTGCATCATAACTAGCTCCATAGTTAGTAAGCTTTAGCCCCACCAATGTATCCCATAGGTAAGGAAACTCATCTAGTATAGAATCAGGCCTCCAAGAAGCTTCCTTGGGTAGAAAACCTCTCCATTTGATTAAATATTCAATGATGGAGTGAGAGCAAAGCTTCTTCTCACGTTGATCTATGACAGCCTCTGGGATGTATTGAATAATACCTTCTTTATTCCAATAGGTGGCAGCTCATCAACTGTATCAACAGGATCACCATAAAAAGTCTTGAGATGACTAACATGGAATACATTATGGATATTAGTGGAAGAGGATAGCTCCAATCTATATGCCAAGTCTCTAATATGCTTCAGGATCCTATAGGGTCCATAAAATCTATGAGCACGCTTGTTACTAGATCCATCTTTCAAAGTAGAATACCAAGACTCAGGCACCTTCAACAAAACTAACTCTCCTTCTTGGAACTCTAAAGGTTGCCTCTTCTCATCTGCATACATCTTCATTTGGTCTTGGGCTCTCCTAAGATTCATCTTACACTACTGAAGAAGGGTCAGCATTCTTTCTAATTCTTCTTTCCCATGAGGATTAATTTTTTCATTGAAGATGATTGCAGGTAAGGGCACCTTATAACTGTACATAGTCTCAAAGGGTGAAACTCCAATACTAGCATAGTGGAGTTAATATATGCAAACTCAGCCAAGTCTAACCAAGAATCCTATGAATTCTAGACATCTAACACAAATGGTGAAGATAAGTCTTCAACCACTTGTTTACCCTTTCTGTCTGTCCATTAGTTTGTGGATGATAGGCCGTAGAGGGAGCCAATTTAGTGCCCATGGATGTGAATACTGCCTGCCAAAAGTTATTCATGAACTTTGAGTCTCTATCATGAACAATCACTTGTGGTAATCCATGTAATCTAAAAATTAGCTCCATAAATTGACTGGCCACTTGAGAAGTAGTAAACTGGGTCTTGGTTGGAATGCCGCCTTGGTGAGTTTATCCACCACTACATATATACTATTCCATCCCTTTTTGGCAATAAACAAGCCAATAATGAAATCCATGGTAATGTGCATCCATTTGCTTGTGGGAATAGGTAATGACTACAACAAACGAGTTGGCTTATGGGTGTTGTCCTTATTCTACTGACAAGGCATGCATTTCATGACAAAAACTTTGATATTTTTCCATGGTCCTTTCCAATAAAAGCTTTTATTGATCCTATCATAGGTTTTGAAAACTCCAAGGTGTCCAACTAAAGGCGAAGAATTCAACTCCTCCATAATTTTCCATGTAAAAGAAGAAGTAGAGGGAATGACAATCTTGTCATTTAACTAGATTAGGCCATTTTGAAGCTTATAATGTGAGTTATTTTCTATGAGACCTTGCTATAATTTTGGAAAAATATAGCTGATATCGTCATCCAAAAGATAAGCTTCATGTAATTATTCAATCCAGTCACTATGTAGCTCAGTCATTGCTAGAAACTTTGTAGGCCTACATATGAGAAAGAGAATCAACCACTACTTTGTCTTTGCCCCTCATATGAGTGATGTCAAAATCATAATTTTGTAGTTTAGCTACCCACCTATGCTGCTTGAGAATAAGATTGGACTGAGTGAAGAAATACTTAAGGACCCTATAATCACTTTGAACTCTAAATCGGCTATCATACAAATAATGGTTCCATTTTTTTATTGCATATAAGATAGCCAATATCTCTTGGTCATAAACATTCATAGACATTTTCTTATCTATAAGCTTGCGACTTTCAAAGGTAATCACTCCATGCTACTATAAAAAAATAGCCCCTATGCCTTGGCCACTACTGGAATCACACTGTATGATAAACTCCTTTGAAAAAACTCGGGCATACTAGAATAGAAGTTGAAGTAAGGAGTTCCTTTAACTAGTTGAAGCTACTATTTGCAAGAGCATCCCAAAAGAAATGTTCTTTTTTCAACCTATTAGTCAAAGGAGCTGCAATAACCACATAATGCTTGATGAATCGACGATAAAATGAAGATAGACCAAGAGATCCTCTAAGTGAAGTAGTGGTAGTAGGTGTTGGCCAATATTTAACGGGTCAGTTTAGATCCCTTTTTCACTGACAATATGTCCTAAATATTCCACTTCAGTCTATATGAAATAGTATTTTTTCTCCTTAGCAAAGAGACTGTGATGTCTCAATACATCAAAAACCTTACTCATGTGTGATAAATGGTCTTGAAGGGTCTTAGTGTAAATTAAAATGTCATCAAAGAAGACCAAGACAAACTAAAAGAGGAAAGTCTACAAAATCTTGTTCATCAGACTCTGGAATTGCATCACTAGGAAATGGTAAAGCCCTCGATCAGAGTCCTAAAAGTAGACTTGATTTCATCACCCCCTCGCATACGGATCTGTTGATACCCTGACTTCAAATCAATCTTCATAAAGAATCTAGCCCCCTGGAGCTCATCAAGCAGATCATCAATTCTGGGTATTGGGTGCTAGTTCTTCATTGTGATCTGGTTAAGATCCATGTACACATCTTGAAAGATCCATCTTTCTTTTTAACTAACAAGACTGGAGATACATAGGGTGAAGAACTAGGTTCAATGAATCCCATTTCAAGAAGCTCCTTGATTTGCTTGGCTACCTTTTTATGCTCACACTTGGACAATCTGGTAAGGTGGCTTATTAATTCTCTTTGACTTCGGCTCCAAATCAATTGGTGATCTACTACTCTCTTGGGGGGCAATGACATAGGCACTTCAAATAAATCCATGTACTCCTCAAGAAGAGTGTTCAAAGGTGGGTGACTTGGTGAATTTGTGGACCGATTTTCAATCTCTTTATTTAGGTGCAAAACAAAGATCTGTGGGTGCCTCTTGTACTCCTTTTTAAATTGTTGAATGGTGATAAGCTGAAAATCTGATTTACTAGGAATTTCCTATAAATGGATAAGCTGTCCATCAAAGATAAACTCTATATATAGCTGTGAGAAATCCATAGTATTTTTGCCCAATGTCATCAACCAATCACAACTGAGTACAATATTTATAGACCCCATTTTCAAGGTTATCAGGTTTACTTTTTCTTCATAATTTTCAACCAGCTGTAAAGAAACCTGTGGGCATATTTGAGTGTTGATTTCTTCTTCACCATTGGCCACATGAACTCTTATGGGCTGCTATAAGTTAGTGAAAAGACAATTCATCTTGTCCATAATGGACTTATTCACAAAACTATGTGTATTGCCACTATCTATTAGGATGACCACTTCCTTCTTCCCATGAATATTACCCTTCATATGAAGTGTATTAGGGCTCTTAGAACCTATCCAAGTATCCATGGAAATGAAACAACTAGTGGTAGCAAATGGCTCATTATCAATTCCTTCGAAGTCAAAAGGAACGCTCCCATCTGGATCAAAAGAAAGAGCTAGCAGGATCATAAAAATATTCTTGCATGACTTCTTCATCAAGATCATCATTTTCAATAGTAGGTACAAATGCATTGGCCTCATCAATTTCATCTTCAAAATCCTCAAAGACTAACATACTATGAGCCTTGGCTTTTGCATTTTTGTATAGACACTTTGTGGCATGATCAGCTATATACTTTTCCCCACATTTGAAGCATAAGCATTTTTCCTTTCTTTCTTTATAGAGATCCATAGGAATAGACTTTGGATTCATATTGGTTAAAATAGATTTAGGCTTGTTGTCTCCTTGTTTAAAATCTACTCTTGGACTGTTTGCTAACTTGAAATTGCTTCGAGGACTTGAAGTATTGAAGGATGGATAAGTTGGCACTCTTAAGCTTCCACTTAGCACATGATCGCTACCATAAACATTGCCAAATTATCCCTGTTTTAAAACAGTCCTTGGCTATCTATAACTAGGCTGAAATGGGGACTCCCTTCTATATTTTCTTCCATAGTGCTCTACAAGCTTAAGAGCTTTGAAAAGAGTGGTAGGGTTTTGTGCCATAACATCAGTTGATAAAGATGGCTCTAAACCATGCATGTACTTGTGGAGTTTAGCTTCATCTCACTAATGCTCTCTACATACATGGTAAGATTGAGGAATTGGTTGGTATACTCTCATACACTTAGGCCTCTTTGCTCTAATTCATACCATCTCCGTGCCAATTTCTCTTTTCAAGAGGAGAGACAAAGACCTTAGTCATAAGTGTTTTGAATGCAATCCCAATTCTTTACAAATATGTTCTCCTTCTTAATGTATCTCCACTGATTATGTGCAAATCCCTCCAAATGCAAGGATGCAAAATGAATCTTTATATCATCAATTCTATGGAATATATCAAAGTAAGATTCCAATTTTGAAATCCATTCCTCTAGATTGGATGGTGAAGATGATTGACCATTGTACTTTGCCAAAATGATCTTATCCTATAGCTCTCTTTCATGAAAGGGTTGGTTCCCCAAAATAGACTAATGAACCCCCAAAAGAAGATGAAACTCTCCCAATAAGTGGCCAAGAACTAGTACGAAACCTTCCCATTAGTAGAGGACCTCTAGGAAGTTGGATATTCAACCCAAAGGCTTGGGAATTAGCACCATTCAAACTGCCCAAATAATCATCATGCATTTGTGAAGTCTCATCTACTTCATATTGGCTATTTGGAATACCCTTTGTCCAATGATACCATGACCTTGACCATTTTGGTTAGGTGGTTGAAGTGGGATTGAAGGTTCACTATTTGAATGAGCTTTCTCCTTAGCTTTCTTGGTTTCACTTTGCATTTGCATCCATTGGGAGAATTGAGCCATTATTTGAGCATTAAACTTTACTAACTTATCAATTAAAGCCTTTTTTTGGGTATTGGAATCCACCAACTTCTCAATGGAAGATTTCGTCTGACTAGTATACAATACCATCTGCTCTAAGCATAAACAAACTAACTTTGCTTAGCCTACTTGAGATACTAGTAAGATAGCCCTCACTAGTAAGTGGACTTGGCAAATGCCACTCGAAGCTTGAAAAAAGTGGCAAAGAAAGGGGAGATATTGTTCCCCATTGATTGCACTGCATGGGGACAATGTAAGAATGGTCATAAAATAATATTCCATTCTATGCAAGCTCTGTCTTCTTTTGCCTTTGTACATTTTTTCTCCAATCAAACCATTCATAACATCAATAATATCAAAAATAAACTCGACCCATTGCCATTTCTCAAGATTAGTGGGATAGATATCTACAAGACAAACAAATGTTATAATGAAAAACCTTAAACCAAGTTCAAGAAAAGAAAGACTTTAAGAATCAAATTCTTACAATTTGGTCTATGCATTGGAAGATTTGAAGTTTCAAGTTCCAAACATAGCTCTCTATGCATAAACAGATGTTGCACTAGTACCTCTTTTATACTATTCTTATTTAGCTTGAAATATCAGATTCTATCCTTCCAAGCAGAGATGAATGAGCTTTCATATCTTCGCCTTTTTCCACATTTTTCCTGATTTATAGTGATCCAACTGTCTTTACTAATGATAGTAGGAATCCATCTTCCATCTATTTGGAGTGAGTTACACACTGATATGGATGTGATTCGGAAGCTTGGATGCCTTGTTGAAGGTCGAAATTCTGTTTCCATGGCATAGAGAGAGAGAGAGAGAGAGAGAGAGAGAGAGAGAGAGAGAGAGAGAGAGAGAGAGAGAGAGAGAGAGAGAGAGAGAGAGAGAGAGAGAGAGAGAGAGAGAGAGAGAGAGAGAGAGAGAGAGAGAGAGAGAGAGGACTAGTCTACCACAAAGGAGAGAAAAACACGAGAGGAATAAAAGAAATGAGGGAAAAAAATAAGTGCCAAGCTTTTTACTAATTTGAATTTAGATTAAGCTTATCATTATCATTAATCTAGGCATATTATTAAATAAAAGTGGTGGAGAGACTATATATCATTAATACAAAGAATGTCATAATCATGAATATAAAATGCTAAAAATAGATATTGATTATATATATATATATATATATAGTAAAATTAATTTTTATCTTTTTTTAAATAGAAGTTCCATTATAGAGGCTTTGCTTCTATTGGTCTAGAGCACAATCTCTCTATCTCCTAAAAGGCATTTTCGAGACCTCAAAACTCCCCTAATGAAAGTTATAAATGGATCAAGAAAGAAGTGTTATCTTGCTCTTCACTTTCACTTTGTCCCTCCTTCGACTCTCTATTTGGATATTGAAATTTTACAAACTCTAAGATTAACTTATACTCTTTCATGCGTTGTAATGTTGCAATGGTAGTCATGGTTGTCTAGTCCATTGTCATGTATTTTTCTTGAGTGATCACCCTTGGGGTGTATCCCATGCTCTAAGTCTATTATTGAACTTTGTAGTAAAACTTTGTTGGAATATATTAGCATTTCTTTATTTGATTAAGTATTTGTCTTAGTTAGTGTAAATGGTAGTCTCTTCTTTCAATATGTTGCACTATTGAATCTATGATGCTAACATACCTTTGTGTCAAGTTTGAGTACGTTAAGATTTTGATATTCTATAGAGCTAGTGTAAGTTGCTTGCATCTGGTGACCACAATCGAAACTTGGGCCCAATTACAAACACAAGTTGCATGTAAGACATTCCCTTCCTTTTCTGTATCAAAATAGTTGTGTTTGCATTCTTTTTAACACTAATACTAATGAAAAAAGATTCATTCCAATTTAGAGGCATAAGAGCTAGCAAAAGTACTTAGCTTCTCCTTTTTTGCAAGAATGCATCCTCTTCAATTTGGATCTTTTTAGAATGGATCTTTTATAACTAATTTCTATAGATGATACACATATTCAGTTAGCATATGAAAAGATATTGATAGATACCTCAGTTCTGAGCAATGCACATCAATTCTTTTATAGTTTTTGGAGAATCCATAAGAAGTGAGACCTCAACTTTGCTAGGTTTAGGTGAAATGCCATTAGCAAATACTTCATGATCTAATATATCACTTTACTTTTTTCTATCTTGCGTTTATTAGGATTTAGTTGTCCTCCATCTTGATCTACTTTGCAAAAAACTTCATCAAGCTTTTCAGCATACAAAGCTCTAGAGTTGTATATATCGAAGTATTCCATGAATACTCACAAGGATTTTTCAATGAAACGAGTGAATACCCAATTGAGTGAATACCCAATTAACCCATCTTTGAAAGCTAGCATATGAATTTATCAAACCAAAATTTATTACCTTGTAAGAGAAACAACCCCGAGTAATAAATGCTATCTTTTGTTGATCCTCCTTTGTTATTCTAATTTGAAAGTATCCAGAATACTCACCACATACATTATAAAGCTCATGACCTGCTACTTGATCCAAAATCTCATCTTGAAATGGAAGAGGTTAGTAATCCCTTTGATTGTAACATTAAGAGGCTTAAAATCAATGCATACTCTCCATTTTCCATTCTTCTTTGGTCTGATTACAACATGAGATACCCATTCTGCATCATCAACACGGTAGATTGTAATGTGCCACCCGAGCTATTCCTTGGCGGTACGTTCTTAGTAGCCCATCAAGAGACGTCCTAGGAAGTGCCATCTGAGATTTTGATAAAACCCTCGAAGTTTGCTAACTAGGCTCGCTTGAGTCTACCCCGTAGTGAAAGTTTTGGTCGCTTCCATGAGAATCAACCTGAGTTTTTCTGGTCTAATCTATTACTAGCGGCTAATTAATATTAGCAGATTCTAAAGTGATGTGAGTTAGTCTTTCTGGTTTCTAATGGTCCATCAAGTGTGATTTTTATCCTTCTTAGGAAAGCTCTTGGCTTACTAAGACCACCTAGCCATAGGTCTAGATCCGTTGGGGAGGGGATCCATCCTCCCAATTCCCTTGAGAGAGCAGTTTTAGTTATTTAGTTACCTACCACTTTAGGTTCAACGTATAAAATCAGCTTTCTTGAATTATCTCCTGATACAAATTCGTTACACGCCTTTAATTTACAATACAAAACAAGTAAAGAAATTCCTTCTTGATAGTTCCTTTTTTAAAAATGACTTTTACAATTTTTTTGCTCGAACTATTATTCTCTCCAAGTTTCATTCCACAACTAGTATTGGAACTTCCAAAACACAGTCTGGAAATCAAAGGGTAGTTGGTAGTTCATAAGAGCCTAAGGAGTTTATGACCAAAGCCCCTTGGTATCCTCACCTCCTCCTGCTCACTAGAGTTTCCTATGACAAGACCTTTCGCGTCAGGATTAGTCTAAACTCACTAACGCAAAACAAAACAAGAAAAACCCCTTGCATTAGGTTTTATTCACACTCACCTTGGAGAGGTCTAGTGCCATCAAGAACACTCCCTCAATTGACGTTCTGTGTTCACTAGAATACTGCCTCAGTCTTGGTGATCTGTACTCAATCATCCATCTTTTAGCCTAATGATTTTAGGAAATATCAGTTTTTAGCTTACAATCACAAATATCCTATTTCGAATTCATTATACATAAACTTATAACAAGTTTATTTCCAAGATAAATATTTTCTTTCCAAAAATAATAATATCGAGGCAAATTAGCATAAGTGGCAAAATAACTTCGAGACAATTCAACATAAGTGGCAAAAATAACTATAAGTGGCAATACCTTCAAATAGTATTCCTAGACTCCCTCTTCCTTGGAAATTAGTTTGGATTGAATTTAAGTAAGAACTTCTTACTTGAGGATAACTCCCTTGGAGTTTCATGGGTCTTTGCTCTACAATAAAAGAAAATCTTGATTAGTTTAATTACAAATAGTATCATTTAGCAATTGCATCTCAAGATCTCTTATATATCAAGGATTAGGGTTCGTGATTCAGAGATTTTGTTTGATCAACACAAAAATCAGAAATATTAAATCTTTTAGGGACACAATACCTTCCTTGTACTTGCTTAGGTTCATCTTGTACAGACCCAAGTTACCCCTTAGAATTCGCAGTTAAAAATTCCTCAAAGAAATTATATGCAAGAATTGAATAAAATCTTATTTTGTGCATGCAGCTTCTATTGCCTATTCATGAGATAAAGGCTTGCTAGCTGTTTTTATTTAAGAAAATTAGTACTCGAAGATCCATGACGGATGGTATTCATAGCTTCATTTGTAATCCCCATAGTCACCATTCCGTTTGTAGTAATTGTGTCTGCATTGCTATTGGCAGCTCCTACCTCTGTGACCTTTGTGGCTTTCTTCTTTTGGGACATAGTCTTTAATTGCGAGATCACAAAAAAGAGAATTTGGTAAAGGACACTAAAAGATACATGTCTTATACCGACATTTAAAGCAACAAAAATGTTCATAAAGAAAATTTCCCCCGTCATCGCAAAAAACATCGGTATTGGCGACGCCATAGAACAATCGGCATCAGTGTCATTATCAGTGTCACATTTACTGATGCAAATAGCGATGCAGATAACGATGCTGTGCGATGCATTTTACGACGTTGAAAGCAACGTGTGCAGTAAATTTGCAATGCTAATAGCGACAGTAACAGGGGAAAAAATTTGTGGCAAGAGTTTCAGTAATATGTACAATGCTCGTGTAAATAAAGACAAAGTGTACTTGAATCATAACACTGATATATGAAATAAATACATGATCATGTAATGAAAACGACCGGTACAATCATGGCAAGATACTCCTACTACATGGAAAATGTCTACACAAATCACATGACCAAAAAAGAAGAGTATGTGAGCTCCAGGGATCCAAGGGCGAGCTATAGATCCTCGCCATCCAAAACCTCGTCCCGCCGCAAAGGAGCATCAAACGAACTTTGCAAAAAAAGAAACAACTACACATTAGTACACCATATAATAATGCATTTTAATTAAACTTAGTAACTACGGACAAGAAAGATGAGTGACTTACAGGGCCGCTGCATCCATACAATTGGTCGAGATCAATGCAGTGAGACCGTGCCTCTCTACATATCAAGTCTCTAGGTCGGTGGAATCGCAGTTTGTAATGGAGTGCTGCAAAGAAAATAAAATACAATTATTAGAAACACGATTGTCAGTACAAGGGATATTGCAAAAAAAAAAATCAAGTAGAACAAAAGAAAAACTTACAAAGTCCTCCAGATATGTCCTGTGGCCGTCACTCCCAAGATGATGGACCACTCCAACCTCCAGCCATGCCCTTGCCACCTCATGTTGCTGTCTCCAACGTCCTGGAGAATCTGTAGTCTCCTCCCTGAGTCGGTGCCAATCGTCCGCGTCTAGCGACTCAAGCTTTGAAGCCCCACTCTTAAGTGCCTTGCATGTGATCGTCTATGTGACATGTATGCATACATGCACTCCATCATCCAGCTCGTGGAAAACCTATCTACTACGACTGGTATGGGAAACTCCTCATGCAAGGATGCTACTACCTGGTCCTTGCTCTCCTCCGATATGTTCTTCCAATGATCCAAGACGTTGTGCCGAAAAACTTATTGGCACAACTCTCATACAAGCCATCACTCTCCTCCCCTCATCATTCATGATGATGGCTCTTGTCCTATCATCTACAAGGTATCCATACCCCTCTGGGGTATGCGTAAGATGGGTCCTCTCCCACCTGCGACCATGCTCCTAGGCATATCCAGGAGACCCCTATAAATTTGGTATACCTACGAGGGTAGTATCTCTCAGAGTAGCACCCATAGGGGTGCCACCTGCGAACGGTGAGCAAAAGCTGGAGTGACTGGAGTAGACGTGCCCACAGGTGTGACAAATCCTATGGGTGATGCAACTCTAGTAGAACAACAAGACGAAGACACTGCATCGGTACCTCCACAACAAAAACCTGAGCCACGCTCTCTCGAATCTCCACGAGAGCAAGGAGTAGCACCTATATCCCGAGCCGACCGTGGACTCACTGCATCTAAGTCTTTGCAGCATCCCCTTGAACCTCTCCCTCCGTCTGGCCCAAGTCTGGAGTGTTGATCTCATCTACTAGAAACTGAAGCATCAAAGTGCACCGAAGTAGATCTAATAGAATGACTCGATGGTATCTAAGATAGCTCTTGGTTTGCTATATCTCTGAATCAAGAAATCTAATCTAGAGACATACGTGTGAAGATCTCTTGTAGCTCCTCGTTGCTTATCCCTCGACTCATCGTGATGATCTAAATATCCACTAAGGTCACTTGCATAGACAAAAAATGATGTTAATATAATCAATGCAGTGAGACCGTGCCTCTCTACATATCAAGTCTCTAGGCCGGTGGGATCGCAGTTTGTAATGGAGTGCTGCAAATAAAATAAAATACAATTATTAGAAATACGATTGTCAGTACAAGGGAATTAGCAAAAAAAAAAGCAAGTAGAACAAAAGAAAAACTTACAAAGTCCTCCAGATATATCATGTGGTCGTCACTCCCAAGATGATGGACCACTCCAACCTCCAGTCATGCCCTTGCCACCTCATGTTGCTGTCTCCAACGTCCTGGAGAATCTATAGTCTCCTCCCTGAGTCGGTGCCAATCGTCCGCATCTAGCCACTCAAGCTCTGAAGCCCCACTCTTAAGTGCCTTGCATGTGATTATCTATGTGACATGTATGCATACATGCACTCCATCATCAATCTCGTGGAAAACCTATCTACTATGACTGGTACGAGAAACTCCTCATGCAAGGATGCTACTACCTAGTCCTTGCTCTCCTCCGGTATGTTCTTCCAATGATCCAAGACGTTGTGCCGAAAAACTTATTGGCACAACTCTCTCATACAATCCATCACTCTCCTCCCCTCATCATTCATGATGATGGCTCCTGTCCTATCATCTACAAGGTATCCATACCCCTCTGGGGTATGCGTAAGATGGGTCCTCTCCCACCTACGACCATGCTCCTAGGCATATCCAGGACCCCTGTACATTTGGTGTACCTACGAGGGTAGTATCTCTCAGAGTAGCACCCATAGGGGTGCCACCTGCGAATGGCTGAGCAAAAGCTGGAGTGACTGGAGTAGACATCCCCATAGGTGTGACAAATCCTACGGGTGATGCAACTCTAGCAGAACAACAAGATGAAGACACTGCATCGGTACCTCCACAACAAACACCTGAGCCACGCTCTCTCGAATCTCCACGAGAGCAAGGAATAGCACCTATATCCCGAGCCGACCGTGGACTCACGGCATCCCAGTCTTTGCAGCATCCCCCTGAACGACTCCCTCCGTCTGGCCCAAGTCTGGAGTGTCGACCTCATCTACTAGAAACTGAAGCATCAGAGTGCACCGAAGTAGATCTAATAGAATGACTCGATGGTGTCCGAGATAGCTCCTGGTTTGCTATATCTCTGAATCACGTAATCTAATCTAGAGACATACGCGTGAAGATCTCTTGGAGCTCCTCGTTGCTCATCCCTCGACTCATCGTGATGATCTAAATGTCCACTAAGGTCACTTGCATAGACAAAAAATGATGTTAATATAATCAATATAAATCATACAAAGCATGGTAATATATATCTTAAAAATTTTATTTTACTTAAAATGCATATCTTATGTACCCTTATACGCAATTCGTCAACGAATTGAGTAGGTGGATGCTCTAAGTATGAAGTACCCTATGGTCCCATGTCAATCTCCTAACACAAGTCCGCATACACTGGAAGGTCGATAGACATGTCATCACAAAAGGATGAGTCCACCTCGTTCTCAAAGAATTATTGGACTCCTGTATTTCCATCATTGTTACCTGATGTTGGCCCCTCTACATGCTCCAAGCTTTCGGTGGCCTCTACCCCTTGCAATATTGACCCCTCTATTTGCATACTATCCTCATATATGCTTGGAACATCACTTTGATTATATACTCTCGCACTTTGGGGAGCTGAAGGTATAACGTACCACCATCAAGGTTGTCACGGGTTTGGATAGAAAATTACATGTTCACAATCATGTACAAGAGAGATTTAACTGTTATGACATGTACCATGTTGTAATACAATTTAAAAAAACATGATTTCATGCACCTATTCACAATGGACTGGCAACACAAACGTATCATGCAAATCCGTCCATTTTTTTTTAGAATGTATTTCGAGAAATCCAAATGGACCTCGTCAAACTGTTGCTCCAACTCCTTCAAGTACCACTTTGAACCACTGCACATTGAATAGGATCATGGAGAAGCAAAGTTAATCCACAGTGACAATACTTTGCAAGTTCCCAAAATACTCCATCTCATCTATAACCGTGTTTGGATCCATTGCTCGTCGTCGGCTCTTTTGCTCGAACTTTGCCATGATACAACAATCTGTTGTGGAGCGCATTTGATCAATACGCTCCATACGAAAATGCCATCCACGCGACCATGCCACACTATATATTTTGTACTGTACATTGAAACACTCAATTAGTTGTCACATATAAAATATAGATACGATAAACCCCAAACACGTCATCACCTTTGGACTACATCTCCTCGAGAATTCTCACTCCTTGGCTAAGACCTCCACCCCTTCGTGAGACGCTGCAGTTAAAGCTCCATACAACCATCGCTTTGACATAAACCATGGCATCTCCTCCATGCCCTTGGGATATCAAATCGGTCGATGACACGTACTACATCAAAATTTAGATTGTGCTTTCTCTCGATCTTTCCTAGCTTGCCGGTACCTAGCGAGCCACATCTCCATGGAGACATGGTGCAACATACAAAAGTGATTTACTTTCTCCTCCATTGCAACATCCATTCTTTTTTCTACTCCATTTCCAACCACCACATCTCCAGTCAGTCTATCATCATGCTTCAGTGACCATAGCATACTGTTGTCTAAATCTACCATTGGTAGCCATTGTGAAATATGCACTAACGTCTCAAACACCAACCAACCTTCAGCCATGCTACCTTCTGGCCAAGCTTGTTGTCACACAAAGCCTTTCAGGGTTTTCATGAAGCACTCCAAGAAGAACATCCATCGTGTATGGGAACATCCATCACGTATGGACAAATCCAGCAATCTCCACTTCATCTACAAGATGCACAAGAAGGTGGATTTGTATCGTGAGCATACTGGTAGGCAGGTATTTCTCAAAGAGACAGACCATCTCCACTACTCCCTACCATGCAGATTCAATAGAGGACGTCTTAATCTCCTATGAGATCCATGTATTTTTTGTGTAAGGCATCCTGTGACCGTGATCGGTAGTACAAACTACCACAAACGAGGAAGCATTATGAATAACGACTACACTCCAAATAGCAAAATACGTAGGCTACTTGCAATCCATTCATAGTACAAACCTAGCATATCTTATGCCAATCATGGGATTTTAGCCCTGATAATTGGTCATCTTTAGAAAATATGGACCTGAGAGAGCACATCATACCTGTCGGAGTGTGGATAGACTTGACTGTTTGCTTCACAATGTGCTCTTCTTTAGTGGACAAAACCCAAGGAGCTCAAGGTAGCTGCAAGTGACCATCAGCACACTCGACTGCGGCCAAAGCGCCTCCATCTTGCCTACTTCCTTCAAATCCATTCGTGCCCCTATAGTGTCTCTCTTTCCTATGATGTGGTCCCATAGTAAGATACCCATGTTCTTGAAAATATGCATGGGATCCAACAAGTGGTTGATCTGTAAGTGGGTCCAATACGACAACTCATAGAAAACTGAGAACCATCGCATTCCATTTGGATGTGACTCCATGTGGATCATTTTCAACTCGTACCAGCTTTGGGCATTCATACGTGCTGGAGGTCGTCCAAGAAAAACTTACCTAAGTTCATGATCCTCTGGCAAGAAAGAAGCATGTCCTTGATATACCATCTTCTTCATGGTTTGTGACCTTCACGAGTCTAACTGTGGCCCACACAATGGACATGCATGAAAACCTAAGGTAACCAGACCTGTGCCAACACCTCTATCTAGTGAATACAAACTTGAACGAGCTATGATAGATATTACCAATGAGAACGGAAGCCTACTTACATGAGCACTCTCTAAATCCTGAAAAGTCATGCATGGTCCACATGAGAATGGCTCGAATATTGGTGGACCGTCGACCATCACGCTTGCTCATATCTTGCATGGTGATCCCCTCCTCCCACAAAGTCTTAAGCTCATCGACTAATGGAAGAAGATACACGTCCATATTTTTGACTTTGTAGCGGCTGGGAACGAGCAAGCTAAGGATGAGATATCCTTTCTTCGTAGAAAGCCATGGAGGGATATTGTAGTTGACAAGGACTATAGCAACATATTGTAAGAAGTTGAGCGTAGACCGAATGGATTCATACCATCCATAGCAAGACCGAGCTGAAGATTCCTTGGCTCTCGAGCAAAGCCTAGGAAGGTAGAGTCAATGTGGCTCCATACGCGTGAATCAGTTGATATTCGTTGAACTCCATCTGTGGACCTATTCTGCGCATGCCTCGTTGTCAAGCTCGCCATGCCGTATGTACAAAACATCATGTGGTTTATGTAGGGGATAAGCAAAAAGTGTCTAAGAACTTTTTGTGGGATGGTTTTCCCTTGTAAGTCTTGTCGATACCTGTGAGCACCACACTTTGGACATGTCTCCATAGTCTCGTATCCTCCTTGAAACAGTATGCAATCATTGATGCATGCATGGATGTTGTTGTAGTTCATGCCAAGCTTTCGTAAAACATGTCGTGCATCATCATGAGACTCAGTCATGGTATTTGCAAGTGGTAATATATGATACTTCAGTAACTTGAAAAAAAATTATAAAACACGTTGAAAAAACATAATTTTTTTAATGATAGTGCTGAAAAGAAATCAAAGAAGCGTATGTACAAGGTACCTGAACAACTCGGTCACACTCGCATCACTCCACTTGTATTTTTCTTGCACACTTAGAAGTGCAAGGAGTGTCTTCAGGTGAGATACTCGGTACCCATCATATAATGGTATGGATGCTTCCTCTCTAAGTGGATCAGATGTCTCGACATCCATGGGCATCAATGCATTGATCATTGCCTCCATCTCAGACTCCAAGATTGTAGGTAAGTCTGGAAGGCTGCCAGTCTCCTCTGGTATTGATAGCATAGATTGGGTAGTACCTTCCAAGTGGTGGATTAGCTCAGGCACTCCATCCATCACATGCCCACGAACTCTTCTAACTAGCCGCAAAGGGTGCACTCCTCCTTGGGACAAGACGTCACCTCCCTGGATAGAAAATTTTCCAGCCATGCCCAATGTTTTTGTATATGGTATTCAAATAGCTTGCGAATACAATGCATGATTGATATACACTTTTCTTATCGTTTGCTCAAAATCTGAGATCGTCTGATCAATGATCTCTGATTGAAACTCGCCGAAGCATCGTACATGTTCTATTGACAATCGACGTTTTCGTCTAATTGCTAGTAACATTGCATAACTCCCACAATGGGAAAGCTTTGAAAAGTCAAATGAGTGGCACTTTCACTACTTGTCCAGTTTTTCTACATTTAGTGGCATGCCCATGGTTAAGAATTTTCATACACCAATGCCACCAAAAAATCCATTGTCGCATTGGGTGAAGCAGCTCAATGATTGTAGTAATCCTATGTCTACTAGTTTGAGGAAAAGGCAGATGGACCAAGGAGGTCTCTAAGAATAGAGAAGCAAGAAAGGCTTCTACTAACATAGTCAATATGGCCTTGATGGTTGAAATTATAAGAGAAGTAAAGGAGCTAGCAGACTTGAAAGAAGCACTTGTCAATCTAGCATAAAGAGCAAGTATGCAAGTTATGGCAGTATAACGAATAATGATACTTGGGATCTAATGGATTGGTCAGAAAAGAGGAAGATTGCAATTTTTCAAATAAACCATGAGAAAGTTATTGGAAAGATGGGATGTGAGTGCTCAAATACTTAAAGGGAACTCTTGACTATGGTAACACATATAATTCTAGAAGTGCTCTTGTAAGAAATTGTAACTTAGATTGGGCAAGTGATATTGATTCTACAAAATCAATTTTTGGATATTGTTTCTCTTTGAGTTCAGGAATCTTCTCTTGGATAAGTAAGAAGCAATGAACAGTGGCATTTTCTTCTACCAAAGTAGAGTACAAGGCAGCTTGTTTTGTTGCATGTAAAGTAGTATGGTTAAGGGAGATCCTATGGCATATGGGAGTACAAGATGAAGATCCAATAGTGCTAAGATGTGACAATCAAAGTTGTATCGCCACTGCCAAAAATCCAATTTTTCATGCATGCATCATATTAGAAAGAATGAGAGAGAGATAGGGGCAATAGAGAGCAGTCATCTCTTAGTATATTCTTTCTTCATTATTCATCACACTCGCTCTAATTAAGTAACCCAAAGTACAATGTACTACAACCTAAGTTAACAAGTAGTGTAAAGAGACTTAGTCTATGTACAAGCTAAGTCTGCTAACCGAATTTATTAAATATACATGTCATCTAGCTAATTTGCTACTGGATAGAGTCGGCAGAAGTACTGACTGAGCTTGCATATTTCAACACTCCCCCTCAAGCTCAAGTTACTTCATGTATCCTAAGTAGTGATATAAATGAGTGAACTTGTCTCTACCAAGGGATTTCGTAAAGATATCTGCCACTTGGTCTTCAGTCTTCACATATATGAGATCTATCTTGCCTCCAAGTACCATTTCCCTAATGAAATGGTGATGTACCTCTATGTGCTTTGACCTGGCATGATAAATTGGATTGCTTGCCACCAAGAGCACATTGATCATGCTATCACAATACATCTTTATTAATTTATCCACATGAATGACCATGTCATCCAACCATCAACTTAACCAACCAAGTAGCTTCACATACAGTCAATGGTACACCCCTATATTCCACTTCTGTACTTAAGAGAGCCACAATAGGTTATTTTTTACTACTCCAACTGACCATGCTACTTCCAAGACCAAATGCATGTCCACTGGTCAACCTCTTGTCATACATACAGCTAGCCCAATTTGCATCACTATAACAAGTAGGCTTGATAGGTTTACCATGCTCATAGAACAACCATAAGGCAATGTGCCCTTCACATATCTCAAAATCCATCTCATAGCATCTAGGTAAGATTTTCTTGGCTACTGCATAAACTGGTTGATCAAACCCACTGCATAACTCAAGTCCACCAGTCTAGAGATAATGAGATAGATAAGACTCCCAACCATCTTTCTATACATAGTTACGTTCTCTATCACATTTTCTATATCAACAACTAGTTTTACATTTTGTTCCAATGGTGTATCCATGGGTTTGCATTCCAGCATGCCATATTTTTCTAACATATTTTGTGCATATTGTTTTTGTATCATCCATATCCCATGAGATGTACACATAACTTCAATTCTTAAGAAAAATTTTAGCTCTCCCAAGTATGTAATCTAAAATTATTTTTGTAACATTGATTTTATGTCATCAATGCCTTGTATGGCATCACCTATGATCACTAAATCATCTACAAAGTGCACCGAAATCACGTATCTTGTCTTCTTTTTTCCTAGCAAATAGATTGTGATCACCTTTACCTAGCTAAAATCCAAGTTTTTGCAACAAGTAGGATGTAATACTTGCATTCCAAGAGCTTGCAGGGCTTGCTTTAAGTCATACAAATATTTCTTCAATATGCATACATACAACATATAGTTGGGATGCACATAGTCCTATGGCTTATCCATATAAACCTCTTCTATCAAATCACCATCTAGGAAAGCAGTTTTAATATCCATCTAATAAATATTCTAGCCTTTGGATGCAACCAATGAAATAACAATCCATATAGTTGCCATCTTAGCAATGGACTAAAGGTTTCCTCATAATCCAGCCCATACTACTGGGCATATCCTTTCATGACCAATCTAGCTTTGTACCTCTCTAGTGAGCCATCAAACATACATTTTACCTTATAGACCCACTTCCCTTAGGTAACTCAACCAAATCCCATGTTCTATTTTTCAATAAAGACTCATATTCATCATCCATATCCTTGCACCAATTTTCATCCTTAATTGCTTCTCTCTGCAATCTCCACAACAAAGGTGAAATAGATTCTGCTCTCTCATGAGGTGGTACATATCTTTGTTTAACTCCAAGTGGTAACCACTATAGGCATGCCAAACTCACTATCCAAACTCTCACTAGATTCATATCCTAAATTCAATGGACCTATAATATCATCAAAAACCTTCTCTTTTCTTGTATCTCTCTCCCTCACTGATGTATCCATGTCAGTGGATGGAGATCCATGGCTACGGAGCTGTCCTATCTAAGGACTTACATTGCCAAATGCATCATGAGAAGGTCCATTAGTAGAAATAGTGTCTTCTTGTCCATTTTTCACATACGTGCCCTATTAAGTGTCATCATATATTGAAGCCTGCTTAGCACCATACCAAGATGCTGATTCATCAAACACAACATCATGACTGTGCAATATCTCTCATATAGTTGGAATAATGCACTTGTATGCCTTTTTTTCCTGTGAGTATCCAAGGAAAACACACTTCATTGTTTTACGATCAAGTTTCTTCTATTTGTCATTGGGAACATGAACATAGGAAATACTACCAAATACTTTCAAATGTCAAATATTAGGCTTGTAGCCATATAGTTTCTCATAAGGTATCTTTTCATGTATTCTTGATGTAGGTGTCCTATTTGTCACATAGACATCTGTAAGTATTGCTTTAGCCCAATAAAGAAATGGCATATCATTTAACATGGCCCTGGCTACCTTCATAATCACCCTGTTCTTCTTTTCAACAACTCCTTCTGCTATGGAGTATAGGTGCAAGTCAATTGCATCCTGATCCCATGCTTTGCTAAGTATCTGTCAAACTCCTTTGGCATATACTCTCCACCACCATCAGATCGTAAGCATGAGACATAAAAATTAAGCTCTTTTTCAACATGAGCTTTAAAATCCATAAAGCTATCCCCAACACCTCATCTTTATGCTTTAAGATGTATATTCATGTGTACCTACTATAGTCATCCACAAATGTCACATAGTATCGAGACCCACCAAGTGATGCATTATGTGTAGGTCCCTAGACATCTGAGTGCACAAGCTATATTAAAGGCTTGCTACTATTCTGTGTATTCTTCGTAAATGAAAAATTGGCTTGTTTCCCAAATTGACAGGCTAAGCATACATGTCCCAAATTAATATACTTAAACCTTGGTAGTGTTGTAACAAGCTCCTTATGTTGCATGTTTTCCCGTTTTTGGACATTTCTATATCCAATCCACTTATGCCAAATATCAATGTCTTGGATACTTGCCCCATCATGAGCAAACATACTAGCATTCAACTTAGGGATGTTTGCATCTAGTGTAAACATCCTGCCATGTCTCTAGCCTTTAGCAACTAATCTACATAATTTTCCATACTCCTCTATGAAGCAGCCATCTCTATTAAATCATACCTATAGGTTTTGCTCAACCATATGACCTACAAACAACAGATTCTTGGTGATCGATGGAACATGCAATACATCATGCAAGTGCTTTTTTTGCCATCAGACATAACCAAAGGAACAGGGATGCATTAAGAAAAGGAAACAAGTACAATGCTTTATAGGAAAGTAGTAAACTGCAATAGGTTGTAGTGATTCTCTTAAACGTGCATGCGACGTACATGAGTGACATAGTCTCTAATGTCCTCTTTTTCCTTCTGACTGACATTCATCAATCGAACTATGAGGTTGTCCGAATACCCTGTCTCCAAAAATCTCTTGATAAAGAGATCCTTCAGGCGATTGAAGTTCGTTCACTCTACTACGTCTAGGCTGGTGTGCCACGTCCTTCCCTTATTACCCAAGCAAAGCATGAAAGCCTGTGAGCCTTGGGCGAGGTCTGTAAGACCGTTGGCTTCGCAAACCTACTCGAATTGCTCCACGAAGCTATAGGGGTCATTGCTGGGCTGGTACTTGTCCAGCTACTTGGCCACTACAAGGATCTTATTGTGGCTCCCCCCCCCCCCCCCGCCCCCTTGCATGACTCCTAAGCCTGTGAGCAAAGAGGTGGCTAGCACAATTGCACTCTATTCTATAGCTATGTTGTCTATGAGCCATTTGGTGACAAGCTCAGTGTCAGGTCTGCCTCTAGCTCCATCTCCCTCTCTGCGTTTGGCCATGTCATGGCCTTACCAGCTAAGACTAGAATTTGACGTGTCTCGTGCACCTCTAAGTCTTGCCGCAATTTCGTCGTCTTTTCCTCGCAGTTATACGCCATGATGCCCTGCAGTGCTCTCCTAGCTGCCTTTCTCTCTTCCTCAAGGCTCCTAACTACTTCCTCGATCAGTCTGACGTGGATCACGGTCCTTGTTAGCCAGTCGTATTGGTCGACCATACACTACAATTTGATTGGGAACTCGCCCAAGTCCAGCTGGTCATCCTCTCAGTCCGCGTCTGCTCCTAACATTTCTGCAGCCTCTCGCTCCATCAGGTTGTCGATCAATCCAATCAGCTCGGGTAGCGACTTGCCCTCAATCGTGTCATCTTCGAACTCTTCGGGGTCTTCAGGGTCCTATTAACGGGGCTCTGTGGCACGCACCTACGTCTCAGGGTCTGCTCCTACTAGTGGGTTCTTTGAATTATTATGATTCTATGTGAGTTCCTTGTTATTGAAAGCAGCTATCAATTTTATTTACACTTGTGTTTAGTGCTTTCCAGTGCATAGTGCCAAATTAGGCTTTCTCCCTTTTAGTGCACTTTAAATTATGAAATCAGCATGGAGTGCGAATGCAAAATGAACAATGCAGTTTCTCCTTTTCCCCCTTTTTTTCATAGCCTAATATGTCTCTAAGCACATTTTTTGGATGTCCTCTCGTATTGTCTAGGGTCTATGTTGTACACTCTACACTCCATCAATGCCGAATTGGAATCTGAGGGTCAATTTTAGCTCTAAGTCTCATATGTTCTATTACCTGCTACTAGAGGTTGACTCTAGGCTACCCAGGTGTGGTTTCTCTAATTTTTGGCTTCTAAGAGTCGGGTCAGGTACTCAGGGATGTTTGGGGATGTGTTCGAAGTGGCCTTGTCGTGAGGAGGTGGCTCACTTACCAGTTTAAAATGTTCAGCCCGTGGTGGTCCGATTTTCAAAATCGGACCGTGGGTGATTCCCGACTGGAATTGGTCCTAGTACAATCGGACTATCCAATCGGACCGGGTGGTTCAAGTCTCAAAATGGGTCCTACTACCACATGACAAGGTCTAGCTGGCAGAGTCGAATAGTTTGATCGTATAGTTGGTCCGATCAGACCAAGTGGTCCGAGTCTAAGGTGGTGCGCCCGAGTTGTACGGTCCAACTAGTGGAGTGGTCTGACTGGTAGAGTCAGACGGTCCGAGTGTCCGATTCTCAGACTTGAACACCTACAGCAGCCTGGTCGACCGCGTTTGCTGCGGCGCAATTGCGAGGCCGCCACGAGTGGTGAATGCTATGCGTGGGGGTCCTGGCACAAGCTCCAACTTTCAAGATCAAACCAGCACAACTCAGAGAAGGTCAAGGAATACTTAGAATGGCTGGGCGACAGCAAAACGACTGGATCGAGCCCCTTCTATACCTGCACTTACACTCTCTCTCTCAAGCTCTCTCTCTCTCTCTCTCTCTCTCAATGTCTGACTGCAAAATGAGGTCTCCCTTGATCTTTTAAGCCTCTTATTTCCCTCCTCAAGTCTCCTTCAACCTTATGGTTGCCCCGCTTGCACCCATCTACTGAAGATTTAGATTTTATGCCCAATTCTCCTTGTTTTCAGCCTGTTTTCAGCAGCAGGAAACCCTACTGTTTTTCCTATTCCCTTGGTCCTAATCCTATCCAAGCGCAACAAAAATCAAAAACAGTGGCTGAGGTTGATTTACTACTTGCCTACTCAACAACAAACCAAAATACTTACTTGTTTCAAATATCAAACCACCTAAATCTCCTATCTATCTCAAGCACCGGTTCGGGCTGAAAACCCTATCTCTATGCTCAAATCAAAGTGTGCGATGCTCAAGGATTGATTCTATTGGTCCTGGCAATGGAACCAAAATGAAGGGAGCTACAAGCTCAACCCCCGAGACCTATGGACCGCTTATTGGTCAAGCGTTTCAAGCCGAGCGGCCATGGCTACCTCTCACATAGTCGATGCACCCTCCCTACCTATGGGTTGTAGTGAGCTTACCTTGATGCCTGATCGAGTACCCTCCTCTCTCGTGCATGCCAATAGCTCCATGAACCTTGAGGCAAGCTCAAGAAACCTCAATCCCTCTCCAACAAGCTCCATCCTCCATAGCCGCGTGAGAAAAGAGAAGAGTAGAGGAGACAAGAAGATGAAGAGAGGAGATGGGGAGCTTCTTCTCCTCAATCCCTCACTCTCACGCACTCACTTCCTCACATTCACTCAGTCCCTCTCTCAAGCACAAGCAAGAAGGCAAGAAGAAGATAAGAAGAAGAAGAAGCTTTTTGCCACACACAAGAATGAGCTTCTCATTCACTTTTCAAGTTTATACACATGCCCTACTTCCCACGGGCAGTCATCCTCAATTTTCACATGGCTGGCCATGGCCTAGGCCCTTTTTCTCCATTCTCCCACTTCCTAGCTAGTCCTACTACCCTTTTAAGTTTACAATTTGCACAGGAGGGAGCCAGGTGCTCTTTTACAAGGATTTGAGAGCACCTTTGCATTCAAAGATGCGCTTTCTTGCTTTTAACTCCTCCAGACTTCGGCGACTGCGCCTTGGACTTTTGGCAGTTGTTCCCATGCTTTTGGATTAGTTCCAAACTTATTATTCTTCTGGGCACCTTCTCCATGCCTGCTCTACACCTTTTTCTGCTTCTCAATTTTTTCTTATTTTTTCACTTTTTCCTATTGTTGGTGGTGTTGCAGTAAACAAACAAGATGTTCAAGTTTGGCATTTTCTTATTGTAATATCATGTTATGTGCTAGTAGCTCCTCAACCTATGAGATAGACTCATAGACTACCTAATCACCTAAGTTCATATATCCAAATTGGGTTTGAATGGTGTTGTTCATAGAGAGGTGTCCAAGAAACTACTAAGTGATGCCTCCCCTAGTCCACCCAGGGGAAAGTGCATCATAGGTTTCCTACTCTTCTCCAAGAATTATTTGTGTCTCATTGCGATCTAAGTTAGCAACCTCGATCTAAAGAAAGAAACAATAATCCCCTACATGAGGGTATTGAGTACTTTGATTGAATAAGATTTTAAAATAATAAAAAATATTATTTTATTGTTCGGATAAAGGGCAGTGCCCATGCCCACTCGTAAGGGTCAGGTTGTACGTAGTACATATACCTATCTAAAATCATTATTGAGGAACACTCTTCACTACCACAAATCTTGTCTCTATCTCTTCTCTCTGCATCTCTACACAGAAGCTCCATTGTAGCTAACCCAAAAAAGTGGTATCAGAGCTTGGTTTGAGCAATCAAGAGCTTGGCATTTCTTAACATGAAGGAGCTTGAAGTTGAAGAAGAGTTCACTGTGAAGAGTCTGTAGGCAGCAAGGTTTGAAGCTTCTTCTTGAAGCTTGAAGCTTCCCTCTTCATTTGAGCTTGTTGGCAGCCATCATTAGCCACTTGGGGACCCTCGCCATCATCTCCAACGCTTGGACCAGCATTCCAATCTCTTCAGGGATGAAGGCATCATCAGCATGGGTATGCAGATTTGGTTTTCAACATGCTCAAGTCCTACTCTAGCTGCTCCTCTTCATTTGACATCATGGTTGTGCTCCCAACTTTGCATCTAATGCTTAGCATTGAGTATTGAAGTGTAGCATTACACTTGGAGCTGATATACATTCAGCTTCAAGTCTGAAATACACAGTATTCAAATATGTAATAAATAGGGTAGCAACTATTTCTTGAGTGAATAATGCTTATGATTCACTTATGTGATGACTATCTAATGCCCATTTGGTGCTACATGACTTGGAGATGTTATGTCCATGATTACAGATTATTTTGGGGTGATTAGAGTCATCATTTTGTTTGGTTTTTACAGAGATTTGGCTTCTAGAATAACATGGCTAAATAACATTTTGACTGCGTATGCATTATGTTTTGCTTCTAGACTTGGTCTCGGGCATTCTAAACCATGTATTCAAGCTTATGGTTGATGTTACATGCTTGGATTTGATTCTGGAATGCATTTGAGTAGTGATTAAAGCTCATTTTTGGATTAGCTTTACCTACAACTCTACTGTTGTACATTCAGGACAGTTTCCTGCATATTCAGGACAGCATACCTCACTGTCAAGAAACTTGATATGTTTCTATGCAAGAACATCAAGGTGATGTTTTAAGCTGCTTTGCAGGATCTTTAGAGCTGAATCTCAGTTAGTCTGAGAGGTTATTTCAATTCTGAATTTTAGAACAGATTTTTCCTGAATGTCAAGATTGCACTCCTAAATTGCAAGACAGTCACCTGTATTGTCAAGAATTTCAGGACTGCACTCTTGAATTATAGGACAACCACCTATATTGTTAGGAATTTCAGAACTGCACTCTATTTTTTGTCAGGAAATTAGTATATTTACTGTCATTGAATGCTTTTGAGGCATTTTGGGTAATGAATTGATGTATGTTATTACTGCTACATACTTGGGGATATTCCTAACATGCTACTGAGTGGATTTTGGAGCTTCCATTGCTTGGCATTAGCTATCATTTACTATCATATAGTTATTTGGTTGTGAATCATGGCTAGTAGCAATGGCAATCATCTTCTGCATATCAAGAAGCTTGAAGGAGCACACAACTTTGTAGTTTGGCAAAAGTAGTGCTATAATATCTTGTTGCAGAAGAAGCAAGCAAAGACCATTAAAGTAAAGGGAATAAAACCAGCTAATGTAGAGCAGGACGATTGGGATGAGCTGGATGAGCTTGCACGCTTGACCATTGAGTTATCGATTTTTTATGCCTTGTTGTTTAACATTGAAGGGTTAGATTCTGCTTATGACATTTGGAAGCGACTAAAAGAACTGTATGCCCAAAAGAGTGATGCAAGCAAAGTCTACTGGCTAAAGAAACTCATGGATTTGGGTATGAAAGAGGGTACTGCAATGTCTACTTAGCTTAGTGAGTTTAACTCCATTTTCCGTCAGTTTACCGCTTTGAAATTCAATATTGATGATGAGTTCAAAGCTACATTCTTGCTTTGCACTCTCCCAAAGAGCTAGGATACCTTCAGGACTGCTATGAGAAATTCTAATGCTATGCTTTTGTATTCTAATTTAGAGAGTGCTCTACTCATGGAAGAAATGAATCGGCATAACAATGCATCCCGTAAGTCTTCCATACTACAAGCATATCACAATAGAAAGGAAAATCTGATAGCAAGGAACGTAGTAAATCACATAATAAGGATGTTGAATGCCATCATTATGGCAAGAAGGGTCACTTCAAACGTGACTTCTATAAATGAAAGAAAGAGAAAGGGAAGGGCAAGAAGACGGATAACAGCAAGGAAGAGAAGAAAGAGAGTCAGCTTGCTAAGAATAGCAGTGTAAAGATCGAAGAGATGAATGTACTTAGCCATGAGAGCGACAGTGGGAATGTTGTACTATTTGTCGCTTCATGTTTCAGTGTGCATGCTTTGATAGCCAATACGGATGATGGCATGCACACTTGGATTTTGGACTCAGGAGCCTCTTTTCATGTCACCTCTCAGCATGAGTGGTTTACAGACTATACAGGAGGTCGACATGGTGTTGTCCATCTTGGGGATAATTATGCATGTGACATTGCAGGCATTGGCAGTGTGCAACTATGGTTTCAGCATGGATTTGTCTTCACTCTTTAGAATGTAAGGCATATACATCAGCTCAAGAAGAGCTTGATTAGTACTAGATAGCTAGATGATGATGGATTTCATACCACCTTTAGCAATGGGAAATGGAAAATCTGCAGAGGATTTGTAATATTTCCACGCGATTAAAAATTAGTTGGTTAGTTCAAAAGTTAGTTAGTCAATTAATAAGTTAGTAAGGTTGCTAACTAAAGAGACTAACTAAAGTAAAAAACTAACTAATATTAATAACTAATATTTTTATTTAATTTATATATATGTATATATATATAAATATATTTTTTTAAACGAGAGTCATAATCTGACATTTTTCTCGGATTGACAAGGACCGTAGCCACCCTTCACAAAAGTTACAACATAAACAAGAGTTATGAGCCATATTAATCACTCGGGTTAATGTGTATAGTATGGATGGTCCAAAAATATTAGATTTTTGGGTAAAACTAACATATTTTAGATATTTTATATGTTAATTATTGCAAATATCCTAAAAAGATATGAAAATTTCTAGAGCTGGATATCATGTAAAAAAAACATGTGATTTTTTCAGCTAGTTTTAGAGATTTAATACAAAATAAGAAGGATTGGTAAAATCACGCACGCCACGATCACAGTTTACAAGCAGTAAACAGCACTTCGAAAAGGGAGAAAAAGGAGTGATCTGAAAGATTTCTAATCAAGTCTCTTGAGGTTTTACCCCCCTTTCAAAGCCAATGAACCATCAGATTTATTATTTGAGTATCAAATCAGTGATTTTTCCAAGATCCCCTCCACAAAGAGCTCTTCTTCTCAGTCACAACCCTTCTTCTCTTATTTAGCTATAAATATGAGGCATGGGGAGTAGTTAGAAAGGCATAAGGAAGCATAAGGAGACCTCGAGAGGTTGAGAGAGAGAGAGGGGGGGGGGGGGGGGGGGGAAGTTACCCCAAGAGGCTACGAGGGAGAGAGTTAGCTCAATTCCCCCTATCCCGGTCTTCGACTAAGCCATATTCTCTTACCCTCTCCCATCTCAAATTCATTCATCCTTCTCTTGAATCTACTTGTGGAAAATGGCCCCCAAGTGAAGAATGTCGCATGCGAATGGCAATCCCACAACCAACAACGAAGCTTCAAGCGAGGATATCACTGTCAATACAACTATGGTACTGGATATAAGTAATACATTTCCAAATTGTTAGATGCTTGCTTTGATTCCCGCATGAGACACATTAGGTCCCGTACTATGCCGCATGAGAATAGGTCATCAAAAGGGATAAATTCCATCTTTATAATTGTAGGATGCATATTCAAGTGCAAGAGTTAAAACTATGAAAAAGAAATTTGCACTCATCCATGTATGATAAATGCATCTACACCTAAGTGGCGGATGAAAATATTATTGTGTCTATTCTTTCATTGTTTTGAAAAATGTAATTGGTTTTTTGGGTTGATCTAACAACATCCTAAATTCTTTTACATTCATCTGATTGTTGGATTGTTGTTTGGATGATTATTCCAAATTCTGGTGATTGATGGTAAATTCATGGTGGGGGTCTATGATGACAAATTGCCATGGGAATAAAGGAATGTTTTCTTGGAAGATAATATTAGACTGATTGCCTCATTTGTGTTTGATTCCTAAATGATTTAATTAAGGAAATAATATTTTACACAGGTGGATCACCTCCAAGATTGCACCGTAGATCAACCTGAGAAGGGCACTACTTGATTTACAGGTCTAGTGGGAAAAAGGGCAACTACTTGAATGATTTTTCACTCCTAGGTATCTTGTATATCATGTCGAGCTCTGGACACCCCTTGCTAAGTCTAGAATGGAGTTGAAGACCTCCATGGCCCCAATCTATGTGGCGTTGGAAGATCCTATTCTAAATAAAAGATGGAAGTTGTGGTGCCATGTGATTTGGACCAGTTACTTCTGCAAGGCAGAAGGGATATATAATTTCCCTGTATGGGCAGTAGGTGACAAAGATTAACTTAAAGATAAGTTAAGAAACTTGTTTGAACTTTTTGTCAAAATGACTGCTTGCTCTGTTGTATGTGCTATAAATTACACGAATGAACCATGTTCCCTAAAAGGCTTAATTAAGGAAGTTGATTTTGAGTGTCACATATAAATATGATATGACCTAATTAGATAACTAAAGAACGTCTATTGAGGGAAGCGGGTGGGTAGAATGCTCAACGGTTCTGTCATATGGCAGGGTGGTCCCAGAAAACTGGGAGGCTTCTCACAAGGTTTTATCGACCCTTAGAAATTGTTAGGTTAGAACCCCGATTCATGTCATTTTAGGAGACTGGAATGGAACTATGCCCTACGGGTAGAGAGGTTGAGCGATGCATCCCTCTCATTTCCCATTCTCTTGGAACCAAGTGCGGCATGGATCTGCTTTAGGTTGGGTATCTCTACGTAAAGTAGGATATCCAGGACCTGATGCTAGAATGATGTCATGAGACCTTGACCATTAGGGACCCAAATTTCAGGTCATTCCCAATGGATTCGGCCGCGAACATTCCCTTGCAAGGCGGACTCGAGAAACCCTAGGCGACAAACCCCATAACATTCCATGGGAGTGTCGAGTAGTGTCATTTAGATTTGTCTCTCAATGGACCACTAAAAACATACATGGATAGTTGATAGGTAGGCACGTTACAGATCTAGAGTTATTACCAGAGGCTCAAAGAGTGATACTTTGTATCCTCTCCATATATCTAGTGTGCATGACCATATTGTTGCCGTGACTCAGCAGCCAAGTGTTTCATTGTGGCATGGTCGGTTAGGACACGAGTCAAACAAGAATGAAAGGGCTTTCTCGTTTGGGTTACTTGCCTTGTCTTCGTTATGCTGATTTTGAGCACTATGATCACTGTGTTTATGGTAAGCATGCGCAGACATCTCATAGAAAGTCTCTTTCATTGAAATCCTTGCCTCTAGAGTTAGTACATTCCGATGTATGTCAAATGCCAAGGTTATCTATAGGAGGAAAGAAATACTTTTTCACATTTGTCGATGATGCTACTCGGAAGCTATGGGTTTGCCCTATCCATAACAAGAACAAAGTGCTTGACAGGTTTTAAAAATTATTGGCATTGGTTGAGAACCTGACTAATAAGACACTTAAGTGTCTTTTCTCTGACAATGGTGGGGAGTATGTGTCCAAAGCCTTTCAAGCATTTTGTGATAGCAAGGGGACAAAGAGGGAGCTCACTGCCCCTCATAATCCAACCCAAAATGGAGTTGCAGAGTGCATGAATCTTTCTTCATCATATAAGCTCTCTCCTCCTTTCCTTGCCTTTAAGGCCTCTATCAATGCAATTTTCTCCTTGTTTAAGATGATCATTACCCTTATTTTCTCTACCCTAAAGGTGGCAAAGGCATTCTTCTCTTCTTCTAGCTCTACAAGCATGACATTTTTATCCTTAGTCATCTTGTTGAGTTAGCTTTAAAGTTCTTTTACCAACTCATCATATTCTTCAGTGTTACAGATGGCTGAAGGCACTAAAGTGGTTGACACTTCCAAATAGGGTACGTTTGGCCATTGGCACAATTCGCCATCAGTTGCATGGGCTTTTCGTTCATGTAAGGGGGGCTCCTTGGCTAGGTGCAAGCACAATTTCTTGCACTTTGCTCACTAAATATTGCATCCAAGCCATCATGTTGCTTTGTTTGGCCACCCCTTTGGTGAAACTGTCCCTTAGGAAGAGTGGTTGGGAAAGCCACCTTCTTATGCTCATTTATGAGTGTTTGGCTCTGTGAGGCGAATGCAGCAAAATGGAACCAAAGTCTTGTAAATGCATATTCCTAGGATATAGTGACGAGGATAAAATGGGGTCTAGACTTTGGGATGAAGTCATCTTCTATGAAGATTGCATGCATAAGTAGCCTGAGAAGACTGAGGAAGTCAAGAGGGTTGTTTTCAAGGAGGATGTACCTATTAGACAGCCATTTGTGCCCATGGACAACGGCGTATACCTGTTGTAAATAACCCTTAAAATGCAGGAAATGGTGTTGGAAATGACCAGCAATGTATTTCCCATGATACACCATAGTTTCAGCCTGAAAACATGCAATTAGGACAACTTGAACTGTCAGGACAACATGCTGGAATTTTAGCATAGCAACATGTACATGCAAAATTGCAAGCTCTTATTTCTAGATAACAACTTGTACATGTAGAATTACAGGCCTGTATTTCAGGGCAGCAACTTGTAAATGCAAATTTGCAGGCCCAACAGCCAGCAAATGCAGAACTTTCACTGCATAGGTCAACCCAACCTTCAAGGCAACCAAATAGGTTTATTCCTGGTACGCAATATGCTGCAAATTATCTCATGTTAACAAATTGTGGTGAATCATCATGCTTCAAGGAAGCAATGACTAGACCGAATAGCAAGAAGTGGTTCAAGGCCATGCTGTCAGAAATGGAATCACTTGATAAGAATGGTACTTGGTACTTGGTGCAACTACCTAAAGGACAGAAAACTCTTCCATGCAAGTGGGTTTACAAGAGGGTCACTTCTGATTCTTCACCAAAGTACAAACCACGGTTAGTTGCAAAGGGGTACAAATAGGAACATGAAATTGACTTTGATGATATATTTTCTCCTATAGTCAAGATGATTACCTTGAGAACCATTTTGGGCTTGGTTGCAGTAGCTAAAGACATGGAGCTCATACAAATGGATGTAAAGACTGTATTATTACATGGTGATCTGCATGAGGACATATATATGCAGCAACCTAAAGGTTTTGTTGCTAAAGGCAAAGAGAAGATTATCTATAAACTGAAATAGAGTTTGCATGGGCTGAAACAGGCACCGAGGGAATGGTATCATAAGTTTGATACTTTCATGAAGTCTCAGGGCTTTCAGAGAAGTCAAGTTAATCATTGCTTGTACACCAAGAAGGTGGCAAATGGTAGCCTGATTATCTTGGTTCTGTATGTTGATGACATGCTCATTGCTGGCATGGATACTCATGCCTTAGATTCATTGAAGCAAAGTCTTCATGGCAGCTTTGACATGAAGGATCTTACTGATGCTAATCACATTCTTGGGATGGGGATACTTAGAGATAGATCGAAGGGGTTACTCTATCTATCTCAGCAAGAGTATGTATCCAAGATTTTGCAACATTTCAATATGGAGGGGGGAAAGCAATTAGAGTTCCATTGCCTCCATATGTGAAACTTAGTGCAGAGGATAGCCCTACATCTGATGATGAGAAGGCTAAAATGGCCAAGATTTCGCATGCTTCATCCATTGGCAGTTTGATGTATGCTATGGTTGCTACACATCCAGACATTGCCTTTGCAATGGGAGTGGTTAGTAGGTACATGGCAAACCCTAGTAAGAAGCATGGGGAAGTAGTGAAAGATATTATGAGATACCTCAAGGATTCAAAGGATTTGTGCATCTTCTTTGGTAAGAAGAAGACATGTGTCATTGGCTTTACGCATGCAGACTATGTTGGACATGCGGACTACAGGAAGTCCACTATAGGGTATGTATTTAACTTCACAGGGGGATATATCTCTTGGTTATCCAGGCTGCAGAAGTATGTTGCACTATCTACTATGGAGGTAGAGTATGTGACTGCCACATTGAGGCATGCAAAGAGGCCTTATGGCTATCACGTTTGGTTGCTGAGCTTGAGATTACTAAGGTTCTTGTCCTCCACTATGATAGTCAGAGTACTATCATGTGAACACGGAACCCTATCTTTCATGCAAAGACAAAACACATACAAGTGGAGATAACCCTACAGACCTTCTCACGAAGGGTCTTCCAGCAAAGAGGTTTTCCCATTGCCAAAAAATGATGTGTGAGAATACATGGATCTAGAGCATGGCTATGGTGGTTCAAAGACGGGAAGAAGACTCATGTAGACATAGACTCAGACACTGACTGTCACACAAGTGAATTAGGTTTCAAGATTGAGACTTCAACTCATAAACACAATCTTGTGTGTGGACAATGACACTGACACTTTACTAGAAAGAAAAGAGTACTATCATTGCATTTAGAAAAGGAAGCAAGTACAGTGCTTTATAGGAAAGTAGTAAACTGCAGTAGGCACCACTGTGTATATGGGATAGGTAAGCCTGCATATCCTTGGCCCTGAAGCTCCATACAAAGAGGCTGTCAGTGGGTGTGATTGTCTAAATCTCAACACCCCTCCTCAATCACAACCAGAAAGGCACTAAGTGTGTAGAGGTTGTAATGAGAACCACCTGCAAAGTGTGGGCACACCACAAATATGGTAGACACTAGAGGCTATCGCAGAAAAGGCTAAGTGTGGGCACCAAAACATTATGGACATCTAGAGGCTGTAACAGGGACCTCACAAAGTGTAGATTGGACTATAATGCCAAGTTACATGAGGAGTTTTCAAAGCTTATGGCAAGAGCATTAGGGCTAGGAAATACAAGGATTTTAGAACAGTTTATCAGAGTAATGAGAGTAGAAGGACTGGTGAGGTTTGTCCTTCTGATCCTAGTGGTCTTCATCTTCATCTTCTTCTTTTGGTCCATGGTCTTCTTCTTCTTTCACAGTTGCAAGATAGGCCTTTTGAGACCTCTTTCTTGCGTGGCAGAACTTCTCGGTGTGTTCGTCCTTCTGCAGAAGTCACAGAAGAGCTGATCCTTCTTGCCTTTGTACATGTTGCCAACATATAATGCATGCTCATCTCTAAAGGTACTTGGTTCTTCCTTAGTTTTTAGCTTCTTTTCCTCTTCTAACAGTGATGCCTGGATATCAAAAATTTCAGGATTTGGCATGTTGATTAAAGTCGTTGATACATTATTATATTCAGGAGGCAGACTCTTAAGTAGAACACCGATGCAAACATCTTCTTCCATTTTAATGTTGATTCTTGCAAATTGGGTTAGAAGTCCAGATGTGTGGCAAGTGATGTGCTGGACTTCATTTCAAGCCTGAAAAACTCAATCAGGAGACCATACTTTGACGATTTAGACTGTGCACCAAACAAGGTGTCAAGTCTCTTCCATGTATCCTGTGAGGTCTCACAGTTATCCACATGGTGGATATAGCTGTCATCCAATTCTAGTTTGATAATGGCATGTGCTTTGTCATCATTCTTTTGCCAAGTAGCTGCAAGGTCCGCATCCTGAGGTTTCTTCTCTTTGCCATTTGTGATGGCCAAGAGACCCTTCTTCATCAAGATAAGCTTGATGCGGGTTTGCTAGGTGTGAAACCCAACTCCCTTGAATCGAGCTGACAGCAAGTCTTTTCCCATGCTAGAAAGCTGGAGCAGCAGCAAATCAGTTCCAAGATTCTCAGATTTTACAAGTGAAAGAGTAGATTACAATGTGTCAAGAGACACAAGTAATGGTAGTGTGAAAACACACTATGTCTGACTTAATGTTGAGCTTGAATCTTCCTGTTTGGGTCTTCGATCCTTTGTCGATCTTTCCATATCCTTCCCCTCCTTGATTTGATGCTGGGACAGTAGATCAGAGTAGCAGTGGGTTTCTCCAGGTGGCAAGAGAGAGAAAATGATGAGATTTTTGAGCTTTGATGAAAATGGCTATGGCTGACAGTTTAGGGTTTCAGACAAGGGCCTGGTTTTTTTCTGATTGTAGGAGCTATACTTGATCATTTCCTGAAATTTTTTTATGGAAAGAAAGCTTGACTCATGGACTTTCATTACCCCATAACCATCGTCAAGATCTGGTCGAGCAGTAGGCGCGTAGGATGACGAAACGAAAACAAGCATAGTTAGGATAGATTTTGACAATTTTAATAATGCTGGGGGCAGAGGTGGCTAATGCCAGCGGCTATGATGTTGGCTGCTGCTGCGCCTTAATTAGAGGAAGAGGTCTTTAGAAGGAATCATCAACAAATATGCTTTGTATTGAGAGATCCAATGACTCCAAGAAGGGTATGTCCTGTAGGTCACAGATTTAGGCTATGCCAGTGAGACTGACAATTTGAGCAATGCTGAGCTATGGAGTGGCCAATGTCAAGCTCTTAAGTGATACAGAGAAGCCTTGGGAGTCAAGGAACAAATGTCCAGAAGAGATCAGGTTCAGATATGACCTGTGGAGAGAGATTCAGGAGCTTCAAGTTGACAGGGTGCTTCTGGCTATGGCTACCATGGAAGCTCAAGTGAAGGTAGAGTTGAGAAATGGAACCATGAGCTAGACTTGAGCTGACCTGAGGTTAAGATGAGCTAAGAGAGAGTAGAGGAGAGCTAAGCCATGCTCAGCTGAGCTCTAATACCATGTGAGAATACATGGATCTAGAGCATGGCTATGGTGGTTCAAAGATGGGAAGAAGACTCATGTAGACATAGACTTAGACACTGACTGTCACACAAGTGAATTAGGTTTCAAGATTGAGACTTGAACTCATAAACAAAATCTTGTGTGTGGACAATGACACTGACACTTTACTGGAAAGAAAATAGTACTACCATTGTATTTAGAAAAGAAAGCAAGTACAATGCTTTATAAGAAAGTAGTAAACTGCAGTAGGCACCACTGTGCATATGGGATAGGTAAGCCTACATATCCTTGGCCCTGAAGCTCCATACAAAGAGGCTATCAGTGGGTGTGATTGTCTGAATCTCAACATGATGGGTATTGGATAGGTATAGTCTCTTCAACTTTGTACATACTTAGACTTAGCTAATTCTTTTCCTCTACCTTTGGACACATTGCCTTTAGGGGGGAGGTTATTGGGATAAAGGGCAATGCCCGTGTCCACCCGTAATAGCCAGGTTGTACATGTACATATATCTATCTAAAATTAGGAACACTCTTCAGCACCACAAATCTTGTGTCTCGATCTCTTCTCTCTCTCAACCTATATCTCTACACAGAAGCTCCATTGCAGCTAACTCGACATTTATTTTAAATAAAAAGTTATAAGATTCCTATGATCAAATACAGCACAAGTACAAGAACTTGAAGCCCTAAAGTCAACATGTACTATGAGGTAAGCTTCTCATTGGAGTGCTTGGTCTAATTATGATAGTCATCAAGCTACCCATGTGTGCTTCAAGGTGTCTTTTTGGAGACATTCAAGAATACTTCTAGACAATGTCCAAAGTTAAGGTATTAGGGGCTAGTGTAGGACCTTAGTGCTAGCAAATGTTGTTTGTATTCTGAGAATGAGTGCAAGCCTCTAAGACAATGAGCACCAAAAAGTTTAAATTCATTTTTGGAGTGTGAGACAAGCCTCTAACGCGTGCAAAAATGAATTTTATTGCTTAGATTGTATTGTTGAAGCACAAATGCAAGCCTCAAACACTAGCAATAGTAAATGCAAGAATGTGTTTTATTAGGGTCATGAGTGTGAGTACAGCCTATAAGACAATACAACACAACACAAATGATTAATCCAAATATCCTAATTCTATTTTGTGAATTAGGCCTCTAATACATACAAAAGGAGGGATTAAATTAAACATTTCTTTGGAAGTATGACATAAACCTCTAACATAACAAAAGTATTACAAACTTACAGCTAAGATTTAAAAATATTTTTTAATGCATAAGGTAAACCTCTAAGTATAGAAAAATATAAATAATAACTAAGATTTCCTTATAAAAATGACAGTCATAAAAGAAAGTGCTCAATAAATATCCCAAAGTCTATGCTAGAATGTACCAAGAGAAGAGAGTTCAATCAAAAGCTTTTCAAGTGAGCGAAAATATTTAAAAATCTATTTTTCCACTTGAGGATTTTCAATCAAAAAGTCTTTCGATCAAAAAGCTTTCTGATTGAAAGATCTTTCATTCGGCTATTTGACCGTAATTTAGATAAATGCCAAATAACAAGGTAAAATGCATTTAAAGTCATTATTTAGAGCAAATATTGCTACCTATATCACAAACTTTATGGCTAGGATTAGTGGTACATAGTGTATAAGGGTGTATCCATGTTACAACATACATCCCTAGGGGGATAACTCTTAGATACATATATCTCTTTAGGAGTGATGGAAATAAAGCATCTCTCTATATCTGAAATGATAGCATCATCATATTCGAATTCTTCATCTAGAAACCCCAAGTTCTCTACCTAATATTTACACATTAAGAGCATCAACATCACAATTCTTTGCAACTTCAAGCTATGTGGGGAAGTAGAACTCCCTCCAACATCATTGATTCCCTTGCTCATACAACAATAGGCTGGCTTGTATTCTATGACACCACAATCCCTTCAATGGAGCCAATGACCACCAAAAACATTGGTAGCACCACCTCCTTCTCTCATGGGCCAACCTTCTCTTTCCTCATCTTTAACATTTACTCTTATGCATATAGACAACTTAATGTCCAACTGTAAAACCTAAATGCTTTACAAAAGTTCTGTGGGCCTATAAAGTTTCCATCCATGATATTCATTATCGATCATCAAAATCAATCATAGCGACAATCTACTTTAATGAAGCCATAAACTTAGAAAGTCAATATCTTCATTCATTGAATTGTAAGCTTAATGCTTCAATCTTTATAGCTTTTAGTATTGGCCTTCTTAAAATTCTCAGCACCTCTTCATATACGTAGGAATCCTAATGATTTAGCCCTCATGTGCATGATTATTTGAGTTTATTGATCCAAGTCCCTCTATCTCAATATTCATTCCAATGTGATCATTTTAGGTTATCCTAATAGCACATTCATTCCTTGTCCCAAATCCATGATTCCCATGAGATCTTATATACCATTAGATTATACCCATATCCTATCAAATCAGACTTTGTGATTATATGCATGTCCTTGAGCCCAAGATAGAGGCCCAAGTTTGTGTGTCATCTATAGTCCTATTGGAGCCCCAAGAGGAACACCATGGAAAAGGGAATTCTCTTGCAAGAAAATCTATCTTGTAACATCAACAAGCTTTTATTTAATTCTTTTGATCATCAAAACAAATAAAATAGCAATTCTTCACGTAACATCGTAGTAGATTTCTCCCACGGATTTGATAGAATCAACCATAATCTTCAACATCTTCACAAAATTCTTCAATATAACAAAGAACACAAAGGAATACACTATCTTTGAATGGAAATCAATCACATATTATTCTTCTTCAATGTATTCATAGTTCTCTCTCTCAATCTCTCATATACAATTACACTGTTTTGATAGATTTGACTATCTCTGAGACTCTCTCTCTCTCTCCATCAATAGTACATCATATCCTCACTACAATGCTCTCATAATAACCCTCAATAATCCTTCTTAGGTCGTGGATGCACCCCCCAAGAGGTATGTCTGATATGAAGAGTCACCAGATCCACTACAGTATCTTTTCACAGCTCACTACTGTCACTATCACTTAGTCTTCTCTTCAGTCTTCAGCAGCTGTTTCTTCCACTTATTTTAGCTCTTTTGAACTTAGATTCATCATTTTCAAAGGTTAGAAAACTTTCCCAAAGTCACACATACATTCTACAGAACACCTACAGAAGGTCTACAGAACAGTCACAGTATAGCACCAGAACAGCTACAGGACAGTTACTGTACAGAGACAGAGCAGAGACAGTACAGAGATAGAGGCTCTACAGAGCGTTATCAAAACCTCATAACTCATACTCAAACCATTCCAAACTCTCAAAAACTATTCAATAAGCTTTCAAAAGATCTTAATCTTCATCAATCATCAATCAATGCTTCATATAGAAGATAATCAGAACAAAACAAAAGCTATACAGAAGGTATACATAACCAATCAGAACCTATCAGAACATCACAGAACCTCATATCTCCACTGAGAATCATCATGAACTTCTAAAACATAATCAATATCATCCAAAACACTCTCAAATACTTCTTAACATCCAGAATTTCCTTGGTCTATTTTTGTAACAACTTCAAAATCTCATCGTTAGAGAAGAGCTGGCGAGCTGTAACAAAGCGTTCTCCTTTGTAGGGAAGAGACACAGCCTTCCCTAATCCTCAAGGTGTCAAAGTCATGGAAGTACCATGGACCTGTCTCGACTTCTTGCTGTATGAGGCCAGGAACTCATCACACATGGATGGATCTTCTGGAATCAAGGGAAAGGAGGTAGCCACGAAAGTCGTGAGTCCCGCCTTCGTGAGAGGCTCAAAAGTGAATAGGAAAGAGTAATCCCTACTGACTAGTGGGACATACTGGATAGGGGGAGGAGCATGAGGACCATTCAGATGGTAAACACACACACCACAACACAGACAGTCACAAAGAATGCCTACAAAACAACCAAAGGGCGATCAAAAAGGAATCAATCCAAAAAGAATGACACTCATACAGGCATAGACGTAACTAACCCAAGTAACACCCCAGACAATACACAGCCTAGAAAAATTTCGACATGACCGCTACACATATGCGACCGAAAGCTTCATGCGATACAACATGCAAGCACCCAAATCCCCGTATCAAGCAATAAAGAAAAAAAAAGTACACACTGTACCCGTAATCGTAACACATGGACAAATCAGACTACCATAAAAATGTACATCAAGACTGGACCATAACTTGACCATCAGTGTCAACTAATTGACTGTTACGCGCCCATCCCACGAAGCGTGTTTATTAAAAAGTGAGAAAAAGTGTTGTAAGAGAGAATTACTTTAATGAAGGATTCATTTTAATAAATTATTAACAATGGGTGACATTGTATTAGGTGATAAACCTTAATAAGAAAACGGTGATTCCTTCTTAAAGTTTTAATTACAAATTATTAAGTTGAAATGGTGCTGGACTACGATGCCCAGACTGGATTTTTAAATGCAAATTTCTTAATTGAAAAATTAAGAGTGATGTGGAGCGCTTTTTTGCCAGTGCGTGCTCTTGGACGGATGGTTCATTTTTATTACAAATTAAAGTACCTCTGAAGCGCACGTAGCGCGTACAAAGTGAATGGCTGGTTCATTTTTAGTATTATGAAATGGGGTGTTTACCACGAACGCGCGTGAAAAATGTGGGTGAATAAATAGTTCATTTTAGCAATTAATTTGTGATTAAGGGAGTAATGAAAATAAATAAAACGCACAAAATAAATACCTAGAAGGGGTGTGTATGCAATGGCCTGAAGGCGCACGGAAGAGTCTCCCAAAAGCAATGAATCCGGTCAAACAAAATCAAAGACCACTTAATTGAATAACAAAGACAACACCTTAGTGGATTTGTTGATTTTTATTATTTTTTTATTATGATTTATTGATATTTTTTTATTTTTAAATTGTATATTTTGTGTGTTTGATATTTTAGGGGTATTATGTGTGGTGGTTGGAGTTATAAGTGTGTTTCTAGATTGGTTTTTTAATAAATTGTATGTGGTTGTTGGTTTTTTTTTTGTTTAAATCAAAAGGAAGAACAATTAAATATGGAGATGGGATAAAGGAAAAATAAAAATTGCAGCCATTTAGGAAATATCCACAATTTAGATTAAGAAAAAAAGATTTGGATTTGTATGTTTAATCTGTTTTGTTTTTTTGTTTTGTTTTTTTTTTTAAGATTAGTGCATTGTATGAAAATATTTTAAAGTAAAAAATGAATGAAAAAAAGTTGGGAGGTGGATGGAAATTTCTAGAATTTTTGGATTTTATTTTTATTTTTTACTATTTTGAAATGAATTTTTTGCATTTTTAAGTAATTTTGAAAAAATTGGTAAATATTTAATTTTTTTTATAATTTTGGGGGTGGAAATTTCCACCTAACAAATTGCCAAAAATTTGTAGAAATCTAAGAGAATTTTTAGCAATTTTTTTGAGTGAAAATGAACGTATAAATTAATTAAATCAATTCAATCATGAAAATCAGGTTAGTTGGGTAAGTAGGATCAAATCAAGTCAGCTAAGTCCTGTTAGTATAGGTAAATCAGGTAAGTCAGACTAAGTCAAGTCAAGTTAGTCAAAGGGAACTAGGTTAGGCTGGGTTAGTCAAAGTCGAGTAAGTGAGATAAGTCAAGATTCTAACTAACCTAGGTTAGACTAACTAACCTAGGATTAGTTAGATTAAGGTGGGGACTAACCTAAGGTGGGTTAGTTAGATTAAGGTTAGGTTAAGGAGAGTAGGGTTAGGTTAACTAGACTAGGGTTAAGGTAACTAAACTAGGGTTAGTTAACCAGTCTAGGGTTAGTTTAACTAGGGTAGGGTTAACTAACCTAAGTAGGGTTAGTTTAACTAGGGTAGGGTTAACTAACCTAAGTAGGGTTAGTTTAACTAGGGTAGGGTTAACTAACCTAAGTAGGGTTAATTGAATTAAAGTTAGTTAACTGAATTAAGGTTAGTGAAGGTAATTGTGGTTAGTTAACTGATATATGGTTAATTAACTATGTGTGGTTAGTTAACTAACCTGGAGGCACAGTGAAGAGGAGGAGGAGGAGGAGGAGGAGGAGGAGGAGGAGGAGGAGGAAGAGAGGAGGCGGCGAGGGCAGCAGCGCAGAGCGGAGGAGCGGCGAGAGGAGGAGAGCGGCCGCGCAGCCAGTGGCGAGAGGGAGGGCGTCGAAGGAGGTGGGCACTGCTGAGCAGGGAGAGGGGCACCAAACGGGGGAAGGCGAGAGGGAGGGCGCTGCAGCCGGGTGCCAACGGTGGAGGCGAGAGGGAAGGACGCTGCAGCCGGGCGCCAACGGTGGAGGCGAGAGGGAGGAGGAATGGGGGGGGCGTAGGAGGAGAAGGAATGGGGAGGGCACATGTGGAGGAAGTTGGAAGGGTGGAGGGAGGAGGTGAGAGGGTGGGGGAGATGGTGGGGGAGGGTCGAGGAGAGAGAAAGAGGGGTAGGAGAGAGAAAGAATAAAGAAGAAAAAGAAGAAGGAGAGAGAGAGGGGGGGTTGGTTGGGACGCGGGGAAGTCTCCTGGGGTTTTTTATAATAAATTTAATTAATAAATGAATTAATTAAGGGAGAAAGAAAAGAGAGGGAAAGGTGGCACGCCCCCGACCGGCGCGCATGCGCGGGGTGGGGGTAAAAAAAAAATTGCAGTGGTGGGACCCGACAGGGCGGCGACGTCAACACACAAGTCATGAACGCGACGGGGGCATCTCGAGATATGGAAAAACGAAAACGCACGCGTTCACACGCAAGGCGAGGCACGCGAGAACACGAACGAACAAAGAAAATTTAATAACTCATAAACCATTCGTCGAAACAAAAATCCGTAAAAAGGAAAAATGGGTCAAGAGAGGAGGGAAAAATGATGGAAAAGTAAGACGGGGTGTCCCGAGGAAAATGAGGGCGTTCACATGGGAAAAATGCAAAAAAGCAAGCTCGAAAACACATACGGGGATTAATATCGGAAAATCCGCTCGCCAGAATGCAGAGCAGAAAGAAGAAAAAAGGTTCAAAAGAACGTGTTCAACAACTCTATCACGTCAAAACACCGTTTCGACCGAGATAAGACACGTTCACATAAGAAAAACGAAAAAATGGCACACGAAAATGAGGTCGAAAATTAATTTAAAAAATCGATTCACCGGAACAGAGGGTAGAAAAAAGGAAAAATGTGCGAGGGAAGGGGTTGCACAAGGCTGTCACATGAAAACTTAGTTCCGGGGAATTAGGAGGGGTTCACATGCAAAAAACACGAAAAATGGACCCGAAAACACATGGGAAAAGTAATAACTAAAAATCCAACGGGAAAAATAGGGGGGAGAAAGAAGGAAAAATGTGAGGAAAGTTGACGAAACATGACCGTCACCTCAAATGGGAATTTCGATGAAAATTACGACATGTTCACATGGAAAAATATGAAAAAGACGCACGAAAATGGCCCCGAAAACCCATAAAAATTAATCACAGATGAACCGTGCATCGGAATGATAGGGAGTAAAAAGGAATAGTGTTAGGGGGAAGGTGTAGGTCAGGGCTATCACGTCAGATCACTGTTCCAAAGCAATAAAGGTGCGTGCATATGGAAAACCGACCAAGTTACGCAAAATACTTCAAAAATTAATAACTTTAGAACCGTTTGTCAGAACAAGGGTTGGTAAAAAGGAAAAATGGTCAGTTCAAAGGGATGAACAGGGCTATAAGTTTGGATTGGAATTTCTATGGACGTAGGATGCATTCACGTGGAAGGACAGCAAAATCAAGGAATGAAGGAAAACTGCAAGGGAACGGCCCCAAGGGTGGGTTGAAAATGGACGGGTGGGTGGGGAAGGGACCCCATCAGGATAAAAGCAGGGAAGACATAGATTCATTATCAGGTTAAGGAAAATGCAGAGGGTTATGCAATGTAGACGAATAGGAACGCGTCCCCACACTTAAAACCTTAACGGATAGGGTTGACCGAGCAACAGGGACCTCGTACCACACAACAGACCAACCGCTAACGTCCCCACACTTAAAACATGACCGTCACTGACAATAGAAGGTGTAGGGTTAGAAAAACTTGGTCCATGTTGTCGAGAATCAAGGTTGACTGTCGATGGCACGTCCATTGTCGTTGTCGGCTACAGGAGGTACCAAGGTATCTTCACAGCACATATTCTTTGGCCTTCATGGCAGGGACCAAGCGGCAGCACCCAAGGAGGTAGCTAGTTGAAGGAATTGCAGAAAATTCGTCGATGATGAGGAATATTACACTCAACTCACGATCACTCAAATGGAATGAAAAAACAGTCACTCACCCCATGACTAATATCACTCGAGGAAATCAGGATGAAAACCCATAGCTCACACCCAGTTTAGGAATCGACAAAGGAATGGTGCAGAGGGAGTATGCCAGGGTGCACAATTGATGGTGCATCAGTGCGTCCAACCCGTCTGGCATAGGTGCAAGGAAAAAGGCCAGGGAGCCTTGTAGTGTAGTGTGTAGAACATAATGATGTGTCATGTGCTTATAGCAGAAACCCAGCCCGTGGGTGCATAGGAAAATGGGAACTGAAAGGTGAGAAGGATCGAAGCTTGCACGCGAGCTATGGCGGGAGAGCAAGAGCAAGAAAGAGAGAGACAAGAAATGGGAACTCCAACAGTCACAATGTGTGACTGGGCCTTCCTTTATTCAAATTGTCACTAAAAGAATAAAGAATAAAGTGACGTGACGGGCACCCGCCACCTGCAGTGTGCAGTGGCGGGTACTGTCAATGTAGTAATACACGAGGTGGCACGGCGGAGGTGCCTTTACCCCCAACAACCTCCCACTTAAAGGCGAATCTGTCCTAGTGAGAGAGAAAAGAAAAAGACAGTACAAATGTACATAAGTACAAGGGATGAGGAAAGGCGACATCTCATCCAACGCCCATCAACCTCCTGAGGAAGGCAAAGCGCTCAGTAGTGAGGCTCTTCGTGAGCAGATCTGCAAGATTCTCGTCAGTGGAGATCTTGACAAGGTCAACAGGCCTGTCCTCCACGACACCACGTATAAAGTGATACCTCACCTCAATGTGTTTCGTCTTCGCATGGAAGACCGGATTCTTAGCCAACTGAATGGCACTCATAGAATCCGAATGCAGTGTAGGTGTAGCATCAATCCCAAGGTCAACAACTAGACGGCCTAACCATATGGCCTCCTTGCAAGCCTCAGTGGCTGCAACATACTCGGCCTCAGTGGTAGACAAAGCCGTACACTTCTGAACCCTGGACATCCAAGAGACAGCCCCTCCAGCATAGGTGAATACATAGCCAGAAGTGGACTTCCTACTATCTGCATGTCCTACATAATCGGAGTCAGTGTACCCCACGACCCCTGTATCCTAGCTGCCATAGAAAATACACATATCTGTTGTGCCCTTCAGGTACCTCATGATACCCTTCACGGCATCCCAATGTCTGCTGCCAGGTGTAGCCATATAGCATGCCACAACACCAATTGCATGCGCAATATCTGGACGAGTGGCTATCATGGCATACATCAAACTGCCCACGACTGAAGCATAAGGGATCTTGGCCATCTCGGCCCTCTGCTCATCTGTCTGCGAACAATCGGCCTGTGATACCTTCACATAAGAAGGTAATGGACAGCCAATAGGCTTTACGTCCTGCATGCGGAAGCGCTCAAGGACTTTATGAATGTACTCCCGATGTGAGAGATACAAAAGCCCCTGATGCCTATCGCGCTTAATGCGCATCCCAAGTATATGTGAGGCCTGTCCCAAATCCTTCATCTCAAAGCTCTTCTTCAGCTAAGATTTAAGAGCATCTAGCTCATCATGAGCTTTCCCTGCTATCAGCATATCATCAACATAGAGTACCAAGATAAGCAAACTGCCATCACGGGATTTCTTCTGTAAAGACACGAATCCATAGCACTCTTGCTATAGCCCTGTGACTGCATAAAGGCATCAAACTTATGATACCATTCCCTAGGTGCCTACTTCAAGCCATACAAGCTCTTCTTCAACTTGCACACTAGGTGCTCCCTGCCAGGTTCTGCAAAGCCCTTAGGCTGATCCATATAGATCTCATCATGCAAGTCCCCATGTAGAAAAGCCGTCTTGACATCCATCTGATATAGATCTAAGTCAAGCTGTGCAACCAAAGCCAAGACTAAGTGCAGGGTGGTCATCTTAACCACAGGAGAGAAGACCTCATCAAAGTCCACACCATGTTCTTGCTTAAAACCCTTTGCTACCAATCTAGCCTCGTATGCCGGGTTGGGGTGTCCAGGGGTACTTTTCAGCTTGTACACCCACTTGCATGGCAAAGCTTTCTTGCCCTTAGGTAAGGCAACCAAATCCCAAGTCTCATTCTTATGCAGGGAGTCTATCTCAGACTGCATAGCCCTCTCCCAGGAGTGACTGTCACCCCTGTGCATAGCCTCATCATAAGTGAAAGGCTCTCCTGCATCTGTAACCAAAACATAATGCATAGAGGGCTGAAATTTGTCAGGTGGACGTCTGTCTCTAGCAGACCGTCTCACCGCAGGCTCTGCCGCATGTCTAACTGCCTGTCCAACACCCTGGCCCTATGGAGGAAGTGCTGCAGGCTGTACTACTGGCTGTGCTGGAGCTCTAGGCTCCTCCTGAAAGATCACTCTGCGGATCTCAACCACCTTCTCAGGCTGCCTGTGCATCTTGTCTTCATGGAAGACGACATCATGGCTGCGTACTATTTTTCGTGCCTGCAGATCCCATAGGCGATAGCCCATCTCTCCTGACTCACCATAGCCAAGGAATATGCATTTAATGCTCTTTGGATCCAATTTACTCCTCTTGTCCTTAGGCACATGGCAGAATGCCTCACATCCAAAGACACGGAGATGCGCATAAGAGGGTGGCTTACCAGCCCAAACTTCCTCTGCAACCTGGAAATCCAATCCACTGGAAGGCGATCGGTTTATGACATGCACTGCCGTACTAACTGCCTCATCCCAAAAACTCTGGGATAGGCCTACATGGCTAAGCATAGAGCGCACACGCTCCTGAATAGTCATGTTCATGCGCTCAGCCAAACCATTCTGGGGTGGGTTGTAAGAGGCGGTCAACTGACGCTTAATACCCCTGTCATCACAAAACTGCTCAAAAGCATGCAAGACATATTCTCTCCCATTATCTGTCCTAAGGCCTTTCATCCTATACCCAGTCTGGTTCTCAACAAGAGCAAGCCATCTCTGAAAAGCTACCAAGACATCGGACTTCTGCTTTATGGGATAAGCCCACACTTTCCTAGAAAAATCATCAATGAAGGTAACGAAGTACTTCACGCCACCCATAGACATGCAAGGCATAGGTCCACAAACATCGGAATGCACCAATGCCAAGGGCTCAGTCATGCGTGGCCTACGCGGTTTCTTATGCATAGACCTATTCTGCTTACCATAAAGACAATGATCACACGAGTCAAAACATGCATAGTCCAAAGGCAGAAGATACTGCAAACCAGATAACATTTTCATTCCCTTCAAAGACATGTGCCCTAAACGAGCATGCCAAAGTGATACATGTGGGATAAAGCCCACTGCCAAAACATGGTCTACAGAAGACCCAGATACAACAAGAGGATAGAGGCTGCCAGCATTGGCGCCTCTAGCAAGCACAAGTCTGCCTTTGGTAATCTTCCAGGCAGAATTCCCAAAACAGACATGAAACCCTGCATCATCCAACTATCCTGCAGACATAAGACTGCAAGTAAGCGCAGGTACATGACGTAAATCCCTGAGCAAAAAGGAACTGCCAGTGGAAAACTGCAACTGAATATCTCCACAGCCCACAATATCAAGAGACCTGTCATCTCCAAGTCTGACTGATCCAGATACAGTACGGTAAGAGTGAAACCACACATGATAAGGCGTCACATGGAAGGATGCACCTGAATCCAATAACCAGCACTGTGCATACATACTAGATGTCTCAGTCAAGTGTGAAGCATCAGAAGAACTAGCTGCAAGTATAAACTCATCACCACTATCGGACTCCTCAGTCTACGTGACATTAATTTCCTCAATCTTGACGCTGGACTTCGCAGGTACTATGCTGCGATCAGAGGACTTCTCCTACACTTTATCTTTCCCCTTATCCTTGCGCTTCTCATTGCGCAACTCATGACACTGTGGTCTAATATGGCCCTTTTTCCCACAATGATGACAAGTGACATTTGCATTGCGCCCATGCGACTTACTACGCGACTTGCCACGAGATTTAGATCGACCCTTCTGCGAGTCACGGCCATGGTTATTACCACGATCATTCCTATCATTCCTGCCTCTAACTGTCAAAGCATGTGAAATACAAGAGGCATCCAAGTTTTTGCGATTAACCTCTTCCTGCAGAAGAGCACTCTCAACATCATTCAGTTTCAGAGTAGCACTAGAGGCACATAGGGCAGTGCGGAATACATCCCATGACTCATTCAGAGTCCCAAGCAAGAAAAGAGGAGTTACTTCCTCTCCAAAGGTGATATCCTGCAAAGTCAGGTTCTTCAGTATAGCATGGAACTGGCTCAAGTGAGCAGACATAGTCGCATTATCCTTCATGCGCATATCCATAAGCTGCTTCAACCAGTACATCTGACTCGCCGGACTTTTCTTATCATAAAGATTTTTTATCTTATTCCATAGATCCCATGCACTCTATGCTTTCACAAATACATTATAATGTACATGTTCAGTGAGAGACAATACAATCGTAGACTTGCATAGCTCATCAAGTTCAAGCCAGTCATCATTGTCCATAGTTTCAGGCTGCTCCCCACTCAACCGAAGTGGCTTAATCTGAGATTTCTGCACCAAGACCTGCCAAATTTGACTCTTCCAATAAGAGTAATTGGTACCATCCAACTTTGTGATGTTAAATATGGCATTATCAGTCGAAGAGGACGCCATAATGCAGGCTGGAAATGCACAGACAATGTAAAACTGCTAGCTGTTTTACTGCAGAAAATGCCCAAAATCCACTGAAATGAGCTCCAAATGGCGAGAAAAGTGTGGCAAAAGATGCTTCCCACTTAGTACTAGGTGCGGTACACCAAATCAAGATATTTCAGCATAAAAAATACTGCTCAGTCCACCAATAACTGCTTGCTGTAATAAATTGCAGGTATGCAGTCTAGAGAGTAAACTGTCCCAAAATAGGATCCAATGTCAAGCAAACAATGCTAGGTCCAAAGCCGGCATGAAACGGACATAAGCAAGGCCAATGGCAGTGAAAATAAAATGAGCTCAACACCGAAGCATGTCAAAATAACATCTGCAAGTGAAAGGTACACCCCCAGACACTCTAGGGAAAGTATTCCTGTAACTGCCAAAAACTGACACAAATAGGTGTCTGCTCAAAGAGAAAGATCCAAATATGAGACTCAGCTCATAAGCATCCTGTGAACCAAGAGTACATCAATGCATATCCATAAAGATCGGAGTATGATCCCAAAGTCTCAATGCGTATGTAGCTGCTCAAGACATAAACTGCTCCAAATACATGTAAGTGCTCCAATAGCATGCAACTGTCAAAGGTCAAGTAAGCATGTAAAATGCTCCCACTGGCACAAAAGGCGTACAAAGCGAACTCAGAAGCTCAAACAACCCAAGAGAAAGCACCAATGATAAGTGACCCTGTCAATGCATCAAGTGCATCCAAGAGAGCATGACATACATGAAGCACCAGTCGTATTAACCATGAAGCAATACATAAGCCCAAATAAGCTCTCGGTCAACTCAATGACATCCAAATAGCAACCAAGATCAGTGATCAAGTAAGCCGGGAATGCTCAAATACATCCAAATTCAAGCTCCAAATTTTGGTATGGCATACACGAACCAAATAGCATATGTCACGAACCAAAGCATGTAATGCAAAAGCCTAACTGTCAAGCAGAGACATGAGGCATAGGCGGTCCAGGAGCATGCCAAGTCGGTCCAAATGCCAGTGAAGACGGAGCTAATGCGAAGCTCAAAAGCATCCCATAATCTCATACATATGCTCCAAGTCATCCCCAAATGTCAGAGACATCATGCCAAAGCTCAAAGCATACATCCGGTATCGGTAGGTAAGTGCCAAAGCATGTAAAGTACCTTCAACCCACTGTTATTCCAGTATGTATTTACTGTTCTAAACAGTAGATTTCAGCCCCGAATTCAAGCCAAAATCATGGTCAAACCAAATGCATACATCCCCAATACATCCGGGTAGGAAGTAGACTGCATACGGGCATCAGCAACAAATGTCAGTGTCAGGGGTGCTGCCCTGTTTCCAGCACTGTTATGCAGTGAATGACAGTTTCAAAACTGAGAATGATCAGCTCCCAACCTCAATGTCAAGCCAAAGCATCAAAATGACATCCAAAAAATGGCTCAAATGCCCTCCAAATAGGCCAATGATGAGTGCTCCATGAGCAACAAAGCATTCAGCTGTAAAACGTGGAGGTCAAAGTCTGAAAATGGGCACCATATTCAGCGTGTTGAGGCTTGGAGTGCTGCTGCCAATCACGTGGAGTTATGATCGTTGGGGGGCTCCAAAATAAGCCCCAATAGGCCACACACAAGGGCTTGATGAAGATCAAGTGGCTACAGCTTCAACACGTGAGGAGGGGAGGGTTGAATAGGTACACTGAAATCAGCGTGAGTTGCTGGAAAATGGCTGCTAATCAACGTGGCTGAATGTTGAGTGTGGGGGGGCTCAATGATGGCCCAAGGTAGGCACATACCAAGCCTTGAACGCCCAATGCAAAGGGGAGGGAAGATATGAGCTATGGAGCTCAAGAAGAGTGGCTGCCCTTTATTCCTGCCATGTTTCAAACTGAGAATACACTCAAATGCCTGCAAATGCTGAAGCAATACCTCAAGGGCAAGGCCCTGATGAAGCTCAAGAAGGTCGGGATGGAGCTCGAGAAGCTGGGGAGAGTCGGGAGCTTGAGAGGTCGGCTATGGCTGCCGGGATGGAGACCCAATGCGTGAAGCGGGTCGATGCAAAGGTCAGGAAGCACCGAGTCGAGCTCGAGCAAGAGAATGCCAAGCTCTGATACCAGTTGAAAGGTGAGAAGGATCGAAGCTTGCACGCGAGCTATGGCGGGAGACCAAGAGCAAGAAAGAGAGAGACAAGAAATGGGAACTCCAACAGTCACAATGTGTGACCGGGCCTTCCTTTATTCAAACTATCACTAAAAGAATAAAGAATAAAGTGACGTGACGGGCGCCCGCCACCTGCAGTGTACAATGGCGGGTACTATCAGTGTAGTAATACAAAGGGCGGGACGGCGGATGCGCCTTTACCCCCAACAGGAACGTACCTGACTCCAAAGGTCGTAACGTCCCTCAATCCTCACCTCTCAGTAATTGATTGAAGAAACTCCAGTCACACTTAGCCCACCCTCTGTCTCACGCTCCGTTGAAAGATACAGAGGGCAGCCATGTCCTGAAACCCATTGATGTAATCCTCACGGTCACTTGTGCAAAGGTTGTATGCCTTGTGCACATTTGATGGTGCAATTGTGCACCCTGCCCTGTGCCGACATACAGTACAAGAAGGAAGGCCAAGGAGCCTTACGGTGCACTGCACAGGAACAAATCGTGCTTTGTGCATTGAGAGGCCCATCCCGTGTGTGCAACACTCCATTCACACTTCTCACCTCTCATTTGATTTAAATGGAAAGATTGGTCACTCACCCCACCCTCTGTCTCACTCTCTGATGGATACAGAGGGCAGCCCATACTGTGAGGTGCCCGTCCATCGGCTTTCTAGGCACTCTTTTAGCGGTCTATCGAGAAACGAATCTAAGCGTCGCTGCCCAGCACTCCCAGGGAATGTTTCGAGTTTTGTCGCCTAGGGTTTCCCGAATCCGCCTCGCAACAGAACGTTCACGATCAAACCCACTAGGATCGACCTGAAATTTGGGTTCCTAGTTGTCAAGGTCTCATGTTAGCATTCTAGCGTCAGGTATTGGACATCCTACTTTACGCAGAGATACCCAATCCGAAGCAGACCCATGCCGCACTTGGTTCAAAGAGAATGGGAAACTAGAGGGATGCGCTGCTCAACCTCTCTGCCCATAGGGCATAGTCCCATTCCGGTCCCCTAAAACGGCATGAATCGGGTTCTAACCTATCAATACCTAAAGGTCAAATGATGATAAAAACTTGTGAGAAGCCTCCCAGTTCTCTGGGACCACGGACCCGTCGGGGGTTCCGCCCACCCGCTTCCCTTAATAGCTTTAGTTTTCTAATTAGGTCCTACCACATTTATGTTTGACACTTAAAATCAGCTTCATTAATTAAGCCTTTTAGGAAACAAGGTTCGTTCACGTAAATTATAGCACAGACACGAAAACAGAGTAAAGCAATCTATTGACAAACAAGATCAAACAAGTTCCTTAACTTATCTTCAAGTTAATCTTTGTCTCCTACCCATACAGGAGAAATTATGTTTCGCTTTTGTCCAACAAAAGTATCCCTTCTGCCCTGCAGAAGTAACTGGTCCAATTCACATAGCACCACAAACTCAATCCTTTATCTAGAATAGGATCTCCCAACATACCCAGATGTTGGGGGCCACGGAGGTCTTCAACTCCATTCTAGACCTAGCAAGGGGTGTCCAGAGCTCCAACTAACCCGCAAGCTGTCTAGGAGCAAAACATCATTCCCGTGGTTGGCCTTTTCACCACTCGTCCTTCAGCCCATGAATCAATCAGTGCCCTCTCGGGTTAATATGCGGTGCGACCATAGAGGTGATCCACCCGTACAATATATCCTTCCTTAATTAAATCCTTTAAGAATCAAGCACAAACAAGGCATTCAGCCTAATATCATTTTCCAAGAAAACATTCATTTATTCCCATGGCAACTTGTCATCACAGACCCTTGCCATGCATTTACCATAAATTACAAGCACTTGGAATAATCATCCAAACAACAACTAACAACCAGTTGAATATAAAAGCATTTAAGATGTTGTTCGATCAATCAACAAAACCAATTGCATTCTTTCCTTCCAATGCAAGAATAGATGATATAACATTTCCATCGTATATTTGGTCTCCCCCTTGGGATCTAAGAGCAATACTATGCAAACATATTCTTAATACTTCCTTCCTTCAGCTAGGGCATATGTTAAGGGTTCAAACACTATTCATGATGTAAGTTCTATAGGTCACTTACCTTGATCGATAACCCAACCCTGAATTTGGATTGGCAAAAGTCATCCTTATCCAACGGATCTCAAGACATCCTAGTTTTAACCCTTATGATCAATTTCTTGTACTAGCTCTTAGTCAAGTCATGAGGCAACTAGAAAATTATCCTCATATATCAAACATGTTATAGGCATAACGTGTGAATACTTAATAAGATAAGTGCAAGATGATCTCAAGTAATTAGACTCCAATAGGCCGTGCATTGAGCTAGAATCTAGTTTTTCTTAATATTTGGATTCTTAGGCTAAGTACTTTTGAAGTATCTAAACTTTAAAACTAGTACTTTCTATTCATGATTCTCAATGTCGTATTCTTTTAGTAATTATGCTATTTGTAACCCTTGACTATACTTTAATCTAGCACTTGTATGCCCAATATTTTAATGTCGTTCTTTCGGATGACTATGCTATTCATAACGCTTAACTGATTCTTCCTTGTAATTGCTCTACTAGCAAATAAGTCATATGTAACTAGGTGCGATTATCTTTCCTTAATATATGCACTTCATAAACTCCATCTTCCGAGTAGGTGAGATGAAATTTATCCATTCCCCTGACCTATACTCGTGCAATAGTATGGGGCCTAACGTATCTCATACGAAAATCAAAGCAAGTATCTATCAATTTGAAAATACATTACTTACGATCGGAACCGCAGTTGGATTGACAGTGATGCCTTTGCTCGAAGCCTTGTTGCTGGTTGCAGGATTGTCATCCACACGCGACATTCTTCTCTTGGAGGTCATCGTCCACAAGTAGACTCAAGAGATTAAGAAGGTAGAATAGATTCAAGATGGGAGATTGTAAGAGAAGATGGTTAAGTCAAGGATTGAGATAGAGGGAATTGAGCTAATTCTCTTTCTTGCAGCCTCTCGAGGTGACTCTTCTCTCTCTCTCTCTCTCTCTCTCTCAAGCTCTCACTCACAATCTCTTGGAGGGGTATCCTTCTCTCTACCTCTCTCTCGCAGCCTCTCGAGGTCTCCTTATGCTTCTTATGCCTCTCCCATGCCTCATATTTATAGTGAATTAGAGAAGAGGGCTTGTGGTTGAGGAGTGGAGCTCTTTGTGGAGGGGGATCTTGGAAAGATCAGTGATCTGATGCTCAGATCATAAATCTGATGGTTCCATTGGCTCCGAAAGGGGGGGTAAAACCCCAAGACACTTGGTTAGAAAGCTCTCAGTTCACTCCTTCTTCTTTTCTCTGTTCGAAGTGTTGTCTACTGCCTGTAAACTGCGATCGCAGCGCGCCTGATTTCACCAGTCACTTTTTCTTATTTATTTTTTTATAAAATCTTCAAACTAACTAAAATATCACTTGTCTTTTCTTTTAAATGACATCCAGTTCTAAAAATCTCCATATCTTTTTTTAAAGGATAATATCTAAAATATCTAAAATATATTAGCTTTGCCCAAAATCTAATGTTTTTGGACCTTCCAAACTATACACATGAACTTAGTGATTAATATGACTCATAAATCTCGTTCACGTTGTAATTTACGTAAAGGGTGGCTATGGTCCTTGCCAATCCGAGAAAAATATCGAATTTACGACTCTCGATTTTTCTAAATAAAAATATTTTAAATTAAATAAAAATGATTAATAATTAATATTAGTTAGTTTTTACCTTAGTTAGTCTTTAGTTAGTAATCTTACTAACTTATTTTTTTGACTAACTAACTTTCGAACTAACCAACTAACTTTTATTGTGCGGAGATATTACACATACTCACATCCCCATCCTGTTAGGATGAAAGCTCACATCACTCCAGGGGTTGGTGATGAAAATCATGTCGGCTATTGTTGTCATCAAGATCTTCAGGAGGAGGCATACCCAGGGAGGCAGCCTACAAATCGTGTACGTCAATGATTTGTAAGAAGAGGCGTCTGTTAAGAAGGGCAGACGGACTGATATTGTAGAGACAGTGCACCAAGTGAGGTGGATTCAAATTGCTTGCTGAAGAGGTTCTGCTGGTGAGACAACTATTCTGAACTGCAGGGTGTTACCACCTTTTCCATGGTCAGCTTCTCGCCCAAGGGTGTTTCCACCTTTTCTTGGAACGAGGCGTATTATGATAGGGAATTTCTTCATTTTCTCCCATAACAGTTTCGTTTGTTTTTCTTTTTTTTCTTTTGCTTTTTCTTTTCTTCTTTTTTTTCTTTTGTTTTTTTTTCTTTTTTCTTTTTTCTTTTTTTTTTAAATAAAGGAAATGGTAGAAATACCATATATCAGGACCAACCTCGCCACCGTTGTTGGATCAGACGAGAAAAGAACAATGTCGGGTTGAGATGTTTTTGCGAAAGGGTAGCAAAACGAGACCGCCTCATGAGGAGAATCATAAGGGCTATCAAAAGCACAACAAGAAGGACAATGCGACACCCAAAAGGGAAAGGGTAGGTCGACTGTGATTATCAAGTTCCCCAAGGAGAGAAGTACTTCTTTAGGCGATATGTATTAATCAAGAAAGGATCATCAGAGGCATCAACGGTCTGCACACCTGAACATAGCCGTTAGGATTGACGGCCAGTACCTTGTATAGACCCATCCACTATTGTTGGAGCTTGCCAGGAAACTTGCCAAATCTCGAATCATAGGCGAGAACAAGATCACCTTCTTTGAACTCCTTGTGCTTGATGAAACTGTCATGATAGGCCTTGCGTCGCGCTTGAGTGGTTTCCATGCACTATAGGGCCATCCGCCGTATCTCGTCCAAGCATTCCAAGTGTAGGAGACGACGTTGCAGTGACTCACTATCTCCCAAGAATTCTTTAACTGCCACTCGCAAAGAGGGCAATTCTAGCTCAACAGGGAAGACTGCTTCTGTACCATACACTAGCTGGAAAGGGGTCTATCTTGTAGCTGCCTTATAAGAAGTTCTGTACGCCCAGAGGGCCTCTGTAAGTCGATCGTCCCAGTCGCGACGATGTGTGGCAATCGTTCTTGTCAAAATCGATCAAAGGATATGATTTGTGACTTCAACTTGGCCATTGGCTCTGGGGTAATAGGGAGTGGACTTGCGGTGGCGGATCTTATACAGTTCTGTCAATTTCTCCATGATTTTGTTAAGGAAATGAGTACCTCTGTCACTTACCAGCTCAAGGGGACTGCCAAAACAGGTGATAATATTCTCATACATGAATAGTGCGACACTATTACGATCATCCCGCTTTAGGGCTTTAGCTTCACACCACTTTGTGGCATAATCCGTACATACTAAGATGTATCTGTTTTGCTTTCATCTGGTAGGTGGATCAATAGGACCCACGAAATCAATCCCCCACTTCTCAAATGGCTTTAGAGGAAGAATGGGTTGCAATGGCATGACACTTGTTTTGGTGGGTTTCCCCATTCGCTGACAAGCATCACATATTTTACAATAATCATATGCATCCTTGTGGAGGGTCAACCACCAGTATCTTGCTAACAGAGCCTTCCTGGCTGTCGCTTCTCCTGCTAAGTGTCCACCACATGGTTCTTCATGGCATGCTTTCAATACTATGCCAATTTCATCTCCTGCGACACATCTTCGCAGCACTTCATCTTTGCCTTTCTTGTACAATGCACCTCCTAGCAAGGTGTAGGGGGCTGATTCTAAGAGAAGCTTCTTCCTCTCACGACTTGAGATGCCAGGAGGATACTGTTGAGTTGCTAGGAGATTGGCTATGTCTACATACCAGGGAGTAACTATTTCAACTAGAAACAAGGAAGCGTCAGGAAGGTCTGGATCATCATGTTCCTCTTCTTCTATTTGAGGAATCTGTGATAGATGATCGGCTAAGACATGGGAACGGCCAGGCTTAGTGACTACTTCAAAGTCAAACTCCTGGAATAAGAGCAACCATCTCATCAGTCGTCCTTTAATATCTGCTTTGTTCATCAGGAATGACAGGGCCTCATGATCCACATAGAACTTGAAATGTGTGGACAATAGATAGTGTCGAAACTTCTCCAGCACAAACACCATTGCCAAGCACTCAAGCTATGTCACTGTATAGTTTCATTCCCTATCAGTAACCTTTCAGCTTGCATAATATATCGATTGATCTAATTTCGAGGGGCCCTTTTGACATAGGATAGTACCTAGCCCTTCTACAGATGCATCTGTGTGCACATGGAACTCCTTCGTCCAATCAGGAGGCTGTAAAATAGGTATTTGAATCAAGCACTATTTTAGGGTATTAAAGGCTTCTAGATAGTCACATCAATCCAAAGGAAGTCAGCTTCTTTTCTTAGGAGCTTGTGTAGAGAGGCTGCTTTAGTTGCAAAATGTGCAATAAATCTTCTGTAATAGCTCACATGACCAAGAAATCCTCTCAATTGCTTGAGGTTTGTTGTTGTTGTTAAGGCGGAAATCTTTTCAATCTTTGCCGGGTCTATTGCAATTCCTTGTGTAGAGACAATACGGCCCAAAAGAACTCCTGAGGAGACGCCAAAGACACATTTGTCGAGGTTGAGAGAAATCCTATACTCTCGGCATCTGTCAAAACATGACTCTAGGTGTCCCTAGTGCTCACGGATCAAGCTATAGACACAAAAGTCATCAAGATATACCTCAATGAAATCATGTAGATGGTTCTGGAAGGCAGCCATCATTACTCGTTGGAAGGTGGCAGAAGCATTATAGAGTCCGAATGGCATCACTCTGTAGGCATAGGTCCCCCATTCTGTGGTGAAGGTTGTTTTGGATTGGTCCTCTTCTGCGATTTGGACTTGGTTATATCCACTGAATCCATCCAAGAGGGAATACAGCTCATGGCCTGCCCCTCTGTATCCAACAGTTGGTCTATAAAAGGGATAGGGAAATTATCCTTCTTCATCTTCGAATTGAGCTTTCAAAAGTCAACACATATTCAAAGTTTCCCGTTTTTCTTGGGCACTACCACAATGGGCGAAACCCATTCACTGTTAGCCATGGGATAGATGAACTCTGCTTCAAAAAGTTTCAATAATTCGGCCTTTACCATAGCAGAGTAATTAGGATTCATCTGTCTTTGTCTTTGCCTTACAAGTTTGGCATCGGGATCTAGATCAATGTGATGTTGACATACTGTGGAATCAATCCCCTTTAGGTCTTTGTAAGACCAAGCAAACACATCTAAGTTCTCTTTAAGTAGGTCTCGCAGGACCACTAGTTTTTCTTCTGGAAGATTGAGACCCACTTTTAGGTGACGTTCAGTTCCTTCAGCATCCAGGAATGTTACTTGTCTTTCACCTTCCACTTCACAAATAAACGTCCAACAAATTGCTTCTGGATAGAGGTCTGACTCTTTCAAGAGAGTAGTATTCTTGTTTGATGTTCCACTAGAACCAGTATCCTCCTTCTGAACAGATGACGCATTCATCTTTTTAGGTTGCTGGAAGGGTATCAGAGCTTTGTTTGTTTCAGTGTAAGCGGTAATTTCTTCTAGACTTAGGGATTCATCTTCGAAGGATGCGTCCAGAAATGTCACATAGCACGGACCTGCTAGAGGTCGTGGCTTTGAGGACTTGGGCTTTTGTTGGCAGGGGATATCATCATCATCTTTTCTTTTGATTGAACAGTCAGGGCGACAAGAGCCACTAGTGAACTTAATTTTTATGCTTTTAATCCATTGCTTATACAGATTCTGCATACTTTGTGGTCCATTGACCAACCCAAACGGAACTATGGTCATTCCATCCAGTACCCTGAGATATTTGACCTCCGAGGTCTCTGTAGGGATATCAACAAGACCATCCTCTATCAGAGGGAATTCTTCATCCTCACTTTCATAGCCTACTTCATTTTCTTCCTCATCAGTTTCATCCTCATCCTCTGGAGGCTCTGACTCTACTTTTGTAGAGGCTCTGTATAGGAGAAGAACAGATCTTCTGCCTTTGCATGGCTTCTGCTTCTGTCACCACTTCTGACTCTACTTTTGCCTCTAGCTCTGGCTCTATATCTGTTATTGTCTCTGTAACTGTCTCTGTATCCGCTCTGTCTCTGTTCTATAGCCGCTCTGTATCTGCTCTGCCTCTGTACTGTCTCTGCTCTGTCTCTGCGACTATCATGTAACAGGGAGAACAGTACATCTATGCTTCTATTTCACTGTCAAAGGTGATTTCAGAAGTTAATTCTAATTGAGGTAGGAGATATTCTCCCATGGACAAGGATTTTACTTCCCTTGGCAGTTGGCTCACAATGCCCACTGTTAGGGACTGTGCCTCTGTTTTCTTAGGAAAGATTTTCTTAACAGCTTCTTCATCTCCTGATGTACCATCTGTTGCGTCGTTAGAGGAGTCAGTTATGACTTCAATGGATGTGGATCCATTGCCTTTTTGCGATCCATACAGCTTTAACACCGCTTTGTTGGGTCCTCTTCTTAGGGTTAGGGTTCCTTTGAACCAGTCCATCCTGGCTCTTGCTTCAAAAATCCAAGGTCTTCCCAACAGCAGAGGGTATGAAGTCCCATAAGAATTTGGTTTGACCACCAAATATGTCGGTCAATAGTCTTTTCCTGCAAGGGTTGTTTTTACATATGGGAGGATGCCCAACGGTTTGACTCTACTTTGGTCTGCCAATCTGATAAGCCACTGTGTAGATTGAATTCCTTGCAACCCTAAGTCCTTCATTGTGACATCCGTCATTATGTTTACTGATGAGCCTCCATCAATCAATGCATCTGAAATGAAGCATCCTTCTATCCATACACTAATCTCTGGGGTTCCAGGATCTAGGAAGGCATTAGCTACATCTACTTCCTTTACAGGCTCCGGGGCCTTATTGGTCTTGGTCGCTGTTGGAGCGATCCTTAATCTATGTCTTCGTGTCAAGATGCTTTTGAATCTCTTTCGACAGCTACGAGATAGCATCAGCAATTGCTGGAATGTTAAGTTTGGTTTAAAAGTGTCTAGGTCCTTGACCAAGTCATAATCTTTAATAGGATCCACAAGCTTCTCCAGCCGGCTCGAGAATGGGGCTACACCCATTTTCATCTTTCCTTTTTCTGCTAACAATTGCTGCATCGGCACTTCTTCTGTTTCTGGAAGTACTTCTATATCTTCTATCTCCTGGGCCTTTGGCCCTGTCTCTGGGACTGTCTCTGTATCCCTCTATGGCACTATAGTGCTCTGTACTGCACTGTTCTGTTCTGTACTGCTCTGTCCCTCTGTAGGTAGGTTGAACTTCACAGTCTTGGCAGGAGAGTCATTTCCATTCTGAACCACTGGTTCCTTCTTCTTGGTGCGCGTAACAGCAGCAACTTCCAACTCGACCAAATTGGAAGCAGGTTCTTGTACCTTCTGTTGGCTAATCAGTGGCATTGGCCTTTACAGGAGCTGGACTGGGATAGCCCTTTGCAGTGTGGCCTTCTCCTTTGCATTGACTGCATAAGGGCTTATAATCCACTAATCGTCTAGGGTTTAGACAATTTGGGGAGATATGTCCATTTTCTCCACACTTATAACATTCCACCTCTGATCTCTGACCACTGCTAGACTGTCGTCCTCTATAGCTTTAAGAGGGAAACCTCCTTGGATCAAAATTAGGACCAAACTCTCTAGGCTTTGATCCAATATCTTGTGTTGTCATTTTGGATTCTAGCAAGTTGAATCTTGCATTTTCATCCTTCTGTCTTCATTCATGCATCTCTTTCAGAGAGCAAATATCCTCTGTATGGTTTTTCCGCAAACAGTAGGAACAAAAGGCTCCAGGAATGGTTGGTTTTCGAGTACATTTAGTGGCTAAATGTCCCACTTGATGGCACTTTTCACACCAAGTATTAGAGCGCATCACATCTCTTCCAGCTCCCGCAAGAGTGGATATATTTGCGGTATTTACCTTCAGTGTCTGTAGCTGTTCTGTAATCACATCCAGAAGCTCTTTCTTGATACTTGCAACTGAGTTGGATAAATAGTCCTTCAGATTTTCACAACCTGAAGTGCTTGTTGTAAGGTTTTGGGAAGCTTCTGTAATTACTGCATACACTGGTTGGATAGATCCAGAAGGTCCTCTGTTCTGGCTCTGATTCAGAGCTCCTGTTGAAACTTGGGGTTGTTGATTCCAGTTGGTAGGATTCCCTGTTGTTGCTTTGCCATTGGAGGAACTGTTTGAGGCCACTGTTGTTGTGGTTGAACCATCATTTGAGGCACTGTCGTCTGTGGTGACCACACTGGATTAGGTGCACTATACTGCGGCACTGTTTACATCTGGGGATAGTGGTAGGGAACTGTCCCTGGGACTACATTTGGTGGGTATACCATTCCAGGCATGGGAGGAGGTAAGACTCCTCTTCCTGGAGTCATTGACAGCCTTGCTTCAACTTTGTCATACAATCTTGCACCTTCCACTACAGCTTGTAGATTGACTGGTCTTCTCAATTCCACAAACTTATGAACTTCTGGTTGTAGGCCCCTAAGAAACACTCCTTCCTGGATACCTTCGTCCAAATGGTGGTTAGTCCATCTCTTCAGGATGGATTCCATTCGCGAGACATAAGCTTCTACTCTTTCTCTAGAGGACTGACTTAAATTCATGAACTCCTCTCGCATTTCTCTCTTCAAAACCTTCTCGCCTGAATTTAGTAAGGAAGGCCAACTTCAAGTCGTCCCATGTGCCAAAAGTTCCTACTGCTTGTCTCTCATATCACTGAAATGCCATGCCCTTGAAAGTGGCAAAGAATATTGCTAACCAATGCTCAGGGGTTCTGGCATTGTTAGCCACACATGCTAACATGAACTCTGCTATATGAAGATCAGGGTCTTCATTGTACTCTCCCTTAAAAACTGGCAATGGGACTACATTTGCTGGCCTGTCATCAAATTTCCATGACGAATCTGACTAGGAAGGGGACCTTGAGTTGCCATGGGGACTTCTGTAAACAGTGCTTTTAGGGCGTCAAAGGAGGCTTCTGTTGCGAGCTCGTTCTCAGCTTTGATTTTTGCCTTCTCTCTTCTCACGTACCTCTGGACTCGTTCCAATGCTTGTCTCTTTATTGCATCATTCATCAGGGGGTTGGCTTCAACCAGTTGTCCTGGACTCAACAGGATAGTATCAAAGAGGGCTTCAGTCTCTGAGGGATTCTCTGGTCAACATCTCCTCTAATTCCTTCTTCTCAACATCTCTGAATTCAGCTTTCAAACCACTATAGAGGGGAAGATATTTTGTTGTGAAAGTATCAAAACACATTCTTCTTAGGATTGTTGTTACGTCATTATAATAATGCCAGCTTCTGAGAGTTTCAATAGTGTATGTTGTGAAAAACACTTTGTCTACCAACTTTCAGTGGGTTGCTAATTGGACAAACAAAAGATTATCAGTGTCAAGATTGTGAAAGAGAAGGAAGGAGTCTCACTTGAAGCTTTCTTGATTGCACAATGGGGGAATACACACAAGGGTGGAGGCTGAAAACAGTTTTCCTCTTCTTAGTTGTGTAAGCCAAAAGAATTCTAGTACAAAGAAATAGAAGAACCCTATATATGGGTCTCAAACCAAACTCAACTAACTAAGGTGGCATACTAACTGAGCCACGAACTAGAGTAGATAAGGATAGCTATCATGTAGCTATTATTCATGGGCGGTGTACCAACCGCGTCTACAACTGACAAGTCGGTGACATAAATACACAACGGTCACCCTGGCGTATCACGAGTGGAGCTCGATATCTCAACACTCCCCCTCGAGCTCAATCCCAATTCCTGCACACCAAGCAGGTCTCCGAACTTGCGCAGCTTCTCTACGCCCAATGCCTTCGTGAATATGTCAGCTACCTGATCCTCTGTGCTGACATAAACTAGATCAATAAGACCTAGTAAAACCCTCTCTCACACATAGTGATAATGCACCTCAATGTGCTTTGTTCTAGCATGATAGACTGGGTTATTTGCCAAGTGTATACTACTCATGTTGTCACAATAAATGACAACTGGCCCATCTATAGACTGATGCATATCATAAAGTAGCTTATGCAACCAAGCTACCTCACATGCAGCCATTGCTGCACCCCTATCTCAGCCTCTGTGCTCGACAAGGCAACTGTAGGCTGTTTCTTGCTGCTCCAAGTGACTACAGCACTCCCAAAAGAGAACACATATCCACTGGTAGATCATCTATCAGAAATACTACCAGCCCAATCAGCATCAGTGTATCCATGCAACTGTATCTGAACCCCAGTCTCATAAAATAGTCCATATTGCAATGTGGACTTCACATACATGAGTATGCGTCTAGCCGCATCCAAATGTGGTTTCCTTGGAGCCTGCATAAACTGACTTACCAATCCAACAGCATAGCTCAAATCTGGCCTGGTAATAGTCATATAAATCAAACTTCCTACTATGCGTCTGTACATAGTAGGGTCTTCTAGAAGCTCACCTACATCTGTGCTCAGCTTCACATTCTACTCCAAAGGAACTGAAATAGGCTTACAGCCTGTCATCCCATATTTGAATAGCATGTCCAATCCATACTGCCTCTGCAAGAGCTGTATCCCACTTGGTGATCTAATCACCTCAATGCCCAAGAAATAACGCAGCTCTCCCAAATCCTTCATCTCAAACTTCTGCTTCAATAGCATTTTCACATGAAGGATGTCTTCATCACTGTCACCTGTCATAATCAAATCATCAACACAAATGACAAGTAGCATAATACCTTTCTCTGTTTTTCTCACATAAAGTGAGAAATCTGCCTTGGAAATCCGAAAGCCAATAGTGACAAGATACTGTCCTATCTTGTCAGACCATGCTCTAGGTGCTTGCTTCAAGCCATACAAGGCTTTCTTCAACCTGCAAACAAACTCAGGATGAATAGCATGCACATAACCTAGTAGCTGCTCCATATAGACCTCTTCTTGTAAATCACCATGCAAGAAGGCATTCTTTACATCCATCTGATGTAAAGACCATCCCTTTGATGCAGCCATAGCAATGACTGCTCTTATGGTTGCCATCCTTGCAACCGTACTGAATGTTTCTTCATAGTCAATGCCATATGTTTGTGCATACCCCTTGACTACTAATCTTGCCTTGTATCTGTTCACAGAGCCATCTGCATTGTACTTCACCTTATAAACCCACTTACAGCCAATTGCATTTTTACATTTAGGCAAAGGTACCAATTCCCATGTAGCATTTGCTTCCAAGGCATCCATTTCTTCATCCATGGCTTTCTCCCATTTTTCTTTTCCCATGGCTTGCTCAAAAGAAGTGGGTTTTGGTTCCTGTATCACTTTGACCATATACGCATAGTGAATGGCTGTAAATCCATCATATTTCAGTCTATCCACAGGATACCTAGCTCTCGTAGACCTGCGCAAAGTAGGTTCACTCCCAGGTGCTCTCAAAACATCCCTGGTCTTCCTTACTCTAGGTGTAACGATAGAAGGAATACCCAACTCATCATCAATGCTCTGTTCTGAGCCACTGGATTCACCATCCACATAAGAGTGACCTGCATTCACATCAAACATGGGCTGATCAACCTTCTCTTTTCCTTTTCGTGATACCTGCATACCACTATCTACATTACTTTGAGAAGATTCTCATGATCTCAATATGCCTGTCCATGGTGAAGAATGTGAACCACTGCTAGAGGACGCTCCAAGTCCACTAATATTTTGTGACTGCTGCTGTGAATTCTGTGCAGCATTACCATTTTGTGCATCTACATCATCAATCACATTTACTGGTTTATACCAGCTACTCATCTCATCAAAAATAACATCTCTGCTCACTGTAAACTTACGAGTAGAAGGGTTATAGCATCTATACCCTTTTTGCTGAGAGTAACCAATAAAGATGCACTTCTCAGCTTTTGGATCCAACTTGGATCTCAACTCATCTGGCACATGTACATAGGCAATGCAACCAAAAATTTTCCAATGAGAAATATCTGGTTTCCTACCAGTATACCTCTCCTCTGGAGTCATTCCATGTATTGCTGCAATGGGAGTCCTGTTCATTATGTAGACTGCTGTAGCAACTGCTTCATCCCAATAAAAATCTGGCAAGTCTTTTTCATTGAGCATGGCACGAGATACCTCTCCAATATGCATGTTTTTTCTTTCTGCAATTCCATTTTGTTGTGGGGTATGACTGCATGAATATTGCTGCTTTATGCCATGCTCCTGCACGAACCTTGCAAACTCATTTGAGAGGTACTCTCCCCCTCCATCTGACCTTAGGTATTTTATTTGTAGGCCTGTTTCTTTTTCAACCATAGCTTTAAGGGTTTTGAAATACCCAAAAACTTCACTTTTCTTTTTTATAAAATACACCCAAACTTTTCTGCTATAGTCATCAATAAAAGTGACAAAATAATGACAGCCTCCAAGAGATGCAGCTTTAGTAGTCCACACATCAGAGTGGATTAATTCCAATGGCTTCTCACTCTCTTGAACATGTCTAGGAAATGGTTTCCTTGCCTGTTTTCCAAACTGACAGGCTTCACATACCTTATATATTTCTGCAACCTTGAATTTAGGTAAACCTGCAACAATATTTTGGACCTGCATTGATTTAAGTCACTGTACATTAACATGACCAATGCGTTTATGCCAGATATCAATATCTACAACTACACCGGTCCCATGTGCAAACATTGTTGCACTCAATTCAGACATGTCTGCATCCAATGTAAACATTCTGCCCTTCTTCTTTCCTTTTGCTATCAAGCGGCCTTTATTTTTCATATCCTCAACAAAGCATCCATGAGGATTAAATCTGACCTGCAAGCCCTGCTCAACCATTTGACCAATAGAAACTAGATTCTTGGTGATATTCGGGACATGAAATACATCGGACAGGTATTTCTTTTTCCAATCCTGCATAGACAAAGGAATTTTTCCAATCTGCACAATAGGATGTGCAGTATCATCACCAGTCTCCACAAATCCTGGTTTTTTCATTTTTCTTGCATCCTCCATCCATTCTGCATGACTTGTCATATGGTTTGATGCACCTGAGTCAACATACCATACATCATTGCTTTCTTCTACACTTGTCACAGAATTGTTCATATGCTACACCATAAATAAGTGCTCATTTCTGTCATCACCCTGTCTACTAGAAGATGCATAATTCCCTTGTTGCAGTTTTCCATTCATGATGTCATTCTGCTTTTTATAGCAGTCTTTAGCCATATGACCCATTTTACCATAGTAGTAGCATTCAACATTACTGTTTGCATTTTGGCCTCTTTGCCATACACCACGACCTCTTTGGCTCCCCCTGCCTCTAGAGTTACCACGTCCTCCTCCATAGGACTGGTTTTCTTGAGTTTGCTGCATATTCTGATTTCTACCACGGCCTCCATATCGGCCTCCTCTACCTGTGCCTCTACCTCTTCCAGCATTTGAGTAGAAGACAGCTTCTTTTGAAGTTCCTCCTGAAGAAGATGCACCACCATTTCTCTGCTCCTCAGAAATTAGAAGAGCAATCAACTCCTCAAAATCAGGAAATCTTTTACGGACGAAAATGGATGTTCGGAACTGTGCATAATCCTTTTCTAGACCATTCAAGGTCATAGAAACTAAATCATCATCTTCCACTGGCGACCCAATGAAACCAAGTGCATCTGCAATCTTCTTCACCTTCATGTGGTAGTCATTGATGCTCATATTGTCTCTTTGCACATTATGCAACTCTTGCTTGAGCTGCATTTTCCTGGCTTGCGTATTTGTGCTATACATTTTTGACAAAGTATCCCATGCCTCCTTTGGCGTACTTGCATCTTGAATATGCACAATCATAGAGTCTGAAATGCTGATAGATAGCCAGTACATAACTTTTCTGGCTCTCTCATGCCATGCTTTAAATGCCTGCATTTGCTGTTGATTGGGAACATCAGGAAGAACTGGTTCTTCTTCATTTCCTGCAATAATTTCCCAATATCCTTTTCCCATAAGGAAATTTGTCATTCTAAACTTCCATGCTTGGAAGTTGTTCTTGTCAAGCTTTTCAGTGACAATCTGTGAGAGAGAATCAGACGCCATTACAGAACACTGTAAAAATTTATGTCACTGCAAAGAACACAGCTTCAGCCTCACAAAGGCAAATCTGCAAAACTGACGAAAGTGGTATTTGACCACACAGTCACTTCCTAGTGACGATTTTGCATCAATAGGCAACAGGGATGATTCTGTAACTCCCAATATCTCTGCGCACAAGCATACGATGCAATTTCTACAGTAACTTTTCACGGACCTGTAGAACAGTGGCTGCACAGCATAAAACTGTGCATTTTTCTAAGTGCGTGCAGAAAACTTCCGCCTCCAAAACAGGCCCCGAAATGGCCTCAAATCAAAAAAACAAGGTCGCCATGGGCTAAAGCCCTCACCCGTAGCATATACTGCCCTCTTGCTTCACCGCGAAGGGCGTCTCAACCTGAGACAATGCACTCCTGCACTTTTCGGCTGTGCTACCTACAGAGATCTGCTCCCAAAATAGAAAATGAAAGCAACACTGCTCCTCTTACCAGAACACCGCGAGCTTGGCTTGCTTTCTCGAGCTCCTTACCACGAATAAGGCTCTGATACCATGTCGAGATTGTGGGAGAGAATGAAGGAGTCTCACTTGAAGCTTTCTTGCTTGCACAATGGGGGAATACACACAAGGGTGGAGGCTGAAAACAGTTTTCCTCTTCTTAATTGTGTAAGCCAAAAGAACTCTAGTACAAAGAAATAGAAGAACCCTATATATGGGTCTCAAACCAAACTCAACTAACTAAGGTGGCATACTAACTGAGCCACGAACTAGAGTAGATAAGGATAGCTATCATGTAGCTATTATTCATGGGCGGTGTACCAACCGCATCTGCAACTGACAAGTCGGTGACATAAATACACAACGGTCACCCTGGCGTATCACGAGTGGAGCTCGATATCTCAACAATCAGTGCACCAAGCATCCCATGTATCTTGCTATTGAGCATCTACGAACAAATTCCAACTCTTTTCCTTCTTGTTTTTGTGAACCTCTACAGACCAAGACTCCTGAAGCTTCTTCACAATCTCCCACTTGATGATGTCTGAAAACTTCTCAATGAATGCCAAATCTTCCATGGATGGTCATTCTCTATGTTTCTTCTTTTCAGTTTATTCCCAAACAGTTTGCCACCAAGATGCAAGTTTCTGATGCTTCAACAGGAAGAGGAAACAATCCACCACATAGAGCATGCATCATGATGGTAATATGTTTTCGCCATTGTGGGATGAAATTCTTGTGGAAAGTGGATTTGATAATGAGAAACTCCAACTCTTCAGTGGAAGAAGGAACTTTACAAACATCCATTGAATTCTTCTCTTCGTGGCAATGCCATTTCCTTCATTTTTAGCCTCTTCTGGTGCTTGTTGATGGAAAGCTTCCCCGGCTGCGCACCAAAAACATGAAGCCCCAAGAGGAACACTAAGGAAAAGGGAATTCTCTTGCAATAAATCTATCTTGTAACATCAACAAGCTTTTATTTCTTTCTTTTGATCATCAAAACAAAGAAAACAGCAATTCTTCACGCAACATCATAGTAGATTTCTCCCACGGATTTGATAGAATCAACCATAATCTTCAACATCTTCACAAAATTCTTCAATATAACAAAGAACACAAAGGAATATACCATCTTTGAATGGAAATAAATCACATATTATTCTTCTTCAATGTCTTCATAGTTCTCTCTCTCAATCTCTCATATACAGTTACACTGTTTTGATAGATTTGACTATCTCTAACTCTCTCTCTCTCTCTCTCTCTCTATCAATAGTACATCATATCTTCACTAAAATTCTCTCATAATAACCCTCAATAATCCTTCTTAGGTTGTGGATGCACCCCCAAGAGGTATGTCTGATATGAAGAGTCACCAGAGCCACTACAGTGTCTTTTCACAGCTCACTACTGTCACTATCACTTAGTCTTCTCTTCAGTCTTGAGCAGTTGTTTCTTCCACTTGTTTTAGCTCTTTTGAACTTAGATTAATCCTTTTCAAATGTTAGAAAACTTTTCCAAAGTCACACATACATTCTACAGAACACCTATAGAAGGTCTACAGAACTGTCACAGTACAGCACCAGAACAGCTATAGTACAGTTACAGTACAGAGACAGAGCAAAGACAGAGGCTCTACAGAGGGTCATCAAAACCTCATAACTCATACTCAAACCATTCCAAACTCTCAAAAACTATTCAATAAGCTTTCAAAAGATCTCAATCTTCATCAATCATCAATCCATGCTTCATACAGAAGATAATCAAAATAAAACAAAAGCTATACAAAAGGTATACATAACCAATCAGAACATCACAGAACCTCATATCTCCACTGATAATCATCATGAACTTCTAAAACATAATCAATATCATCCAAAAAACTCTCAAATGCTTCCCTTACAACCATACATCACTCTAAATCCATCAAAAATCAATCATTCAGACCTCAAAAACAACAAAAATCAGTCAAATTTTCAGTCTTTTTTCACTCTCAACACCTATATTAATTCAAAAAACTCGAGATAGGTATTTGTGATTCAAAGAAAAAACCTTACTAGCCATTAGAGAAAACCCTGTAACTCTTTCCTATTAAAACTCAAAGAAACTAGTCATCCAAATCCTTCATGCCAAAAGACACTTGCTATGCATAATTTTCAAGGATATTACATTGTTACACTCTCGGAAGACCAAGATGGAAAAGATGAAAAATCAAAAATGGAATACAGTCCTAAGACAAAAGGAAGATGAAGAAAAAAGGCACACTCAAAAATTTTTGAAGACACGAAGAGTGCAGGAAAAAGTGTCAAATGTAAAAGGAAGCACACAATAATAAGTATACCTTACTATGTTGGCAAGAAAAGTGCTAGGCACATTACAATTCATTTTGTAAAAGAGTATCGGGCTCTCTTCTATGCAAGTTGTGAATAATGAGAGGCCCAGTTTGAGGCCTATGCTAATAGGTAGGAGAAGAAAAGAGAGTAGAGGAATGGACAAAGGCTGGACAAAAAATGGAATGGCTACCCAAGGAGGCAATAGGCATGTATAAAAGTCAAGAAATGAATGAAAAAGCTTACTCTTGCGTATGGCCAAACTTGTTCACTTCTTTCTTCTTGCTCTCTTGCTTCCTTCTTGTGTATGAGAGAGGGAGACAGGGAAGTGAGAGAGAGAGAGTATATGTGAGAGAGTGAGGGACCTTGGAGAAGCTCTTCTTCTCCTCTCTTCATCTTCATATTCTTCTCTTTCCCTTCTTGCACACATGATTATGGAGATTGAAGCTCAGAGCTTGGAGATAGAGCTTGGTTGAGGGCGCATCTTGAATTGTGGAGCTATAAGAGGATTCATGGGGGAGGAGGTACTCGATTGGATTCAAAGGTAAGCTCACTACATTGGTGTTTGGAAGAGTATGCATGGCTATGTGAGAGGTAGCCATAGCTCTTGGCTTGAAATGCTTGAAGCAATAAGCGGTCCATGGGTCTTGGTGGTGGTTTGCTTGCAAGAGCGACAACATTTTGGTTTCGTTGCCAGGACAACGGATTCAAGCTTGAAACACTATATTAGGGAATTTTGCAATTCTCATATAGTTTGGGAATTTCCAATATAGTTAATATTTTGCCACATGATTAAATCTTGTCCCCTTAGTTGAAACTGGAGTATACCACCCTAATTACTATATAGGTTGTCTTTCCAAGTCTCACTTTGAAGCATGGGTTAAGATTTGGCCACATAGCCAAATATTTACCCCTTATATTTGAAAGTGAGACTTGGGAGATTCCCAAATTCTCTAATATGGTATTTGGAGTGCTTCTGTGCTCCAAATCAAGTGGTGAAGGGCCTTGGATAGCCACTTAAATACTCAAAAGGGCACCCTTCGTCCGAGTTTGATTTTGAGTCCGAGTTTCACCACTCGAATAGCTACTTACCTTTAGAATCCCACTCGGATAGCCAAATCTAAGACTCAGATGGTCGAGTTTAAGACTCATACATGTCATATCTAGAATCTTATTTGACTATTTTCTGCCACTTTGAGACCTATTAGGATCTACTACCAGCTATCTAGTAGCCAAGGTGGAATTTGGACCAGTAGAAGAGACCATAGAGTTGTTTGTACTCAAAAACCTTGAGCTAGCAGTCCAAGAGTGACTAAAATGATTGATCATCACCGCTGCCTTGGATAGAGACCTAAGTTGACCCACTTAGATGAGACCACCTATCACAACCCGTGGACCCAAAATCAACTGTTAGGAGTAATCAAAACCCACTCAAAAAAGCTGCAATGGCATGAAATTGATTGGATACAGTTGAATTCATCAAAGATTACGCTCTACATTGTAGACATTTAAGCACATGTGAAAGTTGGAAAGCCTGATTTCGCACAACTCAGATCGAGTTGCACTACTAGTGTTGTACATTTGTAAATGTTGGGTTAACAAGGAACACACTAAGGGGGATTAAGCTAAAAACAAACCCATTAGTAGGAGTGCAACCTTCAAAATCAGACAAGTGACCCAAGACACAAGAAACAAAGACCTAGAGAAGATAAAACCATCAAACAGTTGAGGGGAGGAAAGACTAGCCAAGATTAGGGATATATCTTTAGTCAGCCTAGTTAACCTCATAAAACACTAGTGTGTCAAGAGACAACCACCATGGTAGGTACCAACTCGAATGAGAATGACCTTGACCTTAACGTGGTAGAGTACCCAGATGACATTTGTCGACTTGTCACACAGTATGACCTGAGCAAACAAGTATAGCATATCATGGAAGACTAGTAGCCAATATCATAGCTGACCTTAAGGAGGAGAGGAGACTAGGAAGATAGCATTGCAATGCATTGCAAGGCTATAACCAAGAGCTTTGAAAGGGCTTAGAGGTTGTGCGAGAAGAGAGAGCTCAATGAAATTCACATTATCCTAGCCATCTTAAGCAGGAACAGAATGGGAGGCAATGCTAATAGGGAGAGAGCCTTAGAGGCTGACCTTACAATGAGAGCAAGCTACTCATGAAAATATTTCTAGACGATACCAATGTTGAGCAAAGTGGGGAATCCTTGGCGGCATCATTGTTGGCCAATCCAGGGTATATCTCATCTTATTGCCCTAAAAAGGAGTAAGCAAATAGAGAGAAGGCAGACTTGAGGTGTCTCGAATGGGGAGTCACACATCTATTCACCAATTGCCCTAGGTGAAAACCCTCCATTAGCTTGGCAATCGTACCATCTATGCCACTCAAACTCTTTTTTGTCGAGTCACTTGACAACAATGCCACACCTATCCCCATAAATGTCATGACATGAGCTCAAACAAAGCAAGTTGGTATCTCATTACCTGGACCTAGTAACATCGATGCATCCTCTATAGGGGAGAAGAGTCAACAAAGGAGGAAAAAGAGGACCGAGGTGAAAAATGACACTCAATATTGAGAGCGAGACCACATTAACAAAGGGAAAACAAGTCATTGGATGCTCAAGCAAAAATATATGCTCCTAGGTAGAGAGAGAAGGAAAGTGCTAGAGTCGGAGAGTACCTTGACCCCAACCAACAACTAAAGGATGTGGATAAGGTCAAGGAATGGATAAAAGAAGCGCAAGCTTACTTGCAAGATGCTGAAGCTATTGTTGAGGAGGACGAGATTAACAAACCATGAGTTCACCAGTCTCTTTCACGTACTTGAGAGTAGGAAAGGCAGCATTACCACAAGAACATATGTATAGGCAAAATGGGGATGCCATGAATTGGCAAACAACCCAAGAGCATTGGCAAGGAGCCCATGAAGCTGAGGGAAAGATGGATGGAAATTTTCTAGCCACCCTAATAACAACTCCGATGACATAGTCACTAGGAGAATTGCTTAAGTAAAACCCCACACTATGGCAAGAATTGAAGTGATAGGTAGAAACAAAGTAATAAACATAAACTACAAGACTTGTTGAATCACGACGTCATGATACACATACCAAGCCTAATGCTAAATCCAATGTCTAGTTTCCCATAAGTGAATGCCTTTTGGGAAGGCACTGAGATGCATGCAATCTTACCTATCATTGCCCTAGGAGATACTATACGAAAGGGGATAGTAGACATAGGAGTAGGGGTTAGTGTAGTTAGCCATGCAATCCTGCAAGCTTGGGAAAACCCACCAGTAAAGTCCTAAAGGATTGGCCTCTAAAGATAGCGGGAATCCAATTCTCCATGAACTTCATAGTCATGAAGGGAGTGGATTATGATATCCTACTAGATAAGCCTTATATGAGGAATGCAGGGTGATAGATGACTGGGGTAATAGCTTGATACTCTTAGGTAATAGATCAGAACCAGTCCAAGTAGAGATGGACACTTGGAAAACTGCATCAATGGACCTAGATGCCATCTCTACGCCATGCTAAAGGTTGACTCAAGGGATAAAAGCAATTATGGACCTATAACAAGGTACATTCCTTGTCCTCAAGATGATCGTGACTGGATGCACGTGTTGGAAAATCATTGATCTCCCATTCTCAAAGGATGAATATAGGCAAGCTATAGATTCGGCTAGTAAGGCCAACAAAGCCATAACCCCTAACCTACCCAAAGTGCCCTTGTGCATGATGGCCAGGAGTCCTATCAGCCAACCAATTCCAATCACCTATCATGTCCAAACTAACAAATTGGAACTCCACAGAATCCTTGAGTACCTATCAAATGAGCTAGCTAGCAACCCAGCTGCCAATTTAAAGCCCCTCGAGTATCTTATGGAAAGCAAAGAGTGGCAATGGACTAAGATGCATGACTTAAACATGTCATATAACTGGACTCTCATGACAAGAGAGACAAATCTTGAGAATAAAAACCCTACGAGCGGCTCATAGAGTCCAAGTATGAGGATTCTGATGATGAGTATGAATACTAATATTCCATCACAGCAAGGAAAGCAAAGAAGAAGTAGAGACCATAGAATATGACACGGATGGAAGAGTGATTGAGCAAATCAAAGCAAACAGTAAATCCCGAGAGGTCAACATGTTTAGAGTGAGCAAAGGAGTTGCAAAGGTAGATTGTGATCAAGCTTGGCTAGAATGCCTAGAGGTGGTAGATTATGAGTGAGTGAGATTAGTTTAGCCTTGCATCCACCATTATTTGAAGTGGAGTCAGCTTCAAACTTGCAGACCACCAAGGGAAGATAGCCTCTTCCAATAAGGATGGCGATTAGAACTCCACCTTAGAGGTGAGCTCTGATAGTGACCCTAAACCACCTTGGACCAAATGCACCACCAAGGGCAACCTCCCAATCCACCTAAGGTGTAGGAGGCTAAAGGAGAAGAGAAAGAAATAGTCAAAGTCTTCAAAAGTTGAATGGCAGAAGAAACCCCAAGACCTACCTAAGCGCTTTACGAAGTTCAAGAAGGGTGATCGAATGGTAGTGTTAGTAGGAGCCAAATGGAAAGGACAAGCAAGTGAACCCATAAGGAGATCAACTTGGCGAGGGAAGAGGACAAGCCTCAACCCGTGTACATAGTAGATGACCTAACTGAGGAGAACTTGCCAATGTGTGTGCATGGTCCTTAGATGAGCTGTGTGCATGGTCCTTAGATGAGCTGAAGGGAATAGATTCGAGTATCGTGACTCATAATATTCCCATGACCCCCGAAGTAGTACCAGTCAAGAAATGACCATACGCAATGAATCATAAGCATGCATACGCTGTAAAGAAAAAGATTGATAAGCTATTGAAGGCAGGATTCATTTATGAGATAGAGTACACATACTGGGTATCACCCATAGTTATTGTCATGAAGAAGAATGGAAAGATTCAAGTGTGTGTAAACTATAAGAAGGTCAATGCATCTACAAACAGAGACAGCTACCTGTTACCATATACTAAGCACATGCTAGAGAGAGTGGCATAAAAGCAAGCCTACAGTTTTCTAGATGGCTTCTTAGACTATAACCAAGTGCAAGTCCATCTAGATGATAGACACAAGACGGTGTCCGCCACCGAATGGAAGGTGTTTACCTACATAGTCATGCCATTTGGGTTAACTAATGCCCCTATTACCTTCCAGTACCTCATGTGTGCCATCTTCAAGGACATGCTTAGAAAATGGTTGGAAGTTTTTTTCAATGGTCTATGCATCCACACGAATTGGTGGGAAGAGCACTTAGAAAAGCTGTGAATAGTCTTTGAATGGTGTCGGTAGTAATAGGCCTCTCATTGAATCCCTTAAAGTGCCAATTTTGGGTGAAGCACGATTGTACTTTAGGGCATTTTGTGTCGAGGAATGGGATAGCCATAAACTCCTCGAAAGTCAAGGTAATTATAGACCTTCCCCCTCCAACCAACTTCAAGGGAGTTCAATGTTTCTTAGGCCACACAAGATACTACCAACAGATTGTGTTGAACTAGCATTGATTGCTAGACCTTTGTATAACCTATTAATAGTATTCGAGTGGACCGAAGAATGTCAACAAGTCTATGAAAGGCTTAAATAGGCTCTAATTTCAACTCCTATCTTAAAAGCGCCAGATTGATCCATTACCTTCCATGTGCACATTGATGCATTAAAGTTTGTCGTGGGAGCAGTGTTGTGCCGACTTGGAGAATATAATCTAGACTATCTGGTGAGCTTTGCTAGTAGACAACTCACTGATACGGAAATGAACTACTCCACAATAGAGAGGGAAGGTTTAGCCATGTTGTTCATCACATAGAAGTTTAGACATTATTTTCTAGCGACACCCTTTACCTTCTTTGTGGATCATCAAGCGTTGCTTTATCTTATGAATAAACCCTTCACAGTAAGATGCATTGCTCAATGGTTACTTCTACTTTTGGAAATTAACTTCTTTATGGTTGTACGCAAGGGAAAACAACACTATATGACAAATCACGTCCCGCATGTCCACAAGAGAAGCCACTAGAAAGAGAATTAATGATGACCTACCAAATGCACATCTTTTTAGAATGTCTAGCAAATAGGATTTGTTTAGAGCAGACCTCACACCATATTGGGCAAATGACATAGTCCACATCCTTGAGAACAAATTGTCGGAATGACCCATATAAAAAGCTAGGTTAAGGAGACTGATCTTGAAAATCCAACCCTATCAATTGATTATAGGTCAATTGTATTGGTTAGGACAAGATGGACTCTTAAGGAGATGTATTTGCAAACACGAAATGTATGATGCACTCAAAGAAGCACATGGTAGGATTGCTGGAGGACATTTAAGTGAAGACACCACATCACACAAGGTGCTCCAGTCTTAATTGTGGTGACTAATGTTATTCCACGATGTAGCTAAGTTTGTGAAGCACTATGATGAGTGACAATGGACCAAAGTTCCTATTCTTAAGGATAAAATGGAGTTGAGCCCACTGATCGCACACCCACCATTCAAACAATGGAAAATCGACTTTTTTGGTCCAATCGGCCCTGCAACACAGTACTCTCAAGCCAAGTACATCATTATTGCCACAAACTATCTCACCAGGTGGATAGAAGCTCGATCAACTCACAAAAATGATGCTAGGATTAGGCCAAGTTCCTTTGGGAGCAAGTAATCTCGTGATTCAATTGTCCCATAGATTTGGTTAGGGACCAAGGCACACACTTCATCAATGAAGTGACCACTCACTTATTATCCACCTTCTTAATAATCCACAGAAAGTCCTCACCATATTATCCTCAAGTCAACCGTCAAGCTGAGTCCACGAACAAGATCTTGGTGATTGTCCTAACAAAGATAGTCTCTGCTTCACACAATGATTGGGACAGTAAGCTCATGGCAGCTTTGTGAGCATATGGAATGGACCACAAAACAGCAATAAGAGGACAGACTCCATTCAGATTGACTTATGGAACTAAAGCTATTCCATTAGTAGAATTCTTTCTTCCAAGCTTGAGAATAGCAATCCAAGAGAGATGTGAGGGCCAAGAAGCATAGAAAAATCGATTACTGGAGTTGGAATACCTATTTGAGACTCGTCTCATTGCAACCAATACTCTAATCTATGAAAAGGCACAATGCAAGAGCTAGTTTGACAAACACGTCAAACAACAAGACTTTGTATAAGGAGACCTAGTCTTGATGTACTCTGTCAGGGAACACAAGCAGAAAAAGAAATTCAGGGAGTTGGGACCTTTCAAGGTTCGCAGTATTAGTAGAACAGGCAATGTGGAACTCGAGACCTTAGAGAGGGAGGGCATAGGCTTTTTCAATGGAAGTCGCATCAAAAAGTATTACCCTCTGTCACATCCACTTCATGAATCTCTAATGATAGATCCACCGACGAATGTGAGAGTTACAACCATCACAGAACTAAAGGAGAAGGATGAGGAAGTAGTAGCACTAGCCTACATGCAAATAACCATAACCACCCAAAAGGCATACACCCTTGATGCACTAATTGATGAGGGAGCCGACTCAAATATCTTAACGCATGAGCATTGGACCGCCATGGGTCAATCCCAATTGCAACCAACCAATGAAAAACTTAGCCTATTTGGGAGGCCATCCTATCCACTCTTAGAAAAATGCAAACTAATGGTTTCTATAAAGACTAAGAGCCTACACATCATCTTTTATGTGCTAGCTAATGAGCAAAGCATTGGTAAGGAATCATTGTTGGGGCACGTGTTCAAAAAACAAGATCATTGTAATGTTGACTATGAGTCGTAGCACATCCACCTTGCTATTGGTAATGTTAGAATAGTAATGGCTTTCAGAAAGGGCATCAGGGCCACCCAAAGGCCTATAGTGCCATCGGTAGCTAAACCTAGTGTCAACCCTAAGGAGGGAAGTAGTACACCACAACATACGCCCATTGCAAAGTACCAATGGCCTCTAAAAACCATACCCAAAGCCACAGACCAAACGCTTGAATGGGTTCCAGCACATGGACCATAACGTTGAACTCATAGTTCCATGCCTCAAACTCTAGGCCTAAGCGACAAAGTTGGCACTCGTATAGTTCACATGTGACCAAGCAACATTGGGTTCCAAAAGCCCTATTGCAAGCCCAAGGCTACTATGAAGGCAACACCTTGATGTGGCTACCCGAACTCTCTAGTGCCATGTCTGATTCTCAATCTCATGTCCCAAAAACCAAGACCCAAAAACGTCAACTGAAATAGGGGAGGAGAAAAGTCAAAAGAAAGGAATCTCAATCCATGCGTGTTCCAATAGTCTATCGATCCAAAGCTTAACCAAGAGTCCATGAGCAACCACTCATGCATGAGCTCCTACCTAATGACTCTAAGGTGAACACCACTGCAAAACCTAACGACAAAGCTTCAATTGAACTTCAAATTACTCAAGCCAAGATTACCACACCCACTGAGAATCCCAAGTGGAAGTACCACACATCAACTTGTCTAGTTCCCAAGTCAATAGTAGGCCCTTAGGCCATCGTAGCAATGACGACCTATTCTTGAAGTGGCTTCCAACATGGCTATGGACTCAGGGGATGACTTAGTCACATGCATCCGACGACTAGACTCAACTTTCAGGTTGTTTGCTAGAAGTTACACACATTTAGACCTAGGCCTACTTGACAAACCCATAGCAAACGAGGTACATTCTTTACCATGTTCTTGAAAGGAATACGAATTCATTTTCACCAAGGCTGCCACAATTGCAGATGAAATGATTGGCAATGAAATTTCATGAGAAGAGGCCTTACGCCAACGCTTAATCACCTCCTACAAGAAGAGAAAATTTCCCATGCCACCATAGGAACTTACTGAACTCTAACGATTAGTCAAGTCTAAGTCCCCCAATTTCTTATGCAAGTGGTGTACTTTGTGAATTTTATGGGCTCAAGAGGATTATCAAATAATAACCAATGCAGAGCAAAGATATGCCATCCAGACTTTCAAGAATGACTAGACATATGTGGCCCCAACTTCATTTAGAGTGTTAGCCATGACAAGGAATCAGCCATTAGATGACAACATCATGCTTCACCCATACTTGGATAGGATCCTAATAGAGGAGGAACTCAATATTACAAGCCGAATCAACTCTGATGACATCTTGACTAATGTATTAACTTATATCACGCAAATGGGCATTTGTCCACACGATATGGAGTATTATGTGACCCTAGAGTATAACCCCAAGTTTTACGACTGGCTCTTGAAAAAGTAAGGCACACCATGGACACCCTGAATGCCCATACACCTTGATTTCCACAATTCTAGGAAAGATTTTCATCCTTTCCAAGGGGTAGGGGATAAAAGTGAAAAATGGATGAAAAATCGGAATAGGAATTGAATTTTAAAGGAAACAATGAATGTGTAAAAATGTATGGATTGATTGATGTGAGAGTTCTCATTTTGTGGTTTATACCCTTCTTCATTATAGTCTAATCTTTCTAGTCACATTACCTTATGTGCAAGAGATGTCCTTTAAAGAGAACTAATTGTGGGTTGTTGTGTGAAAACAGGAACCCAAATAGCAGGTCAACAGGATAAAGCCAACAAGCTTCCCTTCTCGAAGGAGGAACACAGAAGATATGGCTTATCCATGAAGATACACATGTTCAGCCAACTAAAATACCGCATCAACCACAATCTGGAAGGATTGGTGACATCTAAAGAGCCCATTGGGTAGATAATAGAATGATGTAATCTTGCCAAGTACCTGGAGAGGATGGGGCAGGACATCAACAACAATAAATGCATAGAGTTCCTAAGGACCTTTGATGCCTAGAGGAATAGTGACATGATAACCATCAGGTAAGGACATACCACTAGAAGTGTGGACATCACACTCACTCCAAACATTGTGGAGAAGGCCCTAGAACTAGCAGACAAGTCGAAGAAGAGGCCGAAGAGGGACATCAATGGGATGCTGGGGATGAACAAAAAGAAAGTCCACACAAAACTATGGAATCAGCTTGGCTGACAATCCTAACCCCACCATCCGACTATAAGCAAAAATAGCCCATACCCTCTTCTCAAGCCAAAGACACAATGCTCTCATGAATAGAATAGGAGTGCCATTGTTGGAGATCCTTGCAACAAATGCACTAGACGAGGTAAATTGGAACATATCTACATCCAAAAAACAATCCAAGCATAAGCAAAGGTACTAGTAACAGCACCAACAGCAGCAGCAACAGAGGGAGTCTCTGGCTACTACAATGGAGTCAGAAAGGAAAAAACCTGCTTCCAAGGCTTTAACCATAAGGTTTGGAGGAGTACTAACAGCCATAATCTAAGAGGCCCTGGGGGAGATAGAAAGAGAAGTAATAGAGAAAAACACGAAACCATCCCCGATCCAAGAGGAGCATCACTCGCCTACTCCAGCGAGCCCGCCTATTTCACTCTCAGCAGAAGATCAGGGGAAGAATCAAAAAGAGCTGCTAATGAGAAGGAGGCTGATCGACCCACTCAGCAAGCAATAAGAAACTTTGAAGGCTTAGAGCTGTCAAGCCAGGGTGGGAAAAGGAAGATCACTTTTAAAATCCCCATCAGAAGAACCTGGTCCACCTCTGAAGAAAACAAAGAACCACAGAGGATGGAACAAGAATCAAAAAGGCTTAAAGAGAAGCACAGGAACAAATAAGAAGAGAAAGAGTGACTGAGGCAACAAGAGGAGGAACATATAGCATTGGCTATTCGAAGATCAGTGGAGCAACCCTCCTGATCTCAGGAATTGGCAATGATGAGCCCAATACAAGATGACATGCCACAAGCACAAGTCCAACAGCAAAAGAGGCAAGATAACCTCCGAACGGGATACCTTCAACCCTTGATGCAATTCTGCCTCTTCTACTGTTGGCCCATTTTCAGAGACTAAACACCTCATGAGAGAGAGCAGTATCCATAATATTACCTGCGCAGTCTCAATGAGTATACCCAAACAAGATAGGCTTTATTCCCTTATCATAGAATAAGCCATATCCAATTGTTTTCTTCACATACCTTAGAACTCTCCTCACTGCATCCAAATGTGATTTACATTGTCTTTGCATAAATTGACTGATCAATCCAATAGCATAAGTCAAATCTAGCCTTGTAATGGTTAAGTAGATAAGCCTACCAACCATCTTTCTAAACATAGTGGCATCTTCCACATAATGTCCATCATCAATCATTTCAATGTTCTGATCCAAAGGAGTATCCACTGGCTTACATCCTGTCATGCTATACTTCTCCAACATCTCCAAAGAAATATTGTCTTTGTACCAACCAAATACCATGAGGTGTATCAATGACCTTAATGCCCAAAGAGTATATCAACAAACCAATATCCTTTATGTCAAGCCACGACTGTCGAGACAGGAATGTTGGAGCAACAACAAGTTTTTTTAAGCACAGTGTTAAACATCACACAGTCAAGAGAAGAAGAAACACTAGAGGAAGTTTAAAAAAATAGAACTGGCAAGAAGAGCATTGCAACACGAACTCCATGCCAAGGCACCCAAGCCCAGCACCAGCTTGGGGGTAGAAAAGCAACGAGCCGATCTAATCTCAGCTCGCTTAACCTCATAAGAACTCGTCTTGCTAGGGTTTGGGGAGCCAGAGCAACAAACGCAACCGCCTCCACAAGAGCCAATGGAGACGATCCAAGACGAAGGGCCTGATTTTGAATAGGACCAACAAGAGAAAGAATAAGTGCATGAACCAAGTCCCCCGTCTGTAGCCACAAGCACAACCAAAAGAGCAAGGGGAGAAAGCCATACCACCTTAAAGGATGGTGGAGAGAACAGGTGCAACTAGCATGTAAGAAGCTCCAAGCCAAAAGCCATTGCAAGTTCCACATATGGCCATCCCTCAAAGCAAGGAGTGTGACCCTCTAAACTAGGGCTAAAAACTTGCAGTATGGGAGCAATGGGAAACTGCGGCCACCCTTTCCTGTTTTCCTTCACCTTCCCTCATACATTGGATAAGGTACTATCTCCAAGGGTGGTGAAGAATGTCATAAATCTCTCAGTGAGGCTGGGTAGGAGAAGGCTAGAGGAAAGAATGAGACACCTCACAAGGTGGCAGTAGAAGCCTGCATATTAGTGGGAAGACAAGGTGGTGGACATACCCCGGAGAGTGAAAGGATATGAGGCTCAACCTAAGTGGCGCAAAAACAGCTAGGACTCTAACTTAGATGCCTGGATGGCTTTCTATAGCACCTTACTGCATAAAAGGGATGATCCTACCTTCATACCCTACCCAAGGAGAATCGGAGTTTACTTCAACCGAGAGGTGCACAGTAGGTATGACTTACCTATGATCTACGACGTGAATGCCTTGACCCTTGAAGATAGCCTAATCTTCACGGAAAGGGTCCTGCATCCACCAATAGCAGGTTTCCTTAAAGACTTCTCCTAATGCCCAGATCGTGCATTCATTACTACTTGTAACTATCTTTGTTTGTTGCGAATACTATTAAGACAAAAACCTACCACAGAGGAAGAGCGGTTACCATACCCCTTTTTTGATATCAATGCCAGAATAGATAGTTGCGCAATGGTCCACCTCATGATGAGAATCACCCTCTTGCTAGCATTTTGCATGAATCTATTAGAAGACGCGAGTGACAGTAGATTCACTGGGTGTAACCACTCGTTTTTGTCATCTACCTCACTCAATGTAAGAGCTAACTTAAAGGAAGTATACGCAGAGCAAGGCCGTCATAAGCAAAGCTCTTAAGCCTCCATGCAGCTTCGCCCCTGCTTGTGAACGAGATGTCACTTAATGTGCTCCCTTTATAATTCAAAAAAAAAGATAAGATAAGATAAGGAAAAGCAAAAGCAAGAGCAAAAGAAAGAAAAAGAAAAGAAAAGGAAAAAAAGAAAAAAAGAGAAAGAAGTAGAAAAAAAAGAAACACAACAATGAAATCAATCCATTTGTAGTCTACGAGCATCACAATCACTGCACCTAGGGACCACCCTATCCCTCCCCCACATCACAACTTAGGGTACATCAAGTGCAAGACATAATTGATAGGCTTGTCTCCCTAAGTCACTTACAGCACCTCCATTTACACTTACTGAGTCCTCAAATGTGGAACAACACCTTAGACTTGACCCATCTCCTAGTTCCATCATCATTTGCACAATGCACTACACGGCAAGGTAGACAACCCCCTAGGAAGTGCACTCTTTTTCTCTTTAGAAACATTATACGACAGTGTGGCAAACCAACACCTACGAAGACCTTCAACCAAGCATCTATCTTTGCTATCAGCAATCTCCCAACCTCACTTCACAAAGCATTCCCAACATGACCCACCTTTCCAACAACCCCAAGAACTGTTCCTCACCAACCCTCTGCAATTTCAGTTCATACCATCAGGTGCCATGAGACAAGCACCTAGCTAGGAGGGGAATAATCTTACACCCTTGGAAAACCAAGATGAAAAAGTCAAAAAATCAAAAATGAAAGATAGTCCCAAGGAAAAAGGAAGACGGAAAATAAAGGGACACTCGGAAAAATCTAAAGACACTGAGTGCAAAAAAAAGTTTCAAATGTAAAAAAAAGCACACAATAATAAGCGCACCTTAATATGTTAGCAAAAGAAACGCCAAACGCATTGCAATTCATTTTGTAAAAGAGCATTTGGCTTTCTCCTATGCAAGTTGTAAAGAATGAGAGGCGCAGATTGAGGTCTATGATAATAGGAAGGAGAAGAAAAGAGAGTAGAGAAATGAATATAAGTGAGGAACCGTGGAGAAGCTCTCCATCTCTCTTCATCTTCATCTTCTTTCCCCTTCTTGCACACATGGCTATGGAGGTCGAAGCTCGAAGCTTAGAGATGGAGCTAGCTTGAGAACGCATCTTGAATCATTGAGCTATTGGAGAATTCGGGGGAGGAGATACTCGATCGGATTCAAAGGTAAGCTCACTACATTGATGTGTGGAAGGGTGCGCACACCTGTGTGAGAGGTAGCCATAGCTCTCGGCTTGAAATGCTTGAAGCAATAAGCAGTCCGTGTGTCTAGGTGGTTTGCTCGCAAGAGCAACGACAAACATGAATATCTTAAAGTATTTATTGAACTTTGTGTTGACTCAAGTTAGGAAAAACACCCAAAGAAATTAAGGTTAGCCTTTAAATTCATTATTGATAGTACCAACTTTGTCTGAGTCTTTGAAAATGCCAACTTTGGATTAACTATGAACTAAGTTTAGCTATGTGGTATATACGAACCGCATTGCCATAAACAGAACCAAAATTTGGATTATCATGGATATACCTCCATCAACTAAGATAAAGAGAAATATGTGCTCCTAAGGCCATTCTAGGTATAACAAATGCTTCATTTTGAATTGGGCTTTTGTAGCATAATGTTTGTACAAACTCCTAACTATCTAAGGTTGAACCAAAAGCTATCAAGGCATATATAAAGTTTTTAAAAATCCTCACACAAAACTACCCATCGTATAAATTCAAGATTGATCATATACATTCCATGTATATATCAAGGCATCCAAGGTAGGAATTGGACCTATATTGTACCAACTTGGTGATAAGCACAATATGGATGTTCCAATTCGCTTTGTCAACAAAAAACTCAATAATGCCAAAATTAATTATGCTACTGCAAACAAAAAAGGACTGAAAATGGTATACATAGCTTAAAAAATTTGGTACTAATTGCTCATAGCACCATTCACCTTCTTTGGAGACCATCAAGCCTTTCTGTATTTAGTCAACAAACCCAATTCTATGATATGCATATATGACTTCTCTTCTATAAGGATTTGACTTAGCATTGATTGCACAAACAATATTGTAGGGCTAATCATCTATTTAGGACAACAAATAGCCCAAAAGCAATTAGTGTTGATGCCAATCTTCCAAACGTCTATTTGTTTGAGATTAATCAAGAGATGCATCTCTTGAAGGCTGATTCACATCCTATAGGGCTAAAGATAGTTACATATTTTGAAGAATATGATTACTAGAATAACCAATAGATAAGGCATTAGAGAAAATATGGACTCAAGTTTAGGCCTTGTAAGAAATTCTGCCTCAGCATACAGATAATCAAAAAATCATTAGAAGGTTATGATCATGATCGCAGGCCAAAAAAACAAATCTCCAATAGCCAAGTTTGGAGCAGAAACTCAAAAGGCAAGTCGTGGCAAGCTCAAGGTAGTTGTGTTAAGTTTAGTATACAAAAAGCAAAATGCGAGAGTCTAATCATGATCCAAGTAGTCAAGAGGTAGGTTGTGGTAAATTGTGGTACACTCTTGTCAAAGAAAAAGTAGATCATTATTATCTTGGAGCACTTTTAAATACAAAAAGCAGGGTTGTGGACATTTCTCTCACAATCTTCTTCACGGTTGTGAATGCAAGACTCAAAAAGTAACCTTAGAACGTACAAAAGCAACCCTCCTATGTCATTGAGAGCTCAAAACTAAGGAAGGCAATCAAGCTTAATATGAAGTGGCCTATGGCTGCAATGCAACAAGATAATAGGTGTATACATGGTATAAGGGATTATAAACTTTAGGGAGTTCCATTGAGTAAGGGCTAAGAACTAAGAAGGCAACCAAGCTTAAATATAACACAGGTTGAAGAAACTGTGAACCCATAAGCATGTGTCAACCAACATGCAACTGCAGATCACAAGTGTCAACAACTACTCAGTTTAACCCTTCCCAAAAAAAATATCACCTGTTGGTAAAGCTTGACTGATCATGCTTTATTGAGACCATGTAGGAGTGCAGTAGGCGTTGTCAAAGACATGAAAGAAGTTTGCTCAAAGGGCAGCTAAAATACCCCTTAATTGGACTAGAAAACTAGAGCTACCTTTTCACAATAGTGTCTTCGGTTAAAATGACAAACAAAAACCCCCCACCAAAAAAGAAAAACCACATGGTAAATAAATTACACTCCTTGTACACACAACTCTCTCCTTTCTTGTCACTAGAGCAGCTGAATAGCAAAAGATCAATTACTCCCGGTTCCATGCTGTCCAACTACATCCAGGCTCTTGATGAATCATACCAAAGATAAAACTTGTCAATAGAAGGTTGACAGGTAAAGGTACACATTATATATCATTTAGATTTCGATCCAGGACATTTTCTAGAATGACCCACAAGTTGAAGTAAGTATGTACAATAGAAGCCAGAGACAACAAGAAATAGCACTGCCACTATTACATGATGGCTTCAGCAGAAGTTGAGCTTATTGAGCCAACTAAGAACATAAACTTTATTCATCCCCCCAAAAAATGGGCAACCAACCAATATGACGTAGCCTAACCACAGGGACACTTATACCGTACCCAACAGGTTCTCTGGTCAGAGCAACCTTGGTTGCTTTCTGGGAACATGATACAAAGACCAGATACCTTCTTTCATTAAAAAATTACATATATTTCGAACCCACCTGAGATGGCATTAGTAGCGATCATTTGTCAGCAGTCCTTACAACTTTGGCATTCTTGTACATCTGTTGCAACTCTTTGATTGCTGTTTCTTCAATTTGAATGCATCGGATTGAAGAGGGGCTGCGAATGTCTGGTTTGAACCAACGGCTTGTAACCTCTGACTCAGCCACTCGCTCAATGGAAGTAGAAGATCCTGTGGTGCTTGATGAACCCAGAACATTGAGTTTTGGACTACCCTGAATGGTGCTGTGCTTCTGTTGGGATTTGTATTTTACCTGCTGAAAGAAAAGGTTTTTGTTAGGTATGTTGACCTATCTAACACCACCTTGTCCAAAGACAAAGGTAAGCACATATGGACCAACTGTTGCAAACCAGTCAAGTGAGCATGCATGCGGCTGGATTATGAACAAATTACTTGTTCAATGCAAAACCTTCAGTATATTTACCCCCCTCCCATATGGAATGAAAGACAAGCGAGGGATGATTTCTCAAAGTAGAGCAAAGAGAATTGAAGTCTGAATTGAGCAGTTGAGCCCCACAATGAACTCCGACAAATACAACCTCAAGTAAAACTGACAATCAGTCGACCCACCTGTTCCATCTGAATCTCTTTGAACGAAGATGCTGAAGTAAGAGGAGAGGTCCCAGCCCAAGCAGTTGGGCTCCCATCAGGATGCAACCCAGAGGAAACCTTTGGTGCCTTAACAGGTGCAACAGCTATAGGAACTGAGCTCCTGATGAATTGGCAGAGAGGAATACGACATGCACCGAGATCAGAATTATCAAAGTCTGTCTCAAGTATCTCACTCTCAGAGGGTTTGGAAGATATCTGTTTGGCTTTTACAGATTTGACACAGCTCTGCCCATCCAATAGTTCTTCAGTGAGAAAACTGCTACCTTCTGCTGTTTGTTGGCTTTGGATTTCACGAAGTGAAGCTAGCCCTTTGTTTCTTTTAACTCCACCCCAAGCAGGACCTTCAACCTTCGGTACTGTGGGAACTTGTGCACGTAACTTTGGAGCATCATCAAGGGCACCGCTGAGAAACATTGACAGTCCACCTTTCTTGTTCCTCTTTTTCTGCACTTGCTCAGTATTTTGCACAGGGAAAGAGCTTCCTACAGTGTCATATATTGCAGCAGCCTGCCTGCCTGTCTGTATCGACTGATCAGATTTCTTAGATACTGGAGAAAATCCTGATATCTGATTACACATACCACCGTTTCGAGGCACCCTGTCACATACCTGGTGGTCAAGTGTTGTACTGTTATTCTCTTTATCGCAAATTTGAACCTGCAGTACCACAAACAATCCTCATTATTGAAACACCAAAAATTTGATGCACTGCAGGTTCTTTTCTACATCTGGTAGTTCAAATCAAAGAACTGTTTTAATAGCTCGGTTGGGTCTACACAAATAAATTGCTTTTGAGTTATACATCACTCAAACAGTCCCTGCCTACATTCTTTGGCATTTGCTGTAACAATGTTTTGAGCCAACTTATACTAGAGCTTGAAGTTAGGATTTATGAGATGTACGCATTCTCTCTTCATAGCATATAAGTTATGATTCCTGAGCAACTCAAGTCCAATTCTATATGCCTTCAAGTAATCATCCCAAACAACAGAGATCTCAGTCCCAACTAGTACAAGGCAGAACAGACATGTTAGATGACTTTAGACATAGATGCCCGCTACCCTTTAATGTCAAGCGTACCAGTACAACAAAGATCAGAAAAGCTGAGAAAGAAATCAGGTTCATGCCTTCGAAGTCTAGGTACATGGCAACACTATTCGCCAACTTCCATTTGAATCTTCTGTTTGAAGTCTAAAATACTTTCTGGAGTTTACAGGTTGAAAGCACTATAGCATTCAAACAGATGTTTGATCCCAAGAATTGATTTGAACTCTACATATTCACGCTTATAGGATAATGGCAAGATACATTCTCTCTGATGAGAACATAGGCAATTAGAGTTTTGACAACTCATCAACCTATCATGTTGCTCAATAAACCAGAAGCTACCAATCTTTTGGTTTGGCAAGGTTTAATCATTAATGGCCACAGCAAACTGATCAGAATGACATAGCACGTAACAAAAACCCTTGCCACAGCAAACAGTGCTGATCATCTCATAGGATGCCCTTTGTCCATTGGTCCAGGCTTCTTAGATCCACTAACATTCACTTAAGAACAGTTAAGACAGTCAGCACACCGGCGGTTCCTTGGGAAACTCAATACAATTATAGGTTCTCTATTTAAAAACATTTTGTGCATTCTAGCACACAATTCAGAACCATTTAAGCATTTCTATTTTGATTCAATTTATTTCAGTATAACTTAGTCCTTCCTGTCAGCACCAAGAATTAGAAAAATTCATCATTACATGGAGACATCTCCATCAACTTGGGTATGTTGAACATTTTGCCCATTTGTCAGGGATGCATTATGAACGACATCTGCAGATTAGAAGTCGGCATATCTACTAGTATTACCTGCTCCACTGTAGGAGGTTGAAAAAGTAGCTCAGCACCAGTTTGCTTGTCCTGAGCTGCAGTGGTGATTTGCTCTTTTTTTAAGTTGCCTCTCTTGCAGCGCCCATTCTTGGATTTCTTTCCATGCTCTTCACCTGAAGGTTGCTCGAAGTTGGACTTGTTACTCTTTTTTCTTACACTTGAACTTCGACGACTTACATTTTCTTTTCCTTGAAAATTTTCTGTTGGCAAATCTGAACTGAGCTCAGTGCTTACTACCATAACACCTATTTTGGTTGCTGCTCCAGGGTCAATAGCAAGAAGTGCATCTACAATGGCCAGCTTTGATCGAAGCTTTGCTTCTTGCTGGTGATCTAGAATATGACCTTTAGCCTGTTTCAGCTCAAGGGCTTCAATCTGCTGAAGCTTTTTCCTCAGCGCTCTTAACTGTTTCACCATTTCTTTATCCACCTCTGTTTCATGACAGAACATACTTTCCGATACATTGTTTGCGTCAGAAGTTGAATGGTTGAGTGTTGACAGTGAAAAAGGCCGCATTCGGGGCCCTTGGGCCATTTCAAATTCATCCTCCTCACTGTCAACAACTACTGGAAACACTGCTGTTGGTGTTGGAAGATGCCGGCTACTCCATGGCTGAGATGAAGATGCATCCAAAGATTTTTCCACTTCTGCCAACAAAGTGGGTGTCACATGGGCAAAAGCCATGGGAGAAATAGTAAGCAGGTAGTCCAGATTATGTAGCACCAAATCCTGATAGATGAAAAAGCCTGTATTTGTTAATATACTTCAAAAAGCTCAGCTACTCAAGCATGTCTTAATATTGCAAGACCATAATATGCAGAAATAAAAACCATGAAGATTGATGCAGACCGCAGAAGATACCTCACAATGCTTCCTGAGCGACATGGCACCAAGACAATCAGCGACTTCTAGGAGTTGAAGAGCATTCTTTGGCTCAACCACATAATGTGCCATAACTTTTTGACAAAGATCTTTTAGGCTAGGTGTTTCACATGGTTGCCTGGCAGACTCCAGGCAGTTGATTGGTGTAGAAGCTTCAAGATTCAGATCCTCAGAGTCAACATCCCCTTCAAAGTCCCCTGGATCTCTCATGAGATTCTCCTGTAAAGGGCAAGGCTCAAGAGCAGCTTCTGGGGGATATTTTGGTATGTAAACAGCTGCAACCGCCAAAGAATGGTTCTCACCAACAGCAATATGAGTAGCTCGTTTTATTCCATGAATCCGAAATGGGGAAGGTGCCACGTCTACTTTTGCCTTCTCTCCATCCCATGCGTAAACATTTCCAACCTCTGTAACTATTGCAGTGCGATATTTGCCAGCTGCAACAGCAACAGCCTGATGCCCAGCCATAGATAAGAGCTGAAAGGGCATGATGTTAGCTCTAGTCCTGATGAAAAATGTCAATAATATGAATGCATATGACACTGCAAACACTCATGTAGGCCTGGAAAAGATTGTAAACAGTTGTGTGACAATGCAAAACACAAATGCATCAACAATTGAACTGAAGGGAAGGTGCAGGACACATATAACACATATCCATCCAGCTTACTAATTTTAAACCTACTGCCTTTTTCTAAAACCCTTTATTTCTGCAATTGAAGTGCCATCATCATCCTTTATAGTTTTTAAGTACGATTTTAAATGATGCCATGAATCTGCTCAACACATACTCTCTCTCTCTCTCTCTCTCTCTCGGTGAAGGCTTTGGTCCTCTTCAGCGGGTCATGGAGTACAAGGACCAGAGATGCTTAGGGCTTTTCCTCCCAGAGCTCCAAAGGCATCACACAATATTGATACGAGATAGGAAGCCGGCCTATCTAGAGGGACCAAGGCAAAGGGAAGTCACAGACTTCTTTCACAAATCAGATTCCACGGGTACCACTAGCTCAGCAGATCCAAACCCATCTATCCAGACTGTGTCTGCATCACACCGTGGAGTCACATTAGACCAGGCCATTGCGCTTTGCAGAGCACAACAACCCCATCTATCTGGCCAACGATGACTGAGAGGTCCATACCACAGTCAGATCAGAGCCATCATTGTGAGAGACAGGAGACTCATCCCTGCACACATTAGCAGAGCAGTCTTGAACCATTTCAGGATGGAGATTCTATGTTAATCCTGAGACCTAGAGAGGGACCTCTCTCTCTCTCTCTCTCTCTCTCTCTCTCTCTCTCTCTCTCTCTCTCCACACATGCGTGTGCGCTTGCACATGTGCATGTGCAATGACAGATGGAGCTACTCCAGCCCAGAAGTACCTACAGAGCACCAGCCGAAAAGAACTCTTTCAGTGAGTCATAGATGAGATTAAAAAGCTTGTTGGTCTGATCTGTAAATTAGGGTTTTTGCAGTTAAACCTGAGAGAGGAGAAGAGAGTGTATGAACAGTGTGTGCATGCCTACCACACAACCACTCTAGTCCCTATCCACATGCATTAATTGCCTGAACCCCATATTTTAAATGGCCTTACCCATTGGTTGCATGTGTCCCTTAAATGTGTTGATAGTCATGGCTCGAGATGTTTCCCTATAAATGTCTCATTAGTTAATTGATAAATTTCATATGCATGGCACTTTCTCCCCCCTTAAGAACCATCGTTGTCCTCAAAAACAAAACTTTTAACTCGGAATGTCTAACTATAAGGTGGGAAAACTTTCCTGATAGTCTTTACACGTTTGTTTGCATTTTAATCCCATATGCATGGAGCATATCTTCCATGATTTGATTAACCGTTTCAGTTCAGTCTTTTCACTTTAATGACCTAGCACTCATTACAAAGGATTACATAATCTAGGACATCCTTGTAAATTCCAGCCCAATAAAGTTGGCTCTTAATAAGACTATAAGTCTTCTTAACTCTAGAGTGTCCCACACTAAAACTATCACGATATGCAATATCCGCACTGAAGTCCTCGATATTTTGAAACACACTCTCTGCCTTTATAAAGTAAATAGTCATCATCTATGGCAAAGTCCTTCCAATCAAATCGCTCTTGAACATACCTTGATGTACACACACTCCTAGTGCTGGCCATTTCATCTGGATCCCCTATTTCAATGCCTTCAATATTTTGGAATACGTATTTCAACCTAACATCTCTCTCTTACGAATTAGTAAGGGACTTGATGCTTTCCTAATCAAACACAATCATTAATTTCACACCACACAAAATAGCGCCGCCATTTCTTAAAAGCATGTTCTATTTTGTACAGCTCAGCTCACAAAACCAAATAATTTTTGTGTATGGTCAAGTTTCTTACTCTTAAAAGCTATCGGTCAACCCTCTTGTAACAAGACTACACCTATTGCAAAATCCATTGCATAAGTTTCAACCACAAAGGGTTTGTTGGGACTGACTACATTTAAAATTGGAGCTCTAGCAATACATACCTGAAGCTTTCCAAAGCTTTCTTTCGTTTCTATTGCTCATCTAATATCTTTCTGTTTCTCTTTAAGCCTTAAGCTAATCAGTTATAGGCACAACAATCTTGGCATAAACTTGAATGAATCTACAATAAAACCATGACAAACCTACGGAGATTTGCAGCTCTTATAGGTTCCTTGGAGGCGGCCACTCCATAACTGCCCCTAACCTTTTCTAGATCCAACTTGATTCCATCTGTCAAGATAATATGCAAAAGGAAATGGGCTCTTAACAATTGGAACACGAATACGCTTTGCAAATGCTCTTCTACAAGGATTTTACACGTTGATTATTTGACAAAGGAAATAGGATCTTATCCATTGGAAAACACTTTGCAAATGCTTCAAATGTTCTTCCTTATTTTCATTATAGGTTAGGATATCATCAAGAAAGACTACCACAAAGTGACCTAGATAGGGTTGTAAATCACACTTCATAAGCTTTATAAAAGTAGCCACCGGTACATTGTGCTAAGCTTAAAAAAGGTGCATGACACATTAAACCTTCATTAGCTCATCAAACAGCTCCAAAACAAAAGTGCAATCAGCGTGTTTCAATGTCCCATAAGCAAACTCCCCTATTTTTAGTTGGTTCCTCATCTATACATAGAGAATGAGGTCACTTGCATTCCTTGTTTTGTAGTTCATCCTAGTCTACCCCAATTCCATCCATTGTCTATATCAGCTCCACTCCTCCGGCTATTGCCATGGTGTCCCCCAAATGGCACCCTCCATCCATCGGGCGCCTACAGTCTGTGTTTCACTCAAGCTTGTTGTCATCATCAACTCCAACTCTTGCATTGGCCATCCACAATTGTCGCCTTCATCTTGGTGACTTCTTTAGGCTACATTTTTCCCCAGTTACTATCATCTCAATTCAACATGTTGTCATGGTTATCTCCAACTATTGCCCTTCAACCTAGCAACTCCCACAAGTTGTGTTTTGCCCCATTGTGCTAATATCATCATCTACAGCATGTCATTTTTGTTGAGCTAAATTCTCATTAGCTTTCATTAAACAGCCCAAAACTCAAGTTAATTAATGAACTTTAACCATTTCTTGTAAACGGGAGTGGTTCGAGAGAATTTCTATACCCCACATGTAAACCCTCATTTGGGAGATCCCAAACTTCCTATAAATAGACAGCTTGCCCTCCCACTCAATCTAATCTCGTTTTTGCAAGTTTCAAGTACTAGAACTTAGTTGTTTGCACGCCATTCATAAAGGACATCTCAGCCAAAGCTGCCCCACACTATCAACATCCTTCTGGTATTTGTTTCCAGTCTTCACCTCACTATTCGTACCCTGTACTACTAATTTATAAATGAAAAGAACAGAATTGGACAAATTTTTAAAAAAATAAGTTATGTCACGTGAGTCAATGTGTTCTTCATAATATCTAGAAGGTAATACACATATAGTTTGTATGCCTTTGCAAAGCATGTTTAACATTCATCCTATGCATGGGCTCAATGCAAGTGTTTAGTAAAAAATCGTAATGTTTAGAAATTGTATATTAAGCTATTGAGACATAAGGATGCAAAGCCTAAATGCTTTGATGTAAAGGATTCAGATGAACTAGATGAGTTGTTTAAATCTACAATCATTTTGTCACTCTCTAAGCATGCCTACTATAATGTTGTTTTGTAAGGCTAGACCACATAGCAGTTATGGGATAAGATTCATAATGTCTATGATAAGCATAGCCCTATCTCTCAAATGTATTGGCTAATGCAACTCATGGACCTTCCTATGAAAGAGGGGACTTCCATGTCTGCCCACTTAATGAGTTTCGTTTTATTTTCAACCACTTGTCTTCATAGGGGATTGAATTAAAGACAATCTTTCTCCCTTGTTCTTGCTGGTTACATTGTGCGAGTCATGGAACATAGTCCGTACTGCTATGTGTGCCAATATGCCTACTAATGGGTTGAAATTGCAGGATATAGAGGGTGCACTCTTGAATGAAGAGGTTAACACACAGAATTTTGATGCTTCTCATAGTTCATATACTTTGACAGTTAGAGACAAAAACGGTAGGAGCACTAATGACCACCATGGGAGAGACTCTCAATGAAGCCGGTCTATGACTCACATAAAGTGGTAGTTCCTTCAATAAACACCTAGTCTTTTCTCTCACACACAAACAGAAACCTCACTCCCTCGCTCAACACCAGATTGGCCCCGAAGACCGGCACCCCTCTTGGTATTTCTTTATCAATTAAAAGATGGAAAGTTACAAAAATGAAATGTTCCGAAATACATAACCTCTGAACAGTTGGTTTTCATCTTTTCTTAGTAAATCCCAGCTGCATAAGGACAGTATAGCATGACCAAATCAACATCCCTTTTAGGAAAGCATTTTTTGTAACCATAACTCAACGATTCATGTGCAGAATTGCAGTCTGCAGATCCCTGAATTCACTGTTCTTACTGTCCAATATGTCCAAAACAACATCCCTTTTAGAAAAGCATTTTCTATGACCAAAACTCAATGATTCATCTGCAGAATTGCAATCTGCAGATCTTTGACTTCACTGTTCTCGCTGTCCAGATCTGCTTAACAGCTTGCCAATGTATAGTCCGTGGGCTATGCATACACATGCTCACCTAAGATACCGCATACGAATATCAGGGCATGTGTTGCAAAGATAAATAAGACAGCCAATAGCCTGGCTATAAACAGCAACATCAGCCAACAGCATGGCTATAAATTGCAACATCAAACATCTCTTCAACATCATGCATAGACAGCTTTAAGCATGCCTCCATAGGAATACACGTAGGTTTGCAATCTTACATTTTAAACCTATGTAACAACTTATCCACATATTGTGACTATGACATGATGATACCATGCTGATTTTGGGTGAACTCAATCCCCAAATAATAGTGTAGATTAAGCCCATATCTTACATAGCAAATGCATATTTTAATTCAGAATATTTTAATTCAGCCTTGAAATCTGCAATTTTTGCTTCTGAAGGTCCAATGAACAGCATGTTATCTACATAAAGAATGATAATCAGCAAGTCCCCCCCTTCATTCTTAATGTATAGAGTGGGAGCAATTGGACTCTTTTTGAACCCTTTGCTAGCCAAATATGCATCAATTTTAGAGTACCATCCAAGAGGAGCCTATTTAAGACCATAAAGAGCTTTGTTTAGCTTGCATACCATGTGCTCTTTCCCTTTCGCCACAGACCCTAGAGATTGTGACACATAAACATCCTCATGCAAATGCCCATTCAAGAATGTTGTCTTCATGTCCAACTGATGTACCTTCCAACCATAATTTGCAACCATAGCAATTACACATCTCACCGTACTCATAGGGGATGTAGCAGCAAAAGTCTCTCCGCAATCTATGCCCTTCTTCTATGCATAGCCTTTTGCTACCAACCGTGCTTTGTACTTGTCAATGGTACCATCAGCGTTGCGTTTGAGTTTAAAAATCCATTTTGTGCCAATGGCTTTCTTGCCAAGTGGCAAGTCCACAAGATCCCAAGTAGAGCTAGTTGCAATAGAGTCTAACTCATCCTGCATGGCCTCCATCAAATGTACATCTTGTTGAGCTTCATCCATGGAAGTAAGCTCCTCATCATCCACTTCCATAAAATCAACCAAATGGGCTCCCCTTACATCATGTGATGCATGTCTAGCAACCCTTCTAGTGTGTTGAGCTAAAGAAGCATCCATTTTAGTCTCCTGGAGAGTTTGTAATAGCCATCACAAGACTGTTTTTGTTGCATTTACAGCAGCCCTTTCTATGTTTAACAGTTTATTTTAGCACATGTTTATGCTTCCATTGCTGCATCCACTTCTAACATGGTATCAAATTTTAGGATCTGTGCTCCTGCTATGTTTTCTTTGCTGATTTTAGGATTGTTTTGATCATTGCTAATCACGTGACTGTTGTTCAATCAAGGCAACCTATTTTCCTACATTTAATGCTGAGTTTGCTGACGTCAACATCCGTACAGTCTACATTAGCCCCTCTACTGCCTGTGTTTCTAATCCAGTCTCATCTGCAACAGCTTTCTCCTGCTAGAAGCAATGTTCAACCTCTGTTTTGGTGTTTCTACATCTCCTTCTGGCTAGGTGACTGCATCATCAAGCCGTTTTTGTTGTTTTTGTAACCAGCCTTCCTCCTCAGATAGGGTGGTAAATAACCTGATTAAGCACTATTTACAGCAATTACAAATTCACAAAACTAAAAAGTACACTTTACCATATAATCTGTGAGAGTGTGCTGCGGAAGAGGGAATACGAACACGGAGGGAGAGAGAGAGAGAGAGAAAGCAGAAACTAAGGAAGAGAAATCTGCACTGACTGAAATGAATGCTGAATACAAACAGGAAGGCGGAAGGAGACTGATCAGTCCTTGCACGCAGCCCACAGCGTCAGTGAGGGCACCAGATCAGGCTGATGATGATGGCAGCACCACCACGGGGGAAGGAGTGTCGGAATCTGCAAGAAGACAAGTGATCAAGTGGGGAGGGGGGCTGCCTATAAATAGGCAAAAGGACAAACCCTAAAAATGCCCTAAAATGGGCGCCCCACATCAGTGACCAAAAAAGTGGCCGGGCAGCCAGTGGCTGCCCACTAAAAGAGGCCAAAAAGAAATACACATCCTAAGACAGCCAATCGAGAGTGACTAGCCTCCCCCATCATAACACATGACAAACATGTCAGAGCTCCTAATGTCCTCTCTGACTCGGACTGAGGCTCACAGGCAGGAGATGACAAGGCATGACAAACATGACTGCTAACACCCCCTCTCAGATCCTGGATGTGGCTGAAGGCCGAAGAAGAAATAGATCCTGGGGTGGCAAGAGGAATGCCAATGTCGATGAAGTCCGTCAATGTAGACTGCCGCTGAAGGAGCTCCTCACGATCCTGGGAATCTCCCTCTAAAACACTAGGGGCCAGGGAAGCCACAGCCGCATCACCGAGATCGTCCCCCGCTAAAAGGGATGGGGGGTACAAGGGAACCACCGGAGGAGAAGGTGGGGGATGGGAAGGAACCTGTGGAAGAGAAGGTGCACAAGCGGGAACGGATGTAGCAATAGACTGCCACGGAGGACCCTACATCAAAGAAGGGGAATGGAGCCTGTAAAGCCCGCTCTCCTGCCAACCTGTAGATAAGATGGCTCCTATAAAAGAATCCTCAATAACAACGGCATGCTCGGTGAAGATCACTCGTGTGCCAAGCCTCGTAAGGCCATAAACTAAGAGGAGGGGAAGGCCCTAATCTGGAACATGTAGGGCCTGTGAAAAGGAGCTCGAAGGTCGGTCGGTAAACAAAGGCAACGTGCCAACACCACTAATAGGCACCAATAAAATGTCACCAACAGTGATTGAACCCTCTGATGGACGGAGATCCTGTAACAAATCACCTCGGGGAGTCATATGACTCGAAGCACCACTGTCCACTAACCAAGGCTGCGCAGAAGACACTGTAGCCATGGAAGAAGGATCCTCCTCCAAAGCATGGATATGAAGGAACACTGACTCATGGGTAACAGCTGGTGTAGAGGTAGATGAAGGCTCCGATGTAGATCCACCCTTCGCTCCCGGACGAAGGTGAGGGTACTTCTTCCACCATTTCTCCTCGGGATGTGTCCCTTTCCCACAGTGTGGGCACTTCGGTCTCTCTGAATCTGAGTCAGAGCCTGAAGAACTGTCCTTCGTCTTAGCCTTTGACTTCTTCTTCTTCTTCTTCTTCTTCTGTCCTCCTAAACCTGCAACAAAGGCTCTAGTGGAGTCGGGGATCCACTAGCACTGACCTCTCTAAGTCGCTCGTCATACTCCAAGACAAGCGGGGATAGCTCCTCCCATAGAAGCTTGGCACGGGTCCTCGAAGTAAGAAGACTAGTGTAGAAGACATCAAACCGAGGCGATGGCAGTTGAGTCAAGAGAATCATAGCCATGTCTTCAGAAGATATCGTCCGACCGAGGGATGCAAGCTCATCCCTCATATCCTGTAATCTGTTGATGTGGTCCTTCATGGAAGGACTATCATCAATAGCGAGCATCCGCAACTTCTTTTCGAGAGATATCCGATGGGCAAACGTCTTCTGTTGATAGAGAGACGCGAGCTTTCTCCACCCATCTGCTGCAGTCTTCAACCTGTGAACATGAACAAGGACAGAATCCTGCAAACTCAGAAAGAGGAAAGATCTGGCTCTAGAATTGAGCCGATCCTATAAGGCTGCACGATCCATAGATGTTTCATCTGCGGGATCCACCTTAGGCCAGGGAATAGGAACAGAAACAAGCTCCCAAAGATCGAAGGAGTCCAAGATACACTCCACCTTGCAGGACTATAGAGAAAAGTTGGAGCCATCCAACCGGTCCTCTTTGGGCAGCTGAGGAAGTACAGGTACCTGTACAGGGGGTACCAAAGGCTACATCTTCGGCCCACTGGAAGGGGCTCGCCGAGATACATGAATAGAAGGGGGACAGGAAAGAGGAATAGACTCCGGACCACGGTCCTCGTGATAGAAATCACGCCTCCGTTCGGATGAGTGTCGAGACAAAAGCTCGTCATCTGAGTCATCAAAGCCCGTAAACTGATGAGAAGACATCTTCGATATTCGCAAACACCAAAACACAACAAGGAAAGGTTGCCGGTGCCGAATAATGACCACCAGAAGGGTCACCAACCACCGAGCGGACTACCAAACACCAGTAAATGAGGTCGCCTATCACCAGAAGGGGAAAACGCAGCTGAGGATGGAGCAAACTCCGAAGTGGCAGTGGCCAAACACCAAAAGTGCAGGCTGCAAAGGAGTCATCAGCTGAAGATCAGCGGCCAGTAGCCGTAGACACCGCCTGATGAGCAAAACGCCAATAAGGAAGATGTCGCCCAGCTGTTGGGGAGGCCGCCTGGCTGAAAACGCAAGCAGGAAGAGGTTGTTGATGACGTGGCAGCCACTGGAGAAGGCACCAGCAGCAAACGCAAAGATTTGGGACCTCCTGGAAGGGCCGTCTTGGCTGTTGGGGATGACGCCAGCAACAAACGCAAAGTTGTGGGTGTTCTCCCGCGTAAATCTCAGCTCCGCGTACTCTCCTTCGGCTCTAATACCATGTGAAAGTGCGCTGCGGAAGAGGGAATACGAACACGGAGGGAGAGAGAGAGAGAGAGAGAGCAGAAAATAAGGAAGAGAAATCTGCACTGACTGAAATGAACGCTGAATACAAACGGGAAGGCGGAAGGAGACTTATCAATCCCTGCACGCAGCCCACAACGTCAGTGAGGGCACCAAATCAGGCCGATGATGATGGCAGCACCACAACGGGGGGAGAAGGAGTGTCGGAATCTGCAAGAAGACAAGTGATCAAGTGGGGAGGGGGGCTGCCTATAAATAGGCAAAAGGATAAACCCTAAAAATGCCCTAAAATGGGCACCCCACATCAATGACCAAAAAAGTGGCCGGGCAGCCAGTGGCTGCCCACTAAAAGAGGCCAAAAAGAAATACACATCCTAAGACAACCAGTCGAGAGTGACTAGCCTCCCCCATCATAACACATGACAAACATGTCAGAGCTCCTAATGTCCTCGTCTGACTCAAACTGAGGCTCACAGGCAGGAGATGACAAGGCATGACAAACATGACTGCTAACATAATCTTGGACATTGGACACCCTATTGGCCCCAAAACTAGCGCCCCTTTCGGTATTTATTTAACTTAATTGAAGAAGAAGTTGATGTAAAATGCGATTCTCCCAATCCCTTTCGGTATTCCAACTCCCCTTGCTATCCAAAATGACCAGCAAGTCTTCAATCTGATTTGCCCCTTGATTCGGGCAATCAATTGGCCTTTACTAGCTTTGATAGAGATAGAAAATACCCCAAATTCAATTATTTATTGGTCCCTTCACTTGAATAAGCTAAAAACAACTTCAGCCTTGTTGAATCCAAGTCTTGGAGCTTCCAATTTCCGATACACTTCCCGAGGCTGCTGCTAAACCCTAGTTTCTAGTGCAGATTAGAGTTTACAGCAGAGAAATCTGAAATTTCTCAGCCTCTGGTAATCTCAATGCTGCAATCTTTGGAACAGACTATAGAAAGGTTGAGAGATGAGAGAGAATGCTGAGGAGAGAGAAAATTCAGACTTTCTTCGGGAAGAACTGAAGAAAATCTATCATTTATTGTTGTTGTCTTGTCTCAACAGCTTGTAGATGCAAAGAACTGAAGAAAATCAATCATTTACTACTGCTGCCTCGTGTCAACAGCCTGTAAATGCTGTCACCTCCTGTTGATTGGTCTTCTCCTGCCTGGCTGCCTCAGAAGGTCCTCCAATGGCTGCAAATCAAACCAACATCATCTCCTCCCTCTCTCTTGCAGGCTAAATACACTAAAAATACCTTTCTCCAATCTCTAAAGACGTTTTTCAGTCTTATATGGGCATTTTTGACAAGTGGTAGCCTTCCCAAATGGTTTTTCTAGCATTATCCATAATTAAATATTAATTTTCAGTCGTTAAATACTGAAAATTGATCTAATAATTATTTCGATGCCCTGAAAAAATCATCTAACTGGCCAATAATTAAATTGGCTAGACAACTTCCATTCCCGAGTGTCTCTTTCGCCATCTTTGACCATCAGATTGGCATTAGGTACCATTAAATGCCACTTCTTTAGTGTCATCAACTAACACTTATAGCCAAATGAATGACCTGGGCCAATAATTAGCACCAGATACCACCAAGTACCTGTGCGGCATAACTTATAGCAACTTTTGCCTTTAACATCTTGTGATTTTCCCGGATCTGGAGTTCGTAAATTTACTCTAACCCTAGTTACACCTCACATGTGCAACATTTGCTTAACCATGTGATCAAAAATTAATCCACATATTAAGCGAGGTTTCAAAAATACATATCCTCATGACAATTTCAAACAATTTCTGGATGATTTTTTGACTTTTTACAGCATATTTCTTCTTGTTTTGGTCAAATTTTGGTGAATGTTGCATATGAACTTTGCGGCCATTACCTCCTACATAACATCTTCTGAAGTATGGACAAAGTTGCAGCTTATATATGTGGCACCTACCACCAGGCAATCACTCTTCACGGACAACTCCAGCAAATTACATTCGAGGCCAAAGATACTGTCCAGTCTTTTCTACTTCATGTGACCCACCTCCAAGACCAACTTTAGCAAATGCAGTCTCCACTAGCACAAAGGCTCATCTTATTGGACTCGTACTCTCCAAACTCCCTCCAGTGTTTGATGGAGTGGTAAATGATTTGAGGGTGCAGACATCATCCACTCTGGTCATTTTTACACATATGACCATACTACTTGAGCATGAGACGTCTTTGAGGTTACAAGGGAGGCTTTCGTCATTTTATGGAGGTTCCAGTGAGGCTTTTGTAGCTTCAAAGAGGGATTTGAAAAAGAATATGTTGAAGACCTAGTCTTACCACTGTGGAAAGAAAGGTCATTCAAAGGACTACGAAGAGTTAGCGGCTTCCAAGAAGCAAAATAAGACAAAGCGAGATGCAGACTCCTCCAACGAGTCATCATCTGTCTCATACTTAGACTCTAATCCTCGGGCCAAAGAGAGGACCAAGGCGTGGACAAGATAAGCTTCTTTGACTCACGGCAAGGGTTTATTGGCCCCTTCCTCTGCTTCTTACTGGTGGTGGTGATGGTGGCATCCCTCACAACTCTCCAATGCCAAAGAGGGAGTGTGAGAGGGTAGACAGATAGGTTAGCCACATCTCATCTATACATCTATACAGATGCACATGGTCCAGAGAGAGACTTCCCTGACACATCAATCGAAGTTTAGCAGATTCAAATCCTAGAACAAATATTGACATCCAAGTTCATGATGGGCTGACTGACAAGGAACGAGATTAGTTCCTAGTCATCAGCTCACATGAGGGGACACTTTGACGGTCTCGCCAAAGGCGGGGAATCCATGGTCCCGTATGTTCTAGAGACATTTCTGATAGGATGTTCATATATAATACTAAGAGACATTGCGACAAATACAGAGATATGCTATGATCTTCCCAATTATCAAGTGCTAGTACGATCGACATCAACATCCGATTTGTTGGAGCGCGCGGGTAGCGGAAGCGTGAAGATTTGCAGCAGAGGAAGTGAATAGGTGAGTGAGAGTGAGAGTGAGAGTGAGAGTAAGAGTGACGAACAGATTTTGGGTGTACCAACAATGTGTTGGTACACAAAGAATAAAATGTATTTATACTTAGGGCCCGTAAGGGTGCATTCACATGTACAACATAACAATACACGTGTAAAATACATGGAGGTGCATAAAGGACCTTTACATCCCAACAACCTCCCACTTAAAGGTCCGGAGTGAACCTTTAACCAACTCCCACTAGTCGTATGCAATGCTCTTGCTGAGCCTTGCCTAGACTTTTAGTGAGAACATCTGCAGGGTTGTCCTGTGTTTTGATCTTGGTCAATGTGATTAGACCATCCTCCAGAATTTGTCTAATAAAGTGATATCGCACATCAATATGCTTTGTGCGTGAATGATACATGGCATTTTTAGCCAGATACACAGCACTCTGGCTATCACATCCCAACACTGGAGTACTCATAGACATGCCGAGATCCTCTGCGAGTCTGCTCAACCATATAGCTTCCTTAGAAGCTTCAATAGTAGCTGATATGTATTCAGCTTCAGTAGTACTCGGTGCTACGATGTTCTGCAACCTGGAGCACCAAGAGCCAGCCCCTCCAGCAACTGTAAAGAGATACCCGCTAGTGGACATGCGAGTGTCTAAGTCACCTGCCATGTCTGCATCACAATAACCCTGCAAATTAAGTGCACCCTGCCCATAGCAAATACACTTTCTTTGTATACCCTTCAGGTATCTAAGAATACTCTTGACAGCCTCCCAATGTGGTTTGCCAAGATTTGACATAAACCTGCTAACAACTCCCACTGCATGAGCAATGTCTGGACGAGTAGCCACCATAGCATACATAAGAGAGCCACAAGCTGATGCATAAGGGACTCCCTTCATAGCATTGGCTTCCATGTCATCTTTTGGGCTGTTGGCTTTACTAAGCTTAAGGTATGGAGGTAAGGGTACTCCAAGAGGCTTAGCTTCAGCCATGTTAAATCTGTCCAGTACCTTTTCAATGTACTTTTCTTGAGATAAGAACAGCAATTTCTGCGTTTTATCCCTACGAATCCTTATGCCCAATATATGCTGTGCATTCCCTAAATCTTTCATGGAAAAGGCTGATTTCTGCTCTTTGAGAGCATCCAAGCTAGTCTTTCTCTTCCCAGTTAACAACATATCATCCACATACAAAACAAGTATGATAGGGCTGCCATCGGTATCCTTTTTCATATACAAACAATGATCTGCATGGCTGCGCGTAAACCCATGAGAGAGCATAAAAGTGTCAAACTTTTTGTACCACTGCCGTGGTGCTTGTTTCAGCCCATATAAGCTGCGTTTTAGTTTACACACCAACTGCTCTTTTCCAGGAACTACAAAACCCTCGGGCTGTTTCATGTAGATCTCCTCATCAATGTCACCATGCAGAAAAGTTGTTTTCACATCCATTTGGTACAGCTCTAAATCCAATACAGCAGTGAGAGCAAAAAGCACACGTAGTGTGGTCATCTTCACGACAGGTGAGAAGACCTCCTGGAAGTCAATCCCTTCCTTCTGTGCATAACCTTTGGCAACCAATCTTGCCTTGTACTTGGGTTTCCCATCAACTGTCTTTACTTTGTAAACCCATTTGTTTGGAAGAGGCTTTCTTCCTTTGGGCAACGACACAAGATCCCAAGTATCATTAGCATACACAGATTTAATCTCTTTCTGCATAGCTAGCTCCCACTTATTGCTGAATTTGCATGACTTAGCCTCTTTATATGTCAGAGGCTCACCCTCATCAGTAAGCATCACATAATGCAAAGAGGGGTCATACCTATATGGCTGCCTTCTTAGCCGTGTAGACCTGCGTACCCAATGATCTACATTCTCAGGAATCGGATCTACATCTGGAGGCATGTTATTTTCAGCATTTATTGGCTGCTGTAAGCCATTTTCAGCATGCTGTTCATGCTGTACAGCACCTTCATTTTCATTTCCAGCACCTGCATTTTCATAATCAGCAAGTCTATCTTGCTGTCCATAACCTCCCTGTGCTTCTATTTGCTGTCCATCATCATCTGGCTCAAAGATAACCGGCTGATCATCAGTTTCAGCCTGTGGTACAGCACCATGAGGCTCATCATTTGAAGTAATAGGTGGCTGCAAATTCTGAAATTTGACATTTTTTATGTCTTCATCAGAGGCTAAAGTACCTTTCAGCAACTTTGCCTCATTAAACACAACATTACGGCTGCGAACAATTTTCTTGGACTGAGGTAGCCACACTCGATAGCCAAATTCACCCTCATCACCATAGCCCATGAAAATGCCTTTGGTGGATTTCGGGTCAAGTTTATTCCTCAGCTCATTTCTAACATGCACAAAAGCATCACAGCCAAATATTCGTAAATGGTCATATGAGGCCGGTTTGCCAGACCAAACCTCCTCGGGAATGCCATTATTTAGGGACCTGTTTGGAGAGCGGTTGCAAATGTGAACCGCGGTTTTAAGTGCCTCTCCCCAAAATTCATGAGGGAGATTAGCAGTGGACAGCATGCACCGCACTCTCTCACATAGAGTCCTATTGTATCTTTCAGCCACACCATTTGAAGAAGGGCTGTAAGGGACTGTAAGCTCCCTCTTGATCCCATGCAAGTCACAAAATGACTTAAATTCATTAGACATGAACTCACCCCCATTATCAGTTCTCAAGCGTTTCAACTTTCTACCTATCTGAGTGGTCACGAATACATGAAATGTTTTAAAAACAGCAAACACTTCACTTTTCTTTTTCAACAAATAAACCCAATTCTTCCTGGAACAATCATCAATAAAAGAGGCGAAGTATGCAGCACCACCCAACGATTTCAAAGGCATGCTACATACATCAGAATGCACCAAGTCCAATACATTTGACTTACTTACGGGAGACACCAGAGTAAAAGGAATTTTTCATTTGCTTTCCAAACTGACAGTCATTACAAAAATCAAGTTTAGATCCTTTTCCATCAACCCTCTTCAAAGAGGTAAGAACATCAAGACCTTTTTGGCTCATATGGCCTAATCTCTTATGCCATAACTCCAAATGACAGCCAATTTCAGCAACTGCAAGAAACTTGCCATTCAAGGCTTTACAGTGCAGACAATACAAAGTGCCCTTCTTGGTTTCTTTAGCAATCAGCATGGAACCCCTTTTTAATTTCCATAAACCACCACCAAACAGTGTGGTGTAACCATGCAAGTCAAGCTGTCCAACAGATAGTAAACTCTTCTTGATGTCAGGCACATATCTGACATCTTTCAACACAAGTTCTTGCCCATTATCCAAAGACAAGTGTATGGTGCCAATCCCATCAATGCTGCAAGCATGATTATTTCCAAGGTAAACCTTGCCATAACAGCCTGCATCAAAAGTAGCAAAACACTCCAAGCATGGAGTCACATGGAAAGAGGCACCAGAGTCTACAATCCAAGTCTGAGTGACACAATCATCAACTGACAAAAGTGCATCAATCACATCAGCCTTGGTGATCTGCATATCTTGCATGTGACATACAAGGGCATCATAATCCACTGCACATAATACATCAGCCTCTGCATCTGAGAGCTCCTCTATGACAACGCTAGAGGCCACATTGGCCTTTTCCTTGCCTTTACCTGCCTCAGATGCATCTGTCTTTTCCTCTTTCTTCTTTTTGTCTCCTGCATTCTTCTTTCTCTCTTGTTCCTTCTTGTAATACCTGCAATCAGGCTTCTTGTAGCCCTTCCGACCACACTGATAGCATGTAACATCACTCTTTTCTTTTCCTTTGCCCTTGCTCCTGCTTCTCTATCCAGCATTTGCATTTTTCCTTTCAGCCCTGCCTCTAACATTATAAGCTGAGTTCCTGCCTTCTCCACTAGACTTACGTCTAATTTCTTCATTCAAGATGGAACCCCTCACACCATCATATGTGAGATTGGGATTATTGCTGAGAGAAACAACCAAAGTCTCCCAAGAGTCAGGCAATGTCATGATCAAAAAGATCGCCCTCAACTTATCATCAAAATCCAAACTTGCATCCTTGAGCTGATTTAAAATGCCAGTAAATGCACTCAAGTGCTCAGCTGTAGGCTTGGACTCATCCGGCTGCATATTCACCAACTTACGCATTAAATGCACCTGATTAACAGGTGTGGTGACCTCATAGGTAGTCTTCAACTTCTCCCATATTGCATGACCAGTGTCTAAACCCTTAATGTCTGTCAAAATGTCATCAGTGACACCCATCTTTATATAAGCCACAGCCCTTTTATTGACTTTGGCCCAATCCGCCTCAGACATTTGTGCGGGTTTATCCATTTGCAAAGCATCCTCTCAATCCTTTAAGAACAGTATGCCCTGCATACGATCTTTCCAAAGATCAAAGCCTTGACCATCAAATCGCTTGATTTCCATCAAACTTTTAATGTCAGAACTGGAAAAAGTTGCAGCCATTTTTCACAAGTACAAGTGTAAAAGCACTGAACTGCAAGAGCACAAGCTAAATCAGCAAATACACTGCTGTTCTTGCATAACCAGCAATAATCCTCTAGTGTTTTGACATAAACCAGCCACTGCACATGCAAATAATGCAGAAATTTATCAAATTCTGCACAAAATCCCAAATTTCCAGGTCCAAATGTGCGCAAATGTCAGCCAAACTGACTCAGCTGAGCAAAATTGCATCAATACATGAAAAGCCCCAGTTTTCCTTGGTCCAATGCCAAGAAATTTTACTCGGATGAGCAAAATTCCAACAAATTTTGAAAAATCCCCAAATTAATTGAGGTCAATGCGCACAATGTCTGCAATTTCTGACACAAATGTCACTGTCAAGCATAAACAGCATCAAATCTGGGAAAAGCCCCAAATTTCCAGGTTCAAATTTGACCAAATCTGAGAACTGTGCTTGCGCGCGCGAACTCCCGTCAGTGGCAAAAGGGTTGCTTACAGTAAACCTTAGAGAAATTTAAAAATTTTCTGGAAGAAAAAAATGTGTCGAATCACCCCGTCACCAGCCGTTGACTGTCGCACTGCCCGTCAGATGCCACGCAGCCTGTCGCCTGCCCGTCAGATGCCACGCAGTCTGCGTGAGCTGTCGCCTGCAGTCGTTGACCTGCACCTGATGCCACGCAGCCTGTCGCTGCAGTTTCGCGACCTGTGCAGCCTGCGCCTGGCTGCTCGTGACCTGTTCGACTACCTGCCTGGTCAAAAATGACCTGTCCAGGCTGCTCGTGACCTGTTTGACTGCCGCCTGATCAAAAAACGACCTGTCCCTGCCTGCCAGGTCAAAAATGACCTGTCCCTGCCTATCAGGCTGTCGCTTGCACAAAACGTGACCTGCAACACTGTCGCTTGACTGTCCAGCACATACACGTGCCTAGAAACAGTGACGACCTGACCTGTATGAGTGACGACTTACTGATTTCTCGCGAGAGAAGAGCTGGTGATGTCTCACGCGGACTTCGAGGAGGGCGAGCACCTTAACCTCAGCTCTGATACCAGCTGTTGGAGCGCGCGGGTAGCGGAAGCGTGAAGATTTGCAGTAGAGGAAGTGAACAGGTGAGTGAGAGTGAGAGTGAGAGTGAGAGTAAGAGTGACGAACAGATTTTGGGTGTACCAACAATGTGTTGGTACACAAAGAATAAAATGTATTTATACTTAGGGCCCGTAAGGGTGCATTCACATGTACAACATAACAATACACGTGTAAAATACACGGAGGTGAATAAAGGACCTTTACATCGCAACACGATTTTCTTCGAGGAACCTTGGTAGTGGTGGCTTGCGCACCCACTACTTAGGTATCCATGGTTTTACTTAGTGGTTCTATATTGTATGGTTTCTCGTTCATTATCATTGTACCATTGTATTATATAAAATCACCCATGATCTGAGAGGGGCTGTTACCAGATATGTCAACTCATATGTGAGTCTGTGCATGCTTTAGGTCTAGGCATTATTTAGATTATTTTAGGCATTTTTTATGATCTTTATTTTGGTCATATTTAGCATTTATTGCTGGTCGACCTGATCATATTGAGGACATATTTTATCCTATTTATTTAGGCTCCTCCTCAATCACTCACTCACCATCACACGTGTGAATCTTCTACTGGAGAGAGGAATCGGTATCGATGCCCATACATCCACTGACTCACTATTGTATGCGGTTGTCTCATGTTGGATATATGGATTCCATTTCCGGAGCATACATCTGAGTTCTTATCTGTATTGTATTCTTTAGTGTTCCTTCTTTCCTTTCTCTTTTATCTTCTGTTCAGCAAATTATTTCGACACATGTTTATGCTTCCATTGTTGCATCCACTTTTGATAGTACTCCTCCTCTCTATCTGTGCGAAGTGTCTACACTTTCAAGCCAATTTCAGCCTCAAGCTTTGCAACAAGATGTTTAAAAGGCATAAACATATCAGACTTTGCTTTCAGCCCATACACCCATGTATACCAAGAGAAGTCATCAATAAATGTACCAAAGTAAAGATGACCTCCAAGTGCACTTGTCCTCATGGGACCACAAATATCAGAGTGAATAAGCTGAAATTTCTGAACAGCATGCATTGCACCATCCTTTTTTAAGGCAAATCTGTGTATCTTGCCCAAAATACATCCCTTGCATGTATAACGAGGTGGAGTCTCCACTAGAGGCAATGCGTCTTCCATATCACACCTCTGAAGAGTCATCAAACTCCCAAAATTCATATGTCCATAGCGGGCATGCCATAGCTGCGCATTCTGCATAGCGGGCGATAGAGTAGTGACTACTAGAGCATCATGAGACTATGCACCATAGGTATCCAACAAAAACAAACCCTAATACATGGTCCCAAATATCCTGAGTGCATCCATCTGCCTATCTCTCACAATGCATTTGTCATCCTCAAAGATGACCTAAAAGCCATGCTTGTTAAAAGCAGAGATGTTGTCAACAAGTTCTTTGTAATGCCAGGCACAAACAAGACATCTAGAAGCATAAAGTTAGAACCATTTGCAGCGGCAGTAATAGTGACCGTCCCAATGTCACAAACATCATAACTGCTACCATTTGCACATGTAACATACTCCCCAACAGGGGCCGAATGCAAAGAGAAAAACAAACACTTCCTAGAAGTGATATGCTTTGAAGCTCCATTGTCAAAATACCATATTTGTTATGTTTCAGCAACATTAAATGCTAAATCAACCATTGAAGAATCATAGCTACAAGTCAAAAAAGTATAGTCCTCCTCCACAAAGTTGGTTAAGCATCACCATCAATAGATTTGTTGGTTGATGTCTCTTGGACAACCAAACCAGAGTCGTTTTTCTTCTCTTTGGCTAATCTCTTATGGCATTCATCAATACACTAACCTAGCTTCTTGCAATAATGACATTTCTCCTTCTTTTTAGAATTTTCTTTGTCTTGGATAGCCTTATTTGATGGCTATCCAGCATCACCCTTTTGCTAATTTTTTGCATTTTGTTGGACTTTTCCTTTGCCTTTGAACTTGGAAAGCATAACCACATCTTTCAAACGCAATGCAACATTCTTCCAGGTCTGTTCCTCTTGCAACAAGAGGCCTTGTAGCTCCACAAATGTAAGGGCCTGCCTCCCCCTCCCCTCCCCGAATATGTAGAACGATCGATCTTTTCACTAACAATCAAAGAAAGTGCAGGTGCATCTTTTGAGTCCCATCTCCTCTAATCCTTGGTAGGAGGGGAAGAAGAGGCAATAGTACTAGCAACATGTTCTCTAGCGTTACGCTAAGGTGTTTAAGGTGCAAGACCTCCTAGTCGCTGCAAATCACTTGTAACATAGTCCCACAAGTCCTTTGCTACAAGAAGGTTGCAGACCATAAAACTCCACAACGGCGGGTCGTTTGATCCATCAAGTTTGTCCTCCTAAAAGAGAACACCAAGGATGTTACTCTGATCATTAGTCCCCTGATGTGCAATGCTGTCACTAATGGGCAAAAAACTGCAACCAAATATTTCTCTGCTAAAGTATGAATTGTACTCTTTAGAGTACCAAAAAACCCCTCGGGATTATACAACAAATACCAACCTATCACAAAATGCCAAAGTGTGCCCAATTTGACCCAAATCAGCATTCAACCAAGAAATAACAGCAATGCATTGTTGTACCACACCTGTGTTATAATGTGTACCCTCAAAAGTACAAATTACAATTTAATGCCGATTCTTACCAAAATTTACTCAATTTCCTTAATTTTTTCTGCTCAATCTGACTATAACAACAATTAGATGTTGTTGTACCGCTTGCTTACTTCTTTGACATGTGTGTCAAGCAAAAACCCTAATTTTCTTCCTAAAATTTCAAAGAATTTGAAAAAATTTGTACCTTACAACTTGAATTTCTACAATAATGTCACCATGGGATGCGGACCAACAACAAACAGTAGCTCACATCTGCCTCATGATGCATGTCGGAGCCTCTAGGTTAAAAAGCCCCAAATTTCTTACACAAATGATGATGAAATTGTGCAATGTCAGTATTTCCAATGAAGATTAGCACATGGGACAGCAAATCGGGCAAAACCCCTAAAATTTTTAGCGGGCATGTCAAAGAAATTGTGAAATTTCTTTGAATTGGTTATCAATTTGAACTCCGGGGCTAAAATTAACAAGATCCCCAAATTTTGGGCAGCACGAGCTGAGATTCGAAAAGAGATGGCCAAAATGGATGGGAAATTGCAGAAATTTTGAAAAAAACCCCAAATCTGAAAATTAGGGTTTCTGCACTTTTTAGGGCTTGCAGAAAATCGCAGGTAGGGCTGAGAATATGGTGGACAAAGATAAGAAAATAAGGGGCAGAGCTGAAAACAGCAGCACATCCTCCAAAACAACAGCTCCTTAGATTGCGTGGGGCTGCATACGGGACTGTGCGTAGGACTACGTGTAGGGCTGCGTGCAGGCTGAAAACAACAGCAGCTCATCCTTCTCTTCCTCGGGCAGAGATCTGGCTGACAGCAACAGGACCTTAGGCAGGGCGCAGCACCGGCTGATAGTGGCTGAACTGAATCCGTGCATAGAACTTGCTCTAATACCAAATGTTGGAAAATGACAGCCAGGTATGGAGGAGAGAAAAGAGAGTCAATGAGAGTATGCTAAAGCAAAAGAGTAGAGTGTACTTGCTGAACTGAAAGAATGAGAATGAAAAGTAGATAGGTCTAAGATAGACTCAACAAGAGTTACTGACTCTAACTCTAATGGTGACACAACTTATAACTTTCGTTGTGTTCACACTAAGAACTGAAAATTAACTAAAGACTAAAATATTGGGCATTGCCCATGGAATTGGCAAATTCTAACACCCTTGACTATAAGTATTTTGATTCTCGTGATCATTGTCTTTATGGCAAGTAGACCCGTAGTTCACATAAGAAGTCTAGCATTGCGTGCATGGGTGAGCCTTTGGCTGTTGTTCACTCTAATGTTTGTGAACCTATGCCCTATAAGTCGTTAAGTGCTGCAAAGTATTTCGATACTTTCATTGAATATAAAGTCTAGGCATACCCCATAAAGCAAAAATCGGAATTCTTGACTACAATGTTGGCTTACTTTTGTTGAGAACTAGTCTAGGTATAGGCTGAAATGCCTAGGAGTACGTATCTAACAATGGGGGCGAGTACGCATCTAATGCTTTTTCGCAGTTTTGTGATGAGAGGGATATTAAGCGCTAGTTTACCACCCCTACACCCCACCCTAGAATGGTATGGCTGAGCGCATGAATAGGACATTTCAAGAGCGAGTACATAGTATGCTCAGCCAGGTAGGCTTACCACAACACTTTTGGGTTGAGACAATTACTAGTGTCATACATTTGATTAATCAATCCCCACGCACTACTCCCGACTATCACGATTCACGTTGTAGAGGAGGTATGGTTTGGAAAACCTCCATCATATACTCATTTGCCTATCTTTGATTGTGAGGCTTTCTACCATGTTCCCAAGAACAACCACAATAAGCTAGATCATAAGTCTGTGAAATGCATCTTTCTTGGTTATGGGGATGCAAGTGAGATGGGCTATCGCCTATGGGATTCGTAGACTCACAAGGTCATTTGCAGCCATAATGTTATTTTTCATGAAGAGAGAATGCATAAGCAGCCTGAGTAGGTCATTGAGATACGCAGAAAGATATTTCAAGAGGAGCCTCTTGTCACTGTCCAACCAACTAGACAACTTGCAGTAGGCTGCAGCTAATGCTCTAGTGGCCCAGGACCTTGATGTTAGACAAGATGTACAAGCCCCATAACCCGTTTTGGGACAGTCTACTAGAGACAAGCGTCAACCTGATCAATTTGCATCCTCTATGGATTATGTTATGGTGACACATGCTAGTGAGCCTCTTACCTATGATGAGGCCATACGCAAAGGTGATAGTCACACTTAGGAAAGGGCCATGTAGTCAAAGTATGACTCACTGCAAAAAAATCATACGTGAAATTTGGTTCCGTTGGCATTGGCTTTGGTTATACAGCTACATCTAGACCTCTATCAAAAGGATGTCAAGACAGCTTTCTTACATGGGAACTTGCATGATGAGATTTATATGCAATAGTCCAAGGGCTTTCAGAAAAAAAAAACAAAGAACATCTAGTGTGTAACTTGAGAAAGAGCTTTTATGGCCTTAAGCAAGCACGTAAGGAATGGTACCACAAGTTTGGTGCTTTCATACATTCACAAGGCTATATCTACAATGATATGGATCCGTGTTTATACATGAAGAAGGCCCATGATGGCAGCCTTATAATTTTGGTACTCTATGTCGATGATATATTGATTGTTAGGAGTACTCATGATGAGCTAGTGCCTTGAAAGGTCAGCTCAAGAAGAGCTTTGAGATGAAGGACATGGGGCATGCCTCACATACTCTTGGGATGCGCATCGATCGGCTCCTTTACTTATCGGAGAAGTACATCCAAAAAGATTCTTCAACAATTTCATATGTACGATGTTAAGCCTATTCGCTATCCTTTACCTTCTCATGTGAAGGTTAATCACACCGATTGTCCACAATCTCATGAGTAGAAGGCCAAGATGGCCAAGATTACTTATGCATCCACAATGGGCAATTTGATGTATACCATGATAGCCACTTGTCCTGGTATAGCATTTACAGTGGGAGTTGTGGCACGCTATATGGCTACACCTAGCAAGCGGCATTGGAATGTTGTGAAGGGTATCATAAGGTACCTTAAGGGCACTACAAATATGTGCATTTATTATGGTGGCCAAGATACAAGAGTCATTGTATACACTGACTGTGATTATGCAGGACATGCAAACAATAGTGTACCTCTAGCTATGCCTTCACTTTGCTAGAGGTGTTGTTTCTTAGATGTCCAGGGTGCAGAAATACAAAGCCATATCCACTACAGAAGCAGAATATGTTCCAACTGCTGAGGCTTGCAAGGAGGCTCTTTGGTTAGGCCGTCAGGTTGCAAACCTTGGTATTACTAATGTAGTCTCTACACTACATTCAAATTCTATAAGCGCTATTCAGTTGGCCAAGACTCTGGTCTTCCATACAAAGATGAAGCACACTGAGTTGCATCACCACTTTATCTGAGAGGTCATTTAGGACAAGTCCATTGAGCTTGATCTCAACTAATCAAAATCTTGAAAATCTGCTTACTAAATGTCTCTCAGCAGAGCGTTTTGCCTAAAGCTGATGAGCATTAGATAAGATGACAACTTTCCTCATCCTGTTGTACTTTATGTACATTTGTACTTTGTCACTTTTTTTTTCATTGTTCTCTCCTCACTAGGGACACATTCACCTTTAAGTAGAAGGTGGTTGGGGGTGAAGGCACTTATGCCCAATCGCCCATGTATTCATTACAACAATGCTCGCACAGCTCTACATTGCAGGTGGTGGGAACCCATCACTATCACTTCAATCTCTATTCTTACAATGACATTTGAATAAGGAAAGGCCGGTCACACATTGTGATTTTTGGAGTTCCCAGATCTCTACAATCCCTTCCTAGACCATGAGTCTTAATACACGTACTTCAACTATACCATTAAACAATTAGCTTTCTTTTTGATTCGCCTTGATCTTAATTCTTGATTTACTTGGAATTGAACTTAGAACTTTGTGCTTCCATCTCCAAAAGCATCCTTGTGGCGAGCGACATTCACGAACCCCCGTGCGAATCCCATGCGACACCTGGTGAATATCCTGTGAAAGTGTCGCTTCTAATTATCGAGATGGGAGACTCTTCAAATAACCCACCCACTTCATCATCGAGTGCTTCTTCCTTTTCAACCGATGTCTCTCTCTTGCTCTTGCTCTCTTGCTCTTTCCACCATAGCTCTTGACTATTCTAAGGATGAAAGAGGGTTAATGATAAAAGAGTATCCTTCCTTGCAAGTGATTTTATATTATATTTTTAAATAAGAATTTATAGTTGAATATGAGTTTCCTAAGAGATCTTGTGGTAATGCTGTTTTAGTTTTTGCAAATCATATTAATGATGCTATTTTAGTTTTTTGTATTTGTCTTTTTAAGAAGAGTTTGATTTTTATGGAATATCCAAAGTTATTTTTCGATTTACATTATGAAAACTGGATGTTTTTCAAACTAATAGGCTGATTGCCTTCGTTGTATACTTGCGTCGTGGAGGCTAGGACAAGCTCCATGTATGAGAGGTCTCTTTGTAGAAAGAACATTATGCTAGGAGGCGCAAGTGTGTTAGGGTTCTCTAGCCAGATATCCCTTAGGTTTGTTGAGGATCGGCCTAACCCCTATGAGCCTAAGATGAGCTTATTGTAAGGTCTTATTTCCTTTTCTCTCTTTCTCTCCCTCTCTCATTTCCTCTCTCACCCTCACCCTCTCTTTCTCTCTTTCCCTATTAGGTTTAATGATTTTTCTCTCTTTTTCTCTCTCCTCTCCCTCTCTCATTTCCTTTTCTCTCTTTCTCTCCCCCTCTCATTTCCTCTCTCCCTCACACTCACCCTCTCTTTCTCTCTGGGTACCGTCGCTATTTGCGTTGCTATTAGCGTCGCAAATAGCGATGCCGCTATTTGTCATTGCTAGCGCCTGTCGCTATAGCCTCATATCCTTGTAGTGTCTCTTCCCCTATTATGTTGAATGTTTCCCTCTCTTTCCTCTCCCTCCCTCTCCCTCTTCCTCTCCCTCTCTCATTTCCTTTTCTCTCTTCCTGTCCCTCTCTCATCTTCCACTTGCGTGCTTCGACTCAAGGCTTCTCCCTTCACAAGCTACAAATGCAAACTCCAAAGACACGTCATTGTAAGTGGACAAGGGGGACAAAAGGGTTGATGGTGCTCACCCAAAAGAAACCCTATCTATATAACATACAAAATTGAATAGAGAACTCATTCTTATGTATGCAATCTTGAGGTCTCTTATTTCTATCTTCTCACCTTCTTGCTTTGACTATAGGCCAAGCTTCAAAGTATATACGAGAGCATGTATATCTGTGAGGGGCCTTGGGAGAAGTCTCTCTTCTCGATTCTCTTTCTTCCTCCTCCTCCCTCACCATATTAGCCTAAAACACAATTACAACTAATCTAACAAACTAGTTGTTCCAAGCTGAAACAAGATTAACGAAACATTATCTTGGAACAGTCAACTTGTAGTTGAACGACCTACCCAAAACATTTTTTGACTTTTTTTTATTATTCGCTTCTATATTCACATCTCTTACACACTCAAATGTCCATGTTTGCCACTATTACCGCCGCTTCCTCCTCCCTCCTCCTCCTCCTCCTTCCTTTTCCTTCTTATTCTTCTTCTTTCTTCTTTTGTTTTCCACCTCCTCCTTCAATATCAAGTCTTATGCAAATGTGCCGACAGATTAAAAAAACATTGTGGTTTGTTTAGAGAGCTCCACCCGTCACGTCGCATTGCTGCCCCCAACCCCGACTACTCCATCGCGCCAACCCCTCGCCTCTCCCTCACGCCCATCCCCGTTTTCACCTGCCTATCGCCATCACGCCCCCTCCCCTGCCCGTCATCCTATGGAGCACTATCCCCCGCCATCTCCCTCCCCCGTGGCACATCTGCTCTGCCAGCTCCCCTCCCCGTGGGGCGCTGCCCCCCACCCCCCTACATAGCCCCCTTGCCCTGCCATCCCCCGCGCTGCCCCCGCCATACCCACCCCCGGCCTGCTGTCCCCTCCCCCCTGCCAGGCTACCCCCTGCACCAGATCCCACCCCCCCCCCACGCAATGCCTCCGCCTTGCGGTCATGGCTCCGTCCGGCAGATCTACCACTCCCCACGCAGTAAGCCGGCCATCCGTGGCATCCAACACCTCCCCCACCGTCAAAAACAGCAACTCCTCCTCCTCGCCATTGGTACCTCCTCCCCGCCCTCCAGTTACTCCCTCCATCTGCAACAACTTCCCCCCCCTCCGATAGCACTGCAACATGATTGGTAGTTTTTTCAGAAGGGACACGCAATGGAAACCTCTAGTCAAACACCAGCGCGTTCAGCGAGTGCCCCCCAGTCAAACACCTTGCGCGTGGTCCTCTCTGAGGAGCAGCTCTTAGCCGTCTGGGTTAAAGAGCTGGAGCTAAAGGAAACAATAATCTATGGTCAGGTAGTAGGACATTCCCCATCCAAGGCCCAGCTTTGGGACTGGCTTCACTCCACACTGCACATCGGCACAGCGCAGATCGTGGAGGGGGTTCTAATGAGCCAAGGGATCTTCATGGTACAACTCACCTCGGCAGACACAGCCCGTGAGTTACTGGCCAGTTCACCCTATGCATCCACGAAGGGAGTCATATACATGGTCCCTTGGTAAAGTGGCTTCATAATGAAGGCATTTGCACTCCACAACAAGTTTCTTCGGCACCTGGTCACCCTTTTCTTTCCCGGATTGGCAATAGAGTATCGCTACTTGATGGAAGACTTTGGATGGCTCTTCGGCATTGTCCTTCCTGCCTTTTTCGCAGACGCAGTGACAACTGCAAGAGTCCCAAATATACGAGTGGCAATGAAAGAGGTCAAGAATATCCCACAGTTCCTAGAGATTGAGGCAAGCGGACACTCCTTCAGACAGCAAGTCATTGTGACTAGGTAGCCAGGGCAATGCTTGCACTGCCATGACTTTGGGCTCGAAAGACAAATTTCCCAAAGTCATGGCAGCGCAAGCATTGTGACTAGGTAGCCACGGCAATGCTTGCATTGCCATTATCCAAAGACAAATGAGCAATGTCAAAGCAGTAAGGACTGGAAATCTGCAAATTTCCATAAATTGCAGCAAACACACTTCTGCAATTAATGTGCAAGGGCGTACTCTGTCAAAAACTGTCTTTTAATGCACCCCTAAGGTGCAAACAGTGCTCAGCAACACTGTTATATTAAAATCCCCAAAATTTTTGCCAAAATCTCTGTCAAAACAGTCTTTCTGTGACTGTAACAGCAGTTCATATGCAACTGTCCTCAAAATACACAAAAGCCCCAAAATTTCTGATGAACAAGTCCAGAAATTTGCATCAAATTTATCGCACACCTGTATCTTGTGCTGTGCCTGCCGCGTGTGAACCTCCTCTTCCAGAACTTTGTTCTGGACTAAAAATAAAAAATTTTGTTAAAAAATACTTGACGTGGACTGCAGGCTGACAGGGCAGTGTGGCAGGTCGCTGTCAGAGCGGGCGAACAAGACGCAGGTTGCTGTCGTGGCGTCTGACGGCGAGCAGGAGGCTAGCGACTGACGAGCGGGAGGCTGTCGACTGACCGTGCTGGTGACTGACGAGCGGGAGGCTAAAGACGAGCAGGCACGCTAGCTGCACGCTGGCGACTGGAGGCTGAAGACGAGCAGGCTTGCTGGCTGCACGCTGGCGACTGGAGGCGACATCTGAACCTGCGCGCTGGCGGACGGACAGGCGCAGAGACAAGTGGCGTGCCACAGGCAGGCTGCGCTTGGATACCACAGGCGGTGCTGGCGAGCAGACGAGCTATAGGTCTTGCCTGACAAGCAGGAGTAGGCAGACGAGCTGCGCTATCGGCTGGAGCTGAAGACCTGGAGCAAATCTGAGAATTGGCAGGGGCTGCAGACAGTGGGAGCTTTAGTCTGCAGACTGCAGACTGCTCTAATACCAAATGTGAGATGGAAGGATCAAGGTGCAGCTGAGATTCAGTAGACAATGTGAGAGTGAGAGACAGAGTGAAGTACGACACCCAAGAGGAGAATAGACTGAAAGAGTGTAACCAGAAAGTACAAAGTACAACCCTTAAACCTTAGGGTTGTAGGGGGTGTTCACACCCGACACACACTAAGTGCCCATAAGTGTGTAACATAAGCACATAAGACAATAAGACTATAAGTTTGGGGGAAAAAACCTCTCCTACCGAGAGTAAAAAGTGCCCCAGTGTCCTACTGATCACCGACACTCCCATATGAGCGTAGGCGTAAGTGAGGCGTGAGTCAAATACCCAACAAGAGCACCGGTAGATATGATAGAGTTGCTCTTGGCACAAGCGGCCCATTTCTACCAATGTACGGAGTCTCGCCTCTCAGCCTGGTTGATAGATGCCCTAGTGGTACCACCAGGCACATCCATCACCCCCATGGTCGACCGAGGGCTACCATGGGGAAATGGAGTTTACCATCCAAGCCGGCAGCGAAGCGTATCCACATACCTCATAGCTCCTCTTCTTCATCAACAGCTTGCACACCGATTGTTCGGTCAGTCACAGGTCTCCCCATGAGTTTACACCTTGCATCCTAGAATGTGAATAGCCTCCACTATAGTGGGGCACATGGTCCTAGGAAATGATTGTTCGGCAGGAGCTGCAGCCTGCCCTTGCCGAACGGATCCACATCTTACTTCTACAAGAGCACAAGCTCAATCCCACCCAGGCCCAGCGGGTAGGGAAGGTACTCCCGGGCAGCTCGCACACTTACTGGGAGCACGCCATCCATGCCCACAGCAGGAGCAGAGGCGTTTGCACCTCTGTTGGCCCAAGTCTCACTGCCTGTGTACGAGACCACGGGAGATAGTGGCAAGGAGGGTTCTATGGATCAGATTGGACATTGATGACTCATGCCTTGGAGTCCTCAATGTCTATGCCCCTACTGAGGTTAGGGCACGCAGCAAATTCTAGGTGGAGATCGCGGATGGACTCCCAGAGGTGGACTCCTGGATCGTTGTAGGAGACTTCAACAACCTGGAGGCTTTAGAGGACCAACAGGGCAGAAGCAGAAACTACCAGGGCATGGCTAGGGAGGAGCAGGAGGCATGGGAGGTCTTCCTACTGGCAGTAGGAGCACGTGATGCCTGGAGAGATCTTGCCTTCCACAGGAGGGAGAGGTCGCTTGATTTCTCTTGGGGATACAGGTGGCTAAGTGGAGTCCTACTGGAGTGGTTGGACAGTCTATGTGGAAGAGTGGGGATGCTCTCGTGGAGGCCAGATTTGGCAGTTGGCAGGCACCACGCTGTCCGATCATTGCCCAATTCTCCTGACACTTGATCCCCCAACATCTGCCCTAGACACACGATCCTGTCGGATCCCTGACTCGATCTATAGGAGGGAGGGGATGACGAGACAGATTGAGCGGATTTGGACCAGCAAGTGGAGCAGGAGGGACCGGATCGCAGAGGAGGTTGCAGAGGTCCTATCCAAGTCAAGCAATATCTGCCAAGAGGCAGCCATACAGGCCAAGCACCATAGCTGGGAGGAGGAGAGAGCACTCCGGCGGGACCTTGCAACCACGCAGAGATTATTATAGGAAGCACCAGGGGATCCCACCCTCCACGCACAAGAGGTGTGTCTACAAGCAACCATTGCTAGCCTAGAGGACAGGCGCTCGGAGTTCTCTTTCCGCACCTCAGCAGCTTTCAAGGCGCGGAAGGGGGACATGATGTGCAAGGAGTTTTTCCAGATGCACCAGCCTCACATCTCAGGAGAGCAGATACGTAGCCTTCGAGATCAATATGGGAGGACTCGCTCTAGCCCAGACGAGGTGATAGAGATTGCCACCGACTACTACAAATACCTTTTCCAATAGGAGACAGCCTCAGCTAGAGGACAGGGATGTAGACAGTAGGTTTGGGATCACATCCCGTTCCTCGTCATCACAGAGGAGATGGGACGCTCCCTCCTAGCCTCCTTCACAGAGAAGGAACTAGAGGAGGCTTTCCATACACAGGACGGGCAGAAATGCCCGAGAGAGGATGGCCTCTCTAAGGCCTTCTTCACTACCTACCAGGAGGTGGTGAAGGACCCCCTATTGATGGCTTTCCAAGAGATTTTCACTTCAGAACAGATGCCAGGGAGTCTTTCGACAGGCCTTATCAATCTTCTCCCCAAAGGGGGAGACCGGTTGCAGCTTTCCCAGTGGAGACTGATCACCTTATTGTCAATGGCCTATAAGGCACTAGCAAAGATGATTGGTAGGCGACTATGCCCCGTGCTTCCAAACATCATCCATGACACACAGACAGGCTTTGTCAAGGATAGGAGCATCCTAGACAATGTATTCACCTTCTTTGAGGCAACAGAGTGGACTCAGCACAGTGGGCAAAGACTGGCCATACTACTCTTGGATTTCGAGAAAGCTTATGACAGGGTGGACTCGAATTTCCTAGAGGGCACTATAGTGAGGTTGAGTTTCCCCCAGGCTTGGATTCGTAGGGTCTCCATACTTTACAGATCGGCCACCAACAGGGTTCTCATAGGTGGTGGACGAGGGGAGGAGTTTTGGCTAGAGAGATTGGTCCGACAGGGCTGCCCCCTGGCCCCGTACATGTTCCTACTCTTTGCAGAGGCGATGTCTCACTTCCTCAGGTCACGTGTGAGCAGATTAAGTGGCCTCCGACTTCCCGTGAGAGAAGACTGAGTTGTTAGACTCAGAGTATGCAGATGATACAACACTCTACATAAAGGACGAGGAGTTGATGCTGGAGAGACCGAGACTGACTCTTGAGATGTTCTGTTTTGCAGCGGAAGCAAAAATCAACTGGCAAAAGTCGGTTGGTTTCCTCATCACAGACCCGAACTCTAGCATGAAGTGGGGCATCCACCTAGGATATAGATGGGTGAGCAAAGGAGCAAACCGTCCGTTACCTAGGGTTCTAGGTGGGACTCATGGCATCGGTCAAAGGGAGGGCTTGGGATCATAGACCCAAAGCATCAAAGCATGGCCCTCTTGGGCAAGCTAGTTGTCCGCAGCCTCACACCACAAGGGCAGACTTGGAAGGTCCTATTGCAAAAGGGTCTTTAGGATTGTAGACCAAGGCTTGGCAGTGAGTGGAGGACGTCCCTGAGATGGATCTTCACATCGGCCCAAATCACCCCCCCCCCTAGATCACCTTTCCTACGCAACTTGCTCCCCGCGCGTGGCAAGGCCTCCGTAAGGCCCTAATCCAAAGCCCCCCAGGCTGCCAGGAGGAGATAGACCATTAGCCGGTGATCTGAAACCCTCAGGTCAAAGATCGGAAAGGGGCACAGATTGGCGAGCGCCCCCACATCCACGGCTGGTTGGGAGGCTCGCCTAGCTCCTACCATCAAGACATGGCGGGAGGTGTACAAGATGGTGAACGAGGAGGTACTGTAGCGAGTATCAGGCTGCCAAAGAGGAGTGGAGCTGAGGAGAAGGGAGATAGACGCAGCAATACCTCAAGAGTGGCTTGCTCCCTCGATACGAGAGCCGACAGAGCCCGAGGAGGTATGGGCCACTAGGTTTTCACCGCCAAGTATCCCCCTACAGGTGGCAGGTAGAGTGGGCAGCGCTCCACCTGAGACCTTTACCGTACAAGAGGGGTGGCGTCTGGCTCTTGATAGAGGGCAACAAGATGAGGGGATAGATATCCTTTCACAGGGGAGAATCCGGGTGATTGGCCTTCAAGGGAAGGCATGGCGGCTGGACCCCTTTGTCTTCTGGCAAGAGCTCAAGGAGTAGCACCTCTGGATCTGGGAGGGCAGGCCACTTGATGAGCTGGAGTGGGATCCGAGAGAGTGGCAATGGCTGGCCACTGCGGTCGCCAAGAAGCTACCAAGGTTCCTCGAGTACACTGCCAGGATTGGCCAACACGCACTGATGCAAGAGGATATGAATTGGGCACCGTCACGTAGCAGGCACTCGGTGGAACACAACATCATAGAGCCTTTCCAACGAACCTTCTGGCGCCCCCTATGGGATAGTTGGAGGCCGAGGAGGGTATCGTATTTCTTATGGCTGGTGGCACATGGAGGCTTGGCGGTGGGAAGTTGGCTTGCCCAGATGCAAGAGGAGGGAGGTTGTAAGCACTGCACACAGCAGCCTCTGGAAAACCCAAAGCATTGCCTTTGGTCGTATAAGGGGGCACAGCTTGTGTGAAGAGGAGCATGCCACATCCTTCGCCGTATAGCACCCAACCTTGGATGTATCTCATAGGGAGCTTTCTACTAGCAGGCAGTCAGCCAGGGCCGTCACCTTCTGTATAAGGCCGGGATGCAAGACGATATTCATTATCGAGGTAGGGTCGTGCACAATGGTCGGTTTGGAGGCTCTACCCATCTGACAAGTACTAGAGTTCACAGTAGACCACTCTGAGGTATGGAAGATCATAGGAAGTCTTACTGGTTGGCATATCTGGAAGGCGCAGTGTCAGGAGGCTTTCGGCGGAGAGAGACTTTCAATACACACGACCTTAGCAGAGCTCTACACCTCCATCATCCACTCCCTCCGCAGCAGATGGGATCAGGCGCAGGGCAAGTCCAGGGCTCATTAGGAGCTTTGATGTCATTTCATGCGCACTTGGGACGGCCAGGACCTATTTTTCGTGATGCAGGTAGGCAACCCCAAATGGCGATACACCCCCCTACCCCCCTCCATGGCTTCTTACCCCCATCCCCCCTAGACCACCTTGAGAGGCTTGTATACATGATGTATTTGTGACTTTCATCAGCTCCAACTAATCTATTGAGCATGAGCACTCCATTGTAATCAATTTTTTTGAGTAATATAATCAGCCACATTTTACTTGCAAAAAAAATGTATCGACAGATGTAAAGACAAGCCTCCATCTTTGGTCCTAGAACCATCCGAGACTTAGGCTACATGAGGAAAAATCCTTTGGTCATGGTCGGGAAGAGAAGAAACCAATAAAGCTTAAGCTAGTTATGCAAAGGCTAGTCAAATGGAGACATAAAAAGAAATAGCATTCACATTTGTATTGGGTCCTAGCGTGAAAAGCACTTCATTGCCATCTTCTAGTGGACAAAGGGGCTCATTGCAAAACGCAAGTATCCATATAAAGCAAGCTATATCAGATGCAACTAGAGAGCTCATACAGGTATTTATTCAATATGCCATTCTTTTCAACATGGCTTCCACACAACACTAGAAGAGGACTATCAAGGTAGTTAGCCACAAATGGGAAAATCCCTTAGTTCACACATTGTGCATATGAGAGCTAAAAAGGGAAAAGGCATCTGTAGAGGCTTGATTGGAACACTTGAAGGGAGCTTAAGTCAAATATGAATGCATGATTTTATGTGATGGGTAGTTGGACATTCATAAAAGGAATATGAATATTCATTTTGAGTCTTCATGTAAATACATCATATTCATTAAGGCCATCAATGGGTCTACCTTAGGTCTTATCATCATGGGAGCTTTTAATTTGGTGTACACGAGATCATCATGGGCATAGGGGTCCAAAATGTGGTGCAAGTGGTAACAAATAATAGAAGCAATTGTGTGGCTATGAGATGCATACTTCAAGATGAGCTTCCTAGCATCACATTAACTCCGTGAGTGCCTCTTTAATCACCAACATATTTTGCGCCACTAACACACTTGAGCTACTCAAGTCCTCTACTACAAGATTTGCTTATACATTTATTGAATTAAAGAGGCTTGTATGAGTCCTTCCAAATTTGATACAGGCCATTGCATGTCAAGAGTGGCTCACTAAGGAGTGTTAAGAGTCTCCAAAAGCTCTCACATTTAGTATTGTCTCTTATCCTATATTTCATCAATCTTATCATCTCTTGTATGTGAGCTCCGTCAGAGTGTGACAAAGATATAGGAGCTCTGACTGTTTCAACCCATTCTATTTGTGTGCATTTCTTTTTCAGTGAGTTTAAGGTGAGTTCACACTAGCACCAGCCTTGGGATTTGTGCCAATATTTTCGCATCTATGACAGCCAGTGCCAAAAGCCAAAGGCCACCTCCCGGCCCACTCCTTGATGCTGCAGAAGTCAAGACACATCACCTTCAACCTAGCTCACTTGGTGAAGCAGGGAAAAAAGAGATTGAGAAAACGAGCAGCCCATCATCTACAAGTGCTTCCAACCTCCACGTGGCTGCATGCTCTCCAACATGTAAAAGTCTCCGTCTCCTGTAGTCAACAACTCATCTTCACTTTGTATATCATGCCACACTATCATACGTTACTATTGTGCCACCGAAGCTATCTCCGATTTCCTCCATAATATCCGCCCTCAGGCTCCTCATTATACCCAAGTCACCTCTGTCGTGTTAGCATTGGTTGACAGCCCACGCGCCCAAAAAGCACTACATCATCAATCACTCACTACACCATCAGCTAAATTTTTCATTAAACCTTATTCTCCTAAAGTTAAACCTTTGCTTGTAAGGGGCATTTTAAAAATGAGATACATACTTTTTATTTCAAGCCAAATTTTTCGCACATTCACCTTGGCGAGTTTGGGGCTTTTTAAATCTAAGCCTGCTGCCATTAAATCAAAGCCTCTGATGACACAATGAAAGTCAATCGGATCCTTTACCTTCTCCATCGAACATAAAATGACCCACCAAGAGTCCAATACTTAGCAACACCATTGCAAGCAAGCAATATCCTCAACGTCAAGGGGGGTTCCCATTAAAAATTTAAAATCATCAAATTTTTCTAAACTTTCAAAAAATAAAAATGTAAATGAAACTAGAAGATTGGCCATGATTTTCAGCTTTAGGAGGACATCAAATTGTCTATCTCTTGGTCTAGTGTCTCTTCCCAAATGGGAGAGATTAACTAGAGCTCACCCAATGGCACTCAATTACCTTATAGTCAATGGCTTATAAGGCATTGTCAAAGATGATTAGTAGCAAACTTTAACCCACATCCTTCCATACATCATATATGATAGACAGATAGGCTTTGTCCAAGATTTGGAGCATCTTGGTCAACATTTTCACCTTCTTCAAGGCTATAGAGCAAGCCCAACATAGTGAGCAAAGGTTATCAAAAGATGACATACCAGCAAGACAATAGGGTTTGCAGGGAGGAACACGGAGTGAACTCGCCGCTCGGCAAACATGGAGAAGAGAAGAGAAGAGAGAAGGAACTCTGATGAATGGAATGATGTTGTTTTGAATCATGGAGTGAATGTGATACAAGGGAACAAGGGTGCCGTAGCACAAGGAAGATGATGAAGACAGCCACGAACCACGAACCACAATGTCCTCCCGAAGGGGTGTGAGGGTAGTGAAGAGGCTAGAGAGAAGAGATGATGGACTGAATGAATCAACCGTAAAGAATGAGTGAGAGAGTGACCTATAAATAGGCACATTCAGTCTAGGATGGCGCCCTTTTTTGGGGCTGCAAACCCTAAATGCAAATCGCAAAAATGCAAAAACGCAAACTGCGGGTGAAGGGTGAAAGGTTTCTCAACAAAGGTTGTAGTGCATCTTGTGGACTTTGAGAAGGCCTATGGCATGGTGGCCTAGGATTTCTTGGAGGGCATCATGGCTTGGCTTGGCTTTCCCTAGTAGTGGATCAGTGGGGTCTCAGCACTTTACAGGTAAGCTAACAACCAAGTGACTATAGGGCAAGGAAAGGTGCAAAGTTCTGCCAAGAGTGATCAGTTAGACAAGGTTGCCCCCTTTCTCCTTACCTCTTCTTGCTCTTCACAAATGCAATGTCCTACTTCCTCCTAACAAGATCAATGGTATGAGGGGCCTCAGGTTGTCAATGCCGACATATGTCACAAGGACGTGTTTTTCCAAGTTCATCATAGGGCTTTTCTTTGTTTCCCTTTCTCCTAACCATTGTCACGTTTGGCAATAAATATATCGAGCTATTTTACTAATCTCAAGTGCGCTTAATGTTTTGGGTGAAGGAGAGAGGACTAAAAAAAGGCCCTGCGGGACTGGTGAGATGCACCTTTAGATCATTTTCTGTTGTAAACACACAACCAATAAGGACATAAGAGGGGATAACTCAACAAGATATTTGGAGCAAAGGCCAAGAATAAGGAGATGCACCTAAAGATAGACTTCTAAGTTCTGTGGTTTGAAGTTAGATGTCAAAGACTCCACTGAAGTAAAATATAAACAATATAAATAACATAATATGATGTAAATGCTGCTACTACCACCGCAAATAGAGATGCAGCATGTTCTCCAGTAATGCAATATAAAGCTGTGTACGATCGTGGCAATAAGGGGATGTCTCAAAGTGAAGCAAAATGAAACACACGTACAAAGCCTGAATATAGCAAAGCAGCTAACAAAAAAAGAACAAGAATGAAATTAAAGCAGCCATTCAATTGCATTGGCTCAACAGAACCACAAAAAACTGTTTATCTAAATGTATATATGAGCCTTGTGATGGAGCTCTACTGAATAGACACCAAAGTATTTATTAAGGGTCACAAAATCATAGCCAATCTTTTGTGTGCATGTACACTTGAAGCACACATAGCAAGGGTGTGTAATCCCCTAGTGGCACAATTATAAGGCTTCAGCATATCTCCTTGGAACAAATAAGCAACAAAATTTATCTATCGATTTCACTTTAGCACCATGACCTCACCACCCCCAGACCATTACATATACACTCTTGTTAAACAAAAGGAATTGAAGGGAGGATGATGCTGCTACTACCACCACAGATAGAGATGCAGCACGTTTCTCCAGTAATGCAAAGCAAAGCTATGTCAAATTGTGGCAATAAGAGGCACTCTCAAAGTGAAGCAAAATCAACACAGGTATAAAGTGTGAATATTGCAAAGAAGCTGGCAGACAAAAAAGGAATGAAATCAAAGCAGCAATCCAATTGCATTAACTCAACTGAACCACCAAAAAGCATTATGCAAAAATCAATTAATCCCATCTATCTATAACCCTTGTATTGGAGCTCTATAGAATAGACGCCCAGGTATAAGGCTCACAAATTCATAACCAATCTTTTGTGTGCATGTAAACTTGGAGCCCATAGAATAAGAGTGTGTGATCCCATAAGCATTATGAAGAAAGAAAGCTATATGTAATGATATACTCAGCTCAAGTTCAATGCAATAAGGTGATGTTTATCAAGCTTCCTATGAATCAAGCTCTCTCAAGTTATAGGGCTAACTTGTAAAAATAACAATCTATACAAAAGGAAACCTCAAGGAGATGCCACACACGATTAAGTTGCTACACACACACATGCAGTTGCTTTTTGTTAACCACAGTTTTTTAAGTTCAAACAATGTGAAAGATACTCATAGGTTACAATAAAGAAGAAGGGGAAAAGAAAGAAGTGCAGCTGGTCTATCTCTTCAGTCACTGACAGTCATATAGGATTAATCTGTAAACACACGCTTCAGCACATACGTGCATGAACAAATAAAGATTCCATACATACAGATACACAAGAAAAGCAGATGCACATACACAGCATGATTACAAGCTTCACACCCTGTGCATGCACATGTCAAAACACAACATGGGAATGGATGCACCTAATAGAAATATCCATATTGTGGCTCAACCCAACCTGATAACAGCGAAGATGTGGATCAAAGGACACCCAGTAGAAAATAAGACCATCCTCAGATAGGGCAGTGCTATGAGTGGTGCCAGCTGCTATCGCAACAACATGAAGACGCTCTGCTTGATGAAATTTTAAAGGCATCATACCACCCTTTCTTGTGTTCCTTGCAATCAGTACTCGCTTTGGCATTACCATTTTGTATCCCCACGTAAAGACCTATGGAACATTAAACAATCCATCATTTGAATAAGAATTTTGATAAGCACTTTACAAATGGAAAACCCACCTATGGACCATCCAAATACAATCTACAGTAGACTGAGTAAAAGTATATTTTGTGTAGACTAAACTGTTGCTCCATTAACTTTCAAATAGCTTACCTCCCCCTCTGAGCCTAAAACCACTGTATGGTATTTCGCTGCTGATACAGCTGAAAAGTTCTTTCCCTTCAAGTACTCCACTGCTCTGGGAATTGGATTTGAAGCAGAATTGGATGTCCCATAGCCAAGCTGCCCTTCCCTATTACAACCCCACGTGAAAACTTCTCCAACATCAGTTAGAACAGCAGTGTGTTTGTTAGCAGCTGCAACTGCCACCACTTTGGATTTCAAGGATGTAACCCGCCGAGGAGTTGCCTGAGTATCAACAGACGTATAGCCAAGCTGTCCCTCTATTGACACATACATAGCCAAAACAACAAAAAAATGAAATCCGAAAAACTAGTGAAATATCATCCATCAAAAAGTGAAACTAAAGCAAGTCTTTACAGAGAGCGTGATGATCTACCTGATTAACCAGCAATAACAGCAAGCAATTATTTAACAAACAAATAAAATTGACACTTTGCCAATTATGAGAGACAGCCAACACACAATTGGCCCCAAAACTGGTGCCCCTTGTGGCATTTCTTTAAGTTGTATTCTACAATACTAGTACAATTGAGATTTGACTTGCATCCCCAAGAAGAGAATGTTGAAAACAGCCACCTAAGGATGAACGAGAGAGAAATGAGAGAATGAACAGTAGACAATGTGTGAGAGCTGAAAACAGAAAGTGTACTTGTTAGACTGAAAGATAATGGAATGAAACTACAACTTAGGTCTAAGGTAGACCTAACCCATAATTCAACTGGAGTCAACTAACTCTAGTACTAACTCTAAATGTAGTCACACAACTTGTTACTTTACTTGTGTTCACATTGCAAACTAATAACTAAAACATTGGGTACTATCCATAGAATTGGCAAATTCTAACACCCCCCCTACAATGCCAATGTGATGGAAGTACAAGAACATCAATCACCAAAGGGTAGCAAGATCAAGGACTTTCGAAAAGCCTCAAACTTCTCTCAAGGTAGTGCTTTGGTGAAAATGTCAGCAACATTTTCCTATGTAGAAACATACATCAAACTGATCTCTCCTGTATAGCATCTCTCTCTGACATAATGGTAATGTACCTCAATGCGTTTCATGCGGACATGAAACATAGGATTTCATGCAGCCGCAATAGCACTCTGACTATTAGAAAGAATGGGTGTAGGACCCTCCAATGAAATCTGTAGATTAGACAACAAACTATGCAGCCATACACATTCCATTGTTGCTATGAAGGCTGCCCTATACTTAGCCTCATAAGTCAAAGGTAGCCACTGTAGGTTGTTTCTTCCTTAGCTACAATGCATTAGCAACCCAAAAAGAAACAATGTCCACTAGTAGGCTGCCTAGTGTCTAAATCCAATCTAAATCATTGGAAGCTTGTAGGTGCAAGTCTCCCCCCTCGGAAATTAATAATGCATATGACTACATACCTTGCAAATATCTGAAGATCCGCTTAACAGCTTGCTAATGCATTGTCTGTGGGTTGTGCATAAACCTTGTCACCTAGGATATTGCATGTTGTATGTCAAGACGTGTCACAAAGATAGATAAGACGGCTAGCCAATAGCCTAGTTCTAAATTGCAACATCAAACATCTCTCTTTACCATCATGCATAGACGGCTTTAGCACTAGCTCCATAGGAGTACACAGAGATTTGCAACTTTGTATATTAAACCTATGCAAGAGCTTATCCACATACTGCGATTGCAACATGATAATACCATGCTGATTTTGGGTGAATTGAATTCCCAAATAGTAGTGTCTTTGAAATCTGCAATTTTATGCTCATTTGGTCCAGTAAGTAGCATATCGTCTACATGCAGAATGATTACTAGCAAGTCCCCCCACCCTGTTGAGCTAAAAACGCATTAGCTTGACTTAAAGACCCCCAAAACATGCTTAATTAATGAAGAAAACCTTTTATTTTAAAAAGAAACACAATCCTAGAGAGTTAGTGTCCCATATGCAAAACCCTAATTTGGGTGCCCCAAACTTTCTATAAACAGGCATGCAGCCCACCACTCTCCCTTAATCTCGTTTTTGTAGATTTCAGGTCTTTCAACTTGCTATCCACACTCCAAACGTAGAAGACATCACGGTCCAAGCTGGCCATTGTTGTCTACAACAGTCTAGCGCCTGTTTCCAGCCTACCACACACTGTTCGGAGCTGATCTCAGCCTATTGACTACTCGTGCTAGTTTTCCTTCTTGTTACTAACCTGCCACATCATCAACCAGCTTGCGCTTACTATCTAGAGCTGCCGCCTTCACAGTTTTCTCTCCTCAGCTGCCACCTTCTCCTGCAAACTGTTGGCCAGCCTTTGTTGACTACATTTGGTAGTTTTCTGTCTCTTGTAGCTGTCACCCAGCCTAAATAGGCTGTGTTTTGCTGTTTTCTCTCTCCTCACCTGCCTTTTTAGTCTTTCTTGCTCCTCACTTGCGTTTTTAGTCTTTCTCTCTCCTGCACTGTTGTCTGCATCAAATCTAGCCCTCCTTGGCTGCATTTGTTGGTATTCGATACTCGGAGGCTGCCTTGCTGCGTTTTAAGATCCATTCGAAGTACGACTCACTCTCCAGCACATTACCCCTACCTTAATCCTTGAGATACAAGAGGTTGTTATACAATATTCACTCTCTGCATAGTGTGTTTGTTGCATGAGCATTGTATATTCACTATTATCTGTGTTCATTCTCTGAATTACCCTAACTCTAGTTGTGTTCTATATTATCAATTTGTGCTTTGTCATACGATTAGTAGTATGTTTTGGTGTTTAGAGCATCTCATCACATGGTATCAGAGCCAAGTTCTCTTTGAGAAACCTTGGACATGATCAGAGAGCTCATACGCAAAAGCAATAACAACAGAAGGTTCAAATGACTTTGAATACCCACACACCACTCCAGAATCCGTACCAAGTATGTCAAGAAGAGAGCAAGAGTAGACCTCCCAGCTTGCCCCTGCTAGATCTAGCATGGGTGGAGAAACTTTGGACTACCATGAGTCCATCAACAATAGGAGATTTCTGTGAGAGTGCCCAACGGAAGAAGAAACACGAACACGGAGGAGAGACAGAGAGAAAGCAGAGAATGAAGGAAGAAGATCCGCACTGACTGAAATGGATGCTGAATACTCTGAAATGGACTGATCAGTCCCTGCACACAGCCCGGAGCGTCAGTGAGGGCACCAGATCAGGCTGGGAACAAGGGCAGAAACGATGCCGGAGTGGGAGAGGAGAGAGAGTGCACTGAATCTGAAGGACAGAATAAGGACTGATGGGGGGGGCTGCTATAAATAGTCCCCCAGCCCTAAAACTGGCCGCCAGCCCTAAAACTCGCCGACTGGCCCTAATCTGGCCGACTGGCACAAAAAGCAGCCAATAAAGGCTGACTGCCACCCGAGAAGGGAATGCACACAAAAATCAGCAACACATAAACTGGCAGAGCTCCTCTGTCTCCTGCCAGACTCTGATAGGAGCTCACAACCAGGAGATGACAGACTGAGAATGAAATAGAGCAGGCTAACACCCCCTCTCAGATCTTGGGAGGGTCTGAAGACCTAACAACCGCTTGTGATGAAGCAAAGAAGCCTGAGGCAAAGGCTTCATGAAGAGATCAGCCGCATTGTCCGCCGTGGGACAATAGGCCACCGCCAGCTCCGAATCCACGATCCGCTCTCGAACATAGTGATACTGAACCTCAATGTGCTTCGTGCGAGCATGAAACACCAGGTTCTTGGCCAGAGCAAGGGCACTCTGGTTGTCCACACACAGCTCCGTAGGTCCTGTCTGGGAAAAGCCAATCTCCGCCATCAAGCGATGGAGCCAAATTGCCTCCATAGCAGTCGAACATAAGGCCCAATACTCGGCCTCTGTAGAAGAAAGTGCCACAGTAGGCTACTTCTTGCTGCTCCAAGAGACAGCACTAGATCCAAGGGTGAAAGCATAACCTGTAGTGGATCATCTCGAACCCACATCACCTGCCCAATCAGAATCACTCCATCCAGAAAGAGTAATCCCATCTCCATACATGATCCCATAGGATCGAGTCCCCTGTAAATACCGAAGAACACGCAAGGCTGCCCTCCAGTGATCCTGTGTAGGAGTCTTCATAAAAGAAGACAACAAAGCCACCACAAAAGAGATATCCGGCCTAGTGTAAATAAGCCAGATAAGAGAGCCACCAAGGCACCGGTAGCGAGTGGCATCTGTAAGGGGGACTCCATCTGCCAAAATCTTGGACTCAGGGTCCATGGGGCATGAAATAGGCCGACTCTCGGCCACACCAAACTCCGAAAGAAGCTCGGAGATGTACCTATGCTGCGAGATAAAAATGCCCTGTGCCATCTGATAGATCTCCAAACCAAGAAAGAAGTGAAGGATCCCTAGATCCATCATGTCAAACTCCTGCCGTAGAATAGCCCGAGTATGCTCCACCTGCTAAGTGTCACTCCCTGTAATAATAAGATCATCTACATACAAGATAAGCAAAACACAAAGAGAACCCACAACCCTAAAGTAGAGGTTGGGGTCATGATCGGAGCGCCGAAAACCACTCTGTAGAAAGAAGCGGTCAATCCGCTGGTACCAAGCACGAGGAGCCTGCTTCAAGCCATAAAGGGCCTTCCGCAGCCTGTAGACATGATCCTCCTTCCCCTGCACAAGAGAGCCAGGAGGCTGTGAAACATAGATCTCCTCCTCAAGGACGCCATTCAGAAAGGCTTACTTGATGTCCATCTGATAAACAGGCCAACGGTGGTGAGTTGCAAGAGCCAAAATAACTCGAATGGTAGACATCCGAGCTGTAGAAGCAAAAGTCTCAAAGTAGTCCAAACCTGCTCTCTGTGCAAAACCCTTGGCAACAAGCCTAGCTTTGTGCTTGTCCAAGGAGCCATCTACAAGATACTTGGTCTTAAAGACCCATTTCACACCTATCACCTTCCGTGTCTTGGGACGTGGTGCAAGCTCCCAAGTATGGTTCCGCTCAAATGGAATCGAGCTCTACCTGCATAGCCTATCTCCAAATATCCTATGCAAGAGCCTCCTCCACTATGGAAGGCTCTGAATCTTGAAAAATCTGAGACATAAGAGCATAGTTCACACAGAGTGAACTATCCCGCTGGGCTTGTAAGCGGGTGGATCTGCGTGGACCTGTAGAAGAAGCAGGAAAGTGAGTAACACCTGAATCCTGCATAAGCCGGCGATACCACAAAGGAAATCTAAGAGACTCCTCCTGCTGCGAGGGAGACCGAGTAGTCTCCGGAACCTGTAAAGCACCTGTCTCTGAGAGGGACTCCCCCTCACCAAGGGAAGGTAGATCCTCCTCATCTGAAGAAGCCTCCCCATTAGATGGCGGTGGATTCCTAGAAGACTCCGGAGGGGAGACTGAAGGGGTGGAAGAACTCGAAGAAGGAGTTACATCCGCCAAAGGGGGAGGGGAAGCCAAAGTAGGAGGAGGAATGGGAGGAGTCGATGAAGGAGGGGTGCTAAGAGGTATCCTGGAAGGAAGAGAAGGGAGAGAAGGTGGTGGTTTGGGGTTTTGGGTGGGGGGGGGGGGGGGGACCCCTGGAATAGAACCATCAATCGGATCGTCGGAGGCCGAAGCCTCATCAAAGGTCACATCCCTACTCACCTCAATCTTCCGTGTCGTTGGGTTGTAGAGCCGATATCCCTTCGTGGTCATGCTATAGCCCACGAAGATAAGCTGGCTCGACGTAGAGTCGAGCTTCGTCTTCCTCTTCTTCTTGTCCACATGGACAAAAGCATCACAGCCAAAGATGCGAAAGTGGGACACGGAAGGCTTCCTCCCAAAGAAAGCCTCATAGGGAGTCATGTCCGGTAATGCCGAAGTCGGAGAGCGGTTGCGAATATGCACCGCTGTAGGGACTGCCTCACCCCAAAGGAAATGAGGAAGAATCCTATGCTCCCCAACATAGATCAGGCCATCTCCACCATGGTCCAATTCGCACGCTCCACCACACCTTTCTCAGATGGTGTGTTCGGATGGGAATACTCCATCCGAATCCCGTGATCCCTGCAAAACTGAGAGAAAGGGTGAGAAGTAAACTCGCCACCGTGATCAGCTCGTATACCACGAACGTTGGAAGTTGTTTGTGTCTCCACAAACACCTTCCACTCGCAGAAACGGGAGTACGCCTCGCTGTTGTACTCCAAGAAATAAGGCCACACATAACGATTGAAGTCGTCCACAATCAGCATCAAATACTTGGCCTTCCCAAGGGAGGCCGTGCCCATAGGTCCACAAAGGTCGGTGTGAACCAACTCAAGCGGAGAAGTAGCCCTGCTAGAAGCAACCTGTGGGTGAGGCTACCGATGCTGCTTGCCCCTCAAGCAGCTAGGGCACAAAGTGTGAAGAGGAGGGAAATCTGGAAGTCCCTCCACCATCTTCCTCCGAGAAGCCTGACAAATAGAATCAAGGTTCAAATGACCATAACCAGCATGCCAAAGCAGCCCAAGCTCGTGGGAAGCCCTCACAGCCAAGTCTGTGAGCTTATAAAGCCCACCTTGTTGTGGACCTGTCCAAAGAGCATCACCTATAGAAGCATCCTCCACTGTGACTGCATCCTATGTGAAAATGACTCGGGTACCTAGCTGAGTAAGACCATGCACACACAATAGGTTAAAGCCCAAATCGGGTACATAAAGAACTTTGGCGGAAGAAAACCTCCTGTCAGAAAACATAGGTAGCGTCCCCACGCCTCGAACAGGAACTATAGAATTGTCACCAATGGTGACGATGCCCCCTCTGGAACGAAGATCCTGAAGCCAATCCTGTCTAAAGGTCATATGAGAAGATGCTCCGCTATCCACGAGCCAAGGCTTCTCCTCAGTGGTAGAAGCTAGGGCTATATCCTCCTCAACAAAGACATGCACAAACGCAGACTCTATCGTGGATGGGGCAGCCTTCGAGTCCTTCTCCTTGGGCTTCAAATGGGGGTACTTCTGCCAACACTTCTCCTTGGGATGAGTGCCCTTCCCACACTATGGACACTTGGGCTTCTTCTCCTTCGCATTCTTCTTGGCCTTCTCCTTCTTGTCCTTGGCCTTCTCCTCCTGTTGCTTTTTCTTCTTGCCGCCAACTGTACCTGCAGTAAAAGCCTTGGTGGAGCCACTGGCTCCCACCTCTCTGAGTCGCTGGTCATGCTCCAAGACAAGCAAGGAAAGTTCCTCCCATAGGAGTTTCTCGCGGGTCCTCGAGGTGATGAGGCTGGTGTAGAAGACATCATATCGGGGTGATGGCAACTGAGTCAAGAGAATCATCGCCATATCCTCAGATGATATCACACAACCAAGAGAGGCTAGCTCGCCTCGCATGTCCTCCATCTTCGTGATGTGCTCCTTCATAGAAGAAGAATCATCATGACTAAGCATCCGCAACTTCTTCTCCAAAGAAATCTTGTGGGCAAACGTCTTATGCTAATACAAAGATGCAAGCTTCTTCCACACTTCCGCCGCGGTCTTTAACCTATGAACATGTACAAGAATCGAGTCATGAAGACTCATAAACAGAAAGGAACGGGCTCGAGAGTTGAGCCTATCCCACAAGGCAGCACGGTCCATAGAGGCTCCATCTGACGGATCCACGGGGGGACGGTCGATGGGTGAAGAAACAAGCTCCCATAGGTCGAATGTATCAAGGATGCACTCCACCTTGCACGACCAGAGGGAGTAGTTGGAACCATCCAACTTATCTTCCTTCGGAAAGGAAGGGAGAATAGGCACCTGGATAGAGGGAATCAAGGAAGGCATCCGGAAATCTGAAGCAGTCTTCATGGATGGAACCTTCACGGTAGAGGGAACCCTCTGAGATGCATGGACTGAAGAGGGACGAGTGCAAGGAGTCTTCTCCCGTTGTCGAAACGGCTGATAATCCCGTCTCCGCTCAGAGGAATGATGAGAGAGGAGCTCATCCTCTGAGTCGTCAAAGCCTGAAAACTGGTAAGACATCTTCCAATCTGCAAAACACCAAACACCCAAGAAAAACGTTGCCGATGCCGAAGAATGACCAGCAGTATGGTCACCAATCACCAAAACGCAGGCTAGGGAGGCCTAGTGACACCTGGAACTGCAAAACGCAAGGTTGTCTGATGAAGAAGATCACCAAGACAGAAACCGCCAGCACCAAAACGCAGCCTGGGAATAGGTCGCCAGTAGGAAAAGAGCCGCCTGGAGATGGAACGACAGTCAGAACAGCAAGGCGCAGGCTGGAGGAGTGTCGCCCAGCTGTAGGAGGGGCCGCCCTGACTGAAAACGCAAGCAGGAAGAGGTGGTTGATGACATGGCAGTTTGTGGAGGGGGCGCCTACAGCAAATGCAAGGATGTTGACTTTCTGGAAGGGCCGCCTTGGCTGTTGGAGATGAGGCGGCAGCAGCAGAAGAGTGGTGTGGTGGCTCTCCAATCGATGAAGACCTCCGTGCTCTCAATTAGGCGATGATACCATGTGAGAGTGCGCAACGGAAGAAGAAACACGAACACGGAGGAGAGACAGAGAGAAAGCAGAGAATGAAGGAAGAAGATCTGCACTGACTGAAATGCTGAATACTCTGAAATGGACTGATCAGTCCCTGCACGCAGCCCGGAGCGTTAGTGAGGGCACCAGATCAGGCTGGGAACAAGGGCAGAACCGATGCCAGAGTGGGAGAGGAGAGAGAGTGCGCTGAATCTGAAGGACAGAATAAGGACTGATGGGGGCGGGGGGGGCGCTGCTATAAATAGTCCCCCAGCCCTAAAACTGGCCGCCAGCCCTAAAACTCGCTGACTGGCCCAAAAGCTGGCTGACTGGCCCTAATCTGGCCGACTGGCACAAAAAGCAGCCAATAAAGGCTGACTGCCACCCGAGAAGGGAATGCACACAAAAATCAGCAACACATAAACTGACAGAGCTCCTCTGTCTCCTGCCAGACTCTAATAGGAGCTCACAACCAAGAGATGACAGACTAAGAATGAAATAGAGTAGGCTAACAATTTCAACCGCCGAGTACGATCTCATCCTTATGCATAGGGCTCAAGAGCAGATTGAAGGTCAGCTTGAGTTTCCTCCTTTAGATTCAGTGCATAGAACTATTGACCATGCAAGTACGACGGAATCTCCACTTTAGACTAGCCATCCTCAAGTGGAAACTGGCATAAATTACATATCAATTCCATCTTACTTCTTTTCTCCAATGTCAGGTATGCACAATCTTGTTTCTGATTCTATGATATCTCATTCTTCAATTCCTCGTGGTTCGAGAGATCCCCTTGAATAAGGGACAATAACAACATATTTTGGTTTGGAAGTAAATGAGGAAGATAGATATTTCTTCAAAAACTCCAAACAAGGTAACAAAAAGAAGCAAGAACTTATAAGTATCCCTTCTCGTCCTTTTCCTTCAAATAATTTTGTTTCTCGTGGTCATACTAGAGCAAGTATATCTCATTTTGTTGATTTAATGGACAAAAGGAACCAATGATGTTTCCCACATCTTCACCCATTACAAATCCATTTGGACTCCCACCCATCCATTCCTCATCTTCCTCTGCATATTCCTTTCAGTCTCCATTAAGTGCACCTATGTTTCCACCACACACCACACCAAGGGGTCCTCCATTACGCACAGCCTTTAGCACTCCTCTCCTATTCAGGTGGTGTATCCATGATGGGAGATCATCCTCCCACACACACACTTTCGAGTTTTCCCCCTCTAGGGCATTCTTCAAGTGTGGATCATTTGGTACCACAGTTTGCTTCTATGGCATTACCTAGTAGACCACTTGGTCATTCTATTGTGCCCTAGCCAACTCTTAGACACAGCTACTGTGTCTGAGTGTCTCCAGCTCCACCTTCGACATCTTATGGAAACACTTCTACTCCAGTGTCTCCGCAACAATCAGTACTCATTGGACATCAGCAAACTATTTCTACCTACCCTTTTTATCCCCCTCCTTATTCTCCACCACCACATCACACTTGTCACCTCCATTGGCACCTCATGATTCTAGCTCCTCATCTGCCAAAAACTCATTCAATGACAAAACTCATTTCAATGGGTCTTAACTACACCACTAACATGGAAGGTGATTACCACGAACAACATGGTGATAACTCTTCTTTCTCAATTACCGCCTGATCCAATTTATTTTACTCTGCCTTGATTGCTTTAGGGCGGACAGAGATTCTTAGTTGGGAAGAGTTGGTCCTTGTGGTTTTGGACCAAGAGGAGCAATGAAAACGATAGAATGCTTCCAAATCGGAGGCATTGATAGGTTAATCCTCTCAGAAGAAGGAAAGGACCAAAAGGAGGAGGACAAATCAAAGAAGGGCAAACAAAAGTATTCGACTTGTCACATCTGTGGCAAGACATGTCACTAGAAGAAGGATTGCCCCGACAAGGAGAAGAAGAAGAAGTCTTCAAAGGATTCAGGAGGGGTGGCTGCTCCATCATCGACTGCCTTCCTCCACTTGGAGGTGATTGAGGGATCAATCCCCTAGGGCTTTTGATGCTGTGTTGATGGGCCCACACCCTCGTGAGTGGATTGTTGATAGTGGTGCCTCTCGACACATGACTACTCCTGCAAAAGGTGTTGCATATTTGCAACCTTCGCATCGACAGATTCTCATCAGTGATAGCTCTTCTATATCCCAAGGGCTTAGGTTACTATTTGCTTTTGGTACACAAGATTTGTACCCTCGGCCTCTTGGTTGAGTTTGACAAGGACTCTTTTCATGTTCTTAAATGTGGATCAAGACAAGTGCTTACTTATGAATACGAGAAAAATGGAGTCTACAAGCTCAAGTCTCCTTCTACCTTAGACCTCTCCCCTTCTTCTCTCTCACATACAATCCAAGCTTTGGCATGCTCCATTTGGCCACCTACATTATGATTACCTTCGGAAGGCTTCTAGGGGACAGTTTGTTTGAGGTCTCTCCGACATTGTGGTGAGCCAGCAGCCATGTGTATCCTTCATTCATGGGAAACAATATTGTGATACCATTCCCAGCAAGGCTTTGAGGCGATCTTCAACACCCTTGGAGCTTGTATCTACAAACTACAAATCTGTGTGGATCTATGAGGACGAAGTCCCTTAAAGAGAACTTGTATTTCATGCTAATTGTGGATGATTTTAGTAGGATTACATGGGCTTACCTTTTGCAATTGAACTCCCAGGCGTTCTCCCACTTCAAGGATTGGTTGCTCTTTGAGAAGCACCAATCACACCAAAAACTGAAGATATTACGATCGGATAAGGGTGGAGAACTTGTTTCTAATGAGCTTGCTGGTTTTGTGCAAATCGTTATATCCCCCAAGAGTTTGCAAACACAAACACGCCTCAAAAGAATGGCATGTTAGAGCAAAAGAACCAAAGTGCGATTGCGATGGCTCCCACCATGATGGAGCATAGACAGACACCTCCATGTCTTTGGACTAAGGCTGTGGCTACTAAAATCCACATCATAAATTGATCCCCCACTTTGGCCGTTGTTGGTATGACACCCTATGAGGCATATTTTGGGTCTAAGCTTGAAGTTTCTAATTTCAGGGTTTTTGGGTTTGACGCCTATGTCCACATTCCAAAGACACAACGTGATAAATTTGAAGCAACTTCCCATGACAAGTGTTTGTGGGTTACAACTTGCAATCCTACAATTATCATTTGTGTGATACCATTAAACGGCATATCCACATGAGTTGAGATATTTGATTCATGGAAGTTCCAACCTTAGAGAGGGATGAGAAGCACCCCATGCTTGGAGATCCATGAGATAGTTGGGCGCCAGTGACTGTACCTTCAGAGCCTGCACCTCATGCAAATACTTGATCTTCGGATGAGGATACTACTTTCCCACCGGCTTCCCCGCCTGCACCACCGCCAATGGCTATACCAAAGACTTCAACAAATGGTGCACGTAGAGGAGGGATCTGGCCTCCTCCTCTTTGGGCACGAGACACACACTGTGGTTCATGGATTAAGGGAGTCCCTTAGGAGTGGCAACCACAAGATGGACCACGGTAGTCTCGGAGGAACAAGGCACATGCTACCGATCTTGTTTGTTCTAACTATTGTTTGATGACTCATGCCATACAGGAGAGGGAGCCCACCTCCATGAAGGAGGCTTTGCAATCACAACATTGGAAAAAGGCTATGGCTCGAGCAGGAGTTGGATGCTTGAGCAAAATGGCACTTGGGATGTTGTGCCTCGACCCATTCATAGGAAGGTGATTGATGTAAAATGGGTCTTCAAGACCAAATATCATAGTGATAGAACTTTGGATGAGCACAAGGTACAACTCATTACAAAGGGCTTCGTACAGTGGCCAAGGGTGGATTTCTGTGACACCTTTGTACCTACAGCTCGAATGGCTACCATTAGAGCCATTCTTGCCTTACCTAACCATAGGAAATGGCCAGTTTATCAGCTTGATGTGAAGTTTGCCTTTCTCAATGGTGATTTGAAGGAGGAGATCTATGTTGATCATCCTCCTGGCTTTTCCTCATCAGATGGATAGGTGTACAAGTTGAAGAAGGCTCTTTACGGCCTCAAATAGGCTCCAAATGCTTGGAACGAGAAGATAGATTGTTCCTCTAAGGAAAGTTGGGATATCGACATTCCTCTTCCGATCCCCAGTTTTATGTCCACAACTCAGTAGGAGGATACGTGTTGTTTATGCTTTATATGGATGATCTTATCTTGATAGGTGACCATGCCCAGAAGGTCAAGGAGACTAAGGTAGCACTATAGGATGTGTTCAAGATGACAAACATGGGCATTCTTCATTTCTTTTTAGGCCATGAGATTTAGCAAACTCCGAGGGGGATTTTCATCTCCCAACAATGGTATGTGCAGGAACTTTTGGCCACGTTTGAGATGGAGGGATGTAAGGCCATTTCTACTCCTATGGATCCAAACTAGAAGGCTACAACCCATAAAGATTCTCCAGCAATGGATACTACTTGCTACAAACACTTGATAGGGTCCTTGATTTGGCTTCTTAGCACTCGGGTCAATTCATGCTTCCCTGTAGGTCTCTTGGCTCGGTTCATGAGTGAACCCAAGATGGTACATTGGCAAAGCTACCATGAGGATTTTGCAGTTCCTTAGGGGGGTCAAGAATGTTGTTAGAGAGACCGAACCTAATGATGGCGAGTGCACTCTTGTTCTTCTTGAGCCATTTCTAGTGAAGTTGTGGATTGTCCCAAACATGCTCCGGCTCCTTAGTGGATATGATCCTCCATGCACCTTCTCACATAAGTATGAGTTGAATCTTTGTCTTCCAAATGGAGAACCCGACGCTTGAGAATTTTCCAATTATGATACCATATCTTGACATCTTGATGGTAGATGCCATGGAGAGGGCCCAAATTTTCATGAAGAAATTGGGCTCAAATTTGAAAAGGCCCAAATTTTTATTGTGAAATTTCAAGCAAATTGCAAAGCCCCAAATTCATATGAACTGCCCCTAAAAAAGAAAAGAAATCTTAATCTTAATCGAGTACGGTTTAATTAAAAGACCTTATTTTAGTGCCAAACATGTCAATGCAAATCTGATGGGCGTTGTGATGTGACCTGTGCAGGTCAATAATCACGACTCAGTGCTGATGACGTACAGCAGGGCTGAGGTCAACGGAAAGGACATCACAACGTAGCAGGGCAGCTGCAATGGCTGTGTGATGAGTCAGGCAGGATGGGCACAGGTCACAGGGGCGGATCAAGCCGCGTAAACAGACCTGGTGGAAGATTTGACAGCCAGATGACATGACACGGGAGACTAGTGAGCAAGCAACAGACTCCACAATGTTCAAGCTGAAGACATGGAGCTGGGCAGCTGCAGGTGTGGTGCGCAGCAGAGTATGACAGGATGCACATGCTGATGACGTGTTGGGGCTGCTGTTAGGAGCCAAGTCTCGAGGGGCAGCTCCTCCTCCTCCTCCTCCTCCTCCTCCTCCTCCTCCTCCTCTACTTCTGCTACTGTTGCTGCTGTATTATGAACGGCAGCTCATGAGATGCACTCGCAGGCTGCTTCATCAAGGCTCATGGACAGATCAGTTCTACTGATTTGATACCACTGTTGGGTTCAAGGCTCATGGACAGATCAGTTCTACTGATCTGATACCACTGTTGGGTTCAGTAGAGAGAGAGAGAGAGAGAGAGAGAGAGAGAGAACTCTTGCAAGTACACAACAAGCTGAATAGATTGATGTGATAGTTGTTGATGAAAGTGCAATGGTTAGGGCTTCATTATATAGGCCTAGTGTTTGCCCAAAACTTTTGACCCTTGTAAAATGCTGGGATGTGTAAAAGGTATTCACACATTTTACACCTCCCCCCCCCCACAAAAGGGGTGTTCACACATGTGAGCATGTATGATACTAACAGATGCTAAGCTTACCTTTGTTGCAATTGTCTAGAGAGACAATAAAGCGCTATGAGCAGATTTCAGAAAGGAGAAAGATGTGGTTTAATGAGCAGATTAAGGACAAAGGGATCGTTATAGAAACGATAGTTCTCAGATAAGACAGCAGTTTGGATATCACTTTCCAAACTAGGTTCATGATGGGAAGGACCATTTGCGGTTAAATAAGCATATCCTAATGGGACTTATCTCTTGCAGGATATGGGTGAGACCATCTATGTGAGGGTTGATGATCACCAAGATTATTCAGAGACCTAGTCTCTCTGTAATCTTACTCTTGTACAACATGGAAAGAGGACCTTAGGCTCCCTGAGTCACTAAATGTGAGATCACAAGGATGAAATGACTGTGTCAAAACCCCTTCTCAGATCCTAAATGTGGCCCAAAAAGACCACAACTAGGGCAGAAGCATAGAACACCATGTGCTGGTTCTTCATCCATGCCTCTAATAGACATGACAGTACAACTTATGTTACTGAAATCAGACCTACAACAGAAGAAAAAATTCTGCATTGTACTACCACTGCAAACAATAGGATTTTTCACACCTAAAAAGCATGTAGTTCATAGAAAAGATTTCTTCTCAAAATTCCAATACAGCTCATATTCTAAAGTTCACTATTCTGAGCACAATTGTAGCATGAAAAACTTGTATCTGAGCATCAGTTGCTCTTCAAACTGGATCTGACACCCTTCTAACAGAATATGTTCGTCTCAACATTCCACACAAAATATAAATGAATATTCAATTTCCACATTCTCTACCATACAATAATGGTTTTTAATATTATAAATGTTACATGGCTAACATGCATAGAAAATATAGGCTACCAAGGTCTTGGAGAATTTAAATGCACCTAGGAACATACTTTGGATGTACAAAACACGAAAAAAATTTCTTTCCCTCCTCCCCACTAATTTTTTTTTCCTGCCATATACTCTCCTCCCCACAAAAAAGTAGCAAAAATCTGTTCTGAAATTTCATTGAACTGAAACAAAATCATGCCTGATAATTCTACAAGCCTCAAACTGCTGTGTCTATGGGCCTTTGTAATAAATAAGAGCAGCTTATAAAGGATTGTGTGGGTTAGAAAAAGGCTCAACAATGTTAACTGCAGGACAAATTGAAGTTCCATGACAAACGCAAAATAAAAATTAAGTACACTTTTCATGAAAAGCTCGTCCTTTATGATACAACATATCAATGACTAGAAATCCCTAGAAAGTAGACTACATAAGTTTGACAAAGCCAAATGAGATGACGACACAAATGGGCATTCACACGAGTCAATCAAAATGCTTGTGATACTAGGACATGAAAAGAGAGAAAATCTACCTCTATTTGAACCCCATGTGAACACCTCTCCACCATTTGTAGCCACAACTGTATGGTGCTTGGCTACTGCAACCATTTTGACTCGACGAGCAACCAAACCACATTCCACAAGCCGAGGGGTTATCACTGCCATCTGCCCACTGCACATCCACCAAAAATAACAAACTTAACACTAAAGCACTGCCATCTGCCCACTGCCCACTGCACGTCCAAAAGTATTAAATACTTCAGCACTATAGCACGAAAGGCATAGCAAAACAAAACACACATGAAAAGATAAACAGCTCTCAAAAAATTCATTTTCAGATAGCAGGAAAATTTGTTAAGCTACAATTGGGCCCATCAAAATTTGACCTAATTTTCTCACTCCCACAAAACGCAAACCTTAAAATCCAAAGACAAGACCAAAGACAAAGACTCTAGAAGATTCTATAGGAAAACTCGCACAAAAAGTTCTATAAAAAGGAAAGAGCGCAGGGCAGTTCTTTATCACGAATCCATGCCTATTGTCATCACTTTTCTTGACAAAGCCTTTGCCATTCGCATCCATTGCCACTGCATTCAGCCCATATCAGCACCCTACTGCCAGCCATCATCATGATCCCTCATCATGTTAGAGATAGGAACAACTGCTGCTTCCGTTGATCACCATCAGCTGCTGTTGATGGTCATCATCATTATAAAGCCCCACTGCTGGTCATCATCATTTCAGGCCATGCTGCTGGTCGCCATTCTCCACATCTGTGTTTTGCAGCACAGCTGTCACATTTTGCATTCCACAGCCCCAAAGACTCCCCAAACAACTGCATTTTGCAGTATTCTACTTTCTATTTCAATAATGGTGCTTCTAAGCACATTACTTCATGCAGAAAATTATTCCTCTCTATTTCTTATGTACATAGGGGGGGCAAAGTTATACGTGACAACAATGCCTAATTTGGAGTCAAAGGCAGTATTGTGCAAGTTGTTACTCTTGTTGGCACTCCTATGATTTTGCAAGATATACTCTATGAGCTAGGCATTATCTTACATCTATCTCAGCCATTGCAACTTCCAGCTCGTAAGTTGTTTTCAAGGCCCTCAGTGTGCAGTTTATGATGATCGGGTATCTTTTTCCACCGTCCTGACCAGCATTTTGATTAAAGGTCTCTATCAGCTTGACTCTTATGATCAGTAGATCGGTGAAAACTATATCAATGGTACCTTATCAGCTCAGGATTCACTGCAAGTTGCTCATTCATGGCATCAGAGGCTTGAGCACATAAATTATTGTTCATTGCTGAAGCTACAATCTGAGGATATGGTCCCAAGTTGCTTATTAATGGCAAGTTGCTCATTCACGGTATCAGAGGCTTGAACACATATATTTTTGTTCATTGCTGAAGCTACAATCTGATGATATGGTCCCGATGTCCACATCCCCAACAATCACATATGTGAAGGATGTCATCTTGGTAAGATGCATAGGCTATCTTTTCCTAAAGATGCACATGTTGGTGCTTCCTCCAAATTCCATCTTCTTTGCAATGATGTTTGCGGTCCTATGCAAACCAAGTCTATTGGTTGATTCTATTGTTTTCTCACACTTATTGATGACTAGTTGAAATTCACTTAAGTTTGTGGTAGCAAATCCAAGTCAAGTTTTCTCATGTTTCAAAAATTTTGCTTTGATGAAGAACCACTGTGGTCCTTGCATTCAGATCATTTGCACTTATAGGGGGGTTGAGTCTCTCTCAAAGCAATTCTCAAATTATCTTGCATCTCATGGCATTCATCACCAATCTACCATTCCTTACTCCCCACAACAAAATGGAGTGGGGTGAAAACACACTTATGAAAATGGCTGGATGCATGCTAAAGAGTAATAACTTGCCTAAAGATATACATTACCATAATGACCCAAAGAATCATTTGCACTACCAAAACTTAAAGTCTCAATTCTATAAAGATACCCTCCAACAAGAGACATGCACTACAAACTAAACAATCTCATTCCCAATGCATATACATGGTCATATTGCTGACAATCCCTAGCAACCACGATCATATATTGTTTGTCTCTCCCAATTGCAGGAAAAACCTCTAAAGATCCATGACACGATCTATAGACCTGCAAGAGGCTTTCTAGCTGCACATCCCAAAAGAAATCATAAACACTATGGCCCATCCAGTCTTATAGAGCAAATTCAAGCAATAAAGACACATTAAATTCAAGCAAATGAGGCCACAATGGTTAATGGTCTCAAATTGAGGACTTTAAGCTATGTGCATTGCCAAGTCACAATCACTTCCTTGGACCAACCCCTTTGTCAAGTGCCATGTGAAACTTGTGGCCTTCTTTCTTGCATTTGAAGAATCATCTCTCTTCCCACAATATGTCTCTCTCTCTAAAACTCCTTAAAAGAATAAACCTGCTCATAGGTAGATGTCCCACCATAGAGCCACGGCATCATGAAGACCCTATACATGGAGAATTTTGAACCCCTCAATTTGCAATATTGAAATAAAAGCACTCTTGAATGTCCCCCAAACACACACACCTAGAGGTGAGGAGAATTCAAAGGCAGACATGATTCTCCACTCTATTATTACAGCCATGATTTCATATATACAAGTTGGTCAAATTAGAATACGCATATGTGATTTATCAAGTAAGACTGTGAAATCAAATAAAATGTTAGGTATCAAAGCCACCATGTAAATGTTAGGTATCAACTAAGACTGTGAAATCAAATAAAATGTTAGGTATCAAAACCACCACGTAAATGCATTTTTTCTTATTCAAGCTCTCTAATAATGTTTGTCCCCCATAAAGGAAACTAAAATAAAAAGATAGTGCAACCTGAATGTGATGCTTCTACCAAACGACAAATAGAAAAAATTCAGTTAGTCCCTTAAGTTTACAATCATGTCTTATTGAAGGTAATCTTTTGAAATAATGCAGTTAGTCCCTTAAGTTTACAATCATGTCTTATTGAAGGTAATCGTTTTGCTTTTCTAAGTGAGCTCATACAAGAGTTATGGCCATTTGTGCCTATAAAGGCATACATGTACATTTATCTAGGTTCTAACTTCTGCATACACTGGGCAATCCCAATCCATTATTTCCTCATCAAAATATATGAATTGTCGGTTCACTAGTATTCATTTGTAACACTGCAAATTCTAACAAAGTCAATTGATCATTTTTCCTTATCAAAAAGAAATGTTTATCAAAAGGAAAACCAATATAGAAATACAGTGTTACATTTATTTTTCATTACACTAATCAAGGAATTCATATTTTCCCTATATCAATGCTTGCCCATGCATGCCATGCTAAATGAATGTTATTCGCATTTGATGACACTCAGTTCTCATGAACTTCAATATCTACAACATTATATTTCAAAGCCTAAACTAACACGTCTTGTCCAGCTAGCCTTCACTGATTGAATACCTGCAGGCTTCTCAACAACAGGAGAGAGATGATTCATCTCGCTGTCCACCTTTCTAGGTCTAGTGAGGCAAACTGCTCTAACTTGTCCCAGGGCCCACAAACTTGTTCGAACCTGTTCAGAACTGCACATGTATTGCAGGTTGCACCAATCAACAGCTGCTCTGCAATGTCCAATGGGTCCACAAGTGTGGCAGCCACACTGTTCATTCAAGAGGTGTCTGTGCTCGATTTCTACTAGGGATTTGAAAGTTGTTACCCCTAGGGACATGAATGTAAGCACCCACATAATTGCCACGAAAGAAATGTAAGTCTCAGATTTTCTCCCAGAGGGCTAAGTAATGAAACTAATGTTTCACTTTAATAACAACAATTTACAAATTCAAAAATGTTATAACGGTAACACTTGCAATATCTAAAGTCAATTGATCATCCTATTCCACTGTTCATAAGTGGAAATGGGTGTGCATGCAACATTTTGTGTGCACATGCATGTGTGTGTGTGTGTGTGTGTGTGTGTGTGTGTGTGTGTGTGTCATGTGAGACCTGTGTATATGGAAATCAGCATGACCCAACCGCCCTCCTCTGCCAAAACCCCAAGAATAAAGCTGCCCATCTGCAGTAGCAGCAACACTATGAAATTTTGCAGCAGCAATTGCAGTCACATGAAGTCCTTGAAGATTATCCAGCCTACATGGCAACTTCTGAATCCCAGCTGTGCCAGTACCAAGCTGATAATTGGCACCATTGCCCCAGCTGAATACCTCTGTTCCACCTGACATGAAATACTTTCAATGAGTAAGGAAAACACTCACCACAAATGCATATTTCTTTTAATTTTGGTAGTTGCTTGGTTGTCTACTACAGAGAAAGACTGCACTATAAATTTACTGATGGGAGGCACACTAGCATCATCCACTCAGCTGGTCATTAATTAGACTTCAAAAGACATTCAATATTACCCTGATCAGTCTCTCTGCAAGCATTAAAACATTTAACTAGGCTCAAGAACCTACAATACATGCTTTGTCTTTGTGTGAAACACTATAGCGTAAACCAACATGTATGTGCACAATGGACAAGGGGAAACAGACTCCATGACCAAAATGCACACAGCAACACACACACACATACACATACAGAGTGAACACACACACACACACACACATGTACATGCACACAGATACGTATATTTGTAATACTTTATATTAATGTGGGAAACTCAAGAGGCATGCTGCTTTTTCCTTGTGGAACATACATAGACACCCCAGGGTGAGACATCTTGCAGTCATTGGCAATCGCACAACAGTTGTATCTGATTCTACAGGAGGTCTCAACATTGAAGCTTCTGAAGAGACTATAACAGAGCCACTGGCATACCAGATAAGGGAACTCAATCTGATGAAAAGGCATTTTGAGAAGTATACATAGACCAGAATGTGATTGATAGTGCGCGTGCATGCTCTCTCTCTCTCTCTCTCTCTCTCTCTCTCTCTCTCTCTCTCTCTCTCTCGCGTTCGAGTTAATGGATTCAAATACTTACAAAGGGCCCTCTGGCCAACCAAGCAGACTCAAAGACAGGTAGAAAACGACACATGGATCCAAAAGGCTACAAAAAACACGGCTATGAGAATTCAAGAAGAGAAGGTGGGTGGGGTTTGGTGGGGGGGCGGTCGGGGGGGTTGTTGTGTGTGTGAAGGCCAGCGCACATTTTTTGATAAGAGAGCATGCACACCATGCACACACATACAACATGTAAACCATGCTCCCACACATATAAGCATGTGCATGCACATTCTTTGTGAAACACTTCTATTTAGGTAGATATGGATGCACAAGTGGTCTCCAACACATGCAAATGTACAAGCACATCCAAACAATCTTTATTATTAGTTGCTACACCGTGCAATAAAAGGGCATCCAAAAATGCAAGAATACTACAAAAACTCGCTCCCAATGCAGCCTTTCCTACAGTTACTGTAAAAGGAAAACAACATATTACCTGCATTGCTTGAAACAGATATGACTTGCTTCACTGGACCAGAAACGAGGTCAATTGGAGTTCGACCCTTGGAATCCTCTAGGGAGATATTAGCACCTGATTCAATTAATACACCTGCTACGGCCAAGTGACCAAAATGTAATGCCCTGTGAAGACTGCTCCATCCCGACTCCCCATCCTGAATTTTTTAACAGAACCCAGTTAGATCTTGCAGCCTTCTTTCTGCCTAGAAAGATGCAAAAAGACTGTAACCCAAACATGCATGAAGCAAACAACCTGGAAGGTAACAGCATAGTTTTCCAAGAAAATCTGTAAGTTTTGACATATAACCCAATATAGAACAATGAAATTGAGCAGAATCCACAACACATTAGTCTCACTATGTGTCTTGTTCCTGCTCAGCCAATGCAACTTGGCATCTTGACAATCATAAAACCCTGACACTGATTTCCTATCCAGCCGCATCTTGACAATCATAAAACCCTGACACTAATTTCCTAACCAGCCAAGCAACTGCACATGAACAAAATCAAGATAGATAGATGGCAGCCGAGTTGAGGACAATATCCGGACTGCCGATGTGGTAGGTCGTACTAGGTCAGGCACAAAAATAGGGGTTGTACCCTGGTCCCCTTTAGCTCCTTGATCCTATGGTGAATTAATCCAACCTATGTATTTTTGCTATTTTTTCATTTGACTATCATCTATTCTCATCAAAACTATGTCTTGACATGATACTCCTTCGTGGCTCATTACAAAAATATTTTTCTTTTTTCCTACCCCTTGTTTTGGCACAAAATTTCTTGTTATTAAAATTTTATTGTGTTTTTAACATATTTTTGCTATTTTTTCCATGTGAGCATACTTCATTGCTATTAGAACCATGTCTTGACTTGATAGTCTTGTCGATTATTATGACACCAATATTTCTTCTTTTCATTGCATTTTGTTCCAATTCCCAAATCTTCTTGAAATAACTTTTGATCCATCTTGGTATTGTTCTAGGACTACATTGATGAGGCAGGTGCAGGACATGGAAGTACGAAGAGAAATGATGCGAGGAGTTCTTCCTTTGTACAAATCACTCATAGGCAAAGGTCAAGGCACTTGGAGGTCCTTCAAAGATGATACCGAGCACTACAGCAGTGAACCAAGGCTGCCCTCTTATCAGCCACCCTCTTTGGCATGCATATTGAGAAGGTATCCGATTACATAGATTGAAACAACCTTGTAAGTCTTTCATCTCAACAAACCAACATAAAAATTAGTTACAAGTTCAAGTTGTTCACAAAATCACTTCAGTAATGAGAGGTATTCAAGCAGTCATTTCTGAGAACAGTTCAAACTAGGCACTTTAAATAATGTGCCACTAGAGTAAACATGAAATCTATCATATTATAATGGTAAAATACAAATACACAAGAAGGAGTCATTATCAACACCATACCAAGGGCCCGGATACTGGGAATGTGCCCCCCCCCCCCCCCCGGGCAAAAAAAACAAAAAACCAACAAAAAAGAACAAAAAAACAGGCTAGCTGGGCTTTATTAATTTGAAAGAGCACAAGAGACTTGTACACAGATGGCCCATGTGTATAAACCAGTAAACTCATACTTGAACTTTGATAGTAGCATGCAATCAAAGGTAAACCAAGGGTCTTTGAGAATCAATCACCCCATTTGATTTTTGCCTTTATGCTGCACTTTATTGAGCTTTGTCCAAATCCCGCTGTCCCAAACCTATCAAACATAACACTCAACATTCCAAGAACATAAGCACCAAGAGCATGCTTGAATACAAAGTCCCCTACCCCTTTCCTAATAGGCAATAGTTTTGTAGATCGTGTATAGACTAAGTTTCCACAATCCATTTCAAGCAAGTCCCCAAAGACTTGGGCTTGTAAACTATAGTTTGCTGCAACAAGCAATTAGACAGCAAAACCATTCCTCAATCTCCAACAAAGGGATGAGAAGAAATCATGGCTGCTCTGTCTCGGCACTACTCCATGCCCATTTTATTTTCTTTGGGTTGAAATCTTGAGTTTTAAAAAGAGAAGAGCATTGCTAAGAGAATTGGCCCTGAGGAGGAGTGAGATGAAGAAATCCAGTACCAAACGTCCTATCTTAGAGCTGATACAGCAGTTCAAAGTCTCATTTCTACATCCCTCCTTGATATATATGATCTTAGCTCCCCCTTGAGACCTACCACACTTGAAACTTGAAATGCTCATTTTTACAGCTCCATATGCATTTTGGACAAGTGTTATGGACATGTCCTTGCATTCAAGATGTGGCATGAGTACTATCTTTGAACCGACATGCGCATCTCTATTTTATTAAATAACTAGTGATAGGATTAAAATATTCCACCATAATAAAATTCAATAAATGGTATTTACTAATTTCACTAGTATTTTTTAATTTCATGGTGCTATTTCAGATGATACCATGTGTACACCCATGTGTGAAGATATGCGATAGTTTTGCACTAAGGAAACACAACATGTACGACCAAGACTGACACACAAAGACTCAAACAGAGACAGGCAACACTCAAACCCTAAATGCAAAATGCAAAACAAATAAACTCAACATAGAGACAAACACAAAGAGAAGAAACTATGAAGTGAATGAATGTAAGAGTGTACTGAATGTCCAAGGGTAGAGTAATGTAGTGTCAGAGAATGACATCCACCGGAGACGACAGATCCTAAGTGTTGTAACCACCAATCGAAGATGAGAGTGCTGAATGAAGGGCAGCAAGCTGGTCACCAAAACATAGTAGTCAAAAGCTGAAATCCGGTAAACACGGCAATGTACCACTAGAGAAGGCTGAAAAATGGTCACCTGAGACAGAGAACTATCAAGCAACAATAGGAGAGGTGTTTGCTGATGTAGATGGCCTGCTTGACAACAAAAGGCAAACACTGCAACAATCACTTGGTGGGAGAGATGGCAACAGCATGTTGCCTAGCACCAAAAGGTTGAGAAACCCTTCACCCGCAGTTTGCGTTTTTGCATTTCTACGTTTTGTGTTTAGGGTTTACAACCCCAAAAAGAGGCGCCACCCTAGACTGACTATGCCTATTTATAGGCCACTCACTCATTCATTCATCACGGCTGATCCTTTAGTCCAGCACTCCCCCTCTCTCTTTGTCAATCTTCTGACACTGAGCACTCTCTCTTCCATCATCTCTCTCTCTCCTCTCCTACCATCATCTCCACACTCCCAACGCCAGCCTTCATTCCCAATTGGCTACATTTATGGTGGCAATGTGCTCCTCTTCAGCTAGCATCCATCCTCCATTGTTGGCGACAACATCTTCTGTGTTCCTACACCTTGCGTTTGGAGTCCACACTCTCTTAGCCTCAATATCCACCCTATCTAGGGTCATCCTCCACCCTTCTAGCGGCTCTGCCTTCTTGCGTTTGGCTACCAGGGAGGTCCCTCACTATCTCACGTCTCTCTCCAACAGTCATCCCCTTCATCAAAGGCATCCCAGGGAGGTCCCTCACTATCTTGCGTCTCTCTCCAACAGGCATCCCCTTCATCAAAGGCAGTTGCACCTTGCGTTTGGTTCCGAGCTTCTTCCCACCCTTCTAACATCACTCCAATAGCAGCTGGCGTCACCTCATCAGGCTTGCATTTGCAGACGGAGGCTTCATCGGCTATCTCCCTGCTCGTAGGTACCACTCTTCATCCTTGCATTTGCAAATTCAGAGACTCCTCACCCTTTGACGGTAGTCTCCCTGCCTAGGAGACACCTCCTCATCCTGCATTTACAAACTCAAAGGCTTCTTCGGCAATCTTCTTGCACTCCAGGACTTTCTTTGTGCTACAGCACCCTTGTATCAGATTCATTTCACCAACATGATTCATCTTTCATCATCTTATGTGTTACTTTTTGTAAAGGAAACTGCTAGGGTTTGCACTGAGGACACACAGAGTGTATGACCATGACAAAAACACAAAGACAGAGACACAAAGAGACAGACACAGACACAGACTGAAGACGGATCCCAAGTTTGTGACCACTAGTCGGAGTGTAGGAGTGCTGAACAGTGAATGACAGCAGGCTAGTCACCAAAACGTAGCAGTCTAGAGGCTAGAAACTAGTAAATGCAACAGTGTACCATTGATCATAGGCTGGAAACTGTGCACAGTTTGCTATAAACCGCAGGCTGAAACAGTGTCTAAGAGTGTCAGGGCCTGTAATGCTGAAAACGTATGTTGGCTGACCCTAGAGATGATGGACAGCAGGCTGAACAACAGTTTGGGACAGTCTAGAGCTGTCGCCTACAACAATGGATAGGCTGAAGATAATGTGGTTGTAATCGATAATGGTTGAGCAGTAGATGGAGGCGGGCTGCAGGCTGGAAACTGGGCGCCAACAACAACAGAGGGTGTGTGGGCTGGTGTAACTTGCAAACAAGGATGATGGCTGAATGGGGGCAACCTGTCTATTTATAGATGTGGAAGGGTGCCCCAAAAATTAGGGTTTCCACTAAACTCTCTCGAACCGCTCCCTGTTTTAGGGTTTCCACTGAACTCTCTCGAACCGCTCCCTGTTTTAGGGTTTTACTCTAAAAGAGCATTTTTAGTGTGTTTTGGGGCTGTTTACGAGGCTAATCAACAAATAATGCATATTTTAGCTCAACACTTTTCTCTCTCAGTGTTTGTCGTACACACTATGTTTTCCTTTGCAAACCCTACTGTCCCTCTCGTCACTTAGTCATTTTGACACCTAATGCTAAAAACGCATGTTGATCATGTACTATGATGATGTAGTAGATGGAGACGTCCAAACAACAAGGCGAAGGCTGAAAACAAGCCGCCTAGGGCTGAATAATGATGGGCTGCGATCATAGTGACAGGAAACGGCCGGAACGGCCCCCCGGCACGCGGAATCGCCGTCCCCGGCATGTATCCGGCGTGGACTGCGTTTCCAAAAAATGGAATGTTCCCTGTCCCATTTCAGACAGGGAACGCAGCAGTGTTCCCTGTCTGAAACAGGACAGGGAACGCCACGTGGCAAAATGACCTACGCCCAATTTTCGCCCGCGCCCAGTTTCCGCCTGCGCCCTGTTCTATTGCGTCCCACCTGCTCCCGCCTGGCCCATTTCTCCTACTCCCGCCTCAGCCTGGCCCAGTTCTCCTGCCCCTAGGCCCAGCCACCTTCTTCCTTCTCTTCCCTCTCTTCCTTCTTCTTCTTTCTCTTCTTTCTCCTCCCACCTCCAACCTCTTCCTTCTCTTCCTTCTTCTTCTTTCTCTTCTTATTCTTTCTTGTATGAGGCGTATGAGGAAATACACCATTTAGTTGTGACGAGGTGGAACTCCTATAGCTCACCCATGCATGCAGCTGCATTTGTTGTGGATCCTGAGTTCCAGGGCAAGGGTCAGGAGAATGACAGTGAGGTTATGGATGCATGGAGACTTATATTGTCTCGTCTAGTGCCTGATCATGGCACTAGATGAAAGATCAGAGATCAGCTTTCATGTTATAGGACCTTTCGGGGTTCTTTTGGTTGTGGGGATGCACAAGAGGATCGCTGTAAGATTGGGGCAGCTTTGTGGTGGGAGGACTATGGTTCGAATGATCCTGAGTTGCAGCAACTAGCCATCCGTGTTTTGAGTCAGTCAGTTAGCTCCTCTTGTTTGGAGCAATTGTGGAGTACCTATGCTCACATTGCTTCAAAGAAGAGGAACCGTCTTGGTGTGGAGAGGGCAAACGATCTAGTATTCATTAGTGCTAATTTGAGGATGTTATGTAACAGTATGACAACAAAGTCTGATCCATTCACAGAGTGGGAGATGCAGCAAGAAAAGGAGACACATGCTGATGTTGAGGGAGATGCAGCAATTCATGGTACCCATGATGATGAGCCTGGCACTTCAGGAGTGGCTAGAGCAGCCTCAGATCATGATCATGATCTTTGATTTAGCTTACTTATCACGAGTCTCATGATACATGACACATTTACATTATATATGATATTATGATCATTGATGACACTGTGATACTTGGGTTGTTGACAGTTGTGCCATATCGATATTATATTTGTACTTGAGTCTTGCAGTCTTGCAGTTGCCCTTTGGGCTATTTTGGCATGCCGCATTTTGCTTTAGTCTAGAGATTAGACTTTATATTTGCAGTCTTTTTTGGGGCAATGAGCATGTTCTTTCAAAGATTAGACTTCAATTTCATATTTGTAATCTTTTAAGTTTTTTGGCAATGGTACCATAGGCATGTTCTTTTAGCTTAGACTTTTAAGTTTAGTTCATTATTCATTGTTTTATCATTTATGATTTTTGGCATATGTATTATGAATTTTATTATTTATAATTGAATGGCTTACCTCTTGAGCCTTGTAAGTTGCAATTCAATTTCTAATTAGTAGTTTTAGAATAATACATGATATCTTAAAGTTAAAACTTAAAATGATTTGTCCTTGTGGATTATATACCTTGGTTTTAAGTTTTAACACTCCAGAGTCCACATGGATTATGAGTGAAATATTAATTTTTTTTCATGAATTTTGATTTTTTAAATGCCGTTCCCGTTCCCACGTCCCCGTTTCCAGTCTCCGTCCCCGTCCCTGTTCCCCGTTCCCGTTCCCCGTTTCATGTTTCTATGGCTGCGGTCAATGATGGCTCGACAGCAAATGGTAGGTGATTGATGGCTAGAATCCACACAGTAGAGTGAGAAATCTACACAAATGGATGAGGTTGAATGGTGGGCAACCTATCTATTTATAGATATTGAAGGCTGTCCCAAAAAAATAGGGTTTTGGGCAATCACTGAAACTCTCTCGAACTACACACAAAAATTGTGTTTTTCATTAAATAAGCATGTTTTGGGGCTGTTTATAAATACAAATCAGCTATAAAGTATGTTTTAGCTCAACACCCCTTCTTAGACCCAAAACTGAGTCTAAAAGAGAAGGCTGGCGATGTTTACCCGAAGGTGTCCCAACCCAAAGCAACCATGGCAGCGAGCAAAGGGTACATGGCGGCTGCCCAATGGCCTACCAAGAGTATAAAGGTGATGGTTATCTTACCAAGCGAGTCCAAGTAGTCTCCCCAAAGAGGATAGGGCATTGGAGAAAGGGTGCACATCGGCTACCCAACGGCCTACCAAGCCCTACAAAGGAAGATGGAACCACATTGAACTTTTTTTTTTTTGTAAAAAGTTAATTTTAGGGTTGGCGGCCAATGAAGTAACGACCCATAAGACAAGAGTAGGGATGGTAAACCCAACACATCACAAAACAGTACAAGCTTACCCAATGAAACCAACCTTCCTTCTTGGAGAGGTGGTAATTCCCTGATTAAGCACTTAATTATTGCAATCAACAAATAAACATAAATTAAAATGCATAATTTGCTTTAATAATCTTGGACAATAGACACCCAGTTGACCCCAAAACTAGTGCCCCTTTCCGTATTTCTTTAACTTTAATTGCTAATGGATTGAGTACAAGTTGAGATTCCACAATCTCCTTTGCTGCTCCAAAAAGCTCATTGTTGTACATACAATCAGCAAGCAATTTGGGCCAATTGCCCCTTGATTTTCACCCCGGAATTGCACAAATGGAACCAGCAACTGGCCAAATGTTGCCCCAATTCACAATGGATGGCCTAGCATCTGAAATCCCTATCAATTCCACGAATTTCAGGTGCTGATTTCAGTGTACAATGCCTTCTCCTAAAGGCATGGGTCCCAAGGTGGTTGTCAAACCCTAATTTCTGCAAAAATTTAGGGTTTACAGCAGAAATCCTCCTGCCTATTGCCTTGAGGGTTCTCTCACAAGATTATCCATCACGAGCTTGTAAGAGATATTGGAGTTTATTTGCAGCCATATACACAAAGAAACGAAATTGTTTATCTCCTCAGTAACTCAATTATGTGAATTTAAATTTAAAGCTTCTCCGCAAGAGACAAAATTGCACGGGACCAAATGAGATCGACCCCAACTTCTTCAAGGTGAAAATTCGGTTACAAGAATTGGTGCATCCTACACATGAGGACAATGAGGTGTAGGCCTTGCTTGCAACAAAAAGAGCACAACTTCAGCATCAAACGAGATCTAGGACAAGGGTGATGATGCATCAATTCCAGCAGAAGGTTCCAGCGGGATGGTAGCAACTAGTGTCACAAATGACACAAAGGATAATCGGAGTGCGAGTGAGGAGACCCCCCTCTCGAAAGAAACTTATGAAACACATTTCTAACATTTTCTATCTAATGTTTTTGGCTACTATGCCCCAACGACCTCCGAAGCCAAATGCTCTCACAAGTGGTAGGAAAAGCCACTCAATGCTTAGCCTCTATAGATGAAAGAGCAACTACAAGCTGCTTCTTGTTGCTCCAAGGAATTACACATGTACCTAGAAGAAAGCAATAGCCTGTAATCGATTGCCTATGATCAACATCACCAGCCCGATGTCTAGCTTCATTGCTAGCAATCGTGTGTGTCTTGTGTAGTCATCTCTTACATGTGAGCCTCAGTCAAAGTCATATGAGGATATTAGGAGCTCTAACATTGTATTTGTCTATCACTTTATGTGCTTTAGGCACTTTCAATGGAGGGCACATTAGTGCATTTCTTTTTGGACAATTATGGCTATCCTAGGCACCCACATTTTGGGCTTGGCCACTTTATTACCAGTTGTGGCCCAGTTTGCGTATATATAGGCAGCCTACGCTCCCACTCTCATTATCCATCATTGATCCTTCGTGATCAGCCAGCCCTCCTCATTCGCTTATCCCCTTGTTGTAGAGCTGCGAGTTGGGGCTGACTCTTGCAACCTTGTACCTTCAGCCATTGCAGTCACATTATTCCTTCTCTCACTTACGTTCTCTCTCTGTCCACTCCTCTTCATGTTCACTTTCCTTTCTATTGCACACCCTAACATGGTATCAAAGCCACGTGTGGGAACTGAAGATCTTTGAAGAGGAGCACTTTGTTCGTGCAAACAGCCATTTTGCTCACCAGTTTAGGAGCTGCAGATTTGAGTTTACAGCTGAGCAGCATCTCTACAGGCTGGGCGACCTGATGTTCAAGTGAACACCACCACCAACACTTTGAATTTTGCATCAGCGTGCATCAGGGCGCATCCTGCCAGGCTGGGCGTTCTGTTTACTGCCCATTATAGGCTGCGTTTTACAGGGACACTCCACTCTCAGGCTGAGTTTTGTGTAGAACCGATCTCTGTCTACTGCGTTTAGTGTTGCCCCTACATCTGCACCCTGTAATTCATCAAGGGAATTCCTCTCCAGTGCTGTGCTAGACAGTGTCCGGCTCTTAACTGGCAGCTGTTTTCTGAACTGCAAATATGCGTTTTAGGAAATACAGTTGGTTTCTCAGTTGGCAGCACCTCAGGAGCCTAGGCAGCATATTTTGCAGCATGACCAGCCTGTTTTCAGGCACACAAACTCTCTCTTTGCTGCTGCATTTCATTCTGGGCTGGTTCTTTTTGACCTGGGCCACATCAATTCGAGTCTAAGTGGTCTCTCTTTCAGACCAGCTGCAGGTACTCCGCTTCCAGGTACTCTTAGTCCTTTACCAGCCCCCGGATTGGCTGCATTTACAAGTTGAAGACCCTTTTTCATCTGCAGTTACTGCTCTACCTCTCTGCCCGGCATTGTGTGTTTCTTTAGGCATCAAATACTCCCCATCTACCTGGCCTATGTCAGTCTTCTTCTGTACAATGGCCCGACAAACCCCGATTACTTTGGGGACACATCTTGGTTGTCTTTCATCCCAATGGTAGCATCTTCTTTGTTTTCTTGCAGGAACTTTCTAAAGGACATCTATGTCTGACATGTATGCTTTGCGGGATTGTGTGGTTTGGGACCATTCAAACTGAACACCATCCTATCACTCCTTCCCTCTATATTCTTCTGGGGCTTCCAATCCCCAATTGGCATTGATGGCATCTCCTAAGCAAGTGCCAATCCTACCCTTTCTATGTGCATCCAAGAAGCTAGATGGGACAAACTACCTACAGAATGAAGTGCCTCCTCAACACCTATTACCCTTGGGATTTTGTTTCTATCCTTCTACCCCAACCTATTGTGGATCCCCATGATGGTGTGACCTTGGATTTGGAAGCTTTATGGGATGAGTTCAATGTGAGAGCCCACTCTTTTAGTTTTCTCTTTTTGAATTGTGCAGATTCTGTGCTCGTGCATGTAACATATAGCCGCACCGCTACAAAGGTTTGGAAGTGATTGGCATCTCTCTATTGAATCCAAACATCTAGGTATCGATTCTCTCTCAAGTTGATGCTATGACAGCTGTCTATTGTAGATTCCCCTACAATGAGGGATCACATGCACAAGACGAAGGAGATTCGGGATGAGTTTGCATCCCTTGGTAATAGACATTTCTTCGGAGAACCTAGCTAGGACACTTCTCTCACATCTTCCATCACCAACACATGATGTGTTCTACACGAAGCTTCTCACATCTCATAGCCAAGAAACACTCGCTTCGCAGGAGCTGGTGTCATTGGTGCTTGAGCAAGATGCACATGTAGTGAGACAAATTCTAGCGGAGCCCGTGCACATGGCCGTGCTTATGCAACTTCATCTACAGGTACAAGACAAGCCAAGCAAAAGAAAGGGAAGAGGTCTAACTCCAATACAAATTTTGTGGGGAAGCGTAGCAAATATCCCACGCATCCTCATTGTGGGAAGACCTTGCACCCCGAGGAGAAGTCCTAGAGGAAATTGTGAGAGTGCGCAACAAAAGAAGGAACACACACACACACACACACACACAGAAAGCACAGAATGAAGGAAGAAATACTGCACTAACTGAAATGAAAGATGAATACAAAGCTGTGGACTGATGAGTTCCTACATACACGCAGCCCGGAGCATCAATGAGGGCACCAGATCAGGCTGGAAAAGATGGCAGCACCAATGTCGGAGAGGAGAGAGAGCAGGGTGTGCTGAATCTGCAAGAAGAAGTAAGTGACAGAGACTAGGGGGGCTGCAATATATATAGCCCCCCACCTCTAGATCTCGCCAACTTGCTAGTGGCAGCCCCAAACTGGCCGACTGCCCAAGAAATGGGCCGATTGCATAGGAAATGCCCTAATTGAGCATACTGCCACTCAAAAACCTCTAGATCTCGCCAACTTGCTAGTGGCAGCCCCAAACTGGCTGACTGCCCAAGAAATGGGCCGATTGCATAGGAAATGCCCTAATTGAGCATACTGCCACTCAAAAAGGAAACGCACACTAAAACAACATCGTGCTAAACTGACAAAGCTTCTCAGTCTCCTGCTAGACTCTAACAAGAACTCACAACCAGGAGATGACAAACTAACATACAAAATATGGCAAGCTAACAGAAATACCCTCACCTTTGTCTGGGAGCGAAGGATGGCTGGGCTGATCTAAATGCAGGATGCAACTATCAAAATGCAAGTTGTAGCACTAGAAATATATGTTAGACACGCCGCCCATCAGTTGAGAGCTGCCACCCAACTAAAAGATTATGTGCCCAAACGTTAGACCAGCTAGACAACAACTAAGCAAAACATAAGGTTCTAGCAGTCGAGGAGGTTGGATCAAACCTGAAATAGTAGTCAACAACAAAAAAAATAGCACCAAAACAGAGACGCTTGGGTTATGATATCATTGTTAGCATATATCTCGATTCATGTGTGAGTCTATGCACTTCCAATGGGTTGGGCACAGTAGAGTATTTTTGGCATTTTTCTAGTGCCTCATTTATGAGATTTTGGACGTTTTATGCTAGCCAACCTAATTATTGGTATTTTATTTAGCTAGCTAACTTGATGCATATTTGGCATTATTTTAAGCCCATATATTCAAGCTCCCTCCTCCAATGTAAGTCATTTGGAATCACTATTGAGAAGGCCAATAGCACAATGCATTAAGAGTACCATCCACCAAGCTATTACACACTTCTTCAAATGTACAATCGCACAAGCCTCATCGAGCTACACTCACATGAGAGCACACTCGAGAGGAGTGACTAGATCAAGTGTTGAGTTAAGAATCCCTTGCGTACTCGTTCGCTCTTTAAAACCACCCCAAAACAATAAATTGCCAAAAGTTCCATTACACAAGGAGCAATTCTAGAGAGTTCTAGTGTGCCACAAGCAAAACCCTAATTTGGAAAGATCCTTCCATGTCAATAAATAGATAGGTTGCCCACCATTCAGCCCCATCCTTGTGCACAAGTTTCTCGCTCCTATATGCAAATCCCACATGCCAATTTCAGCCATCAACCTTTCACTCAGTGGCTTTCTAGCCCACACGACTACTACCACATCATCTCCAACACCTAGCGTCTCCATCCCTGCTATTGCCTTGCTGCCTAGAGGCCTCATATTGCTGTGTTTTCAGCTGCCAGCTGCTACCTACACTTTTCTCATCATCAACACCCAAATCAGCTTGTGTTTATAGTTCCAAACTTGGCAATAGGCTGATCTCCACCTGCCAACTGCATGTACCTGCATTTTTGCAGCTCACGTGACCTCCTACATCATCCTCCACTTCCTCTGCTGTCATTTGGGTCTCCATTTGCCTTGGTGATTAGCATTTTGCAGCTTCTCACACTCCAAATATCTCCAACTTGTAGTTATAGCACTCGATATTCCTCTCAGATGGAAGTCACTCTCCGGCACTCTTCACCTCTATCCTTAAGCATTTTGTACACGTTTACATTCATTTATTCACTTCAGATTTCTTCTTCTCTCTCTTTCTCTATTTGTGTTTGTTTCTATGTTTGAGTTTTGACTTTGCGTTTAGGGTTTGAGTTTTGCATGTCGCTATCTGAGTCTTTTGTGTTTCAATCGTGGTCATACTTTTTGTGTTTCCTTAGTGGAAACCCTAGCATATCTTCACATCAAGCACTACTGATCTAGTGCAACAAGCAACCCTATCCACATGGACCCTTGACTACTATGAACGAGATATCATAGCAAGATTCACGACATTATCACCCACCATAGGAGCCAACCACCAAGCTTATTTGACTCAAACACCTTAATCACCAGGCTAATTTGACTGAAACACCTTATTTTCTATGTTAGAATGTCTAATGAGAGATATTATTGGATGAAATCTATCTAGTCCCATAAGAGCATTCCCTCCCCCCCTTCAATGTACCTTCTAGAGTACTTCACTAGTGTGGTGGATGTATTTAGCAATTTGAAGATATATATCATATATAGTATATGACACAAACCACTTATAAAGACATACTTACTCCAAGGCCCGAGAGTGGAGGATATATTTATATTTTTAATATAACATAAATCTACATCATGGTTAATTCTTTCTATACATATGCCCTAGAATGTTCGGTATGCTCTTCCACACACGCACACACACATAACCCTCCTTTCTATTGAATGTGTACTCACTCCACCTCCCTCTTTCTATGAATGCATGCATGCACACACAGACAACATACAGAGACATACTTGTCCACTTTGTTCAGCTTACTCCTCTTCTCTTTCCACAGAAGATTGAAACACCAAAATACAATAGTTGTTATTAGCACTCTTTGATAGTTTCGCATTGAAACATGAATGTACACCCACAAGCACTTGAAAACCAATTACAGACTTGTCACTTTTCCTGTCCTGAATCTACATAATTTTTTGCAATCAAAAGTTAGACACACACTAGAAAACTTGTAAAACATTTGACGTACCCTGATGTCAACATCAGCACCAGCTGCTAGCAGCCTCCTGACTATAGGAATGTGATTTCTCCACACTGCAATATGCAGAGCAGTTGACCCAAAGCTGTTGCGGGCATCTATATTGCCATTATTACGCTTCAATGCTAGTAATGCAGCATCAACATCACCATGTGTTCCATTTCTGACTGATTCACATAGATCCTTTTCTGGCACTGCAGGCTTTCGGATAAATCCCTGTTTAGCTGCTACAGTAGTGCCAACCGTTTCCATATATGACAGGAACTGTCCAACCGATAATGACAGAATACACCACTGGGATTTGGCTTGCTAGCAAATATTACTCCTTGACACAGTGCTAAAAACTGTTCTTTAGGAGCCAACTCTTTGGCTGAAGATTCTGCGCATTAATTTGAGCTCATGTCATCAGAAGACTGATTGCCAAATCATCGTCATCTGTTTCCTTACGAAGTCCACATGTAGAAACTAAGAGCAAAAACCCGACTGCTATTGCTCCTCCATTGTGGGTTTTACCACCATCACAAAACTCTACCTCCTGCTTCCAGCAAAGTTGTATCTATTATGTCTGCCTGAACAACAGAAAGCCTGCAATAAGGTCCTGCCAAATATTCGGGTTGGGAAGAGGGCGGTGCAAAAAGGACAAAAAGTAAGGTTGAATGGATCAAAAACCGCTAATTTGTACGACACTTGAAATAACAGAGCCATATGAATGTATGATGTCTGGAAAAGAAAAAGATGTAAGCAACAAAGTTGAATGCAGTCTCAAGTTCAGGGAATACAAATGGAGCCAGGGAGAAGAAATAAGTCAATGGTGCGTATGTCAGTTTCCTTGTAGATAAGCACTAGCACTGCCTGTCGTAGCCGTCAATGCCTAAAGAAATCCTTCAGTAGAGCAAATTCATACCATCTTCGTGAGCTATATCTCCTATTGTAAGTTGATGCCTGCAGCCTACTTTGAAGATTTTTTGTTCATGCTCCTGTCCTCATTGTAAATACGGACATGCCGAGTTTGTCGCAGAAAGAATCCAGCTTGCTGCGTTCTGCACCTCTTTTAGCTGTAACCCTAGATGTTTCAGAGAAAGATATTTGTTTTCAGCTGTAGCCCTACTAGATTCGGATTTTCAGGCCGCTACCAGGACTTCCCCACCATGCATTGGAGGAATTTTAATCGCTATCGATCAAAGAGAAAATTTTATACAGTTGAATTCGTAGGATTCGCATAGAAATTCCTTGTGAGACAAGAAATGTAGCGAATTCAACTGGCCCTTACGTGGTTCATGTTCACAGACGAAGCTCTCTCTCTCTCTCTCTCTCTCTCTCTCTCTCTCTCTCTCTCTCTCTCATATCGAATTTGCTGCAGCTTGTGCGAAATTAGGAGCGTGAAGCGAAGCAGAATGTGGTGGCGAATCCTTACCAAAGCAGGTCGGTCTTGGGAAGAATCTCCGTGAAATTGAAATCGATATGTGACAAATTGAATAGGAATCGCGACTGTTTCAACCAATTATCATCATGGGAACAGAGAAGGAGGAAGAGCAAAGGGTGAAATGGGCAGAGGCAGGATTGATTAGGAGCGAATCAAAAGAAGCATCGTCCGCATTGGATTGTTCTGGGCCTTGCGATACGTCTGCGACATCTGACACACGCTCTCTCTCTCTCTCACTCTCTCTCTCTCCTCTCTCTCTGTCTCTACACATGCGCACAAGCACGACCCCATGTAAACTGGTGGAGCCTGGCACTCTCTCTTTACTCTGTTTTCTCTCTTCCCTCGAGACTACCTACTGCCTCTTTCTCTCTTTTACTTTTTCGCCCTTCCACCCAAGAAAACTCAGCCCAGTTGCAAACTCTTTCCCAGTTCATGGCCATAGCCTTCAAGCGCTTCCTTCCCCCTTCCCCTAGTCGGTTGTGCATTCTAAGGGTAGTGTCACACGTATCTTTACCAGACTTTCAAGGAAAGGTAGCTAATAGGTAGAAAAACCATGTCACACCGTGTTCACCCGAGTTGTAAGATTCCCACAAAAGGCTAGCATGACACAAGCGTAAGGACCTTCGGTATTCCTTGTATTTCAATTGTTTTTGTATTCTTTCTTTATGAACTCTCTTACTTTCTTTTGCAAGTTCTTCTTATGATAAGCCCAATGGTTTAAGCCAAGCACGTCTAATCTCAAGGTGATTAAGGAGCTACTAGGTTGTGTATTTGAGGAAACTGTGCAACCCCATGAATGTGTGGAGAGATTTGATCGATCCTCAAAGATGACATAGATGTTTGTTAGCATTGTTCATTAGAGAATATATACTATTATAATGGTTCAATATCTTGGTGAATCTTCATCCAAAACTTTACTCCATTTAACTGGAGCTAAGAGGCTTACTTTAGACTTCTAATTAACAAGCATATATGCTATTGCAATTGTACAATGTCTTAGTGAGTCTTCGTCAAAATTTATATATTTTTTAACCTTAGTTAAGAAGCTTACTTTTAGACATCTAGTTAATGAGCATATATGCTATTGCAATGGTTCATGGCTTGGTAAATCTTCATCAAGAAATTTACTCCATTTAACTTGAGTTAAGATTCTTTTTAAAGGACTATCAATTAACCTAAGCGAAGAGGTTTACTTTTAGAAAAGTTGAATTCCGTTATTAGGAGCCTGCTTTTAGGAAAGAATGCTAAATACAAAAGGAAATGTTCTCACACATGCTCGTGTGCCCTTATTGTTCTACCCTCACATGGGTTACCTTAATATTATGCCAAAACCAACAAAAGTAAAAAAGAATTGTAGATATGAGAATTGTTCGTGTGCTCTTGTTTGCCCGATTGTTCAAAGAGAATTGTGGGTATGAGAATTGTTCATGTGCTCTTGTTTGCCCAAATGCTCATGTGCTCGTGTTTGCCCAAACAACTAAACTACCCTCATCCATCGAAAGGCATATAAAAACGTAAAAAAACATATATATTACAAATAAAGGGTTGGGAATCAAACGACCTGAGATCAATAACCTGCCCAAAGAAGAATATTGAATCATGGACATGAAGTAATTATCACAACTACAAGGGTTGAGAATCAAAAAGCCTGAGATCAATTGCCTACCCAAAGAAGAATATTGAATCCTAGCCCCATGAAGTTTCAAATGGTTGTTGAGGCTTTTCCTCATTATAATCCCAAGAATACCTTGTATTGAATCCGAAAGCACATCTAGATATGGCATATGTATTTGCAAATAAAGCAATCAAAGATCTTAAGAATTTCACAAAATCTAGGTCATTAACACCTTCAATGGGAGAGAAAGACAATGGTTGTGCATTTTCACATTGTATAAGAAATCATGCTTATAAATACATTCTTTCCATGGAGAGACTCTAAATGCATTGAGTAGGCTAACTCCTTTCTACCACACTTAAGTCATGCCAAAGAGATTAGACAATAGTCTACCTATTTAATTGAAATCATTAAGGATGTATAAGCACTTACATATTAGTATTTGATTGGTTATGGAAAATGTTTCTAAGTTTTTAGGTCCTCTTTTTGTAGGTTTTACCATATTTTCTTACCTATTCAACTATTTTCTATATTCTTACCTATTCTACTATTTCCTTTCTTTTTTGAGAGAAAAAATAAAGCCTCGTGTGCTATGTTTGTGATCAATTACTCCAAAAAGGCAACGGCTTCTTACAATCAATACATGGCATTGACACTTCGTGACTAAAAAGATTATTGATAGGTGACAACTTTTAATAAAAAGAGACACTAGATCGAAGGATCACATCACTAAGATGTTACTTTTGCTCTATATTGCAACTCATTAGAGAAAAGGAGAGATTCTCTCTCCCACCCCAAACTCGAGTCTCGATCCACTGTATCTTAAATGGCTCTCTATAATTATTAAAAGCAAAGATTCATATTGTCCATCATTCATTTCCAAAGTCTAAGAAATGGGAACCCTCCTACTTACCACACATCTCTTTGAAGGAGAGACATATTAGTGGTAGCCCTCCCACTTACTACAAAGGCCATTAGCTTGACCAACAATTTGTTTTGTGCTATTACAAAAGTAAATGACAACATTAGGCTCAAGAAGGTTGTGGTTGGTGGAAACTTCCATAAAATGTGTGGTTACAAGAGAACATTTTATTTGGAATACCCTCTACTCAAGCCAATGGTCACTACCTTTCTTTGTTAAGTGTTAAATCCTTTCAATAAAACAAGTAGAACTAGAAAATGTATATAGACAAGAGGCCAAAATGATCTAAAAGAAAGAAGGTGAAGACACGGAGTAAATAAGTGGGTCTTGGCCTTCATGCAAATCAAATTTCATATTGTAAAAAATTCAAACTTGATCTCAATAGGGAAGAAATGAGGATCATAAGCTTGGGTAAATTTCCAAATGCATTTCAACAATAGGAATCTCCCCTTTTCTATCTAGCACTATATCACTTAACATTAGCCAATGAAGAAGCAAACAATTAACAAGACATTGCACTCCATATGAATCTAGAATCCTTATATTTGGCTCCTCCATGTTCACATGTGATCAAGTTAAAAACTCTTCCATAAAAAACCTTCAACTTGGACATCCAAACCTAATCAAAATAACCCATGGCTAGTCATTATCCTTTTAAACAACAAGAAGCAAAACTAATTAGCCTTGTCTTTAAGGGATTTATTCCCAAGATGCATCCGCTTCAATCTAAATTAACAACATTTCAAGAGATTTCCCGCTCATATTAATCTCCTTTAAAATCCCAATAACATTTTGAAACATAGCCTAATAGCCTTAGATCTTAGAGACTAAACATGATGCTTCTTCATCTTGAGTTGTAGTAATATGGTTCTATGACATGGCACTTCACGCTTTCTTGTCCCCAAATGACCACAAGCATTCTCTAAATAAATGTCCAAATTATTCTAATTACACTTGGAGATGGAAGGATCATCATACAAAAAACCATCACACTTTTAGTAGGATCAACCTCCATGCCAATCCATATGCATGCCCCTATTTCTTCTCTATCTTTTGCATATATCTTTCAAGGAACCAATAAAAACATTGTGTCATATTGACTCCAGCTTTAATAGGACACCCTTAATAATTGATGATGCCACCCTTAAGGATTACTTTGAAATCCAAAGCATTTATTATGCTACTTTATTTTGGTACTATTGTGTGTGAATACACTTAGGACCACCATGGCACTTTTTTTCCCTTTATAAGGGGTTTTTTCCCTCAGACATGATACATGCCTATTCACTTTTAGGGCATACTTAGTCTTGTAACTCTTCTCGATTGATATCTCTCAATACACTTTGCGTTGTGCTCTCTTAAGTTTCTTCTTCTCCAAGATATATACTTGCATTCCTACAATCTAGCAATTGGTATTGTAGTGGGCTTCACCTCTTTGGCCGAGTCCTTGACACCCTTTGGTTGATTTCCTTAGATTAGGACATGATTTAATAAGCATTCATAGGTCAACAAATACAACAAGCGAGCCTACATTGTTTGATTTTTTATTCAGGTTCATTTTGGCCTTCGTTTGCATTACTACCAATATTGTGCATGCTATTTTGTCCTTTTGTGCATAATTTTTGAGATTGATCATTTCTATAGCTAAGAGCCCTTATAGACTCCTTTATAATGTGCTACATAGCATAGGTTGATTTTATGCACATTTTCCTCTATACATGCAAATTTTAGATTGAGTATAATCAATGGCCATTGCTATAAACAATGATGTATCTCGTATGTTGGCTAGCAAGGACGAATTTGATGGAACAAAATATCTATCGTGGGATTTAATGGTACATCATATGTATTAGTTGCAAAGGGGCTTTAGAACATTGTATATAGAATTGAAAGACATTATGATGGTATTTTAGAAGCTACAAGTGTAGTAAAAGCAATAGAAACAAGTGATGTTGAGGATGTTGCAGGTTTAGGTTTTGCTCCAGTTGATGCTAGAGTGTCACTGCCACCTACTCCTGAGTAGATACCTTAATATGGCAAAGGTGTAGAGGCTCATGCTATGATTGCATTGTTTGTTAAACGTATATTAGTCCCATATATTCAATCATGTAAGATTACTAAGGATGCTTGGGATACTCTTGCACATTTATATCAAGGAAGAAAATGATGTTGGTATTGCTTACCTATGTAAGTAGTTAAAAAGTGAACATATGGATGAAGGTAACTTCATGGGGGACAATTTTTTTAATACAAATATCAAAGATCTTAAGGAGTAGTTGATTGCTACAAATGAGATTTTGCCAAACATTTCAATAGCGCAAACCGTTCTCAATTATCTTCTTGATCTATCCAAGTTTTGCATCTACTCTTCCTCTAAGGATGAAAGACAATTTGAATGCTTTCTCATTTGATGACTTGCTTTTGTCTTACTGCAAAAAGAACAATCTAGACAAAATAGGTCCATTATGCATGTTGCAAATCAAGCTTTTATGGCTATCCAAAAGCAAAAATCTGCAAAGTCTACTCACAAAAAAGGTTGATAAGGATGAGAAGAAAAAAGAGAGTTAGATGTTTTGAAGGTATTGTAAGGCAAAAGATTATGTCATGAAGGACTATTCTAAATTGGCTACAAAAGAGGATAAGAAGAAAGACATTGGTATGGATATTGTGCATGCCTCTCCTTCTAAGTCAAAATCTACAAATGTTGTGTAGGATGTAGAATAAGCATTTAGTGTACAATGTAGTTATGACCCTTCTTTACATGATTCTTGCATGTATGTTGTGGATTTAGATGTATGATACTTTGACAATGGTGCCACAAATATATTACTTCTCTATGTAGTTGATTCACTTTTCTTGAGCCTACTCTTAAGGGCAATACTATGACATTTGCCAATAACTCCTCTTATTCTATCAAAGGAGTTGGAAAAATTGTATTAATTGCTGTTAATTGCAATACTTTCATACTTATGGATGCTTGTATATGGTCAATTCTTTTTGTTAAAAATGATGTCAAATTTTGCCCTTGCCAAGATTGGCTTGATTATGAAGTTTGCTAATGATAGATGTACAGTTCATGATCTCTGTTGTGGCAATATGATTATTGCATCTAGTTCATTCTGTCATGGGCTATATAACCTCAATAACTATGAAAAATGTGTGAAGGACATAGTATGTGCTGTTGCAAATTCATAAACTATTTCAAATCCAAAACTTTGGCATGCGTGTTTGATATGGTATCTTGTCATCTCATTCAACACCCATCAACCTCCTAAGGAAGGCAAAGCTCTCTATAGAGAGGCTTTTTGTGAGCAACTTTGTAGGATTTTGGTTAGTTGAGATCTTGACAAGGTCAACAGACCTCTGTCCTCAATAACCTCACGAATGAAGTGATATCTCACCTCAATGTGTTTTGTCTTTGCATGAAAGATCAAATTCTTGGCTAACTAGATAGCACTCATAGAATCCGAATAATGCAATGTAGGGATAGCACGTGCAATACCAAGGTCAACAACCAAACGACCCAACCAAATGGCCCCCTTGCAAGCCTTAGTGGGGGGTTGCAACATACTTGGCCTGTGTATTAGAAAGGGCTGTGCATTTTTGCGCCCTAGACATCCATGAAACAGCACCTCCAGCAAAAGTGACCAGAAGTGGACTTCCTACTATTTGCATGTCCTACATAGTTAGAGTTAGTATATCCCATGACTCATGTATCTTGGCTGCAATTACATATGCACATATTAGCAATGCCCTTCAGGTACCTCATGATACCCTTCACAGCATCCCAATGCCTCTTGCCAGGTGTAGCCATATATCGTGCCACAACACCAACTACAAATGTAATATCTGGGTGGCTATCATGGCATACATAAGATTGCCCACTGTAGATGCATAGGGAATCTTGGCCATCTTGGCCCTCTGCTCATCTATCTACAAACAATTGGCTTGTGATACCTTCACATGAGAAGGCAATGGACAACTAATAGGCTTCACATCCTGCATACGAAAGCGCTCAAGGACTTGATGGATATACTCCTTCTATGACAGATAGAGTAGTCAGTGAGACCTGTCATACGTAATGTGCATACCAAGTATATGAGACACCCATCCTAGATATCTCATCTCAAAGCTCTTCTTAAGCTAATCCTTGAGAGCATCTAGCTCATCATGAGCTTTCCCTACTAAAAGCATGTCATCCACATATAGTATCAAAATCAGTAATGAACCATCACGGGCTTTCTTCTGTACACGCACGAATCCATAGCACTACGACTGTATCCGTGTGACTACATGAATGCATAAAATTTGTGGTACCATTCCCTGGGTGCTTGCTTCAAGCCATAAAGACTCTTCCTCAATCTGCACACTAGGTGTGCCCTTCTAGGCTCTACAAAGCTCTTAGGCTACTCCATGTATATCTCATCATGCTAGTCCCATGTAAGAAAGCTATCTTGACATCTAACTAATACACATCCAAGTGAAGCTATGTAGCCAAAGTCAAGACTAAGCGTAGGGTGGCCATCTTAACCACAGGAGAGAAAACCTCATCAAAGTCAACACCATGCTCCTAATTAAAGTCCTTTGCTACCAATCTGGTCTTGTATGCCATCTTGGGGTGTCCAAGGGTACTTTTCAACTCGTACACCCACTTGCAATGTAAAGCCCTCTTGCCCACTAGGCAAGGAAACCAAATCCCATGTATGATTTTTATGCAATGAGTCAATCTCAGACTGCATAGCCCTCTCCCAGGAATGACTATCACCCCTGCGCATAGCCTCATCATAGGTTAGAGGATCTCCTGCATTTGTAACCAATATATAATTTATGGAGGGATCATAACGGTCAGGAGGTTGTCTCTCTCTAGTAGAATGCCTCAATGCAGGCTATGCTGCCTATCCAACATCTTGTCTAACATTCTGTCTAACATCCTGGCCATGTAGATTGACTGCTAGTGTGGAATCTCTAGTTGGTTGTGTGGGAGCAGGGGAACTTCTCCTAAAAGATAACCTATGTATCTCAACAAATTTCTCAGGTTGCATATGCATTTTTGTTGAGAAACATGGATCTAGAGCTAGTTAGCTATGGTAGATGCAAATCAAACACACGATACATTATCAGAATGAGAGATTGTAACTCAAGTGAATTAGGTTCCAAGATAGATTAGCTTGGACTCATAAACACAATCTTGAGTGAACCAAAATGAAAGTACCATTGCATTGAAATGAGTCAAGTGCATGCTTATATAGCTTTTGGATAGTACCACTATTCAACATCGTGCTTATGGGAATTTGTACATCTCTTCCTAGAGTATTCATCATTGTCTCTCTCTCATACAAAACCACTTATGGGCAAGCCTCTATGGGCATACATACAAGCATCGTTTGCTATTCTCAACACCCCCCCTCAAATGATGAGTTCCTACCCTTCTGGCTTTTGCCCCCTCTGCATGCAAACATGGATCAGGAGACTAGCTCTTTAGAAGCCTAGTCAATTTAAGGTTTGAAACTTTACATTCTTGGTAGGGTTTTTACATCCACTATGGGAAACAAAATTCACTATGGGAAATAAGAATCCATTATGGGAAGGTTTTTGTTATCGGCAGTGGAGAATATTTTCTTCATCTTCTTTGTGCTTCTTTCACACTCTTTGGTGCAGTCTTTAATCTTCTCGAACTTCTTCTTGGTCTTCATGCTCTTTGCCTTTGTTGTGATTCTTGTCCCTTTGTTGACACGTGGTACTTTTCCTTTTTGCTTTATACTTTTATAAATGAACACACCGATGGGTACATGGGCTTGGTTTGACAAGCTCTCATAATTGAAGTTCGGGATACATGAATTTTTTTTTTTGGATTTTATTTAGCTCAATGGATAGACAATCATCGAAGGGGCTTGACATGGCAATGGATTTTGGAGAAGTGTAGGTGTGAATAAGTAAGTGTGGGAGAGAGAGGATGAGCTAGTGTGAATGGGCTTTAATAGGGGAGACTTCGAAACCTTTAATGATAAGGTTTAATATAGTAAAATGGCATCATCTTCAGCATTCGGTGGTGTGTGTTTGTCAGCATCAATCCAGCCTTACAAAGAAACATCCTCATTTCTCTGCCTTCACAGAGGACTTATCTCCCTTTTTCTTCTCGGTCCTTTCTGCCTTCTCAGTCGTCTTCTTGGGAAGCAACACCACATGAATGTTGGGAAGAACACCACCATGAATGATGGTCACACCACATAGCAGCTTTCCAAGCTCCTCATTATTCCTCATAGCCAATTGAATGTGGTGAGGGATAATCATGTTCTTGTTGTTGTCACAAGCAGCATTTCCACGAGCTCCAACACCTCTACGGCCAAGTATTCAAGCACGGTAGCAATGTAGATAGGGGCACGAAAGCCAACACGCTAAGCATAGCGACCCTTCTTGAGGTAGTGAGAAATCCTTCCCACGAGGAATTGAAGGCCAGCCTTGGCGGACTTGGAGATGGCCTTCATCTTGGCCTTGTCACGGCTAGCAGCACCCTTCTCACCCTTGTTGGAATCCATGAATGCAGACGGAATCTTGATCTGTACCGTAGGGTATATAGGAAAGACTCTCTCCAGAGTATGACTCTGTCACTATTTCTTATTTACAGTTATACATGGAAACAATACAAGATCTTCTTGCACCTTCAATGTAGACTCCAAATCAAGCTTCTTGAATAGCACCTTGAATAGAACCTCCTTCCTGAATAGCACCTCCTTCCTTGAGCTTCTTCACCTCGTATAAACAATGGATGTTGGATAGTTTGAGATACTGGAATGAAAATAGGGTTGTACAAGGGAGAGAATGAGAGGAAGGATTTTAGAGCATGAAAAGAAGGAGAAACTTCACCTACTATCTATCTAGCTCAGCCATGGCTCTGATACCATGTTGAGAAACACGGATCTAGAGCTAGTTAGCTATGGTGGACGCAAATCAAACACACGATACATTATTAGAAAGAGATATTGTAACTCAAGTGAATTAGGTTCCAAGATAGATTAGCTTGAACTCATAAATACAATCTTGAGTGAACCAAAATGAAAGTACCATTGATTCCAAGAGGCATATTACACGGTGGATTCCGTGCCACGGTGGATTCCGTGAGGTTTTACGGTGGATTCCGTAAACTTTTATTATCGGGGCTCATACACAAAGTGGATTCTTTGTGCGAGAAGTTGATGGGGACGCCTATCCTTTTCGGGCATTTCGTTAATTTAGTGTGTACATGGGTGATTCCATAGCGGGCGATTCCGCAAAATACATATTAAATTAATAAAAGTTTATGAGTTTAGAGTGCGCACTCATGATAAATTAAGGTTAGGATTGATTTCTAACCAATTGATTTATTTATGTAGCTGAAGACTGCTAGGTATTCACTTTTGTCAGTTTAATTGTATTATTTTACTAACGATTGTGAATGCTTCAGTTGATGTGTAGAGATAGCAACAGTGGCGGTGGAAAGCATTGGAGGATAGCGTGTATTCGAGTTATCATCTATATTTTGATGGGCGCATACCTTAGGCATGGCCCCTATATTTTGTCGTGCCTATTTATTTATTATTCTTGTATGCGCATGGGCGTACGATTATGATATTTGTATTTGGACATTGTATTGGGTATGCCTGACTTCTCGGGCGCCCGCCCATTAGCTTTATTTCTATTTGGCACTAAAGTAAACTCAAAAGCCAAAAGCGTGCTATTTTGTAATTTGGGCTATTATTTGAGCTTGAAGATTATTAATATATAAAATACATGCTTTGTGGAGCACTCACACAAGGCATGGGGGGAGATTGCACCCAATTGGTCTCTTGTTCATGTCGTGCATGCTTTCTACATTGAGTTTTGTGCAAAAAGTAGAGTTCTTTTGTTCTTGGGGACCTTCTGACGCTCACTACGTGCGCTTACGACATCCGATCTGTGCATTAGTGGTATCAGAGCGAAGCTAAGATCAAGAGCTTCCAATTGCTACCCATCTTGCGCGAAGGCGGAGCTCCTGGAATGATCGAGCTCTACAGTGAGTTTCATCGTGAACGGTCGATACGGGCGGATTCCTGGTGGTCAAGAACCTCTGTCTACAGCCTCTGATTGCGAAGGACCGCGGCCTGAGGAGGTGGAGGACCACATCAACATCTCCTTCATCAAGTCATTTTTCCACAGAAAGAACAGTAAGCCTCCATAGCATAAAACTTCATAAGCTTAAAGTAAAAGCTTAGAACTAAGCTTTTAAAAAGCTTAATTTATGAAAATTGGGAATTGGCGGCAGCAGGGGCATATCAGCGTAAAAGACAAAAACGGCCCCCCCCCCTCAAATTTCGTCGACTCGGTCAACTTAAGTTATCTTAAGCTTAAGTCATTTAAGCTTTACAAAAGTTCAATCACATAAGTTCTACAAGTCTACAACTTCTGCAAGTCACAAAGGGTTAATCAAGTCACCACAGACTTATTTCAATTACTCCCATAAGGACTGTTCCTACGGAGAAGCACAGAACTACAAAATTATTCTCTGAAAGACTCTGTTCACATGCGCAGACTTGCTGAACCAGTTTCAGCACATGCAGAAGGTCATACGCAGCTTCTACGAAGACTACAAATCCCGCAATCACAAAAGACAAAGACCGTACAAGCCAAACAAAAACCTATAAGCCTTGTATACCTGACTTTGAGCTACGCTCATCCTGCTAATCAGATTTTGAGAGTGTGAGGTCTTTTGGATTTTTTTACAGGATGATGGAACAAAATATGGACAATTTAATGGTTGAAGGTGATTTTCCTGAACCTACGATGGAACAAAAATTGGATTTGATTATGATGCAGCTTGATGAAGAACGAAGAGCCCGACAAGCTTTGCAAGTTCAATTGGCCAATTTGCAACGAACTACCACCGACAAAGATGGACCACAACCCGAAGATCTTATCTGATGTACCATCGATGCGACGCTCGAAGCTCAATCCATCCGCAAAGAAACAAAGATAAGTAAAAGAAAATTTAAATTTCGTACTTTCAGTGGAACTCGAGATGAAAAGACTGTACTTGTATTTATCAGTCAGTTTGATGACTACTTTCATGAAGAGACATACGCTGAAAAAGACAAAATTAAATGTGTCACTAATCATTTAGTCAATCGAGCATCTCTTTGGTGGACCATGGTTCGCAAGAGCATTGATTGTCCCACTACCTAGGAGAGTTTCAAAAAGAAGTTTTTGTAGAATTTTCTTCCTCCTCAATTCCATGAAAAAGCCATAAAGCAATGGGATCTTCTACAGCAAGCAGATCGTGAGCCTATTTCCCAATACACCGAACGTTTTTGGAACGCCCTACTACAACTCCGCATGCTAGAAGATGTACCTGAAGCGACTCACAAACGCAAGTTTATGTCTGGTTTACTTGGACATTACTACGCTGAAGTCAATATGTTCAAGCCTACAACCCTTGAAGATGCAATTTCTTTGGCTCATGACACTGAAGACAAGATTCGAGGAAAAGATAAGCATCCATAAAAATTTCAAGCAAATGGTAACTATGGTTCCAAGCAATTCAATTCAAATTTTAGAAGATTCAATCAAAGTCGTTTTCTTCAATCTTCTTTCTGTAAGTCTTGGACACGACCACCTGCTTTGCCATCAAATACCAATCCAAACCCTAAGCCATCCTCACAACCAAATCCTAATATTCCTAGACTTCCTGCCATTGCCAACAATGTATCTAAAGCCAAACCTATAGCGTGTTACAAATGCCATCAACCTGGACATCTAGTAGCCAATTGCCAATTAAAGAAACCACCTGTCCAAATCAATTATCTTGGAGCAATGGAAGAAGAAGAACGTGAGGAAATGCTTGACTTTACGGAAGATGAAGACGACATTGCTACTTCTTCAGATATTTTGCCAGGTATGCCAACTCCACATTCTTTGTTGACAATGAAATGTTTAGTGCATGGAAAAGAAAAGATTATTTTGCATGATGATGGTAGTACACATGATTTTATTTCTGCAAAGTTAGTGAAAGAATTGAAATTACAAACTGTTTCTACGCATTATCGCATTAAAGCAGCATTCTTAGGCACAAGATATAATGGAACACAAGAGGTGAATGACTTAGAAATTAAAATTGGTGAATACACTGAACAAAGGAATTTTCTAGTTGTACCTTTGCAGTCCAGTGATATTATCCTAGGTATGCCTTGGCGTCATCAGTATAACCCTGACATAGATTATTTCACGCATTCAATTAAAATTCATTTCCAAGGAAAACAAATTACATTGCATGGTATGCACGCATCTAATAATTTTCCACTGCTTACTCATACTCAAGCTAAATGTGCATTACGTAAAAGTAGTAAATCTTATTTAATTTAGGTGAATGAACTTCAAGCTAAAGAAAAACATATGCATCCTAAGCATAAACAATTCCTTGCACAATTTAAAGATTGTTTTGTTGATGATTTACCACCTGGACTACCACCTTCACGTCCTGAAGATCACAAAACAGATTTAATTCCTCGTACACAACCACCATGTAAAGCACCATATAGGCATAATCAAATTGAACAGAAAGAAATTCAAAATCAAGTAAGGAATTGCTAACCAGAGGATTAATTAGACCTAGTAGTTCTCCATTTAGCGCACCTGTTTTATTGGTAAAGAAGAATAATAATACTTATCGTATGTGCATTGATTATCGTGCCCTGAATAAGATTAATGTTAAGAACAGATATCCAATTCCTAGGGTAGATGATCTTATGGATAAACTACAAGGTTTTGCCATATTCAGTAAGATAGATCTTAAATTTGGTTATCATCAAGTGAGATTGGATAAATCTGATATATTCAAAACTGCATTTAGAACACAATTTGAACATTATGAATTTCTAGTGATGCCTTTTGGATTGACTAATGCACTTGCTACATTTAGTCGAATGATGAATTGCGTATTTTTGAAATATCAGCATTGTGTTATAGTATTCTTTGATGATATCTTAGTATTCAGTAAAAATGAGCATGAGCATTATGAACATTTGTCTTTAGTTTTCAAGTTGTTGAAAGATAATCAATTGTATGCTAATCCAGAAAAGAGTGAATTCTTTCAAACAGAAATTGAATATCTAGGTCATATTGTTTCATCAGAAGATATTAAGGTTGACCCTAAAAAGATAGAAGCAACATTGAATTGGCCCATACCCAAAAATGTGCATGAGTTATGTTCTTTTCTAGGTCTTGCTAGTTTTTACAGGAAGTTTGTGCGAATTTTTTCATTACTTGCCTTGCCTTTGACTAAACTTTTAAAGAAAGGTATTATGTATAACTGGACTGATAATCAACAAAAATCTTTTGATTTATTGAAACATGCATTAACCCATGCTCCTGTATTACAACTACCTGATTTCAATAGACCATTCTTTTTAGTAGTTACTGATGCTAACAGATCTAGAATAGGAGCCGTACTTATGCAAGATAATCATCCCATAGCCTATTCTAGTTGCAAACTGAAACTATTTGAGCTTAAATATTCTACATATGATAAGGAATTGCTAGCTGTTGTACAAGCCTTACGACAATGGAAACATTACTTAATTTGTTCTAAGTTTTTGATTAAGACTGACCAACAAAGCATTAGATATCTCCTTAGTCAATCCCAAATATCTGATAGACATATCAAATGGGCAACTTTCATTCAGAGTTTTCATCCCCTTATCCAATATCAACCAGGAAAAGAGAATGTAGTAGCTGATGCTTTAAGTAGAAGACCAACAATTCATAATATTTCTGTCATATCATTTGATTCCCTTATCCCTATGAAAGATACTTATCATCAGGATATTACTTTTCAAGCTGATTGGAATAAATTAGTTGTAAATAATTGGATTCCTATTGATTCACTGTCTTACAATGATGGATTCATGTTTTATGAAAAGAGATTATGTGTTATAGTTCCATTTAGATCTTTTGTTTTGAATGAGATTCATTGTCCTCCATATCAAGGTCATAGAGGTATTATATCTACTTTGCGTACATTGACTGAAGATTTTTATTAGCCACATATGGACACTGATGTATCTAACTTTGTTTCTGAATGTTTAGTTTGTCAAAGAGTTAAGAGACATTATGGTAAACAATATGGTTTACTTATGCCTTTATCTATTCCATCACGACCATGGAAACATATTTCTATGGATTTTATTACTGCTTTACCTAACACTAAAGCTAACCATGATATGATTTGGACTATTGTAGACAGATTTAGCAAACAAGCATATTTCATTCCTTACAAGAAAACTTTAACAGCATCTCAGGCAGCTCAATTATTTTTGAAAATTGTTTTTACTAATCATGGTTTACCAAAAGTTATTATTTTTTATCGTGATTCTAGATTTTGTAATAAATTTTGGATTACTTTGTTTGCTAACTTAGGAACAAAGATTGATTTTTCATCTGTATTTCATCCTGAAACCAATGGTCAAACAGAAGCTACTAACATTACTATTTTAGATCTTTTACGTGCTTACACTATTTCAAAACCACATACATGGGATACATATCTACATTTTACTTCAGTTTGCATATAATAATACACCACACGTAGCTACAAAGAAAGCACCCTTTGAAGTGATTTATGGTTATAGATTACCTACACATGTTGCTTCATTATCAAATAAAATTCAGACTGCTGATGATATTGCTAACATGCATGCTACTATTTTTGATGAAGTTAAAGATATGATTGCCAAAGCCCAGCAATCATATACAAAGCAAGCAAATAAGAAAAGACAGGCCATGAATTTCAAAGTTGATGACTATGTTTGGTTAAGAATAGAAAAACGTAGATTACAAAGTGTAGATAAACATCCAGTTGTGAAATTAGCACCTAGATTCTATGGACCATTTAAGATCATTCACAAAATCAATGACAATGCATTTAAGTTAGAACTACCACCACATTGGAAAATCCACAACACCTTTCATATTAGTTTATTACGACCCTTTAGAGGCCAATTACCTGTACACCCTGTTTATGAAAACCCACCTTTGTTAGATGAAGAGACTGAAATCCTTGAGCCTGAAGCTATTATAGATACTGACTTTATGACCACTAGAACTGGCTGTAGATATTCTAAATATTTGGTCAAGTTTAAAAACCATCCTGTTGAATAGGCCCAATGGATGCACGCTAGAGACTTGAATGCTTTCCCCACTCTGTTAGCTCCACATTGAGCTAATAGTAATTGAGGACAATTGCTATCCCACCCCAGGGGTATGATGCCAAGAGGCATATTACACGGTGGATTCCGTGAGGTTTTACGGTGGATTCCGCAAACTTTTATTATCGGGGCTCATACACAAAGTGGATTCTTTATGCGAGAAGTTGATGGGGACGCCTATCCTTTTCGGGTGTTTCGTTAATTTGGTGTGTACATGGGTGATTCCATAGCGGGTGATTCCGTAAAATACATATTAAATTAATAAACGTTTATGAGTTTAGAGTGCGTACTCGTGATAAATTAAGGTTAGGATTGATTTCTAACCAATTGATTTATTTATGTAGCTGAAGATTGCTAGGTATTTACTTGGTTTAATTGTATTATTTTACTAACGATTGTGAATGCTTCAGTTGATGTGTAGAGATAGCAACAGTGGCAGTGGAAAGCATTGGAAGATAGCGTGTATTCGAGTTATCATCTATATTTTGATGGGCGCATACCTTAGGCATGGCGCCTATATTTTATCGCGCCTATATTATTAAGGCATTGGATATTTATTTATTATTCTTGTATGCACATGGGTACGATTATGATATTTGTATTTGGATATTGCATTGGGCATGCCTGACTTCTTGGGCACCCGCCCATTAGCTTTATTTCTATTTGGCACTAAAGTAAACTCAAAAGCCAAAAGAGTGCTATTTTGTAATTTGGGCTATTATTTGAGCTTGAAGATGATTAATACATAAAATACATGCTTTGTGGAGCGCTCACACAAGGCATGGGGGGAGATTGCACCCAATTGGTCTCTTGTTCATGTCATGCATGCTTTCTACATTGAGTTTTGTGCAAAAAGTAGAGTTCTTTTGTTCTTGGGGACCTTCTGACACTCACTACATGCGCTTACGGCATCCGATCTGTACACCAACCATTGCATCGAAATGAGTGTCAAGTACATGCTTATATAGCTTTTGGATAGTACCACTATTCAACACTGTGCTTATGGGATTTTGGACATCTCTTCCTAGAATATTCATCATTGTCTCTCTCTCATACAAAGCCGCATATGGGCAATTCTTTATGGGTGTACATACAAGCATCATTTGCTATTCTCAACAAATTTGTCCTCATGGAACACAATATCATGGTTGCGGATCACTTTTTGCACCTGTGGATCCCAAAGATGATATCCCATCTCACCTGCATCTCCATAGCCAAGGAAAATTCATTTCACACTTTTAGGATCCAGCTTATTACATTTGTCCTTTGGCACATGGCAGAAGGCCTCACATCTAAAGGCACGCAAATGAGCATATGAGGGATGCTTTCCTGTCCATACCTCCTCTACAACCTAGAAGTCAATACCGCTTCAAGGTAACCTGTTAAGAATGGTAGTAGAGACTGCCTTAGCCCAAAAATGTTGTGGTAAGCCTGCTTGGCTAAGCATACTGTGGACCCTCTCCTAGATAGTCCTATTCATACGCTCAGCCGCCATACCACTCTACGGAAGGGTGTAAGGGGCAGTCAATTGATGCTTAATACCCCGCGCATCACAAACTGCTCAAAGGTATGTGAGACATACTCACCCCCATTATAGTTCATTAGGCATTTTAGCCTATGACTCATTCTCGGCGAGAGCAAGCCAATGTTGAAAGATGACTAAGACATTAGATTTTTGATTTATGGGATAAGCCCAAAACTTACATGAATAATTGTCAATAAACGTAACAAAGTACTTGGCACCCCCTAATGATTGATAGGGCATGGATCCACGTACATCTGAATGCACAAGAGCCAAAGGATCACCCATGTGTGGAATACCAAACTCTTATGTGAATTCCTAGTCTGCTTGCCATATAAACAATGATCACACGACTCAAAATGCAAGTAGTCAAAAGGTGGAAGACACTACAAAGCACTAAGAATTTTCATTCCCTTAAGAGACATATGCCAAATATAAGCATGCTAGAGAGATACATGAGGGATAAAACCCACTGATAAAGCATGGTCAATAGTACCAAATAAAATCAAGGGGTAGAGGCTGCTAGACTTGGCAACTCTTGCAAGAATAAGCTTGATGCGAGTTATCTTCCATGTAGAATCACGAAAGCATATATGATAACCTGCATCATCAAGCTGCCCAGTAGACATAAGGCTTTTAGTCAAGGTGAGTACATGACGTACATTATGCAAAACAAAAGTGCTATTAGAGGGAAACTATAGAGTGGCATCATCAATGCCAACAATAGTAAGAGACTGATAATTACCTAAGCACACAGTACCAGATACACTGCAATAGGTATGAAACCACTCATTGTAGGGGGCCACATGAAAAGACACACCTGAATCTAAGAGCCAACACTGTGCATGCATAGACTAAGCCTCGCTTAGCTGAGATGCATCACATGAAGAGGCACCTAAAATGTAGTCACCATCAGACTCCTGAGGCTACATGATATTTATCTCCTCAATCTTTACACTGGACTTTGTAGGTATAATTTTGTGATCATTGGATTTCTCATGCAATTTTTCTTTCCCCTTTTCTTTGCACTTGTCATTACACATCTTATGGCGTTGTGGCCCGTATGTGTCTTGCTTTTCCACAATAATGGCATGTAAGATCAAACTTACATCCACAGGACTTGCTGCGTCCATGTGACTTAGAGTAGGACTTTTGAGAGTCCTTCTCATGGTGATCATTATCTTTCTTGCCACTTCTATCACCTCTAATGGATAAAGCATGTGAACTGCAAGAAGCATAAATGCTTTTCCCATTAATTTCTTCAGTCAAAAGAGCACTCTCTACATCTTTCAATTTTAGCCTATCAAGTTTGTTGGTACAGGTCGCAATGCGGAATACATCCCAAGACTCAGGTAAAGTGCCAAGCAGAAACAAAGGATGATTATCCTAAAACTAAATACCTCATTGAAGCAGATTCTTCATGATAGAATGAAACTAGCTAAAGTGAGGAGACAATGTGGTCCCCTCCATGCGGAGATCCATCAACTGTTTAAGCCAATACATATGTGAAGTAGGGCTCTTCTTTGCATAAAGTTCTTGAATCTTTTCCAATAGATTCCATGCACTCTTATCTTCATCTTCAACAACATTATTATGAACCTCTTCAGATAGTGATAAAATGATAGTGGACTTGCAAAGTGCATCTAAATCAGCCCAATCATCATCTTCCATATTCTCGAGCTTAATACCTTTGTTACTTGGTGGCTTAATCTGCAATTTTCATAACAAAACTTGCCATATTTGAGACTTCCTATAGCCAGGTTGGTGCCATCCAACTTGGCAATGTTAAACAAAGCCGTATCTTTGAGATGACCATCCATAATGAGTCAAACGGTGCAAAAAATGGCTTATTGTAATTAGCATTAAACAAGCCAAAACCATTGCTAAAACAAGCTGAAAATTGGAGAAACTGCTAAAATGGCCAGATGTCCACCAAATAGTACCAAAGTACATCAAAATGACATGATTAAGCTTAGTAAATACATCACAATCCATATAAAATAGTTTGTTGTAATAAATCATAGTAGTGAGAAAAAGAGAGCAAACAATGAGCTAGGAGTGTTCCAAAGTTAAGTATGACTGCCATGTCATATTCTGCATAAAGTGGGCATGTAACAAACAGTGTAGCAGCCAAGAACCATGAGCCAAACACCCAAATATGTGACAAAGGTTGGTGCATGCTCAAGAAAATGGATCAAATCAGCCCAAAAGTATCCAATGCAAACAAGTATTTATCAAGAGCATAGACATGTAAGAGATCCCAATCTCATCTACTTAAGAAGCTCAACTGCATAAACCACAAGCTTTGCAATATCCAGAGATATCATGAAGCTCCCATTGGTAGAAATTTTGATGTCAATCGAGAAACCAAGCTCAAAAGATAGCGTGTGAATGCATGAGGCATTATGGAGCCAAGATCGTATATCAATGGAGCATCTAGAGTGCAAGGGACCAGTCAAGCAGCATCACCTATAACATCCAATACATCATGTAACAATCAATGTCAAATCTTTAACAATCCAAATAAGCATCCAAGAACTCCAAAGTATGCAAATGAACACCAACTAAAGCTGCAAGTGGCAATCAAGCATAGACAATGTAAGGAGCATGCATTTGTGACATATGCATCAAATCATGTACTGAAGGGTCAAGCATAGACCATAGGCATAATTACTATCACAAAGCATGCCATTTTAGATCAATGTCAATCAAATGCCAACAAAGATGAAGCTTGATCAAAGCTCAAAAGGCATTCCAAAGTAATACAAGAAATGTGCCAACCTCCATATACATCCGTGTAGTCATATGAGTCACCGGAGAAGCACATGTGACCAATTTCAAGAATCGCGTGGTGGGGGAAGTTGCTCAAGATGCTGCGCCGAATACACACACAATGCACAAGGAGAAGCTTACTCAAGAGACAAGAAGAGAGATGGAGGCCAAAACGTTTTCTTACTGGTTTCTTCTTCTTCTTCCACACTCTTTACAATGTACACAAAGTATAGATAAGATACAACATAAAGGAAAGTGGTCTACTAAGTCAAACAATGCATAACCAACTACACTAGTCGACTGGCGCTATAACTATGCCAGCTGTAAATAGGTGTAACAACCTGAATATAATAAGTAATGAGTCAGTGGCCATGTGAGAGTCATAATGACCACCAACGTGCTAAGTGTAGACATGTGGACCCATCTAACCAGGCGGTCCATCATCAACGTCTACATGTGTTGAGCTTGTCATCTCAACACTCCCCCTTAAGCTCAATTGCATCTCTGCAACTCCAAGTAAGCTTCGAAACTTTTGAAGCTTCTCTATACCCAATGCCTTCGTGAAGATGTCAGCTATGTGATCCTGTGTGCTGACATACACCAAGTCAATCTCACCTACTAGTACCTTCTCTCTCACAAAGTGATAGTGTACCTCAATATGCTTTGTCCTGGCATGGAACACAGGGTTCCTAGCCAACTGTATATTGCTCATGTTGTCACAATAAATGACAACTGGACCTTCCATCTGCACATCCAAATCAACCATTAACTTTTGTAGCCATACTACCTCACATGCTACAACAGCAGCACCTCTATATTCAGCCTCTGTACTCGACAAAGCAACTACAGATTGCTTTTTGCTGCTCCAAGCAACTGCTGCACTACCAAGAGAGAACATGTATCCGCTGGTAGATCTTCTATCAGACATACTATCAGCCCAATCTGCATCTGTGTATCCAAACACCTGTACATCTGTACCTGCCTCATAGAAAAGTCCATAATGTAATGTGGACTTCACATATCTCAATATGCGTCTGACTGCATCCAAATGTGGCTTTCTAGGTACTTGCATAAACTAACTCACAAGACCAACAGTGTAGCTCAAGTCTGGCCTTGTAATGGTCATGTAGATCAAACTCCCCACTATCCTCCTAAATATAGTAGGGTCTTCTATCTCATCCCCAACATCAGTACTCAACTTTACATTCTGCTCCAACGGAACTGAAAGTGGTTTGCATGCTGTCATGCCATACTTGGACAACATATCCAAGCCATACTGTCTTTGGGACAGCCATATACCATCATCACATCTGATCACCTCAATGCCAAGGAAGTACCTTAGCTCACCTAAATCCTTCATCTCAAACTTCTTCTTTAAAAAGTCATTGACTTCAGTAATCCCACTATCACTATCACCTGTAATAATCAAGTCATCCACATAGATGACTATGATGACCAAACCTGCATCTCCCTTTCTCGCATAAAGTGAGTGATCAGCATCAGAAACATAAAAGCCAATATTGACAAGATACTCTTTGATCTTGTCAGACCATGCTCTAGGTGCTTGCTTGAATAGAGTGTCTTCTTCAACCTGCATACATACGTGGGATGCTCTAAATCTTCATAACCTGTTGGCTGATCCATATACACTTCTTCCTGCAAATCACCATGCAAGAAGGCATTCTTCACATCCATTTACTGCAACCTCCAACCTTTGGCTGCTGCCAAAGCAATCACACATCTGACAGTTGCCATCCTAGCAACTGGGCTGAAGGTTTCATCATAATCTATGGCATATGTTTGGGCATAGCCTTTTGCAACGAGCCTAGCTTTGTACCTACTAATAGAACCATTTGCATTGTGCTTAATCTTATAAACCCACTTACATCCAATAGCTTTCTTGCCCTTCGGCAATGATACTAGATCCCAAGTCTTATTGTGTTACTGTGTTTCCAACCGTGTTTCCGCAGCACAAAGGAGCGGAAAATGGAAAGAAGGAAAAATAGCAAAAAAAGGCGTAGGATAAAAGCAGAAAAAGATAAAAGCAGAAAAAGGTGCCTTGACCGGCAACCAATCCCTGAAAAATTCAAATGTTTGGACATGACCCTCAAGAAGCTTTGGTGTCGGGCCAAGGCAACGAAAGAGGAAAAAGGAGCACCATTAAAATGCGGAAGCGCCCCTGAATCTGTGTAAAAGAGTGCCAGGCTCGCTCTTGTGCAAAGTGTATGCATTAGTGGGAATAGGATAAATTAGAATGGTGAAAAATGGGAAAACAGGCCTAGGCTACGGCCGGCCATGTAAAAGAGGAAAAAGGGGATGACCACCCAAAAAGGATTTAGGGTTTTGTATATAAAGTTGAAAAGTGAATGAGAAGCTCATTCTTTGGTGTGTGGCAAAAAGAGTCTTCTTCTTCCTCTCTTCATCTCTCCTTCTTGCTTGTGCGTGCTCTTGAGAGAGGGAGTGTGAGAGTGTGAGGGAGTGAGTGTGTGTGAGAGTGAGGGATCAAGAGGGTGAAGCTCTTCACCATCTCCTCTTCTCTTCTTCCCTTCTCTTCTATTCTCTTCTCTTGTGCGCACGGCTATGGAGGATGGATCTTGGAGATGGAGGAGGCTTGAGGATGCTTGAGCTAGCATCAAGAATCGTGGAGCTACCGGAGTGCAAGAGAGAGAAGGGTACTCGATCGGGCATCAAGGTAAGCTCACAACACTCGTAGGATCGATGGCGCGTTGGCTAGGTGAGAGAGAGCCATTAGAGCTCGCTTGAAACGATTGAAGCAATAAGCGGTCCGTGGGTCTTGGCGGTTGAGTGAAAGCTCCCACATTTTGGTTCTGTTTCCAGAACAAACGGATTCAAGCTTGAGCACTTGCGCGCCTCACATCGAGCATCGAAATAGGGTATTCATCCCCGAAACGGAGCTTGAGATAGGTAGGAAGTTGGGTGCTTTTAATCTTCGGAATAAGTAAGTATTTTGGGATATTTTGGTTGTTTGATGATTGGAAAGCATGGAGTATCTATTTCAGTTTTTTGCCTTTGATTTTTGTTGCATTTAGCGTAGGTTAGAGTTAGGAAATCGAACCGGAAAAGGGTAGGGTTCACTGTTTCAAAACAGGGCAAAAACAGAGAAAAAATCATGCAAAATGCGCAAAATGCTCGCTAATGAGGCCTAAGATCGACAAGAGAGTGATTGGGGGCGTCAACGCCACAGCTGGGAAGGCATATAAGAGCCAGGAGGCCAAAAGAGAGCTCATTTGTGCCATTTCACAAAGAGAGAGAGAGAGAGAGAGAGAGAGAGAGAGAGAGAGAGAGAGAGAGAGAGAGAGAGAGAGAGAGAGAGAGAGAGAGAGAGAGAGAGAGAGAGAGCCAGGCCGTGTGATTTGATCGCATCACTGACACATTCAGGTATATGAATCCCTTTCTCAATCCCCCTAGATAGGATATGGAGGGTTATGCTTGGTATGATTGTGTAAATCCCAAGAATCGATCGAAATCGACATTGTGTTGTCTCCGTCGCGTCGCATTCGGCCTGTTCGAGTGGTTGCTTCTGGGACGAGTCCTAGAATCGGCCCTCGGCCCCTTGCCGTTCAGCCACTCGGCCCGGAACCCTAGTGGGCACTCGGACCATCCGAGTAACCCTACTTGGACCGTCCGAGCCAGAACTTTTTGACCACGTGGCACATTCGGCCCGTCCGAGCGACCCGTCTGAGTCCCAAATTCGGAACTCGACCACACCCGAGATTCGGCCCTCGGCCAACTGCAACCCGTCCGTTTGTAGATCTTATAGCTGCATAGAAGGAAAAGGTCTACGGTCTTGAAATCGCATATTTGCATGGAATGTTACATCTTGCAATTACTTACATCTTTTAGGGGAAAGTACTTGCAAATTTAGAAGAAAGTATTTGCATCTTTAAAAAGGAAAGATCATCTTAAATCATGGGTTGGTTACATCAATTAAGTAATTTGTGTATAATTGAATAGCTTACATGAGAATCATAAAGGTATGATTAGTTAGTATATGACGATCACCTCAATGTGCTAGGTAGGGCTAAGCTATGATAAAATTCTGCCATCGCACTTGGGTTGCCGACTTAATACTTCCGATCTTAAGGGTCCTACCCACATCTACGAAATGTTAGGATTATCTAATCTCCATATAATAACGATCTAGGGTTCCTACCCTCAGGATCAGTTGACCTAATACTAGACCTCTGAATTTAGGAACCCTAGGGCCAAAATGACTATCAGCCTAGTAGGGTCAAGGTTTTGGATTGGTCAATAGGACTCCCAAACCCTACATCTTGACCAAAGGTATTCTTGACCAAGGAATACTGTGTGATGAGAAAAATAATCCCACAAGTTAGGTGTTGACACCTATTTCGTGTAACAAGTTGCAACGTCTCATGGTTTTGTGTCTAAATCACAAAATAGTATTGCCACTCCTTAGAACAAGTTTGGTGAGTTCTAAGTACAAGTCTAATTTTCTAGAGGATGAGTAGTCATCCTGCTATATCACTCTTCCTTGGGAACTAAGTTGCCAAGCTAGGGCAGTTACGAATTGCCAAGAAAGCAATTGACCAACCAAGTTAGGACAACAGGGTTGTCCAGGATATACTGACTAAGACATAAGGATACCTAAGGTAGTGACAATTTGGGTCAACAGGGTACAACCCTAACCCAAGGAAAAAGGGTAAACAAGCAACTCAGCTTACGAAACCCTTGGGATCTTGCCAAGTCGCGATTGATCCAGGATCGAATGCTGGAAGCATTCGGGGAGAAGGAATCACACCTTAGCACTTGGCCGTACAAACGACCACTGGAATGTTCTTGATTGTACACTTAGGAGCACTGTTTGTACTTCTTTGCTCAAGGAACTAATTCAAGGAAAATAACTAATGCTTCAGGTTGAAAGCTTGGAGGGAGAGGCAGTACCAATTACCTCTGACTGTCTGCCTGACCCTATCCAAGGGGGTTGTTAGCCGCGCTGGCTACATGGACCGAACCCGCCACGAGAGGTCTCTCCATGGGCGCTACTTGGACCAGGAGGATGCTTGGGTACCAGGGGAGGCTTTGGCCGTAAATCCCTTGCCTCTAGATCCTGCACAAGAGGCCGACGTGACTCGAGATGGGATCTCGAGGCCCACATACTAGTCAACGGGCAGAACTTGGAATAGCGATCCTTGAGGATTGCTGGAATAGCCTTCGGGCAGGTTTATTTGATGTATTTCAAAGATTGATAAATAAAGATCAAATGTTGAAAAGGAACTTGCTTGACGTTGTTTTTCTATGTTAGTGCGTAAGTTACGTGAAGGAACCAGTGATTAATTTGGTTAATTAAGGAAGCTGTTTTTGCTTGTCAAACTAAATGTGGTAGGTAATTAGATAACTAAAGCAACCCGAGGAAAGTGCAATGGACGAGACTCTGGGTCCGTCCTATAGAAGGGTAGTCCCGGTTGGTCGGGAACTTTTCTCAAAGGAATTGACAGTGAGGTAACAATGACCTAGAATCTATAGAGCTAGAGTCCCAATTTATGCTGTTTTAGGGGAACGGAATGGGACTATGCCTTACGGGTAGAGAGGTCAAGCTTTGCATCCCTCTTGTTTCCCATTCTCCTTGAACCAAGTGCAGTATAAATCATGCTTCCACTTTGTGGCAAACTTGGGAAGACCTAGATCGCAAACCCTGTGACATTCCTTAGGAGTGCCGGGCGGCGTTTTCTGGACTCTCTTCCCGATGGACTACTAAGACGTGTCCTAGAAGCGGATAGGGGGACACATTACATTTGGTATCAGAGCGAACCAACGGGATCTAATATTTACAAGGAAACTTAATGAGGGGAAATAGAGCAATGGTGCCGATAGGAACATTTGCTTACTTACTTATGGATGTTGGCCTCTGCAGAGTCATGAAGCATGGAACAAATTCTTGGTGTTCCAGATTATGTTTATGACTACAATTCGTGCTTCGAATTATTGACGGAGGCTAGGCATGATGAATATTCTTGACCGCATTTACAATCCTTCACCCCTGTACATGGAACAGAGATGGACATGTGAATCAGGAATATATTACATAGCGGCCCACCGATTTGCGTACCTTCAGACCAACTTGAAGAGAATCAAGTGGATGGAGGATTTAAAGATCGTGAAGCTGTACATCTTTGTCAAGGCTCACGCAAACACAACCCTACATGTCAGTGGTCGAAGGTCAAGCAGAACAAGTATGTATAGGAGGAAGTGACTCGGATAATCCCTGCCGGGACAAAATCAAGGTTCTAGGACATTATGAGAAGAACGGGTATCAAAGGAAGGGATACCCCAAGCTTCCTATGACCTATCGATTTTTGAAAATTCATGACCCTACTCCATATTATTACTCAGTTCTAGTAGCCGAATGTAACACAATCTTATTTTCCCTAAACCGATATATCAGCTTGTTCTATCTTCCCTAAATAAATGTACTCGAGAGGGCTATGCCCACATGAATGAATGAGATTTTTTTGGCTGTAAGTGTTGGTAAAGGAGTTAAGTAATTAGGTCACTTGTCTAAAAGCTGAACTGGGCTTAATGATATAATGTAAGAAATGTTTAGCAAGTAATTAACGTAAAGAATCTTATTGCCTAGGTGCAACCTCAAGTGCAGATTCCTAGTCCACGACCCCTACACCAAGTGCAGCCGTAATTCAGGAGAAGAAGATTCTTCTCAAACAAATCAAGCCACCAGAATTCGATGGTAAGGAAAGGACCGTCCAAACTGACGTCGAAGTCTGGATCGAATCCATGGAGGATTACTTTGAAGCAGCAGGTACTACACCCGCTAACCAAGCTATGCTCACCAAACTAAAGCTTACCAGCGAAGCAAGTCTTTGGTGGAAGCAATGGTGCAGAGACCAAGGGATCTCAGAAGGGTCAGTTACTTGGGAGAAGCTTAAAAGAGCTGTGCGAGGGAGATATCTACCACCTGCATACCGCACACAGAAGATAAACGAGTTCTATGAATTGAAGCAGCTTGGTCTATCCCTTGATGCATACTATTCAAAATTTGTCTCTCTCTTAAAGTACGTGCCACAAATGGATATGACACAACAGGTGTCAAAGTTTTGTGCCGGATTAAACCCACCCATAAACACCCGCTTGGAGTCAATGTGTCCAACGGATCTGCAAGACGTGCTCATTCAAGCTGCACCGATAATACAGGAGGTGCAAACCAAGCCAAGGAATAACAAGACTTGGTCTTACAGGGGTCAGAATAAGGAAATGTTTAGGACTCAAGCCAAGAGAGCGCATGGCCAAAATCATGGACAAAGGAAGAAAGCTAGGGCCAACACTGTCAATAACATCGTTCCTACCCAAGGCAATGGCCGCAATCTTCGTTGCTTCCATTGCAATGAGCCTGGTCACTTTAAAAGGTAGTGTCCCAAGCTTACAAGAAGAGGACAACGTCAAGGGCCATTCCAAGGAGCCGCCCATAGATGAGGAGCCACCGTGAGGGCCAGAGGGAGAACCTCTAGTGTTGCCAACAAGGAGCTGGGTGATGAAGAAGATCCATCCATGGAAGCTGACATTGAGAGGGCAACGGTTCATGCCGCTCTTTACAAGAAAGGCCCGAATCGCCAATTCTTGGTGATTCAAACCCCTTCAGATTATCAAGGTAAAAGCTTCAAAACCTTGATTGATTATGGTAGTACACATTCCTTCATTTCACCAATTTGTACAAGAATATTAGGAATAGCCACAAAAGATGCACCTACCTTAGTTGTGGAATTAGTAAATGGTTGAGAGGTCTCTTGTACCAGGCAAACTGCTAAGGTAAAATTCCTACTGGGTGGAAAGTCGACTTCGGTCAGATTTTGAGTAATAAACCTAGGTGTCCATGAATGTTTGCTCGGAATGGATTGGCTAATACCCAATGATGGCCACATTCATTGTGAAAAGGGCCAAGTCTCCTTTCAAAATTATGAAGAGGAACTAGTTACAACTCAAGGAGAGACTGATAAGCCAAAAACTCAGCTGGCAAAAGCAACACGGATAATAAAAGGAGTTAGGAAGGGGCTACCTGTCTATTTGATTAAGCTAAATAAGCTAGATCAGAATCAGGGATCTAAGAATGAACCTTCATGGTTAAAGGAATACGTATACGTATTTCCTGAAGAGCTGACGGAACTTCCTCCTCAAAGGGAAGTCGATCACGAAATCAAGCTAGCGCCAGGAGCTTCACCAATCGCAAAGAGACCATATAGGATGTCCATCCCGGAAGTGATTGAGCTAAAAGAGCAACTCAAGCAACTATTAGACCAAGGCTACATCCATCCTAGCAGTTCACCATGGGGAGTTCCAGTGCTGTTCCAGAACAAGAAAGATGGAACACTTTGCCTATGCATTGACTACAGAGGGTTGAATCAATCAACCATTAAAAACAAATCATGAACCCCAGCTTTGCATTGTCCTTGAAACAATGAGAGAACACAAGCTTTATGCCAAGAAGAAGAATTGTGCATATTTCAAGAGACAGATTGAATATCTAGGATTCATTGTATCAGTGGAAGGAATTTCAGTAGATTCGGTGATGTTCTGGAGTGGCCAACACCAACTTCTGTCAAATAAATACATAGTTTTCTTGGATTGACACGATGGTACATGGTCTTTATAAAAAACTATGCTTTGATTGCAACGCCTCTAACTGATCTACTAAAGAAGCAAGTATCAATTGTATGGTCACCTGCTGAATAGACCAGCTTTGATAAACTAAAGCAAAGCTTGGTATCAACACCCATCCTGAAACTTCTAGATCTTAGTAAGAGGTTTGAAGTGATAACTGATGCTAGCACACTGGCCTTAGGATGTATGCTCATGCAAGAAGGTCATCCCGTAGCATACTCTTCAAGGAAACTAAAGAGCCATGAAAGGAATTATGCTACCCACGATCTAGAGCTTTTGGCTATCATCCATACTCTCAAACTTTGGAGACACTACTTGCTCGGTAACAAATTTACCTTAGTGACGGATCACAAAAGTCTTAAATGGATTTTCACCCAGAATGAGCTCAATATGAGGCAACATCGATGGATTGAAGTGCTGGAAGAATATGATTTTGAAATCAAATACTGGCCTAGAAAGGAGAATGTAGTTGCCGATGCACTCAGTCACAAGGCATTTTTGAGTTCTCTGATTTTGCAAAATCCATCAACAACAAGATCTCTAGCCACAAAGGTGCCCATGCCAAACAACCCAATTCTTGAGCTAGCTAGAGAAGAAGCATGCCATGACCCAACCTATCAGAAATTGCTAAGGAAGATCCCCATCAAAGATCAAGACCCGAAGCTACAAACAAAGTATCAAGAGTTCTTTATCAATAGTGGACTTGCCTACTATAGGATGAGATTATGTATCCCGGCAAGCCAGTCACTCAAGTAGAAGATACTTTGGGAAGCCCATGACTCCCCTTTCTCAGGACATCCTGGCTATGCCAAGACCCTTAACGCAGTCAAGAGGAGCTATTACTAGGATAGGCTCAAGGTTGACGTTCTCAAATATGTCATAGAATGTTTGTCTTGTCAACGCATTAAGGCAGAACATGTCAAAATGCCAAGAAAATTGCAACCACTTGATATTCCCCAAATGAAAGGGGAATTCATTAGTATGGACTTTGTTGTTGGCCTGCCCCAAGTTCAGGGAGGATACAACTCCATTATGGTCGTAGTAGATATGCTCACCAAGGTTGCACATCTTATCCCTATTAAGACAAACTATGAAGCCTCAAACATCACAAGGTTATTCATCAAGGAGATATTCAAACTACATGGGTTACCTAGAAGAATCATTAGTGATCGTGACTCTCTCTTCACCTCACACTTCTAGAGGGCTATCTTCGAGGCCATTGGGACTCAACTCTGTTTCAGTACAGCTTACCATCCCCAAACTGATGGTCAAACAGAACGAGTCAACCAAATCATTGAAGATATGCTTAGGGCACACTGCTGTCGCGAACCCAAAAAGTGGATTCAATATTTACCACTGGTTGAGTCTGCCTACAATGCTTCTTACCAACAAAGCATTCAAATCACCCCTTTTCAAGCATTGTATGGGCACGATTGTCGTAGTCCTTTGAGCTTTTCGGATCCAACCTTGAGGGTTGAAGCTTCAAAGCAGATGCTGGAAGACATGGATGACCAAATCAAGTCAATAATACATGGATGCGTGATTGTCGTAGTCCTTTGAGATTTTTGGATCCAACCTTGAGGGTTGAAGCTTCAAAGCAGATGCTGGAAGACATGGATGACCAAATCAAGTCAATAAGACAAGACATCCAAGCCGCCAAGGACAGACAGAAGGCCTACACAGACTTGAAACATCAAGATAGATCCTTCATTGAAGAAGATATGGTCTTCATTCGAGTATGCCCAAAGAAGAGTTCCCTATCCTTGGGTGAATGCAAAAAGCTAAGTCCAAGGTATTGTGGACCCTACAAGATTCTCAAGTTCCTAGGGCCTAATGCTTACAGACTGCAACTCCCTAAAAACCTAAAAGTTCATAATGTATTCCATATCAGCCTATTGAAAAAGTATGTGCCTAACCCTAGTCATGTGCTTGATGATCAACAAGTTGTAATGGCAAGCAAAGGAGTCCTTAAGCTACAGCTTGACAGGATCTTAGATGTTAGGGAGAGGCATTTGAGATCCAGGACCTTGAGAGAATACCTCCTCCAGTGGAAAGATTACCTCGAAGAGGATGCCACTTGGATGGATGAAAGTACTCTCAACCAACAATACCCCCAGATCTTCTCAAGATGAGGACATCTCGATTCCTCTAAGGGGGAGAGAATGTAATATTTCTGCAACAAAATATTAACGACTCTTGATCTCACAAAAGCGGTTCAAAGTAATCTCCTGCAATAAAGATACACTGGCCTAAGTGCTCCAGCATCGTGCATTTACTATACCATTTCCGCGTAGTGCATATGCAACCGTGGCTCAAAAACCGCAAGCCACCATAGGCCTCCGTGGGAACACCCCTTCATGGGACAAAAATATAATGGATTTTTTGCAATTTTTTCCATTTACCCCCTCCCCTTCAGTCGTTGCATGGTAGAGAGAGGGAGTATGAGTATGTGTGGAGTAGGGAGGAGCATGGGGAGGGGAAACATGTTGCCTACCACTTGTGTGGATAACATCCCCCTTCACACTATATATGAACCCCCCCTCCCCAAGCTTGAGGGGAGGGAGAAGGATCGTGCTGTCGTGTTGCCCGCCACCCTGTGGAAGCCGCCCACCTGTGTTGCTGCCGCCAGGACTACTGCCGCCACCTGCTGCTGCGCCCCATCGTCTTCATCAGCATCATCATCATCATCGTCGTCGTCGTCGTCATCATTGTCATCATCATCGTCATCATCTTCCCAATCATCACTCTCTCTCCACGTCATCTGCCTATGACAGAAGCTTGGAAGCTTCTATTAAGGCTTCCATAGACCCCCGTGGTCATCTCGAGAAGATCTGGGGGTATTAAGGCTTCCGAGATCTTCTTGAGATGAGCACTTGCATTTGCTTGCACTTCCATGGTCATGAGTAGCTGCATTTTCAACGTATGACGCATAAGTTAAAAGACGAATTTGTGCGAAGGTGTCATTGTTACATCTCGCAAAGGATAGGACATATAACACATAACGCATTTAGGTAATAAATTCTTGGTTGTGTCTCGTGATTAAGGCAATCGTAGATAGACATTAAATGTTGTCTAAAAAGTTGCATTGAAAGAAAAAAGATTTATGAACTTTGTCAATAAAACTGATATAATCCAATTCGCATGCAATGAATAGTTACAATTTAGATTGGGTTAACTGATAGAGGACGGATTAAAATCAATGACGGACTCATGGCATTCACTCATGCATGAAGCTCTTTTATCAAAGTTTGAAATTGTGAAAGGATGCATTTTCATTAAAATATTAAAGCTTTGAATTTGATGCATATATGTGGGATTTACAAGAAGTAGTTCTGGATGTCAACTAATATCGTTTAGGGCAAGGAAAAGAAACAATCATTATAGATCTTATAGTTGCATAGAAGGAAAGGTCTATGGTCTTGAAATCACATATTTGCATGGAATGTTACATCTTGCAGTTACTTACATCTTTTAGGAGAAAGTACTTGCAAATTTAGAAGAAAGTATTTGCATCTTTAAAAAGGAAAGATCATCTTAAATCATGGGTTGGTTAGATCAACTAAGTAATTTGCGTATAATTGAATAGCTTACATGAGAATCATAAAGGTATGATTAGTTAGTATATGACGATCACCTCAATGTGCTAGGTAGGGCTAAGCTATGATAAAATTCTGCCTAGTATCGCACTTGGGTTGCTGACTTAATACTTCCGATCTTAAGGGTCCTTCCCACATCCACAAAATGTTAGGATTATCTAATTGCCATACAAGAACGATCTAGGGTTCCTACCCTCAAGATCAATTGACCTAATACTAGATCTCCGCAAGGAATTTAGGAACCCTAGGGCCAAAACGACTATCAGCCTAATAGGGTCAAGGTTTTGGATTGGGTCAATAGGACTCCCAAACCCTACATCTTGACCAAAGGTATTCTTGACCAAGGAATACCGTGTGATGAGAAAAATAATCCCACAAGTTAGGTGCTGACACCTATCTCATGTAACAAGTTGCAACGTCGCATGGTTTTGTGTCTAAATCACAAAATAGTATTGCCACTCCTTAGAACAAGTTTGGCGAGTTCTAAGTACAAGTCTAATTTCTAGAGGATGAGTAGTCATCCTGCTACATCACTCTTCCTTGGGAACTAATTTGCCAAGCTAGGGCAATTACGAATTGCCAAGAAAGCAATTGACCAACCAAGTTAGGACAACGGGGCTATCCAAGATTTACTGACTAAGACATAAGGATACCTAAGGTAGTGACAATTTGGGTCAACAAGGTATAACCCCTAACCCAAGGAAAAAGGGTAAACAAGCAACTCAGCTTACGAAACCCTTGGGATCTTGCCAAGTCGCGATTTATCCAGGATCGAATGTTGGAAGCATTCGGGGAGAAGAAATCACACCTTAGCACTTGGCCGTACAAACGACCACTGGAATGTTCTTGATTGTACACTTAGGATCGTTGTTTGTACTTCTTTGCTCAAGGAACTAATTCAGTGAAAATAACTAATGCTTCAGGTTGAAAGCCTGGAGGGAGAGGCAGTACCAGTTACCTCCGACTGTCTGCCTGACCCTATCCAAGGGGGTTGTTAGCCGCACCGACTACATGGACCGAACCTGCCGCAAGAGGTCTCTCTGTGGGTGCTACTTGGAGCAGGAGGACACTTGGAAACCAGGGGAGGCTTTGTCCGTAAATCCCTTGCCTCCGGATCCTGCACAAAAGGCCGACGTGACTCAAGATGGGATCTCAAGGCTCGCATACTAGTCAACAGGCGAAACTTGGAATAGCAATCCCTGAGGATTGCTAGAATAGCCTTCGAGCAGGTTTATTTGATGTATTCCAAAGATTGATAAATAAAGATCAAATGTTGAAAAGGAACTTGCTTGACATTTTTTTCTATGTCAGTGCTTAAGTTGTGTGAAGGAACCAATGATTAATTTGGTTAATTAAGGAAGCTGTTTTTGCTTGTCAAACTAAATGTGGTAGGTAATTAGATAACTAAAGCAACCCGAGGAAAGTGCGGTGGACGAGACTCTGGGTCCGTCCTAGGGAAGGGTGGTCCCAATTGGCCAGGAACTTTTCTCAAAGGAATTGATAGCGAGGTAACAATGACCTAGAATCTATAGAGCTAGAGTCCCGATTTATGTTATTTTAGGGGAACGGAATGGGACTATGCCTTACGGGCAGAGAGGTCGAGCTTCGCATCCCTCTCATTTCCCATTCTCCTTGAACCAAGTGCATTATAAATCTGCTTCGACCCTGATGTTTCTGCGCAAAGTAGTTCATCTGGGCTCGACGTTAGTTACCTCCTAGGAACTTGACCATTAGGGAAACCCTGATGATTTAGGTCGGTCCTAAGTGGGAACGGCCGGAATGCTTCCGCTTCGTGGCAGACTCAAGAAGACCTAGATCACAAACCCCGTGACATTCCTTGGGAGTGCCGGGCAGTGCTTTCTGGACTCTCTTCCTGATGGACTGCTAAGACGTGTCCTACAAGCGAACAGGGGGACACGTTACATTGGGAGAATGTAGAAGAGGATAAATATGATCTTAGTCTCAATTGTGACCATCAATTTGCATTTTCCTAGCAAGAAATAAGGGCATCCCCCTTATGGGTTTAGTGTTGCATACGTTGGTTGCAATTATGGTTGCCCTAGATTTCTCCAGTAGTAGTAAGGAAGAATATTATAATTGAAGTCATCATCTATTAGTGCATCAATCCCATAAGGTTAATGGAAAAATGAAGGTATAAATTGGGATAATAGGCTCATCATCCATTTTGAGAACGTTAATGGTAACACCTTTGATATGGATGGTAGTGGTTGAAGATTTGGAAGGTTAAAAGAAAGGGTAGAATTGTTACTCCTCAAACTACTTGCAGAAATTTTGTTCTATTGGCAACGAGGTACTATGTCCCCAAGGGTGGTTCATGTGAGGGATGGATGCCTAGGTGGATAGTATTTTGAAATCCTACTGCCATTCAAATGGTTACAATGGGTTGGACATTTGGCATTTCTAGCTCATTGTCCTATTGACGACATAGATAGGAATGATTTGAGGCCTCTTTACTTTCATTTTTGATTATGGCCTTTAATTGAATAGAGTAAAACAAGGCCACATGATCAAAGGATCTTTGTTTAACATGCTTGTCAAACCAGGCCTTATGTTAAGCTTTCTCAGCAAGTAGGGCATGAGTAGCTAATAACCAAATTTCTATTCAATGCTCTAACTCTACTAGGCAATTTGCCATGACTTAATGCCTTCCCACCATTCTTGGATATTGATTCATAGACTAGGGACAAAAAATTCTACATGCATGATAGCATCAATGTTGTAGGTAGGGTGGAATGGAGTTTGGCTTGTACCACTCTTCTAATCTATATAATAGGTACAAGGAGCTACTACGAGTTGGTGATCGTAATGTGAATGTGATGCTGAGATGGTTTTTGTCAAGATACTAACAAGAACTTTGTTTTTAGCCTCTACCTAGCCATTTGCCTTATGATAGTAAGGGACGGACTTTCTATGGATGACCAAGAATATGGATAGGAGGTGCTGGATCACTTCATTAGTAAAGTGGGTCCCTTGATCACTCACAATCTCAATGGGGCATCCAAAGTGTGAAATGACTTGATTCTAGAGAAATCAAGTAGTGATTCATGCATCATTTTTTCAAGCAGCCCTAGTCTTTGCCCATTTAGTCATGTAGTTTGTGCCTACGATGATGTGTTGATCTTGCAAATATTGAGTACTTAGATGGATAGGTCCTGTGAATTCTATGCCCCACTTCTCGAAGGGTTGGTGAGCAATCATTGGTGTGAGTGCCATTTTATCCTTTCTAATAGTAGGCAACTTTCTTCATTGACACTCATCATAGTGCTCACCAAATTAGACACCATCTTTAAATAGCATCGGCCACCATAACTACTATTGAAGTACTTTTCTAACTATGGTGGTTGCATCAAAGTGTCCTTTAACAATGCCACTTGTGTTTCTCATAACACTGCCTTAGTATCATGTCCATAATGGATCACCTAAGAAGACCATCCTATCCTAGACAACACAATTGACAAGTGATCAATTAGTAGACTTAGGTTTTGATTAAAAGGCATGTGAGTTGTGCTTTCTTGATTGGTCATTTTGGTAGACCCTTTTCAAGGGCATAGACTATTTTGTATGCCCATTGAGGTGTCAAGTTGGCCTTGAAGGGTTGAGCTTTTTATGAATGTGGAACAAGAATCTAGGAGTTGGTCATTAAACTTCTATGGCCCTTTTGCCACACTGGTCACTTGTGACAAGTGATCTGCAATGAAGTGATTTTTTCCCTTATGCATAGGGCTTGTCCACAAGATAAAGCAACACTTGATGGTCCACAAAATTTTCTTTATACTGTAAATCATTTCTAAGCCTTCGACTTGTGTGGTTGAATGATTCATTTTAGTCTCATTAAGTTGCCTACTAGCAAAACTCATAAAAAAATCCATGTTATGTCAATCAAGATGGCACAACATGGATCCAATTGCAATTTTGGAAGCATTGATATATACGTGGAATCTAATTGTCCAATCTAGGGCTCTTAAAATGGATGCACTCATTATAGCCTTTTTTAATGCTTCATAGGAGTCTTGGCATTACTTGAGGTCCTCATTAATATATACAAGCTTTAGGGATTCCTATGGCTTGGAGATATTCACTTCTTTGACCCTTGTTGATTCCTCAATGGGTTAATTGGACATGTTGTCACGTTTAGCCCCAATCAATATGACTGCTCCATTGCTTTTCCTAAACTTCATGAAGCCATGTGGTAGATCATGTGGCTTCTTTTGACTCCACAATATGTAAGAGGTGGTGGAAAGCTCTACCTACATTTAAAAGTGGGTGTCTCCTCTATAGAATCATAGGAATAGCTTGGTTATAGGGCATTGAAACTATCTTACATTCTTGAATTCTCTCTAAAATCCATGGATCTCTAAATTTTTGGGAAAGATCCTGTTTTGATGGTTGGAAAAGCTTGATCAAGTAAAGAGTGTAGAGAAGAGTCTTGTCTCTACAAGTGTAACTTATGAATGCTAGCAAGCATTACTAGGTAAGGCAAGAACAAGCATCCCAAAGGAACCTTTCTTACTTCCTTCAGCACATTTCCATAGGTGTAACCAAAGTTCAAGATATAAGAGTAATGTGATGGAAGAGAAAATTGCTTCATTTCTCATATTCACATCACAAATTGCCCCTTACACTCATGCCTAGGTAGTAGTCAGCTACTAGAAACAAAGCCTTTCGGTGTTGAAAGGCCAACAAAAACATGCATTAGAGAGACTTGAAAACTTGCATCTGACACGGGAGCTATTGTAATCTCCACTAGATTTTATGATTACTTGGTGTATTTGTACTCATGTCATGTTCCATGTGCACTTTGCTTACATTCAATATGGAACCTCCATAGAATCACAAGAAGTACTCAATCTTTATACCAAAAAATGATGTTAGAAGTGATAAGGATCTCTTTCTACAATAAGCTCAAGCTCTCATTTTATTGGGCAAGAGAATGCAAGCTCTTCTCTAGATTGTGTAGGAGGAACAAAATTTCCCCTTGGAGTAAATTACAAAGATGAGAAGTTCATAGCCATTGGCTTCACCTTTGCAATTATATAGCCTTGTAGAGCTCTAGAATGAGGTATCTTTCCATCAAGAAGTGCTTATACCAAGGTGATTTACTTTAGAGAGCTAGAACCTCTATTGAAATGGCAAATTCCTTCTAATAGGCAGCAACAATTATTGCATTCTTCTTTTGATATAGACATAACATAATCTTATGTAGTAGGATCCTCACACAACCTAGCTAAACCACAAAAATTAACATATTTATAGAAGTTCTTTCTAGTCATACTTTCTAGTACATTGTGGAATTGAGTCTCTAGGTAGAACTCTAAGACATTCAATGCTTGTAGACAACTTAGTGAAATAGGCAACCAGTTAGCATCTATATGTTGGACTAGAGTAGCCTAGCCACAAACCATCCTTGTAATCAAGAGATACAAACACCTTCTAAAGCATGTATAGTTGACTTGAAGTGTTTGGCCTTCACTTCATAGAGGACTGACTTGGTCTAGCACTAATATTCAATGGTCCTTGAAACTTTAGCCTTGCATTTTCTCCAGCACCTCTAATAATTGCAAGAGAGTCCTCATACTTTGAAGCCTACCAAATACTCTTAACACTACTACATAGAATGACATTGTCCACGTCTATCCACAAGTTCTAGAGGTAAAAGAGTACCAAGATCTAAGAGGAATGCTCTATTCTTGCCATTAAGTCTTTCCAAAGGGTAGCACAGGCATAGGAGACTCGCAAAGCATTAGGAGAATGATCACATGACTCATTTATGGACCTTGTTGATGCTGAAGTTAGTGCAATCTATACTAAATGTATGTTGAACATTCATGACTGATTAAAACGTCCACAAGTGGTACTCATCTTGAATCTTACAAGGCTAAGAATCCTCCTCAACAATCATTTATGGTAGGGGGGCGAAGATCAAGGAGTGGATGGAATGTATTGGACTTGTATGAGGCTGAAAACTACCCTATAGGCTGACCTAGTTGCTCATCTGGATGCTTGAAACACTATTAAAATGATGCTTCTTGTAAAACTCAATAAGAAATGAGAGTCATTATGGAGTTCATTATTGCTCAAGTTTTAATACTAAAGAGAAATGTAGAGATCCATGGCTACAAACTCCATGAAAGCTTCAAAAAGAGCTTGAAAAGAGGAAAGGAAATGCATGTCTTTAAAAGTAGCCTTGATTTAAGTCTTTCCTAACTCCAATGAAGCTAGTTTTCAAAATGACTATTAAAAATGCCTAAAGTTAAGTGACGGCCTAGACCTTGTTGCCACCAAATTTATCACAATCTCATTGTAGAAACCTTCAAATATGGAGTCTTCCAACCCTAGATGTCCTATTAGTCACACTATCCATGTCATGTAACTATAGTACCTATCTGAAATGGTTTAATTTTCCTAAGTAAAAATGAGACTAGATATGAAGAAAAGAAAAGAAAAATAGGTTAAAGACTTATGTGAAGAGATATGAAAGAAGAGAGAAAAGAGGAGAGAGAAGACTACAAAAGCTAGAGAAGGAGAGTGCAAAGGAGAAAGAAAGACTAGAAATGGAGAAAAACTAAAGAAGATAGAGATGGATAGCAGTAATGAAAGAAAAGAGAGAAGCTTGAGAAGGTGAAAGGATAAGTTATACTATTCAAATGGTGTTTGCACAAGTGTCCTTAACACCTTTGATATTTAGATCAATGTGATACTATTTAATGTTCCTTACAAACAATTGTTCCTCAACATCAAGAGCCTATTGAGCACTCTGTCTTGCTAGTAGTTGATAGTTTTTCCCATTTCATTTGCAAAGTTGGGCCTCTACTCTAAATGTTTAGTCTTTCTAAAGGTTCCTTCCTTTTCAACTTCTCAAATTCTCTCTCTTTTTTAATTGCAATCCTTACTACTACCTTAAAACTATTAGGTTCCTTGATTTCTAGCTTAGTTCTCACCTCACCCTCAAACTTTCTACGAAGTGTTTGATTTTCAACATTTCAAGTGCTCTCTCTCTCTCTCTAGTGCTAAGGGATGTGTTCCAATGATCCCAAAGTCACTGAATTCTAGGGCAAAGAACTCTATGGTCTAGTATTCTTTCTTCTAACAAACTTTAGTCTCATTTTATGCCATGAAATTAAAATAACTAGTTATCTTGATAGACAATATATAGTCATAGTCAATCAATCAAAACTCAACATAGATCAAGTGCAAAAAACTAAAACAAGGACAAATCGGCACTCTTTATTAGAGGCACCAAAAATTATGTCTAGGAAGTGGTGAACAAAGGCAACCCTCACTCACAACCTGAAGATGTGATACAAAGGAATGTCAAAAGAATGTATCATGGTGTCTAGTTGTGATGCTAAACAAAAACTTTAACAACACACAAACACTAAATGACTAACCTTTACATAGCATCCTAATATAATAGAAATAGTAGAGTAATAGCATCCACAAATCAAAACAAAAGATATTGAGTTCGAATTAGATTCCAACACACAAAGATGAACAAAAGAAGAACGGACAATAAGAAGTCTCAAAACCTATACATTTTTAGAAGTTCTTGCAAATAGAATAGCTACAAAACATGAAATTTCAAACTTTGAGCCCTTCCACTCAAGTTTCACTTCACATTATCTCACACATGAAAATCTTGACTTCACAACACAAGCACAAACAAAAGAGTGTGTAACAACACAAGCACCTGAAACCCATATCTTGGTAGAGATTCTTTCAAATAGATCCTCTACCTAACATATGATTTCAAGTCTCTTATGCATGCACACAATAAACCAAAAATACAAAGAGACTTGATAGAGAGAAACCTTAGAAACAATGATATAACTTACGATAAGCAAGCAAATATAAGAACAAGAGAATATCTAGTAGCAAGAAAAAAAAACTCCAAACCCACACATCCGTTGATGTTATTCCAATCAAATCTCCTTTGTTATGCATGATTTCAAGCCTCTTATGCTAGTATCCTTGAGTTAAACAAGCAAAATCACACAATATTCAAGGCAAAAAACATTGCACGTGACACACAACATGAGTTTCAAAGTGAAGCACCCAATACTTTTTTATTGCAAATAAAATAGTTTTTTTTTCAAATATATCAAATAATAAACCATTATTCAATCTCAAGAAATTCTCACAATTGGCTACAATGCAAGAAGATGTAAAGTTGAACTCAAATATCTGAAGAAAGATAAGTTGTATTGCTTTGTGCAAGACCACAAGCTTAGTGTGTTTCGAGACTAGCAGGTCATTCCAACACAGTGAGAACTAAAGACAACAATTACTACAATTCCAACAAACTTTTAGACTATCTCAAATCCAAATGACTTGTTATTGCAATAGGGCTATCTCCTTGATCCCAACTAGATATTTGGTGAACCATTTTGATATTGAAGACGAATTACAATGGTTTGGGCTTTTCTCTCTATGAATGTTGGCTTCAATCATGTTATCTCCGGTCTCAACTCAACCAAAGGGAAATGCAAATTTGCAATGCTAATAGCGACACTTTTTGCAATGCAAATAGTGATGCCAATAGCAACACTATTCTAAGAAAAAAAAATAGGGCCAAAAACCTAGGACGGCATTTTTGGTGCATCAAAATGAAAATGAGCAAAAGAGAGAGGGCGAGAGCTCGAAGCTTTGTGTGTGTGTGTGTGTGTGTGTGTGTGTGTGTGTGCGTGTGCGTGCGCATGCGCGTGCACGTGCGCGCATGTGTGTGTGTGTGTGTAACTGCCAGTGCCACCATCACCACCATTGTTTGCAAGGCAAGAGGAGAGGAGCATGTAGGAGAAAAGGGAGGGAAGCCATAAAAGTAAAGGTTTTCTTCTTTGAGCCCTTGAGGTGGGTGCATTGTTTCTCCCATCATTGTTTTTATATTTTCTTCTCTTTTCATTATGTTCTTATTTGTGAAGAGATGCATTGAGAGAGAGGGAGAAAGATAGAGAAATAGAGAGAGGAAGGTAGGGAGAGAAAGAAAGAACAAGGGATAGAAACAAAGAGGAAAATAGGGGGAGAGAAATATAGAGAGAGGGAGGGAAAGAAAGAGAGGGAGAGGGAAAGGGAGAGGGAGAGAGAGACAAAAATAGAGAGGGAGGAAGAGAAAGAAAGAGAAGGGAGAGAGAGAAACATGTTGGGGTAAAAGCACATGTGCCTAGCCATCCATGTATTACTATAGTGACAGTAACCGTATGCTTGTACATTGCAAGTGGTGGGAACCTATCACTATCACTTTATTTTTTATTATTTCAGTGATATTTGAATAAAGTAAAGACTGGTCACACATTTTGATTGTTGGTATTCCCACATCTTGTGTGTGTCTCTCTCTTGTTCTTGCTCCTTCCACCATAGCTCTTGCTTCCACTCGCATGCTTTCACTCTGAGCTCACTCCCTTCAAATGGTATCAGAACCAACCATTTAGTCCTATAATCGGACAACTTCGACAATGTTGCTCGGCCTCGAGTAGCTAATCTCAGTCTTAAACAGCCAAATTCGGCCCTAAAATAGTGCACTCGGATGTGTGCATATTCGGCCTTGGACAGTCAAGTGCCCTTTCATTTAGATTGCTCACGGACTTAGACGGTCCGAGTCAAGCAACTCAGACACTGCAATTAGGATAAGTTTATAGGAGGACAATTATAGCACATCTAGCCAAGGACATGTAGAGCCTAAGCCCAAGCTAGCCGAAACCCCAGTAGACCTCCAAACATGTAGAATACCTCATAGGGCTACCAGACTCATGAATTGCAACCTAATAGTCCGGAAATCGACTGTAGCCACTAATCCAAAAACCGGATTTCCTGATGCAAACATAGACTAACTAACGGAACAACTTGCTACCCCTCAGACCACATTTCTAGAATGCCATAGAAACCAAAACTGACCCATCGAGGGTGGCCATTGCCCACACACGAAGAAGCCGTAATTAGTGGAAACTGATCGGAAAGAGTGTGATTTGCACTATATCATTTTTTTTGAATTCAAACATTGTATCAATTGAACATTTGATATGCATCAAAAAAGCTGAGAGCCTGATTTTGCATAGCGTACATTGAGGAGGACACTACTAGGATCTGAGTGCTCGTAACACAACACCTGGATCTGGGTACCTAAGTCCAAAACGGCCAAAAGCCCTACTCAAGCACTGCCCTCAAACTTGGCCACCCGACCCATCACAAGAGATTAGGTACTCAGGCCACAAGAGGCTCAGGCTGATAAATCCAAAGAACCTCTGAAGCCCAGCCTTGCTGAATCTAAAACAATCTATAGGCCTAAACCACATGCTGCCACTAACAATATGTCTAAACTTGGGCCTACTAGTACCCCTTAAATCTTGGAAGCACCATCAGCCTATTGAACAAGAGGCCAACCCACAACCCCAAAAGCAGTCCAAGTTGCAACAATCACCTGTTGAACTATCTTGTTTGGTCAAAATTCCCAACAACTTGTAGGCCTTAGACCCTCCTATGAGCAGAGATCAATTCTAACCTTGGCCATGGACTTCACTAAGAACACGAGGGATGACTTCATTGCTTGCCTTAGACTCTTAGATGCCACTTTCCAGTTGCTTCTTTCAACACCATCCTTGAAGCTGTGAAAAGCTCTTTGGACAAGTACTGGGATGGCGTTTTGGCATCTTCCATACGGGATCAGTGATCATAGAAAAGGAAACTTCTGAAGAGTTTATCACCTTCTTAACATCCAGCATTTCCCTTATTTGCTTTTGTAACAGCTTCAGAATCTCTTCATTACAGAAAAATTGACGAGTGGTAACAAAAGGTTCACCTTTGGAGGGAAGAGACAGAGCCTTCCCTAGGCCTCGAGGTGTCAAAGTCATAGAAATTCCCTAGACTAGTCCTGACTTCTTGCTGTAGGAGGCCAGAAACTCATCACATAACGATGGATCCTCTGGAAGCAATGGAAAGGAAGTAGCCACAAAAGCAGCGAGTCCCGCCTTCATGAGAGGCTCAAAAGTGAGTAGGGAAGAGTAATCCCTACTAACTAATGGGACATACTAGATAGGAGGAGGAGCGTGAGAAGGTGCCATTCAGATGGTTACACACACACCACAAACACAGACAATCAAGGAGAATGCCTGCAAAGCAACAGACAAAAAACCAAAGATAAGAGAACAACCAAAACAATAAAACGTGACTCGACCAACTATCCCCAAAAAAACCACAACCTAGAAAAAATTCGACATGACCTCGAGACATATGCGACCGAAAGCTTCATGCTATGCATTAGACAAACACCCAAAACCCCGTATCAGGCAATAAAAGAAAAAAACTACACACCGTACTCTTAACCGTATTAAAGAAGCTAAACCAAAACATCACAACAACATATACACATCAAGACCACAACTTTGATAGACCAGTGTTTGACCATGGAAATAACTCCAATGACTGCGCATACCCATCCTACGAAACGGGTTCGTTAAAAAGGGGAATTAAGTGCAATGAAGGGGAATTAATTTAATGAAATGTTTATTTTAATAAATTGTTAAGAATGGTTGAATTCTTATTAAGTGATAAACCTTAGCAAGAAAATGGCGGTTCCTTCTTAAAAATTAAATTACCAATTATTAGGTGAAAACGGTGCTTTAATTCGAATCCCGGACTTCGATACCCAGACTGGGTCTCTAAATGCAAGTTCATTGATTACAAATTAAGGTGATGTGGAGCGCTTTTTTGCCAGCGCGTGCTCTTGTGACGGCTGGTTCATTTTAATTAAAAATTAAAGTGCCTCTTTAGCGCACTTAGCGCGTGCTAAGTGAACGGTGGGTTTATTTTTATTTTTTAAAAAAATAGTATGTTTAGCACGAATGCGCGTGCCATGGTGGTGTTTAGGGTTCATTTATTTTAATTATTTGGGTGGTTAGTTGTTTATTTTTTTTTCTCTCTCTTTGTTATTTTTATTTTTTATATCAACCGTGGGTTTTGGGGTAGCTGAAAAAAATAACAAATGAAAGGGAAAATACCTGGTAGTGGGTGTATGGAAATGCAAAGAATGCACTCTCCTCAATCCAAAAATATCTGGATTTTTTTTCTAAATGTTTAGTTCATGTTGGATGAAAAAGATGTTTTGTTATTGTATTGATTTGTGTTTTTTATTGTGAAGGAATTTAGGTATGAAATAAAAGATGATGATAGCTTAGAAAAATATGCCAAAAATAAATAAAAATGTTAGGAAATTTTCAAAAATTAATTTGGATTTTTTAAGCATTTTTAAATGATTTTTTTCATATTTTTGGGTATTTTAAAAGATTTTGGAATTTTAAAATGGGAAAAAATATTTTTTCTGAAATTTACAGGTGTAGAAAAATATGGCCATGGGTTGCAAAAATAATAGGAAAGTTGCCTAGATTTTTGTGGAAATTTTTCAGAATTTAAAGTGTTTTTGAATGATTTTTTTGTATTTTTCAATGTTTTTGTTTTTTATAATTTTAAAAGGGTTTGCGGGTGTGTGAATTAAAAATCTGGGAAAATACCCAGAAATAAGCTGCGTGGCAACTGCGTGTCAGCAACCGACGATCAAAGTCCCGCAGCCGCGCACGAACACGCATAAGCAATCTCAATCACGCACTCGCGCGTACACACCTGCGCGTGTGTCGACGTCTCGAGGGAAGACCGGGGTTTGGATGGGGTTGTTTGCGAGTTGCTGCGTGACGGGGGGTTAAGGAGGGGTCAGGTGTTGCGGGGCTGCTGGGGTAGGACAGGGGGCTTACAGAAGGGTAGGGGGTGGGTGTTGAAGTGTGTTAGCTGGGGGAATAGGGGTTTAGGTGGGGGTGGGTTATGAGGGTGGGAAGGGGGGCTTGTACAGAGTGGGGGAGGGGGGTGTGTGTTCTGGGGGTAGGAACAGAGATTAGTGTGGGGGTGGGGGAGGTTGTGTGTGCTGGGGGGTGTGAATGGGGGTTTAGTGGGGGGGGGGTAGATTATGGGGGTGGGAACAGGGAGTGGTGGGGGGGTAGGTTATGGGGGGTTAGTGGGGGGGTAGATTATGGGGGTGGGAACGGGGAGTAGTGGGGGGGTAGGTTATGGGGGGTGTGAAGGGTTTGAATTGGGGGGGGGAAAGGCGGGAAGGCGGCGGGGCTGGAGCGCTGCCAGGAGCTCTGCGCGGGGGGCAGCGACGGGCGTAGGGCGGCCGACGAGGAGGCGGACGGCGGTTGACGACGAGGTGGGCCGGGCGCAGGATCACTGGGCGGCCGACGACGTGGAGGCGGGCCGGTGGCGGCTCCGACAGCGAGGGCGCTGCACGGCAGAGGCGACGTGTGGCGCTGTAGGGGGCAGCTTGGCGGGCACTGCGACGGGCGTAGGGCAACGGACGGCTCCGACGACGGACGCGGGCGGCACTGCAATCGTGGACGGGCAGGCGGCGAGGGCGCAGGCGGCAGGCGGCAGGCTCGGGCGCTGCACGGCAGAGGAGGACGAAGGGAAGAGGGAGAGGAAGGAGGGGAAGGAGAGGGGAGGAAGGAGGAGAAGAGGAGGAGGGGAGAAGAAGGGAAAGAGAGGGAGGTGGAGATGGAGGGAGGGAGGGGGGTGGAGATGGAGGTAGGGAAGGGGGGCACGCAGAAGGAGCGGGAGAGGGAGAGTGGGAGGGGAGGTAGTTGGGATGGGGAGGGGTCGGGGAGAGAGAAGGTGGGGAGGGTAAGGGAAGGGGCAGGGCCCATGGGGGGTGCCCATAGGGGAATGGGGGTGGAAATGGGTAGGGGCCCATGCAAGGGGGGGGGGGGGGGGGGGGGGGGGGGGCAGAGGGAAGGGCAGGGCCCATGGGGGGGTGCCCATAGGGGGATGGGGAAGGGTTAGTGGGCAGGATGCCCATAAAGGAGGCGTGCCCCCTCGTCCCGCGCGCATGCACGGGGCGGGGGTAAAAAAATTTGCCGTGAAGGGAGTGAAAGGGCGCTCGGATACGGGGACGAGGCACGCGGATGCGACCGGAGCGCGTTAAGATGCGTAAAATCGAAAACGGGCACGTTCACGCACGGGATGGGGCGCGTAAAAACTCAGAAAAATTAGTAACTCCCAATCTGGACATCAAAACGAAATGGCGTAAAAACAAAAAGTGGGAAGGACAACAGGGGGAAGACAAGGAAAATAGGCGATGGAGGTTCCGGGAGGGGTAAAGGGCGGTCACGTGCAAAAAACACAAAAAACGTATCAAAAAACGTAATTAAAAATTAATATAAGAAAATCCGTGCATCAGAACGAGGTGCATAAAAAAGGAAAACTGTGCAGAAAGACGTGCCCGACAATCCTATCACATCAGAACATAGTTCCGACTGAGATAAGATGCGTTCACGTGGGAAAAACCCAAAAAAAACCCGAAAATGGGATTGAAAATTAATATTGGCCGAACCGTTCACCGGAATGACATGTAGTAAGAAGAAAAAATGTCCACAGGAAAGGGGGAAACAAGGATGTCACGTCAAAACGTAGTTCCGGTGGAAGTAGGAGGGGTTCACATGCAAAAAACACCAAAAATATGCCCGAAAACACATTTAAAAATTAATAATTAAAAATCCAGAAGGCGAAAGAGGGTGGAGGAAAAAGGGAAAAGATAGGGGAAGGCACAAGGGACATGGCTCTCAAATCAAATTGGAATTCCGATGCAAACAGGGCAGGTTCACATGGAAAAATGTCAAAAAGACGCACGAAAAAGTCTTAAAAAACCGGAAAATTAATATTGGACAAACCGTGCATTGAAATGACTCAGAGTAAAAAGAAAAAATATCAAGGAAAAAGTGGTTGTCAGGGCTATGATGTCAGATCACGGTTCCGAAGCAAGAAAAGCGCATTCATATGGAAAACCCGCTAATTGGCGTAAAATGCTGCAAAAATTAATAACTCAAAAACCGTGTGCCAGAACAAGGGTAGGTAAAAAGGAAAAATGGTCAGTTCAGAGGAAGGAACATGGCTATAAGGTTGGATTTGGACTTCGGTGAACATAGGGTGCGTTCACATGGCAGGACCTCAAAATCAGGGAATGAAGGAGAACTGCAAGGGAACAGCCCCAAGGGTGGGTGAAAAATGAACGAATGGGTGGGAAGGGACCCCATTAGGGTAACAGTAAGGCATGGCATAGATGCATTAGCAGGTTAAGGCATATGCAGAGGGGTATGCAATGTAGACGCACAGGGACGCGTCCCCACACTTAAGACCTTAACGGATAGGGTTAACTGAGCAACAAGGACCTAGGACCACGCCGCAGACCATCCACTAATGTCCCCACACTTAAATCATGAACGTCATTGAGAAATAAAAGTTGTAGGGTTAGAAAAACTTGGCCCATTTTGTTGAGAATCACGGTTGATTGTTAATGGCACTTCCTGTGTCGTTGTCGGCTGCTGGAGGTACCAAGGCATATTCTCAACACACATCCATCATGGAAGGGACCACCCAACAGCTCCCAGGGAGGTAGTGGGTTGAAGGAATCGCAGGAAATTCATCGGTGATGAGGGATATTACACTCTACTCACAATCACTCAAATGGAATGAAAGAACAGTCACTCGCCCCATGACTAATATCACTCGAGGAAAAATGATTGAAACCCATATCTCATACCCGTTTTAGGAATCGAAAAGAAGGTGGTGCAGAAGAAGTATGCCAGGGTGCACAGTTGATGGTGCATTAGTGTGTCGAACCCATTTGGCATAAGTGCAAGGAGGAAGGCAAGGGAGCCTTATAGTGCAGTGTACAGGACAGGGTGACGTGTCTTGTGATAACGGCAAAGACCCTTCCCGTGGGTGCATAGGGAAACGAGAACATACCTGACTCCAAGTGTCGTAACGTCCCTCAATCTCACCTCTCGATAATTGATTGAAGAAACTCCAGTCACACTCAGCCCACCCTCTGTCTCACGCTCTGTTGATAGATACAGGAGGGCAACCATGTCCTGAAACCCATTGATGTAATCCTCATAGTCACTTATGCAAAGGTGGTATGCCTTGTGCGCATTTGATGGTGCAACTGTGCATCCCGCCCTATGCCGGCATACGGTGTGAGAAGGAAGGCCAGGGAGCCTTATGGTGCACTGCACAGAAACAAATCGTGCTTTGTGCATTGAGAGGCCCATCCCATGCGTGCAACACTTCATTCAAACTACTCACCTCTCATTTGATTTGAAGGCAAAAGACTGGTCACTCACCCCACCCTCTGTCTCACTCTCGGTGGATAGATACAGAGGGCAACTCATACTCACGTCCCCATCCGGTTAGGATGAAAGCTCGCATCACTCAATTATTTGTCGATGAAGATCGTGTCATCAGTTGTTGAAGAGGCGTACCCAGGGAGGTAGCCATCGAATCGAACATTGTGTTAGATAGGACATGTCGTCTGCTAGAGGACACTTAGATGCTCTGTAGAGAGACCCAGGACACAGCGTACCAAGGGAGGTACCTTCGGAACTGGATCCTGGAGATATCAATTGATGAAGCCACTTTCTGGACTGCTGGGTGTTGCCACCTTTTCCACAGCCAGCTTCTCGCCCAAGGGTGTTTGCCACCTTTTCTTGGAACGAGGCCTACTATGACAAGGAATTGCTTCCTTTTCTCCCATAACAGATTTGTTTTTTCTTATCTTTTTTCTTCTTCTTTGTTTTCCCCTATTCCCGAGGGTGTTTCCACCTTTTCTCGAAGAATAGGTCGGCATGACAGGGACCTAAGTCCTTTTCTCCCATGACCGATATGTATTTTTTTCTCTTTTTTTTTCTTTTCTTTTCTTTCTCTTCGAATTAAGCAAGGGAATGGTAGAAAGACAATGCATTAGAACCAACCTCGCCACTGTCGCTGGTGGAAAATAGAGGATAAGAGATCACGGCTGGAAGGTAAGGTTGAGGGGACAGAGGGTTGTGTCCACCTCATCAGGAGTGGCTGAAGAACGGCTATCAGAAGTAGCATCATAAGAAGTACAGTGCCACGCCAATGAGGGAAAGGATCAGATGACCATGATTGTCAGGATCCCCAAGGAGGGAAGTACTTCTTCAGGCGATATCCATTGATCAGAAAGGGATCATCAGAGGCATCAACGGTCTGCACTTGGATAGAGCCATTAGGGTTGACGGCAAGTACCTTATATGGGCCCATCCACCGTAGTTGGAGCTTGCTAGGAAACTTGCCAAATCGTGAATCATAGGCTAGGACCAAATCACCTTCTTTGAACTCCTTGTGCTTGATGAAGCTGTCATGGTAAGCCTTGCATCGAGCTTGCGTGGCTTCCATGCACTGTAGAGCCATCCTACAAATTTCTCCAAGCATTCCAAGTGCAGGAGACGGCATTGTAGTGAATCATCGTCCCCCAAACGCTCTTTGATAGCCACTCTCAAAGAGGGTAATTCCAGTTCAACAGGGAAAATAGCTTCTGTACCATATACTAGCTGGAAGGGTGTCTGTCCTGTTGCTGCTTTATGAGAGGTTCTGTACGCCCAGAGGGCCTCTTAAGTCGATCGTCCCAGTCACGACGATGTGCGGCAATTGTTCTTGTCAGAATCGAGCAAAGGATGCGATTGGTGACTTCGACTTGGCCGTTGGCTCTGGGGTAGTAAGGAGTGGACTTGCGATGGCGGATCTTATACAACTCTGTCAACTCTTCCATGACTTTGTTAAGGAAATGAGTGTCTCTGTCACTTACCAACTCTAAGGGACTGCCAAAACGGGTGATGATATTCTCGTACATGAACAGGGCCACGCTGTTACCATCGTCCCGCTTTAGGGCTTTAGCTTCACACCACTTTGTAACATAATCCGTACATACGAGGATGTATCGGTTCTGCTTCTTTCTGGTGGGAGGATCGATTGGACCTACGAAGTTGATGCCCCACTTCTCGAAAGGCTTCAAGGGAAGAATAGGCTGTAGTGGCATAGCACTTGTCTTGGTAGGTTTCCCCATTCGCTGACAAGCATCACATCTTTTACAGTAATTATAGGCATCCTTGTGAATGGTAGGCCACCAATATCCTGCTAGTAGAGCCTTCCGGGCTGTAGCTTCTCCTGCAAAGTGGCCTCCACATGGCTCATCATGGCAAGCCTTCAGAACAATCCCAATCTCATCTCCTGCAACACATCTTCGAAGCACTTCATCTTTGCCTTTCTTGTATAGTGCACCGCCTAACAGGGTGTAGGGGCTGATTCTAACATGAGCTTCTTCCTTTCCCGACTAGAAATGCCAGGAGGGTATTGTTGGGTTGCCAGCAGATTGGCAATGTTTGCATACCAGGGAGTTATAGTTTCTGCTAAGAATAGGGAAGCATCAGGGAGGTCTGGATCATCCTACTCCTCGTCTGCAGTTTCTGGGATACGCGACAGATGATCAGCCAGAACATGGGAACGACCAGGCTTGGTAATTACCTCAAAGTCGAACTCCTGGAATAGAAGGAGCCATCTCATCATTCGTCCTTTCACATCTCCTTTGTTCATCAGGAAGGACAGGGCCTCATGATCCACATAAAATTTAAAGTGGGTGGATAGGAGGTAGTGGCGAAACTTTTCTAGGGCAAACACCATTGCCAAGCACTCAAGCTCTGTCACTATATAGTTCCATTCCCGATCAGTGACTTTTCGGCTTGCATAATAGATCGGTTGATCCAGCTTCGAGGAGCCCTTCTGGCATAGGACAACACCTAATACTTCAATAGATGCATCAGTATGTACATGGAACTCCTTCGTCCAATCAGGAGGTTGCAGAATGGGTGCCTCAATCAAACACTGCTTCAAAGTGTTGAAGGCTTTGTCACATTCTTCCGCCCAAGTAAACTCTGCCTATTTCCTTAGAAGTTTGTGCAAGGAGGTTGCCTTTGTTGCAAAATGGGCTATGAACCTTCTGTAGTAACCCACATGGCCTAGTAATCCCCTCAACTATTTGAGGTTGGTGGGTGCTGTCAGAGCTGCGATCTTTTCGATCTTTGCAAGGTCTGTTAATATCCCTTGTGCAGAGACAATGTGGCCCAACAGAACTCCAGAAGAGACCCCAAAGATGCATTTGTCGGGGTTAAGGGAAATCCCATACTCCCGGCATCGGTCAAAGCATTGTTCCAAATGTCCCCAGTGTTCACGGATCAAACTATAGACACAGAAGTCATCCAAATATACCTCAATAAAATCGTGCAGATGATTTTGGAATGCGGCCATCATGACTCGCTGGAAAGTAGCAGGGGCATTGTAGAGCCCAAATGGCATCACTCGGTAAGCGTAGGTTCCCCATTTGGTGGTAAAGGTTGTTTTGGATTGGTCTTCTTCTGCTATCTGCACTTGGTTGTATCCACTGAATCCATCCAGAAGGGAATAAAGCTCATGTCCTGCCACTGTGTCCAACAGTTGGTCTGTGAAAGGGATCGGGAAGTGATCCTTCTTTGTTTTAGAATTGAGCTTTCGGAAGTCAACACATATACAAAGCTTACCATTCTTCTTAGGTACAACCACGATGGGTGAAACCCATTCACTATTTGCCACTGGATAGATGAACTCGGCTTCCAGAAGCTTCAGGAGCTCTGCTTTCACCAATGTGGAATAATTTGGGTTCATTCGCCTCTGTCGTTGCCGTACTGGCTTGGCATCAGGCTCCAAGTCAATATGATGCTGACATATTGTGGGATCAATCCCCTTTAGGTCTTTGTAGGACCATGCAAACACATCCAAATTTTCTTTCAACAAGTTGTACAAGGTTGACAACTCCTCTTCTGGGAGACTGCTACCCACCTTCAAGTGGCGTTCAGTACCATCTGCATCCACAAAGGTTAACTTCCTTTCACCTTCTACTTCACGGATGAAGGTCCCACGGACTGCTCCTGGATACAGATTCGACTCCTTCAAGGGAGTGATGTCCTCTTCTGATGTCCCACTAGACCCAACTTCTTCTTTTGGTGGAGACTTAGGGTGCTCCTTGAGATGTTGAAATGGGATTAGGGCCGTTTCGGGTTTGGTTTCAAAATTAATTACCTCTTGGCTTGAAGACTCATCTTTTGATGACGCATCCAGGAACGTCACATAACAGTGACCCTCTGATTCCTGTTGGGTTTGTGGGACTGGTACTTGTTGGCACGATACATCATCATCATCTTTTCTTGGCAAAGATGGGTTAGGACGGCATAAGCCACTGCTAAAAAATGGCTTATTCTTCTTAATCCATTTCGTATAAAGATTTTGCATATGAGAAGATCCATTTACTAGACCAAATGGTACCATTTCTATTTTGTCCCATAGCATGAGCTCGTCTGCTTCTGATGCTTCTGGAACTTCTTCTTCAAATGTATCCTCTGTAGGTGGGATAGACTCTTCTTGCTCACTTTCATAACCTTCTTCGTCCATATCATATTCATCCTCTTCTATCTCTGCTTCTGTCTCTGTCTCTGTCTCTGTCTCTGCTTCTGTCTCTGTCTCTGTAGAAGCTCTGTAAGAGAAGAACAGGTTCTCTGTTTCCTCTTCTGCCTCTGTCTCTAGCTCTTTGCACTTGATATGGACCCCATTGGTGTTGTCTTGCGTTGTGATTAGCTAAAGCACTTAGGTAAGTAAGATTTCCATGGATTTCTCTCAACTTTACATGGAGTTTATTAAGCATGGATAGCTCATACACCTAGAAGGAATTTAGGATAATGCACATTTTCAGCTTATTACAACTGAGCAGCTCAAAAGGAAATTTGAAAAATGGTCTCAAATATTTGTGTTGCATTTGAAAAAAGAGGCTACAAATCATTCCATAACTTTGGCTAAGTATTCAACATTAAAGATCTTTTGGAAGAGTATGAATATTTGTTTCAAATGTCTATAGCCCACTCACCTAAGAGACAAGTGGATCACCCTATTGATTTGGATTCCCATTCAAAGCTAGAGAAAAAGTCACCTTACATGTGGCCATGTAACAGGGAGAGTAGTACAGCCATGCTTCTATCTCACTGTCAGAAGTGATTTCAGAAGTCGTTCCTGGTTCAGGCAGGAAGTATTCACCCATTGATAATGGCTTTGCATCTTTTGGGAGTCGGCTTACAGTATCCACTGTTAAGGAACGTGCCACTGTTTTCTTGGGAAGGATCTATTTGACAGCATCTTCGTCTGCTGATGTTCCATCTGTAGCCTCATTAGGCGAGTCAGAAGATAATTCCAAGGAGGTGGATCCATGTCCTTTTTGAGAACCATATAGCTTCAGCACCACTTTATTGGGTCCTCTACCCAAGGTCAAGGTTCCTTTGAACCAATCCATCCTTGCTCTGGCTTCAAATAGCCATGGTCTGCCCAGTAACAGAGGGTAGGATGTACCATAAGAGTTCGGCTTCACCACTAGATAGGTTAGCCAGTAATCTTTTCCAACCACTGTAGTCTTCACATACGGGAGAATGCCCAAAGGCTTGATTCTGCTCTGATCCGCCAGTCTGATGAGCCATTGGGTGGGTTGCACACCTTGTAGGCCTAGATCCTTCATTGTCACATCCGTCATAATGTTCACTGATGAACCTCCATCAATCAGTGCATTTGCAATGAAGCAGCCTTCTATCCACACGCCAGTCTCTGGGGTACTCGGATCTAGGAAGGCGTTAGCCACGTCCACTTCTGTGACAGGCTCTAGAGCTTTGTTGGACTTTGTTGCTGTTGAGGGAGCAATCCTTAATCCACGTCTTTTTGTCAGTATACTTTTGAACCTTTTTCGGCAACTGGGAGACAACATCAATAATTGTCAGAATGTAAGGTTTGGTTTAAAGGTATCTAGATCTCTGACCAGATCGTATTCCTTAATAGGATCCATTGGCTTCTCTAATCGGTTAGGGAATGGGGCAACACCCATTTTCATTTTCCCTCTTTCTTCCAATAGAGGCATCATGGGAACTTCTTCTGCCACTTGTGGCACCTCCTCCTCTTCTATTTCCTGGACCTCTGGTCCCGTCTCTCGAACTGTCTCTGTAACTCTCTGTGGCACTGTAGTGCTCTGTACGGCACTGTCAGGCTCTGTTCTGTTTTGTTCTTCTGGTGGAAGCTTGAACGTCACTGTTCTGGCAGGAGGATTATTTTCTTTCTGGATAGGTGGTTCCTTCTTCTTTGCATGTGTGATGGCAGTAACTTCCAATTCCACTAAATTGGAGGTAGGCTCTTGGGCCTTGGCCGGACTTTCAGTAGCACTATTTTTCACTGGGATTGGGCTTGGACAGTCTTTTGCAGTGTGGCCTTCTCCTTTGTATCGACTGCATAAGGGCTTGTAATCCACTGACCTTCTGGGATTTGGACAATTTGGTGAGATGTGTCCCTTTTCTCCGCATTTGTAACACTCCACTTCTGATCTCTGACCACCACCAGACTGTCTTCCTCTGTAACTTTGGGATGGAAATCTTCTGGGTCCGAAATTAGGACCAAACTCTCTAGGCTTGGGTCCAATATCCTGTGTTGTCATTTTGGATTCCAGCAAGTTGAATCTTGCGTCTTCTTCCTTTCTTCTCCTATCATGCATCTCCTTCAGAGAGCAAATATCCTCTGTATGGTTCTTCCGCAAACAGTAGGAACAGAAGGCTCCCGGAATGGTTGGTTTTCGTGTACATTCAATGGCTAAATGACCTGCTTACCACACCAAGTATTTGACCGCATCACATCTCTTCCTGCTCCTGCAACATTGGATATGCTAGCGGTATTCACTTTCAGCATCTGTAGCTGCTCTGTAATCACATCCATCAACTCCTTTTTGATGTTGGCAACTGAGTTGGATAAGTAATTCTTCAAGCTTTCTCCTCCTGAGGCACTGGTAGGAGGGTTTTGAGGAGTCTCAGCAATCACTGCATAAACAGGTTGGGCTCGTGCAAAGGGATCTCTGTTCTGATTCTGATTCAGAGCTCCTGTTTGAACTGTTGGCTGTTGGCTCCAGTTGGTAGGGTTCCACTGTTGCTGCTGATTTGACATTGAGGAAATTGGTTGGGACCATTGTTGTTGTGGTTGAACCATCATTTGAGGCATGGATTGTGGCCACTGTGGATTTGGTGCACTGTACTGTGATACTGGGGGCATCTGTTGGTAAGGGTAGGGGATAGTCCCTGGGACTGCATTTGGTGAGTACATCATTCCTGGCATCAGAGGAGGTAGGACTCCTCTTCCTGAATTCATCGCCAATCTAGCTTCCACTTCATCGTACAGTCTTGCACCTTCTGTTTGCAGCTTGCAGTGTGGCTGGTCTTTGCAGCTCCATAAACTTACGGACTTCTGGTTGTAATCCTCTGAGAAACACTCCCTTCTGAATGCCATCATCTAGATTATGGTTAGTCCATCTCTTCAGGATGGATTCCATTCATGAGACATAAGCTTCTACTCTTTCTCCAGAGGACTGACTTAGGTTCATAAATTCCTCTCGCATCCGCTCTTCAAAACCTTCACGCCTGAATTTAGTGAGGAAGGCCAACTTCAGGTCGTCCCATGTGCCAAATGTTCATGCTGGTTGTCTCTCATACCATTGAAACGCCGCGCCCTTGAAAGTGGCGGGGAATATTGCTAACCAATGCTCAGGGGTTCTGGCATTGTTAGCCACACATGCTACCATAAACTCTGCTACATGAAGATCGGGGTCTTCATTGTATTCTCCCTTAAAAACTGGAAATGGAACTACATTTGCTGGCCTGTCATCAATATTTCCAGGATGGATCTGGCTTGGAAGTGGACCTCCAGCAGGAGGAGGAATGGCTTGATGTGCCATTGGGGCTTCTGTAAAGAGTTCCGCAAGGGCGTCAAAGACGACTTCTGCTGCGAGCTCGTTCTCGGCTCTGATTTTTGCTTTCTCTCTTTTCACGTACCTCTGGACTCATTCTAACGCTTGCCTCTTTATTACGTCATTCATCAGGGGGTTGGCTCCACTATGTTGTTAGTGCTCCACAGGAGGATAACAGAAGGCTTCAGTCTCTGGAGGACTGTCTTGCCAACATTTCTTCTACTTCTTCCTTTTCAACGTCTCTGAATTCTGCTTTCATACCACTGCACAGAGGAAGGTATTCGGTTCTGAAGGTGTCAAAATGCATCCGTCTAAGCATTGTGGTGGTGCCATCATCATAGTAATGCCAGCTTCTGATGGTTTCAATGGTGTATGTTGTAAAGAACACTCTGTCTACCAACTTCCAGTGGGTTGCTAATTGAACAAACACAAGATTATCAGTGCACCAAGCATCCCATGTATCTTGATGTTGAGCTTCCACAAACAAATTCCAACTCTTTTCCTTCTTGTCTTTGTGAACCTCTACAGACCAAGACTCCTGAAGCTTCTTCACAATCTCCCACTTGATGATGTCTGGAAACTTCTCAATGAATGCCAAATCTTCCATGTATGGTCATTCTCTCTGTTTCTACTCTTCAGTTTATTCCCAAACAGTTTGCCACCAAGATGCAAGTTTCTGCTACTTCAACAGAAAGAGGAAACTGTCCACCACATAGAGCATGCATCATGATAGTGATGTGTTTCCGCCATTGTGGGATGAAATTCTTGTGGAAAGTGGCTTTGATTATGAGAAATTCCAACTCTTTAGTGGAAGAAGGAACTTTACAAACATCCATTGAATTCTTCTCTTCTTGGCAATGCCATTTCCTTCATTTTCAGCCTCTTCTGGTGCTTGTTGATGGCAAGTTTCCCCAACTGCGCACCAAAAACATGGAGCCCCAAGAGGAACACCAAGGAAAAGGGAATTCTCTTGCAAGAAAATCTATCTTGTAACATCAGCAAGCTTGTTTATTATGCTTCATATGATCACAATGAAGAAAAGAACACCAGGCATAACAAATCTTCATGCAGCATCATGTAGATCTCCCACGGATTTGATAGAATCAACCATATTCTTCAATATCTTCACAAAATCCATCAATAGAACAAAGAAAGAAAAGGAATACACCATCTTTGAATGGAAACACATCACATAGTATTCATCTTCAATATCTTCATAGTCTTCTCTCTTAATCTCTCACATACAATCACTCTGTTTCAATAGAATTGACTATCTCTGACTCTCTCTCTCTCAATCAATCAATAATACATCATATCCTCACTACAATCTCTCAATAATCACTCTTAGGTCGTGGATACCCCTCCCAAGAGGTATGTCTGATATGAAGAGTCACCAGAGCCACTACAGTGTCCTTTCATAGCTCACTACTGTCACTTCACTTCAGTCTTCACTTGAGTCTTCAATAGCTACTTCTTTCACTTCTTTTAGCTCGTTTGCACTTGTATTCACCTCTTTCCAAGGCTAGAAAACTTTCCCAAGCTACACTCTCATCCATCAAAACACATACAGAAGCATACAGAACAGTCACAGAACAGTACTAGAACAGCTACAGTACAGAACAGAATAGAAACAGAAGCTCTACAGAAGACCTACAGAAGGTTACATAAGGTCATCAAAACCACATAACTCATACTCAAACCATTCCAAACTCTCAAAAAACATTCAATAAACTTTCACAAGATCTCAATCTTCATCAATCAATACTCCATCCCTCCTTACAGAAAACAATCAGAACAAAACAGAACAAAACAGAAGCTATACAGAAGGTATACAGAACCAATCAGAACATCACAGAACCATTGATAAACATCATGAACTTCCAAAACACAATCAATATCATCCAAAACACTCTCAAACCGCTTCCAAACCAATCAATCATCTCATAAAATCAACCATTCAGCTCTCAAAAACAACAAAAATCAGCCAAAAAAACAAGTCATTTCAACACTCAACACATCTGGGGATAGATTGTTTGCCATGACATATGTGAAAAACAGGGCTGCTGAGAAGTCTCATGAGAATGCAAGTTGGTACATTGACTCAGGGGCATCAAATCATATGACACCTCATTGTGAGTAGTTTATAGATATGGTACATGAGAAGAATGGCTATGTATACATAGGGGATGACACGCAGCATGGCATAGAACATAAAGGCAAAGTACCTTTGGTAATCCATGATGGCAGGAAGAAGAACTTACATGATGTATTACATGTCCCATCAATTACTAAAAATTTATTGTTTTTGGGTCAGATGACTGAGCAGAATTCGCAGGTCCGATTTAACAAACATGGATGCTTTATTCAGGAGTTTGGTAATGGCTACAAATTGATTACTTGCAGTCATAGGAATGGCAGTATGTTTACTCTTGATGCCACTTTGCCATAGCTAAAATTAGCAATGTTTGCCCATGGCTCTGGCATAGTTAAAGACTTGGAAATATGGCATAAGAGAGTGGGACATATTAATCTTCAGTAGCTGCAAATGATGCAGAAGAAACAACTTGTGACAGGTTTACCCAAGTTTGAGTATACAGATATTGGTCATGTTAGTGATGCTTGTCAGTTTGGTAAACAGTCAAGGTTGCCATTTGTCAGGCATGTAAGAAATAATGTGTGATCCTTACAGTTAGTTCATTTTTATGTGTGGGGGGCCAGCCCATAATGCATTTATGGGAGGCTCTAGGTACTATGTGACATTCATTGATGACTTTAGTTGCTATACTTGGGTTTATATACTGAAATAAAGGATGAGGTATTTGTTGTTTTTCAACAATTTAGAAAGTAGGTTGAAAAGGAATGTTTTTGTTACATCTCTTGCTTGAGATCTGACAGCAGTGGGGAGTATGTATCAAATGAGTTTTTGGCTTAAAATGGCATGCATAGGCAGCTTATATACAGCTACATTCCATAGCAGAATGGGGTAGTTGAATGAAAGAACATGGTATTGATGGAAGTTGCTCAGACAATGATGAATGAGAAGAGTATGCAACTCTATTATTGGGCTGAGGCTGTTATGACAACCATGTATATCTTGAACAAGGCTCCCACTACAGGTATTCATGAGATGACACCATTTGAGAAGCTATATGGCTACAAGCTTGATGTCAATCACATGAAAGTATTCGGTTGTCTTGCTTATGTGCACATATCTGATGAGAAAAGGAAAAAGCTAGATTTGAAAGCACATAAGTGTGTCTTTATTGGATATTTGCAGGAGAAGAAGGCATACAAATGTTATGATCCCTCTACTCGGGATACATTAGTGAGTAGAGATATCATGTTTGATGAGGTGGCCTCTTAGTATGCATCATCAGCTATAGTGCCATCTGATATGCCTTCTCCATATGTTTCTACAGTTGATTCGCAGCAGAGTACTGCAGTGACATGCCCTAGTGGTACAACGGTATCTTCATGGAAAAGGAGATTGCGAAGCTCTCGCTCACCGTCCATTGACACCACTATGTCAGTGAGGGGGAGATATGATGTGGTGGACATCAAAGGAAAAGAAAAAGTCATTTTGATGATACATCTGGTGTGATTACATTTGGCAAGATGACTTTAGGTTATGATTCAGTTGACAGTCTAGACATCGATCTTGGTATTCCGACAGTGTATACGCTTGGTACTAGGCAAAACAGGTACATTCCGCCTCATGAGAGAGGGGAATCGAGTAGTGTACCACAGTTTAGACGATCACAAAGAGTCAAGTACCCTGTGGATATGCTGACTTATAGTGGTTTTTCTACGAAGCATTTTACTTATATGACAAAGGTGATAGAGGTCAAAGAGCCTGTTACATTTGTTGAAGCAGTGATGGATAAAAATTGGTGCACATTTATGGATGAGGAGATAGATGATTTGGTTGAAAATAGTACTTGGGATCTTGTGCCACTTCCAGAAGGAAAGAAGACCATTGGCTGCAAATGGGTCTACAAGATTAAATACAAGCCAGATGGCAGTGTAGAGAGGTACAAAGCTAGGTTGGTCGCAAAGGGATATGCCCAACAGTATGGGTTAGACTATGAGGAAACATTCAGCCCTATTGCCAAGATGACAACCATACAAACAATGATTGCATTGGCTACTGCTAAAGGCTACAAATTGTAGCAGATGGATGTGAAAAAAGCTTTCCTCAATGGTGACTTGGAAGAGGATGTTTATATGGATTAGCATGAAGGGTATATGCACCCTAATTTTCAGCATTATGTATGCAATCTAAAAAAAGCATTGTATGGGCTGAAGTAGGCTCCGAGAGCTTGGCATGCAAGGATCAATAGTTACTTGCAGAGTTTGGGATTTATTGTTGGCAGGGCTAATCACAGTCTATTTACAAAAAAGACAGACAAAGGCTTGGTAGTGCTAGTCATCTATGTTGATGACTTGATAATCACAGGTGATGATGACTTTGGGATACAACATGTTATGCTGATGTTGAAATCTAAATTTGATATGAAAGACTAGGTGAACTGAAGTATTTCTTGGGTATTGAGGTGATCAAGGCTGAAAATGGTTTATGGATGATGTAGAAACACTATGCCATGGAAATGTTGAAGAAATATGGCATGGCTGAATGTAAACCACTGGATACACCTCTTGATTAGAATGTCAAGTTGGACATTAGCAATGGAGCTGAAATTGATGATGTGACTATGTACATGCAGATGGTTGGAAGCTTGATCTACTTAACCATCATAAGGCCTAATTTGAGTTATGCAGTTGGGCTCATAAGTCAGTTCATGATGCTGAAGCCTAGGAAGCCACACCTGGATGCTATTAGATGGATTATGCAGTATGTAAAGTCCACTGTAGATCATGGGTTGTTCTATGAGAAGGATAAGGTCATGAAACTCATTGGTTACACAGATGTGGATTGGGCAGGATGTCATTCGATCATAGATCTACGAGTGGTTATGCCTTTCGATTTGGAAGCGGAATGATCAACTAGAGCAGCAAGAAGCAACCTACGGTTGTATTGTCTAGTACTGAGGCAGAGTACAGGGGTGCTACATTGGCAGCATGTGAGATTGCATGGCTACTTAAGCTTATGGTTGATTTGGACATACATGTGGATGCTCTAGTGACTTTGTTATGTGATAATCTTAGTAGTGTACTCCTGGCAACAAATCTAGTGTATCATGCCAGGACTAAACACATTGAGGTACACTACCATTTTATCATAGAGATGGTTCTTGCAGGGAAAGTAGACCTTATGCACATGAAGACTGATGAACACATAGCAAAAAACTTTATCAAGTCTTTGGGTAAAGATAAGTTTGGCCGATTCCGATAGCTACTTGGTGTACATGTTTTGTTTTCAGCTTGAGGGGGAGTGTTGAGACTTCAAGCTTGTGTGTGTGACCGACTGAGTCTTAGCTATGTCTAGTTGTATCAACAAGTGTGGGACATTAAATAAGTCAGTGGATTAAGGCTATGTGTGAATGGTCTTATAGACCTTAGCGTGTTGTATTCATTTGAGATATATGGATTATGGAAAATGAAGAAAATTGTGAGATGAGCATACGACTCTTTTCAGTTGCTCCAACCCTTCTCTCTCTCTCTCTCTATTCTAACATGACCACCATCCGTAACCACCCTCTAGAAGAACACCTCTTGACCCACCCATATCAAGATTGAATTCTGACCCCAAGGAGGAGTTACACATTGCTAGTCATGTGAGCTCTAAAGACTTCCTCATGGATGTTCTCACATACATCACTCAAGTTGGCATTCATCCTTTCGACATGGACCACTTTGGTCAATTAGAATACAATCTCCAGTTCTATACTTGGCTCATGTGAAAGTAGAAGTCCCTAAACACAAGCACTGAAGGCCCTTGACCTCTCAACCTCTAAATCCTAGGAAGGATTCTTCTCATTCCCAAGGGGGGAGGCGGAAAGGTGAAGTAGAAGTAAGGTTAAGTAAGGCGAAATCAACAGGTGGAATGAAGAGGTGAAGTCCCAACATGTAAGGGAAAATGAAACATGAAACGAAAAGTTAGAGTCTCAAGCAATGCCAAAATAGATGAAAATCAACTCGTGATTAAGAAAGAGTGTCGTAAAATTTTGGGAAATGAATAGAACTACTCGAAGGAAATTTCTCTTTGTATGCTTAAGTGTGTCTTCTTTTCATAAAAGCATGATTAACTCTTGTTTATCTTCCTGTAAGAAAGTGTCTTAAAAATGCTAATGGTGAACCATGGTCTTATGATAGGAATTGAGGATGGTAGAACAATAGGATTGTGCCCACAGTCTTCCATTCACAGACGAGTAAAGAGCGAAGTATAGCCTCTTCCTTGAAAACCACGCTTACAACCAGCTGAAGTTCCAAAACATCCATAACATCACAGATGTGGTGGCTAAGGAGGAGGCTACCAAAAGGTTCATGAAGCAATGCAACATGGCTAAGTACATCAAAAAGTTTGAATGACCATGCCAAGTGTGTGGAATTCCTGAGGACCTACAACCCTGATAGGGAATGTGGGACAATGACTATGTGCAGGGAAGGAGCAAAGCAAATTCAAACTCAGCTCAATAAGACCTTAGTGGAGAAGGCACTAGGTCTTGAACCCACAGAGGAATGTATACGCCATGATGAACATGAGGAAGGAGCAGGTCTTGACAAACAATGGCATAAGCATTTAGGACATCCGCGACCCAGAAATCCAAATGCAGGAAAAAGTCATCCACTCCCTCTTCTCCAGCCAACGGTACAACTTCCTTATGCACAGAATTAGTGTGTCCATGCTGGAGAGCTTTGTAGCTCGCGCACTGGATGAAATATATTGGAACAGCTATGTGCGGAAGATTATTGATCAATCCACTAAGGTACTAGCCTTAGGAAGCAATCTGATGGGTGGGGAATCCTTGGATTCAAAGGGAAGGGAGAGGAAGAAACCATCTTCCAAAGCCTCGTTCATCGGATATGGGGGAATCTTGACCACCCTCATCTAGGAAGCAGTGAAGGAGGTGCAGAATGTGGAAGAAGGGGCCAATGAAACACCTGGAATGTCACCTCCCCGACAAGAACGAGAGCAATTAAGTGAAAGAACAATTACTGACGAGGAGGGAGCACCGGAAGGCCAGCCTAGAAAAAGAAAACCAAAAATTCCCAAGAAAGAAACAACGCGAGAGAGGCATGAAGAGAGAATGACAAAAAAGAGAGAAGGAAGAACTGATAAAAGCGCAAAGGAAATCCAAGAAAGCTGAACAAGAGAGAAGGAATGAGAAGAAGGCTGAATTGCAAAAGATAACAGAAGAAGAAGAAGAAGAGTTGAGAAGAAAAGAAGAAGAGGACTTGGTACAAGCCCTACACATGTCCATTAAGCAGCATCAATGCAAGTATGAGGAGTTGGTAGCAATGAGCCCGCCAAGGCAGGATAGGCCAGGAACTCGTGGTCAAGCACCATAAGACTTGCCTCCACCCATTCCAGAGGGAAAAGGAAAGGCCGCACTCCACTTGATCCCACCTACCATCTTGTCGGCCACCTTGACCATCGCAGCAACGCCAGGCACCCCAATCACAGTTGATGCCAGTAACCTCATAGCATGGGTGCAGTTCTTGGTCGATAAAGCACATACCCCAACACTTGCCGAGTCTAGTGTAGGGATTCCAATGAAAAGAATGAAAAAACCGGTAGCAAAGCTACAGATGCCAAATTTCAACAGGGACCCAAGTGACAGAGAATTGAGGTTACCACCACCACGGGGTTGCAGCCCCCGGGGATCAGGACAAGCATGTCAAGGAGCTTTATGCTCGATTGGAAAGAGCAAAAGAGGAGAAGAGAGCTACAATGACAAAGCTAGAAATTGAAAGAGAAATAATAGCTGCCTCCCAACTAGAAAAAACATGCCAAGTGGCTATGCAACAAAAAGAAATCCAAGTGCTAAAAGCGAAGCTAAGGGCCAAGGAAGACGAGGAGGAACAATGGCAAAAAAGACTGGAAGAAGAGAACTCAGAGCTATTCAGAATGCAAAGGAGTACAAACTCTCAGTTCTACAGCAGGTGAAGCTCAAAACACAGATGAGAAAGCTCGAAGAGGACATGCAAGAGCTCGCCTCACTAGAGATAGAGAGAGCACAAGAACAAGAGAAATGACAAAGAGAGAGGGAAGAAGCAGAGTTTAGAATTCAAAGACAAAGCAAGGAACAAGCAAGATTAGAAAGGGAGATTGACTGCCTGATAGAAGAAAAAGAAGAAATTGTGTAGAAATACAAAATGCAGGAGTCGATGATAGTGGCCCTATCACAGAGGCAAAGTGAGGACTTGAAATAAATGAAAAAGAAGGCAAGGGAATGGGAGGCCAAGAGTGAGAAGAAAGTGAAGAACCTTGTGAGCTGCTTGGCCCTTGCAGAAGGAAGCAGAATACTAGCAAAAAGTAGGGAAGACGCCGCTCAGGCCAGTCTAGAAGCCCAACAACATGCCTTCCTCAACACAATCTTAGACATCACACTCTCTAAAGAGGAGAAGGTAGTTGAGGCGCTTAAAAGAAAACTGGAAATAGCTTGCAAGGGGATTAAACCAGGGCTATGCTCCCAAATCCAGGACACAAGCCTCAATCTGACTTGGCAAGATCAATGAGAAAATCTGTTGAGAGCGGGCTTAACTCCACAGGAGGTTGACACATTATTGGGACTCCAAGAAGAACAACCATAGGAAGCAGGAGCAGGGTCAAGCCATGATGGGGCACAATGAGATGAGGATTGGATTCCACCACCTCCCTCACCACAGCTAGAACCCCCTCAAGAGCAAGATGCCACAACAGGAAAGAAAGGCAAAAGCTAAAAAGAAGAGGGCTAGAATGCTTGACCAAGCATGCAAAAGGGAAAAAGCTCAACCTCTTGCAGTCCCAGAGCCTCCCATCCCACCAAAGAGGGACTGCTCACCCATAAACTGGAACATTGATTTCACCTTCCGATACCTAGTAGCCCCGAGCCAAGTGTTATCCACTGAAGTAGTAATGGAAGTAATCGCCATGGGAAGAAGGCTTGGTGATCGATGGCTCACCAAAAGAGAGAAGAATGCAATGGCTTGGGGGATTGGGAAAACAAGGTTGAGGAGGTACCCCACACGGTAGTGAAAGGCTACGAATCCCAACCTAAGTGGAGGAGAAGAGTCTAGAACGACAATGTGGATGCATGGATGTCATCTTGCGACTCCTTGCCCATCAAGCAAAATGATTTGACCTATCTACCATATCCTTGAAGGGTAGGAGTAGATTTTGACTTGACATCCATGGTCGATACGACTTCCCAAAGATCTACAACATCAATGCCACAAAGCCTGAGGAAATACTCGCTTTCTCATAACAGGATCTATCGAACTCCATGGCTCACTTCTTGATGGAATTCTCCTCTTGCTTGAACCCCGCCTTTGTAACAACATGTAACTGTAGTGAAAACTAGGAACTTGAAGATAAGAGGATAATGTGCACAATAAGAGATAGAGATAGAGACAATATAGAAAAGGTAGTGAACTACAGTTAAGCATTTCATTGCTAGTGGTTGTATATATACAAGGTACATTAAATGAGGTAGGTGAGCCTTATCTCTAAATATCTAAGATATTGACAAAGTGGATATCTATGAGATCCTTTTGTCCACATACTGACTTGTCCTTATCTCATCCAACTTTTATCCTTATCCACAACTTTATCTTAACATCCCCCCTCAAAAGGATTCCATAGGTATCTGTAGAGAAATAAAAAAAGATTACATTCAATTCATCAATTCAGCTAAATAATTTCCCATCCCGATTAGATCATGCAAAGGATTTGCATGGCAATTTTGTGCTTCAAGTGAGGAACTGATTTGGTGAGAAAATCAGTGGCATTGTCACATGATGGTACATATTGAAGGATGATATGGGAATTTTCAACTAATTCTCGTACAAAATGATATCTTATATCAGTATGGTAGAGTTTAATGCTCAATTTTGGTCCTTGAATGATAGAGATTCATGCTTTATTGTCGGTGAAGATTGGAATTTGCTGAGGCCGATACCCAAAACTGATGTCTTCCAAGAGTTTCTTTAGATAAATTATTTCCTGGGCGGCCATGCTGCATGCCACATATTCGGCTTCAATAGTAGAAAGTGCAACTGAGTGTTATTGTTTGGTACTCCAAGAGATGGGACCTCCTGCTAAAGTAATGATAAAATCAATGAGAGATTTTCGGGTAGCAAGATCGCCACCCCAATCTGCATCGGAATAAGCTCGTAAGAGAAAATCATTGTTGTCTTTTGTAAAACAAATTCCCACATTTAATGTTGCTTTTAGATATCGTAAGACCCATTTGAGCTGCTTCCAATGTTCATAAGTGGGTTGATGCATGGCCTTGGAGAGAATGTGTCCTACATAAGATAAATCTGGACGGGTACTAGTAATTAGATATCGGAGATATCCAAGTGCTTCCATGTAAGGAATGGTCATCATTTCATGAGCCTGATTAGTAGAAAGAGAATGGGAGGAGGATGGATTCAATTGTAGATTTTGGGCAAGTGGAGTGACCATGGGATTACATTTTAGCATGGAATAACGGGAGAGAATAGACATAATGTAGGTATGTTGATGCATTTTGATTGATGTAGTTGATTGTTCAATTTCGATGCCAAGACAATAATGCATAGGACCATAGTTTGTTATAGCAAATTGTGAAGATATGATAGATTTGGCTTTGGACATTGCATGAGGAGTGTTGGCAAGAATAGGAATGTCATCAACATAGAGACCTAAGATAATGACAATGTTGCCTTGAAGAAAAGTATAAATGTTGTGATTGATTTCGAGACTCTGAAAGCCATGGTGTAGTATGTGAGAATGAATACGAGTGTACCACTGCCTAGGTGCCTGTTTTAGACCATAAAGAGCTTTATGCAGTAGACAAACGTGTGTAGGATATTTAGGATCAACAAAGTTTGGTGGTTGAGACATATAGATTATTTCTTCTAAGTGGCCATGCAAGAAGGCAGTCTTAACATCAATGTGGTGAAGAACTAATTTAAAATGAGCTGACATGGAGAGTAATACCTGTAAAGAGGACAAAGAAAGTACATGAGAGAATGTACTTCCATAATGAAGGCCTTCAATTTCTTCAAAACCACGAGCCACAAGTCGAGCTTTGTACTTGTCGATGGAGCCATCTGGTTTGAGCGTTTTGCAAAGTACCCATTTGTAGCTTATTGCAAACTCTCTAGGAGGAAGGGGTACCAATTTCCAAGTGTTATTGTGAAGTAGAGATTTGTATTCTTCAAGCATTGCAGCTTGCCATTGAGATGCTTTAGTACTTTGAAGTGCTTGAGTAACAATAGGACAAATTGGAGCTTCGGGAATAGTGATTGGAGGTGAGTTTCGAGCTTGGCCAAGAGCAATGTTGGCTTGAAGATAAAGATCATGTAAGTTCTTGAAGCACGAAATTGATTGTGATTGTACCTCTTCAGTGTCGGAGTTGGATGTACTGAATAGAGTAATTGGCATTGATGGAGAAGTTGGAGATGGAGGTTGTAGAGTCGTAACAATGAGAGCTGTAGGAGAAGCATTGCTTGATCTCGATGACATTGCAGCTATGCAAGTAGACCTTCCAGGTTTGTGTTCATTAGTGGATGGAGCCAAGTTGGGAGTAGAGGCATGGAGAGGAGGCAAGTGTCCATGAGGAAATGAGAGTTGTTGAATGGAAGCTTGACCTTTATATAGATGGTCTTGGGAATTTTCAAATTGTGGATGATTGAAAGTATCGGATTGAGATCTGATTTTGGCAATCATAGCAGCTTGTTTTCTTACCAAAGGATTGTTAGAGTGGACTGATTGCACACAATGCTGTTATTTGTATTGTAATAATGGTGCCCGCTGCCTGTCATCTAGTGGCTATGGATCCTTCAGCTCTTGCTGTTCTGTGGTGCTGTTTGCAGGTGCATTATTTGACAGCTGTATGTCATGGAGTATCTGCTACTACATGGCACCGTGTGCAGTAGCCATGAAAAGCCCTGAGTGTCGGCCTGTTGCAGTAGCCGTGAAGTGCGTTGATTGACAGCCTATAACAGTCTGTTGTGTGGCGTCGTGTGCAAACGTTTTAATGGCATGGTCAGCAGCCGTAAATTGTGCTGATTGATAGCCTGTAATCTTTGTTGATTGACTGCATGTAACCTTTAAAGGTTTAATGAAGGCTCTAAGGTTTGAATGCCTTGTAGATAAGGGGTGTTCACATGTGTTAAGAGAATTGCATCTTGTATGAGAAGTATAGACCGATGAAGGAGGTGAAGAGTGATTGTGACTAGAACTAGACGGAGAGGAGTTTGTTGAAGTGAAGTTTGGATTTATATGGGGCATATTTAATGTCGAAGATTCTACGATTGGAATAAGTGTGAGAGACGGACATGTTGTGGTGTTGGACGAAACAATATTATCTTCATAAAAGATGGCACTGTGGCCATAAATAAAGACTTTATCAGTTGGATCATAGAAGTGATAGGCCTTGTGACCATGTGGCTCTCCATATCCCGTAAAGATCAGTTGTGCGGCTCTAGGAGAAAACTTGGATTTGTGATTTTGATTGACAAGAAATGCAGTGCATCTAAAGAGTTTAAGATGTGATAAGTTAGGAGAGTGACCGAACCATAACCCATAAGGAGTGCTATTTTGTAGGGAGTTGGAATACAATCTGTTTTGAAGATATGTTGCAGTAGCAATTATTTCCTCCCAGTAGTCTTTTCCCAAACAAGCTAGTGATAGCATACCTCTCACAGCATTGAGTAGTGTATGATTCTTTCTTTCGACAACTCCATTTTGTTGTGGGTGATGTGTTATGGTAAGCTCATGTTGAATGCCAAAGGCTTTGCAATAATCTTCGAATTCATTTGAGGTATATTCTCCTCCATTGTTGGTATAAAGAGCTTTGAGTCGTAACTTGTGCTTATTTTCATCTGCTTCCTTATATTCTTGAAACTTGGAGAAGACTTGTGACTTCCTCGTGAGAAAATATATAGCAGTATATCTTGAATAATCATCAATAAGTACCATAAAGTATTTTGCTCCAGTGAGAGATACAAGATTTATTGGACCACAAATGTTTGAGTGTACTAATTGAAGTGGTTGAGTCGTAATGGAGTAAGATTTGGGATAAGGAAGATTTGTGGCTTTACTAAGAGCACAAGCTTGACCAAATGGAAGTTGAGAGAGAGAAGGTGGAATGCCACGGACAAGCTTTTTTTGAATAAGTTGTTGGAGAACATTTTGAGAGGCATGTCCAATCCTAGAGTGCCATAGGAGAGTGTTATGTGGTAGACTTGTGAGAAAAGTGGAGTTAGCTGAAGCATTTGAAGAAGGTTGTAGTAGTGAATATCCAAGTGTATAAAGCCGACCTTCTTTGGGGCAAGTAAGTTTAAGAGAAGGTGAGAGTAGCTGTAAGATGCAGTGGTCTTTATAGAAGTGAGCAGTGAGAGAAGATCGAAAAGTGAGCTCACTGATACTTAATAGATTTTTCTTGAGATTGGGAACATAATAGACTATATGTACCTTGACGATGTGATTGAAGGGAAGCTCCACTTGAATTGTGCCGTAGCCCTGAGCTTGTTGAATGCTGTTGTCCCCCATGGCAACACGAAGTGGAGTAGAGATCTCTTTGAAGTTGACTAGCCATTCCTTATGAAAAGTCATATGACGAGTAGCTCCAGAATCTAGAAACCATGTACATTCTTCTTTGGAGTTTGATGAAGGTGCCCGAACACTAGTAACTAGGCTGAGGATTGCTTCTGGTTCCTCTTCTCTGTCATAGTTGCCGATGCTAACAAAGTGAGCCTGACCTTTTGATTGATATTTGTTGAATCTATTTTTTTTATGACAATCTGCTACCTATGATGGTGAGTGCCATGGAACTGGCACTCGTCTAGGAGGGGGTACTGTTAGCCGTTAGATGAATAAGGTGGAAAATCTAGAAAATCTAAAGTAGAAGAAAAAGGCCAAGGCAAAAGTGAAACGGAAGACAAAGGCATGCTAAGAAAAATATGAAAGCACAAGAAGTGTAGAAAAGTCCTAAATAAAGGAAAAAGGTGCATAATAAAAGGTGCAAGTCAATAATTTTGTAAAAGAGCGCAAGCGCATCATGGTTTAACTTAAAGAGTGCCAAGCTCTCACCCGTGCAATTTGTAAAGGTAGATGGGTGGTAGGAAGGAAGCTAAGAAGATATAAGGACAATGGGAAAAAGGGTCCCGGCCATGTAAAAAAGGGGATAAGGGGATGACCGCCCAAAAGGGATTTAGGGTTTTGTATATAAAGTTAAAAAGTGAATGAGAAGCTCATTCTTGTGTGTGGCCAAAAGTGGCTCTCCTCCTCTTCTTCTTCTTCTCCTTGTTCTTGCTTGCTTGAGCTTGTGCTTGAGAGAGGGAGTGTGAGAGTGTGAGGGAGTGAGTGTGTGAGGGTGAGGGACCGGGGAGGAGAAGCTCTCCATCTTCTCCTGTCTTCTTCTCTTCTCTTCTCTTCTCTTGTCTTGCTCGCGACAATGGAGCTTGGAGTGGGGAGCTCGAGGATGGAGCTCACTTGAAGCTTGCACTTGGATTGTGGAGCTACCAGAGTGCTCGAGAGAGGAGGTAACTCGATCGAGCATGGAGGTAAGCTCACTACACTCGTAGAGATGGATGGCGCTCTCCATCTTCTCCTCTCTTCTTCTCTTCTCTTCTCTTATCTTGTCTTGCTTGCAACAATGGAGCTTGGAGCGTGGAGCTTGAGGATGGAGCTTGCACTTGGATCGTGGAGCTACCGGAGTGCGTGGGAGAGAGGAGGTAACTAGATTGACATGGAGGTAAGCTCACTACACCCATAGGTATGGATAGCACATCGGCCATGTGAGAGGTAGCCATTAGTGCTCGCCTTGGAATGCTTGAAACAATAAGCGGTCTGTGGGTCTTGGTGATTGAGCGAAAGTTCCCACACTGAGTAAATAAGGGCTTTACTAGCTAGAGCCCCCTTGGCACCCTTAGCACCTCCTATTTAACATCTTCCTTGCAAAGCCACCTCTCACCATTGGAGCTTGCTTGAGCTCTCCAGAGAGATAAACCAACCCCCTTGGTGTAGGGCTCCATAACTCACCTTGGATGAGGTCTAGTGCGATCCTTCCTTTTAACCTGTTGTATTTAGATTTAATTAGAATTCTTGAATCTCTATAATACAAACATTTCTTTCCTAGTGTATCAAGCAATCCTTTGTATGCGCAATTGAAATCATAAATAGGATTGACATAAAAAATATGATTCATCCTAATAAGCAATCTTTCCCACATTCCTTTGGTTCTCTCTTCATGTAATGGTGAGCTCATGCTCAACCGCCAAGACCCACGGACTGCTTATTATTCAAGTGTTTCAAGCGAGCACTAATGGCTACTTCTCACATAGCCGATGCACCATTCCTCTCTAGGAGTGTAGTGAGATTACCTTGATGCCCGATTGAGTTGCTTCCTCTCTTAAGCACCCCGATAGCTCCACAATTTGTGATGCAAGCTCAAGCATCCTCAAGCCTCTTCCTCCAAGCTCCATCCTCCATAGCCATGCGTGAGAGGAGAGGAGAGGAGAGGAGAGAAGAGAAGAGAAGAAGAAGAGAGGAGATAGTGGAGGGCTTCACCTCCAAGATCCCTCCCTCATACACTCACTCCCTCACTCACTCACACTCCCTCCCTCAAGCACTCACAAGCAAGCAAGCAAGAGAAGAGAAGGAGAGAAGAAGAAGAGTCCACTTTGGCACACACCAAAGAATAAAATCTTCATTCACTTGTCAACTTTATATGCAAAACCCTAAATCCCTTTTGGGCGATCATCCCCTTATCCCCTTTTTGCATGGCCTTCTTTTCCATTATCCTCCTATCTTTCGAACTTTCTTTCTATCACCTATCTACCTTTACAATTTGCACAGGAGGAGCCTAGCGCTCTTTTACAAAAAGTTTTAGGGATGCCTTGCATTTAAGAATGTGCTTTTGCCTTTTCCTTAGCTTGTGCTTTTCCACTTTTTTTGCTTTCTTCTTGTGCTGAGATTAACATTACCCCCCTCCTAGTTTAGTACCAGTCCCATGGCACTGATGGGTAGTAGGTAGAAGGTGGGATGGGCATAGCTAGATGGATTTTTTGAGTTTGTATTCAAGTCCTTGTGGGGGATGGTGTTGGGTGGACCAGCCTTGAAATTGACGATATGGTTGGTGTGGTTGCCGTGGAGGAGTGTTGGTGGTGGTGTGGAGGAGGGTCCTTAGGGGCATGTTAGTGGCCTAAGTGGCTGGTTGTAGGGTTGTTGGAGGTGGGGATTGCACTGATGGCTAGCACAAGTGTTGGTTTGTTGGGGATTCTGCACATGACGATTCTTGGTGGGCTTGCTAGATGATAAGGGATAAGAATTCAGAGTTAAGTGTCGATGAAGGGTAAACAACACTTTCGTTGGATTCTTCAATACCTGCAATTGAAAACCTCTCATATGTGGTCTCTCCCTAGGGGTAGTGGTACTCTTCTTTATCGTGCACAAGATGTAGTTCAATTAGTTTGGGAGACAGTTAGAACTCTAATCAAGCTAAGAGTATTTTCTTGTACTTGGGCCCAAACTGTGTATATATTTTAGTACAGATATTATGTGAGTGATCGTGCATACTTAGATATTACATAGTTAGAAGACCGTGGGCTAGTTTCTCGTAACAACGTGTGGATGAAGCAAAGTTGTCCATGTTGAGAAGTAAACGTGAAGATGTATGAGACATCCTTTGCATTGTGACTGCACGACGTAGCATAATTGAACACAGGGACACCGCATTTTCGGTAATAGCTGGTAGCTATTGGACTTGCGTGATGAGGATAGTGTACTTTTCATGGACATTTGTGCGGTGCTTACCACGATTGATTGCAATGGTATTAAGGCAGAGTGCAAGAGGGAATCGTGTGAATGGGTCAAGGTGACATGTTTAACCAAAGGCAAGACAAGCTCCTTGGGTATGTCTTGCCCTTGATGTGCCTTGAACAATTGTGGGTGATGTGACAGGGTGAAGGGACTAGGGATGGAGCCAGCCGACCAAGGTTATTGGACGTACCTAGGTTGAGGACCCCTGGGTGTTGTGATGTGATCGTGGGTGCTTCTTATCTTGTCGTCTCTTTTCTTTTCTTTTCTTTTCTTTTTTCCTTTTTCTTTGTCTTTGTGTTTTTTTTTTTTGGACTTAACTAAGTACAACCATTGCAATATGTTGAGGTTGTTAGCCTTTCAATGGGTTGGGAAATGTTGATGATTGTGCCCTAGCCTCATTGTTAGAGAAGTAGTTGTTGAGATAGGGAGATACACTTGAGATTTTTCAACCGTTTGTGGAACGTGCGATGTTGGTACAATTGAGGTAACAACTGCCCTAAGTGCCCGGTGTAGAGTGTAACCCAGAAAGAGAAAGTGGTTATGATCATGCTTTGGGCCATGCGATGTGGGCGATCGGCAAGGGAGATTTTTGCTTTCGGCGCAGCGCGACTTTGTCACGGCTCTTTGTGAGGTTGGTGGTCTCGCGGTGACTCGGACATTGAACATTTTCGCACAAAGATCTGTGTTGTCCTGCATCCACTTGCCACTTCATGAGAATATATGCAAGTCACATGCATCAAGTACAACGAATAGATACAATCACATCAAGATATTACTTTATCAAAATCCTATGATGCTAACTGCGATGCATATTCTTCTGCTTATTAAAGACATTGCATATATTAGCAGTAGGTAAGGAAAGTGTATACAGATGGGGAGCTTGCCCCTTTAACCATTTAAAGACAAAAAGTTATGGCAGGATGGCCTTTGTTAAGCACCTTATATATCATAGGGACTACTCTATTTGTACGAGACGGGGTGAGTCTGGGTAGTTGGGCAACTGGGGCTGTGCCAGTGAGGGGCTCCTGTGAGGCTGGGTAGGAAAGATATTAGCCGGGACCTGAATGGTGTAGTCCCTGGCTGCAAAATTGTTTCCAGAGTGCTTTTGAACAATGCATCAAATTCCTGCTTGTCTCAAGCTGCCCTTTTCTCTTTCGAGCACCCATGCTTGAGCGTCTGGTGGGGGCCTGCACGGCCACTGTTGCCACATCCCATGTGCTCCCTTGAGCCCTCGTCCTCTTGGCTTGGGGGGTTTTCAGCATGTGTCTTGGGCAGTGTCATTTGGGGCCTCTTTTTGGCATGTACCTCTTAGAGTAGGCACGTAGCATTCTGGTGGGGGCACTAGTGCCTTATGCTCTCTCTGACGACAGAGAGCTTCCTTGCATGCCAGTTGCACTAGGTGGTCCATGACTGCTACCGTAGGGGGACCTACAAAATGCAAACCAAGGATTAGGCCCTAAGGCAGGATAAAACTATTCACATTGAATAAAAATGCCTCTAGCCATTAGCAGATCTTGGCTTATGCTAAGTTGCGTGGGCTAGTTGTCATGGAATGGGGCAGGGCTCATACACGGAAGGATGACCAAAAAAGGGTAAAGGTGTATAGAAAGGGACGTTACCCCGTCTACACCATCAGAGATGTTGATTAAGGCTTCCTATGGTGGTAATGAGGGTTGCATGCCCTCCACCTAGAGGCGGGAATGGTCACACGACTTCTAGCTGTGTGGTGAGAGGAGGGCTTGAGGATCTCAGCCTATCAAACCCAACTCTTCTCCCTACGCTTGACTATCATTGCTTGTGTGTGTTGATATTATCTATACAGGGTCACAAAATTCATTGTTTATTTATGTACATATTTACGAGTCCATGTCACTTCATGAGGATAAGAACCAATTGTAGAACTCAGGATTGTACTGGAGTGTGGCACACACATCCAGTACTCGTGGCAACTTACTCAATAACAATAGATATTTTGCAACGTCGAGTAGCATGGTACCTTGTCTGAGTCTACTGGCAACATGTAACTCCTCCTCAGTGAGAACCTTATTAGCCAGAGAGTTCTCTTAGCTAGTTCCAGCTAAGTTCGTACCCCGAAAGATCGTCAGCACACTCAAAAGGAAGTTGGTGCCACATAGATTGGGTCTCTTTGAGAATGCCATTTAGCCCGTCTCTCCTCTGAGACTATCATAATCTAGGCTCCTAGTTCGGCCATTGCAACATGGTTTTCAAACCAATGTTTTTTAAATTGACTTGGATCCTCTGATTGTCGCTTTAGTTGCTCTATTTCTAAGAGATTTGGTTGGCAGAGCACATAATTGAATGTTACAGCTAACCATAGTTCTCCAGCTTCCTCGTTAAGCATAGTTCATTAGCTTCCTCATTGAATGTTACAGTTAAGCGTAGTTCGTTGGCTTTCTCGTTAGAGGTGAGTCGCATGCGTTCATGCAAGAGCCTGTCATAGTGTTTGTCAAGATGTTCTTGCTCTTCTCAGGATAGGGAAAATGGTAAGTATTCTTCAAGTTGCTCCCTAGGGAATCCATCCATGTCTGCAAGGATGTAGACACGTGTGAATACCCTCAGTTTAGCATCCAACTTAGTTAAGCATTCTGTGATACTTCTATATTCAATGAGGGCTTGTTCGGTTGCTATCTCATGCAAGGTTCTATGAGTTTTCCTAGGCTTTAGCATAGCTGGGGGCTAAGGCCTAGATGAGCAAGATTGGTCAACGCTAGGATTGCTTATGCTCTCGGGGTTTCCATGTTTCTCTTGAGGCTTTGTTATTGCGTCATGGTTCTCCTTGGATGTGACTAGTATAAATTTTTCATCTTGTTGTGACAGTGTTGTATCCACTCTTGATTGGTCAATGCGAGTTTTGTTGTCGGTGGATTGAGTGTTACAAGCACCCATTGATGGTAACGGCTGCTTTGATTTTTCAAAACACACCGATGTGTCTAAGGTTTCACCGCTATTAGGAGTGACATCAATGGGTTCATTGGTGGATGGACTCGATGCTTTATTCCTCAGTTTTTCGGCATTCTTGGTTTTAATCTTCTTGGGGTCTACAACCACTTGCAACTATTGTTGTTGTTTTCATTATTTTCTCTTCTTTTTCTTAGGCAATCGAGGTGTATCCCTTGAAGACTCAGGACCTTGAACTAGGTCAGTTGTCGATGTGCTTGGCTAGGCCTTAGCATTCTCTTTCTCTAGTGTGTCCTCATGGGACATAGCCGCGGCCTGCTGAATAGCCTCGCTAGGTTGTGAGGGTACAACTACCTTTCTTTTTGGAGAGTCTAGCTCTTCAGCCAATCCCCTTCTATTTAACTCCTCCAGCCTAGGATTTAGGCACTTTGGAAGTGCTAGAGTTGTCAAGGAAGTTGGTTGCGACACCTCCTCCATAGGTGAACTACTAAGGACACATTCCGCAAGGGGCATTGTCACGGCCAAGGGCTGTGACTGCTCTATTCCCTAATTGGAAGTAGTAGTAGCTAGTTCAGTGGATTAGCTACTAAGGACACATTCTGCAAGAGGCATTGTCACGGCCAAGGGCTGTGACTGCTATGATCCTTGATTGGAAGTAGTAGTAGCTAGTTCAGTGGATTAGCTACTATTGGTGGACTGCGGTGTCAAGTCCTTAGGCCAATTGAAAGTGGCTGTGCCTTTTGTTGCCCTTTGAGCATTCACTTGTGCAGATCGAGCCTTAGCTATTCTAGTCACAATAGATTGCACAGGCATACCCTTAGGCTGAGAGCTATGGGTGGTGCCATGTCCCACCTCTTGGACATTTGGAAGCTTAGATGGAGATAGAGATTGGGATTGAGCAGCTGCCCTTGACGACTATTGTTGTGCTTTCTGTGTCTGTTTGGAAAAAGAGGGTGTAGAAGATCTCGGACTCTTAGGTGGACTTAGTATTGGCTGAATGATTTGCTCGAAGCTGTTAGAGGATTGTATCATTTGCTTTGTTGAGCAATCAAACTTCTTACGAGTAGCATTGTGCCTCTAGTGCTCATTATCCTCTTGGGAAGTCAAAAGCTCCTTGAGCACTAGTGGTCTTTATGCACGCTCAATGGTTACATCTAACATCTGCTTATTAAGCATGCTAGGCTAAGGCTCTTCCTTTCGAGCACTCATGTTTGGTTTCTTGCCCCGAGACCTGAAGTTTCTATTACATTTCCTCCTATGCTTTGTTGCTTTTGATGCAATCTGGCCTTCAGCTGATAGAGGTGGTTTAGTAGGGGGTTTTGGTACCCAAATCCATCTGTTACCTACATAATACCCTTGAGCACATAGCAATGCTTTAGATATCCATCTTGGCTCTCTATCGATGCCTTCGTCTATAAGGCTTGGTGGGGTCTTCTATGATATTTATAAGTCCAAAGCCTGTCCTTGGCGTTGGCTCCCGACCACCTTGTTTCAAGCATGGCCTCACTCACTGGTTCTCGTTGTTCAACCTGTGCTTGTATCAACTCTTTCAATAGGTTCTTGCCCTCATTACTAGACTTGTCTATTATGTCAGCACCTTCCTTGCCTTTCCCTCGAGGTTTGATGAGGTCATCCTTGCTAAAGGTTGTGACTATCTTCACATCCGGTGGTGTCAAGTGCATCCTTTGTGCTACGTAGTTGGCCTCACAATTGGTCGCCCTTTTGAAGGGTCTTCCAAGGAGGGTTTCCCTTCTGCAATTAGCACTATTTGGAGGAACATGAAATAGGATAGGCAAGCTCTTAGTTTCAATTATCGCGAGGATTTTGCACTTTCCTATAAGTGCTTGTGGGTGCCCCCCATAAGGACTAAGAGCTGCATTAGTCGGTGTGAGCTCTGGTTGGCCTAATAGGGTCCATGCTTCATAGATCAAGGTATTAAAATCTACCCCTTCATCAATGAGAGCATCGATAGTGTGCTCTCTTTTAGCGGTGAGTTTGACCCTAAGATAAGGAGGCGGTACTATGTCTTCATCTTTCGGGTCTTGGCTTATAAATTCAAGTTGTAGCTTGGTGTTGTTGCCTTTCGCTTTGACTATATGTAATCCGATTGTAACACATACGTGTTTTTCTGGTGTGGCCTTTTTACCCTTGTTGGCTAGATTGGCCCATTGAGGTTCTAGGGTCTCTGTTTGTCTTTATTCGGGTATGGTCTTTTGGTTGCTCCTTTGCAAGTGAGAATCCATACTTGCGTAGAGCTACACTAGGGTCTAATTTGGAGGACCTATCATGGCACGCATTTTCTCTCCAATGTACTTGAGGGAGGTGCGGAGGGGGTAGTCCCCCCTACGGGGGTCCGGGGTGACAGTCCCCCCCGACCCATAGGGCTGTTATGGTAAATGCCATGCGCGATTTGAAGGATCGTTTGTAGCCAAGTTTTGAACTACTTGCTCTAGATTTCAACCCAATGATAGATCTATGATATGGTTTCAGCTCTATATGGTCTCTCGGTTAGTTTCAGGATCTAAAGGCTAAACTTTGAAAAAATCCAAATTCGACCCAATAGGTCCCAATTACAAGGGTCGAATGCCCAATTCGGCCCGTCCGAGGGCGAAGGGCCGAATGTCAAATTCGGCCAGTTCGAGTGCACTTATTTGAGGGCTGAGTGGGCCGAGGAACGAGTGGCCGAGTCAAGTGGGCCAACTCAAGTGGGCCGAGTCAAGTAAGCCAAGAAGAAAGCTGGTAAACTTTCAGACTCGATGGAAATGAGTACCTTGCACTTCCCCAAGAGTAAATAAGCAACACCCCCAAACGGAGTGAGGTTGGCATTAGTGGGCCTTAGCGTCGGTTGACCAATGCGTGTCCAATGGTTACGCGTCAAGATGTTGTAGTCGGCCCCTTCATCAATCAAGGCATCGAAAGAATACACTGCTCCTGCTACGACTGTGATTCGTAGATACGTCGGTGCCACTGCTTCTTTGTCCTGATCGGTAAGGTCGGTTATAGTAGCCATGCGGACGTTCAGTCGGGGTTCTAGCATGGGTGGCTCATGTAATGGATGGGAAGGAGGATAGTACTTCTTTATGCGACTGCCGTTAAAAAAGCATGTTTCTTCACCGTCAAGTGTCTCCAACTCAACATTCCCGGTCCTACCAATCATGCGTACTCTGAAAGGCCCTAGCCCCCGAAACTTCATCTTCTGTTTATGTCCTTTTACCGAGTATAGCAGAACAAGGTCCCCTTGTTCGAAGTCTCGCTGCTTGACATGCTTGTCAAACCACATCTTTTGTCGAGCCTTTTCACAAATCAGAGAGTGAGTGGCGAGGAGTCGGGTCTCCGTTAAGCGCTCTAGCTCCACCAAGCGGTTGGTCCAAGCCTCTCTTCCCTCCCAACGCTCCTGGACTCCTAGCCTCAAGCTAGGGATGAAGAATTCTAAGGGTAAAATGGCTTCAGCTCCGTACGTTAGCCTAAAAGGCGTCTGTCCTACAGCCATTTTATAAGCTGTGTGATAGGCCCACAAGGCCGCCATTAGCTTGTTGTCCCAGTCACTTCTTGAAGTAGACACGACTTTTGTAAGCACATTGACTAAGATTTTATTTGTGGATTCGGCTTGGCCATTAGCCTGAGGGTAATAGGGAGAGGACTTCCGATGAATTATTAGGAAGGTAGAGAGCAAGTGGGCAATCACTTCATTAATGAAGTGTGTGCCTTGGTCGCTTACAAGTTCGATTGGACAGCCAAATCGTGAAATGACCTGCTCCCACAAGAACTTTGCAGTGGTCCTAGCATCATTCTTCCTCGTGGCTCGTGCCTCTGCCCATTTCGTTAGATAGTCAGTTTTGCCACTATGATGTAGCGAGCTTGGGAATATATTGTGCTGCAGGACTGATAGGTCCAATAAAATCGATGCCCCATTTTTCAAAGTGACAGGGGTCAACTCCATCTTGTCCTTCCGCACAGGCACTTTGGTCCTTTGGCACTCGTCGCAGTGCTTTACGAATTTAACTGCATCACGGAAGAGGGTGGGCCACCATAGTTGGGATTGTAGCACCTTTCGGGCTGTTGTGTCCCCACTAAAGTATCCTCTAGCGATTCTGCCATGTGCTTTGTTTAATGCGTCGTGCATCTCGTGCTCACACACGCATCTGCGCAATAAACAGTCTTGTCCCAACCTACAGAGTTGGCCGGCTATCACTTGGTATGGCTGAATTTTCAGGATAAGCCTTCTCAGCCTGGCCTCCTCAATGGGTCGCTCAGGTAGTCCATTCTCTAGTACTTGCACTATGTCTTCGGCCCAATACGGCATCAGATCAGCTTTAAATAATTCTTTCTCGCTAGACAGGTTAAAGAGATGAGCATCCGGCAAATCGTCGTGTGCCTTGTCCAGCAGCTTCTCCTGTGGGTATGCGGGAGATGTGGTCAGCCATGTAATGCTGCTTTCCTTTGCGTACAACCATAGAGAAGTCAAACTCCAGTAGCAGGAGTAACCATCTAGCTATGTGTCTCGTAGCGCAAGGCTTGTTCACAAGATACAGCAAGGCCTAATGGTCAACAAAGAAGACAAAGGGAGTGGCCAACAGGTAATGCTTGAATTTCTTTACCGCAAATACCATGGCCAACCCTTCTCTTTCCATCGTGGAATAGTTCATCTCGGTCTCTGTGAGCTGCTTGCTGGCAAAATTCACCCGGTAGTCTAAATTATGTTCACTCGGCTGGCATAGCATGGCTCCAATAGCAAACTTAGAGGCGTCTATGTGTACATGAAATGCTACATTCCAATTTGGGGCTCGTAAGATTGGTGCAGTAGTGAGAGCCTTTTTCAACTCCTCATATGCGCGCAGGCATTCCTTGGTCCACTCAAACACTATCAACAACTTGTACAATGGTCTAGAAATTAGTGTGTAATTTAGTACAAAGCGTCGATAATATCCAGTGTGTCCTAAGAAGCACTGAACTCCCTTGTAGTTATCGGGTGGTGGTAAATCCACAATGACTTTTACTTTAGAAAAGTCAGTGGCAATGTCGTTCTTTGACACTACATGCCCTAAGATGCATCCGTGTTTCACCCAGGACTGGCACTTTAAGGGGTTCAAGGAGAGACGATATAAGCGGCACCGTTCAAAGATTGCTCGGAGTTTGTTTAAGTGTTCGATCCAGGTCAAATGGACACGCAGATCGTCGATAAAGACCTCTAATTCCTTGCGAAGCATGTCTTTAAAGATGGTGCACATGAGGCGTTGGAAAGTGGCAGGGCATTGGTCAACCCGAAGGGCATGACTATGTATGCAAAGACACCCCACTCAGTGGCAAAGGCGGTCTTGTGCCTGTTTGCAGGATGTACTTGCACCTGGTTGTACCCTAACTCGTAGCTCTTCTAAGGACCAGGCAAATACGTCTATGTACTCCCACAAGAGAGCAACAAGATTCAACTCTTCTTCACCAGTCAAGTCATTGGCAATGAACACTGGTCGGGGTATCTCCCCTTCCAGGGCTAGGTTTACCTCCTTGACCTTGGCTGGTCCTTCGATTGGTTCGCTCGTCTGCCCTTGATGCTTGGCACCTAGCAGAACCACTACCCTATCCCCTTTTTTGAATTTAGTGAAGCATTTAGGGAGGTCCTGCAGCTTTTGCTGCTCTTCTGATCGTGCATCTTTGGGGTGCTTTGCCCTATCTTGCTTTGACCGTCTGCGTCTCAGGTGGACAGGTAAGTCCCCCTTGGTGCATCTGGTAATGGGCGGCCTAGGGATCTTTGGGTCGCTATTCGAAGTAACTTTCGATTCAAAGTCAAACCCTCCATCTTCGCTAGAAGATGTGGTCTTCCCAGGTGGCCGTAATTCGGATGGCGATTCGGTTCTAAGTATCGATGTTGTTCCTGATTGGGCTAGGTCTGCTTGCTCAAGGTCTATGGCCCCTATACATTCCAACCATGCACGATCACATTTCATGCGCATGATTCCTTGCTCCAATCTAAGGGCCTACCTTTTCTGCGGCTTGGCGTCTGCTCGTATCTGCTCAATTTCTCGTCCTTCAGTGTCGTACTCTATGGTATCCACTTCACCCTCGCTCTCATCACTGAAGGATTGGCAGTCTTCATATTCATCGCAGGAATCCTTGTCATTTGAGTGCCCATTGTCTCCTAGGGCTTGGTATACCCCGTGTCGTTGGTCTGGAATCAGGGCCCAGTTATACACGAGGTTCAACTCGTGCACCCTGGTCCATTGCCACTTAGGATCCTCTAAGAGATCCTGGAGCGGTTTGAAGTTGGCAGCCAGGTTGCCCGCTAGAGCTAGTCTGCAAGGTACTTCAGTACCCCTTGGAGTTCCCTTTTGTTGGATGGCACTTGGAAGGTAACAAGCTTAGACCTTCCATGGAGGCTTGCTGCCATCATGTAGACTGGTGTAGAGGGTGCTTTGTTTGTCTTGCCGATTGTTTTGATGGCCTGCTCATACGCCTCATGGTTTGAGAATGGCAGGTCAATTGTAGCGAGAACGTGCATCCAATCCCGCTCATCCTCTGGGCATGGGATATACTTAGTCAAGGACCCATAGGACTTCCTGATCTGAGTGTTCCCTTTGAGCATAGCAAAGATGGCGTCTAGGTCAACTGGTGAGGTCTTCCAAGTGTCCATCTCTATTCTTACGGCGTCAGTTCTATTGCCAAGGAAGATCAAGCCGTTACCCCAGTCTTCGATGACTCTAGCATTGCACATCCAGGGTCGGCCTAATAGGACATTGAGAGTGGAATTTAGGTGACGGAAAATGCTTAAAAATAGCTAAAAATCATGGATATCAAGGGAAAAATATACGCTGTCAAAGGCAGCGGCTCGATCTAGGACGATTTTAAGCGTCAAGTGCTTGATGGGCGCCCGTACGACACTCTGAGAAATTTCATAATTTTTATGTGCGCCTGTGCCAGTCAGTGGAGCTGCCAGTCAGTGCGGGATGTCGAGACGAGCTCACAGAAATTTTCAGACTGACGATCGGAGTCCGTATGCGGAAATTGGACGGGAACCGGCCGGGGTGCCCAAAAAGGGGGCCAAATTTGAAATTTGAAAGGGTGTGATTAGTGGGGGGTGCCCTTTGGCCCCTCCACCCCCCTAATTTTTTCGTGGGGGGGAAGGAAGTGCCGTGCAGGCAACGGCGCGAAAAAAACGCCCCCCCCCCACCCCCCCCCCCCCCCCCCCCCCCCAAATCATGATCATGCTTGACAAACAAGCTATGGAGTGCATTATGCCAGGCTTCTACCTTTATCGTACGCTCTGCATCGCTTCAATCCGCGCAGAGAATGGTGGCCTGTAGAGGGAGAGAGAAAATCAGTCTTTCTCTCTCCTCCCTCTCTCTCTTCTAAGGGGGAATTCATGTGGGAAGAAGAAGGAAGAAGGAAGAATGATGGAGGCTTGTCCGGCACGGATCGGATTGCTCCACGGGCTGGAAATGGTGATCGGTGATTGTGCTGGACATGAAGTGCTGCTGATTTCCAAATTTACAGCCATGGACATGAAACCCGAAACACGCAAATGAGCGGTAATTTAAGATTTTCAAAGGAAATTTGAGCTTTTATGGCTTTTGATGGATGAAAAGTTGTTCATGTGGGATAAAAACTGTTCATGTTACTGTTTTCCATGAGTTTTGCTGGTCATAATAAAAAAATCAAAAAAATATGCATTTTATGGTTCAAAATAATATGCTAAAACACGTAAAACATGGAAAAACAAGGGAAAATGAGGGTTTTGGCATAAAAATGGGGAAGTAAATAGGAACATCAACTAAACTTTCATTTTTCTGCAAGAAGGAACTAAGGGCCACAGCCCATAACCTGTTTTGAATTTTTAGTAATTAAATAATGCAGGAAAATAAGGAAAAATACAAGAAAATGGTGGAAAAACCTAAAAAATAGGGGAAAAATACATTTTGGGTTCTGAAAAATAAGGATAAATAAGAGCAATGTTTGTGGGGACTAAAGCATGAGGATTTGCCTCAGTTCAACCCCACTTTCTTGTTCTAGTGCGTCTTTTTCCGCTTTCTACACAAAAAATGATGTCAAAATACCCTATAAATCCATCCAACGATGCAATATTTAAACGGGGAAGGGTAGAGGAGTTGAAATATGTCTAAATGCCATGTGAAATGATGGGGAAGTTGCTGATTTCTATGCATAGCATTTAGGACGGATGATAATTAAAATTAAGAGCTTACTAGCACGAGGATCACCTCGGTGCTAGGCCCATGCAACGAAGCACGATCGGTAGTTGGAAACCATTAAAAGGATGTTTTTGCACTTGTGCACAATACTGTTTTGCTAAATGTTTGAGCACTAGGCATCCACCAAATGCATAGAGCATGAAAAGAATTTAAAAGTATCGGTGATCAGCTCCTGGACATGCATTGCAATTGGTTTATTAGAACATGACCTACGTTGAGAGGCAGTGAGGCACCCATGCTGTAGGTAGACGCGGATCCTAAAGGGGAAATCAAGTGAGGACAATGGTACATTCCTGGACACGCTTATTTGGTACCTTGAGCGACTTTTGTGCGATGTGTCTATTTGTTGAGCAACGCACTGAGGGGCCAATCCCCAAGGTGTAGGAGAGTCGCAGAGGGTTGACGGCATTCAGCTGCAGGAGGAACCCCATGTGTATGTGATTCGAGCCTTTTGGCTATGTGAAAGGGACTCCCTCTGAGGAGTAATATTGGGTTAGGATCAGTTGGACTACAACGTATTACAAACACAATGTTTAGGAAGGCAGAGATTTCGATAGACGCTCCTGGCCGCGAGGCCGAGGGGTTGTCTTGTGTGTAGTGACGAGGCCCGGCTAGTGCATGAGCCAGTGCCGGCCCATTTTTAGGTCCATCAGACATCGTAGTCCACTCCCTTCATGACTATAAAGTCGATAGAGAATTGGACACCTGCGATCTTCACTGGCCAATTCTTCAAGACCCCAAATGGCTTCACTCTCATACCATTTGCTAGCGTGACGTTAAACCGAGCAGCTTCGACAGGTGGGTTTCCCCAAGTGTACAGCACTGCGTGGCTAAGCACACTAACCCCAGCTCCTGTGTCTACAATTCCCTTCCTTGTTGTGTCACCCAGGGCTAGGACCGGCAGGACTGCGTGCATCTCAGAGCCCTCCCAAAAGGCGTTGACGTGCAAGGATTTAGGCACGGAGTGCAGCGTCAGACTTGGCAATTGCGTTTCTGCATCCTGGTTTTGAGGGTCTGCCGTGACATGCTCTTGTGATCCCTCGACCCACTGCTTAAGGTCTTGCCATAGGGCAGGGTGCTGCCTAAGCAGATCTCCCAGGCTAAGTGTTACAGGGGTGGTTACTAGAGTGGTCAAGAGATGGTTAGATACTCATCCTCCCTTTAGCCCTGACTGTCTGGGCCAATGACTGCGGCTGATCTGCGGCTCTGTTGCGCCTAGACTTGGTCTCAGAGGCACTGCTCGTGGCCTAGTGGCTTCGGCCGACTTTGGTTGAGGCGATGACATTGGCGTGCTCATGCTGGAGAGATCATCGATCTCGTCCTCTATGATGGGTTCAGCGTCTTTGAGATGCTGTTGAGCCTCCCTCACCCACTCCCTTACCTTTTCTATGGCCTCTAATTGTTGCTTTGGATGAGGGTATTCCCCTACCTTAGCACTTCCCTTTTCAGCTGTCTTAGGGGCTGAAGTCGTTGCCTCGGCGTCCGAGACTTTCTTCCCAGTAGGTAAAGACATAGCACTCTCGGTCTTCAATGAGACCTTAGCTTCCGGTCTCTTCTTTTTCCGCCTGCGGCTTTTCTTTCCTATTGAGGTAGCGTCAATATTGCTAGGTCCTGGTAGAGAGATGCCGGCCTACTTCATTTGGGCTCGGGTCATAACTCACAAGGGAATAGGTGTGGCCTCCCCATTGGGGTTTTCGACACCAAATAGCCCCAATGGGATGGATGGCAAATTAGCTGAGCTAGAGGATGGATTCCGCTTTGGGCAGTCTATGAAAAGATGGGTAATTCCGCACTCTGCGCACCTTTGGTTAGCCTTGTCCCTGTTTTGCTGCTCTCTTTCAGGGCAGCGTGATGAGACATGACCAGGGTGGCCGCAAGTCCAACAAGTGACTGGATCCTGTGGCTGCCCTCCTAGGCCTCTACCCTGTCCTCGTCCTAGTGCCATCACCGGCACGGGTCGATAATCCATGAGGACTGCGTTGCCCTCGTTGTCATGTGAGACGTAAGGGTATATGTAGGTATCCTCGTCATTTGGCTCCTCCACGTAGTGTACTGGAGCGTCGCTCGGTGGGTGGGTCATATAAGGACCAGGCGGTCTAAGAATGCATGTAGGATTTATGTCCACTCTAGGGACGGCTGGTTTCATATCGTTAGGCATGGGTAGAGCCAAAGGGGCTCCCCTTCCGAAGAATGGCTGCGACCTGTTAGCTAGATAAGGCTGGCTGTAGGGCTGCGAGTATGGAAGTCTTCGTGGTAGTCTGCAATGTGTAACATCGTGGCTGAACCTACCGCAGTTAACGCAAGGTCTTGACCTAGGGTCTTGACACTCGGCTGGCAAGTGGTTTCCACCACAGTACACGCACTGGATGTGCGAGCGCATTGGTCGTCTCAACATGTCTTGTATCTTGGCTAATTCCATCTTGACCTCAGCCAAGCCTTGGTATGTCTCGGTGGCCTTCCCCTTATCTTGGGATGATGGGTTTGTAGAGGCTGATGTTCTCTCCAAGCTTCGTGGGTTAGTCTCTTCTAGAGTTGAGCTCCTAGAGCTTCGCTCTTTCAGCTGGTCATCGACTCTGATGGCTTCCTCAAAAACTCTAGCCACTACGTCCCGCTGCAAGCTTGAATTGCTTGCCAATGCCTTATATAACTCATTGTCTCTAATTCCGCTGATGAATACAGTTGAAACTGCTTTGTCAGTCGGTCGCTCGCGTAGAGGGATTCTCTTAAAGAGACTCCTCACATGGGTCACGTAGTCGCGGATGTCCTCGTTCTCTTTCTGCTTGACATTCATCAAGCGGACTAGCAGGTTATCGGAGTACCCGGGCTCGACGAACCTCTTGACAAAGAGATCCTTGAGATGATTGAAGTTGGCTCGCTCCATGGCATCCAGGCTTGTGTACCACGTCCTACCCTTGTCGCCTAAGCACAGCCCGAATGCTTGCGAACATTGAGTCTGGTCGTTGAGGCCATTGGCTTCACAGACTTGCTCAAACTGCTCGACAAAGCTGTATGGGTCGTCATGCGGCTGGTACTTGTTGAGTTGTTTGGCAACAATCGGTATTTTGGCCTGGCTCTTTGAGCCCTGGTTTGCCCCCAATCCTGCAAGCAGAGACATCGCTAGTGCGGTGGCACTCTGCTCTACTACGGTGTTATCGAGCAGCCATTTCATGAGGAGCTCGCTTAGCGTCAGGTCTCCCTCTAGTGCTCTCTCATGGTCTGTTCGGTTCCAGCCAGCCAAGTTCAGCACTCGCTGCACCTCATGAAGTTCCATGGTTTGCCTTTGGCTCCTAGCCTATTGATCCCTATTATAATCAGCTATGCCTTGCAATGCCTTGCAGGTTAGCCTTCTCTCCTCCTCTAGGTCTGCAATGATTGCATCTGTTGTATAGCATCTGGGAATACACTCAAATTGAGCTCCTCATTAGACTGATGGTCTGAGCTTTCTTCCGTCATGGTCGAATTCTTGCGCCCCGCTATGGTGTCAATTAGGTCGAACAATCGTGACGGATCCTCATCGTTGGCGCTCCTTGCTTGGTTCTACCCTGCGCTTCGCATGTTTGTCTATGTCTTGGGTCCTCTCCTATTGGTGGGTTCCTTGGGCAAATTATCTGAGTGAGTTCCTTCGATTATTGAATACAAACCTCAATTTATGGTTACTCGGTGAGTGTGTTATTCCTCGTGCACTTGTGCCCAATCAGGCTTTCAGTTTTCTTAAGTGTACTTCAAGTGCAGAAATTCAATGTGAGTGCCGCAAGCAATTCCTCGGCGTCTTACTCACTCTCGCTCATTTCGGGCCTCATAGGCTTGTAGTTCCATTTTCCGGCCATTTAGTCAGGGTTTAGCATTTCCTTGTATGTTTCCTTGTTCACTTTCGATCGATCAGGTCTTGTGGTTTAGCGGCTCGCATCCTAGTCGTTGGGTCCCTCAATTGTCTACTACCAACTTTGTTTCTTTTCACTAAACGGTATTAGTTGACATCCAGAACTACTTCTTGTAAATCCCACGTATATGCATGCAACTTTTTAGACAACATTTAATGTCTGTCTATGATTGCCTTAATCACGAGACACAACCAAGAATTTATTACCTAAATGCATTATCTGTTATATGTCCTATCCTTTGCGAGATGTAACAAGGACGCCTTCGCACAAATTCGTCTTTTAACTTATGCGTCATACGTTGAAAATGCAGCTACTCATGACCACGGAAGTGCAAGCAAATGTAAGTGCTCGACATGCCACTAAACTTTGTAAATCAAATGAGTAAATACATTTAAATTTCCATACGTGAATTAAAAACATGCTTAAAGCATCCTTTTCATGTGGGAATGTTATCAGGACCTGGGCATTAAGAATCGGGGCGTTGTCCACTTGCGTACTCGGGGTGGAAGCTCCCGCGTGTGCTCCTCTCGACTTTTGCTTCGGAGCCATTGATGCAGTAGCTTTTGACTCAGCGAGCTTCTGCGTGCAAGCTCTTGCGTGTGCTCCTCTCGCCATTGATGCAGTAGCTTTCAACTCACGAGCTTCCCCTTATGCGTTTCGAAGTCACTCTACCCGAGAGTCTCCTCTTCCACACTTGAAATGGGGCCTTGCAGTAACGGTTTTGAAAAACTCGGGGAAGGCACGGGTGAACAGGGCCTATGGAAGCCTTAATAGAAGCTTCCAATAGAAGCTTCCAAGCTTCTGTCACCATCACGGGCAGATGACGTGGAGAGAGAGTGACGATTGGGAAGATGACGACGACGATGATGATTGATGGTGATGATGATGATGATGGGGCGCAATAGCAGGCAGCGGCAGCAGTCCTAGCGGCGGTAGCAGGCGGGCGGCTTCCACAGGGCTGTGGGTAGCACAACAGCACGATCCTCCTCCCTCCCCTCAAGCTTGGGGATGGGGGGTTCATATATAGTGTGAAGGGGGGGGGGGGGGGGGGGTAGCCACACAAGTGGCAGGCAGCATGTTTCCCCTCCCTATGCAACGGTTGAAGGGGAGGGGGGTTAATAAATTTTTTTGCAAATAATCCATTATCTTTTTGTCCCATGAAGGGGTGTTCCCGCGGAGGCCTATGATGGCTTGCAGTTTTTGAGCTACGATTTCATATGCACTTGCGAAAATGGTATAGTAAATGCACGATGCTAGAGCACTTAGGCCAGTGTATCTTTATTGTGGGAGATTACTTTGAACCGCTTTTGCAAGATCAAGAGTTGCTAATATTTTGTTGCGGAAATATTACACCCAAACATTGAGGGCCTTGGCACTAAAATCCTCTTAGGCTAAACATTCAAGTTTCTCACAAATTGCAATGTCAACTATGTTGACAAGTGTATCCACCTCTGAATTGTAGACACTTGTGCCATAACAATGTTTTTCTCCAAGGATGCACCGTCTAACCATGCTGAGAGACCATCTATATCCCATAGCCTAGCCCACCCCTTGTGACAACACTGCTTATGTACCAACTCTTGATGGATCACACCCACCAAAATCCCCCTTTTAATGTACCATCACAATGATAGTGGAGGCCAAAAGCCTATTTTGCATGTTCCTAAGCATTGCATCACCTAGAGGCCTAGGAGAAGGTAGTCACATGGATGCCTCAACCATGCTACAACTCATCATTGGGTCCCTAGAATCTTGCTAGAAGCAAGGATATTATGAGGGATGCTACAAGCTTTGACTACCTAAACATCTTGCATTTCCCCCTAGAGTACTAGCTCTTACACCATCCACAATCTCTCGTAGACTGGTCACATCTAGTGCATCATCTAGTCCAAACCCTTGCTACACACTCTACTAAGAAGGAAGGTTCCCTCTTTGACTCTTCTCTCCCTTACCTTCCTCCATTCTCACAATCCCCCTAGAAGGACTTGACCTATCGATCTTCAAAATTGTTAGAGTGCCCCTCATATGAGCTTGCGAAACGATCCACTACCTTCAGTAGAGTGCCTCCTTCCAAAAATCTATATATCTACCCCATATTGGATTTTGGCCTCCTCTACCACAACCAATATCAAGAGACCACAATAATGTTGATCACTTTAAAAATAGTAGAGGATTTGTTGATACTCACTAAAAACTTGATCTCAGATTGCTTTGCGCAACTAAACTCAACATTCTGCACCTTTGCCAAACTAATCACACTTATGGACTCAAGAGTGGTTGATCCTAACATGCTTTGGCTTACATCTCAATGGTGTCCTATATGGAAAGAATACGAGCTTATAGAATTGGATCAATTAACACATGATATCATACAAAAGAAAGTAAAAATGTGTCAAATACTTTTCTCTTCTGTGAAAAATATTGACCTTAATGATTATTGTGATGCTAAAAACTTACATCACCTATGCAACTCTACTATTTTCTTCCTTAACAAATGGTATACACTTTTCCATGAAGTTATGACCCTTCGATGTAAAATCATCACCACTATTGAACATCAAAAGATCATCAATATCTTGAAGTATGACCCAATATACTACGAGACCACATCTCTCATGCAATCATCAAGTCTCATGTAGTGACTTTGCCAAAAGAGTTACTTCATGATCCACTCATTGACAATATGTTGATTGAGGAAGAGCCCCAGATTGCAAGCCATTTCAATGGATTGTCGCTCTTGGATGACCTCATATCATACCTTTGTGAGCTACTTGTCCTAGCTTGCTGACCCGAACTCGCTTGCTAAACTAGAGTACAACCGAAACTTCTATAATTGGTGGATTCTCGACCCTTCTCCTACTATACATAGATAAAAACACACATTCTTTTGTATATAACAATAGCACTATAACAATTAAAAAAACTTTAAAAATCTTATTGAACACATTTGAGTCTCTCCCAAGTTGGGAAGCTTGACTCATTTTTGTATATGTGGGAGAGAGACAAATGCCAATGACCATGTTGACAAAGGACCAACAAGAAACTTACCAAAATCAACTAACCAAGACCACCAAAAAAGTAACAATTTTTATGATAGTATGTGACATTAAATTATGCAATAATACATAGGTATAATGTATTGGTACAACCTTATTTAGCATATAAATATGAAGGCATGATTTGAGATTTTATGAAGTAACTCATGAATAATTTCATAGCTTTGCAAGAATTAGAATAGCCAAGAATCATCCTCATCAAAGATACTCTCAATGAAAACAAGAATAACATTGGTATTAAAGTGAGTGCGTACGAAATGGGGTATATTGAATTCTACAGTACTAGCAATATAGAGAATCTAATAACACACCACTAGTCACTTCTCGATATGATAGTAAAATCCAACCCCATCCATTTCATAGTATATGAAGCCATAATCTACTACTTCTACCCATAAAAGAAAGCCTTCAAGTTGAAATTCAACATAAAGAATGGAGATCATCATAAAACTTAGCCCAAAAGTAGTAGAAAAAACTCTAGGCATAAAGACAAAATAACAAAAATATATAAAGTCACAGAAGCTAGTAGTAGTACCTTAGTAATAGAAGGACCAAGTTGTAACCCAAAAGGGGATGCTCCTGTGCTTGCTCTTTAAGATGAGGAGTTGAAAGTCACAGCACATGTGCTCAACCACCTCTTCACATACAACAAGCCCACAACCAACCGGCTTAGGATTCCCAAGTGGTTCATGGAAGCCATCATAACAAAGAATATTGTGAATAAAGACTTGAATGCATTATGGCTAGAATGCATCATTGAGTCTCTTTCCAAGACCAACAAGGTCTATGAGTGAGGCACAACCTCCAAACTAAACCACATGGAGGCAAAGAAAATCACTATCAATTATGGCAGTGCCTTATCTCATCTCATAGCAGTCCATCTTGACATTTCTACAAGAGCCAACATAGTATCTCACCCATCACCCAACCTAAAAGAATAAGAAAAGGAATTAGAAGACAAACCAAAGAAATGAAAATGCCAAAGATAAGGGGTTAAGGACAAAGAAGATGTGAGACTAGTGGAGAAAATCTCAAAGATGTGTAAGATGGAATTTGACAAGTGGGAATCTAAAAAAGAACAACTTTCAAGACAAGAGAAATAAGACTAGGTGAGGGACTATATTGAAATCTTGATGTGTTAGTAGATAGGTGCAAGCTTGGTTGAAAAATAAAAGAGAAGCTCCAAGAAAGGTAAGAAAAAGGTAGGGGAATATCCTTTTACTCCAGCTTTCCTCAATATATAAAAGTAGATGCAGCAAATGTAGGCATAGATAAAGCAAATGGAGCAGTTCAGACTCATGTTTCTGAACTTACAAAGCACCAATCATAAGTGACCACAATTGACACGTAAAAAGAAAAGCACCAATAAGTTGAGTCCACCAAGAGTACTTGGCACCATCTAGAGTGGCATGGCAAAGTGGGTGGACAAGTGGCCTTAGAGAAGATGTGTGAGGAGCTTAAAAGAGCAAAGACAAGGTGCTCAAGGAGAAGTAAGAGTTGTAGGAGAAGCTAGAAGAGACATAGGAGGAGTTTAAAAAGTTCATCATTTAGGCTAAGAAGGAAGCTTCAGAGTTTCAAAAGATGAAGTTGGAAGACAAGGAGATTGCACTTCAAGAAAAGTCTAAGGAACTAGAAGACATTGCAAGATAAGAACTCTATATAGGTAGAATTCCAAAGGGCATTATAGGGAAAAGAGAGTATCTCAAGGGAAGAAATTTAGAAAGAACTACAAGAAAAGGATAAATATTTACATGAAGAAATCCAAGAGACCAAAAATAAAGATGCGGCACTGATAAAAATTTACAGAAGAAACTAGAAAGGAAGGAGACTGCCCTATGGGACACCATCATTGAGCTTTCAGAAGCAAGAATAGAGCTAAAATAATATAGAATGGACAATGTTACATTGAGTAAGCAAACAACTGAATTGAACTATTGAGAGTGTGATTTTAAGCTAGAAAAGAGCTAGAGATGTGTTGAAATATGTAATTTTAAGGCAGAATCTAAAGACCACTGGAAACGAAAGACACGGATCCAATAAATTTAAGTGGCCATGGAAGATGGGAATTCAAATTGTTTCAAAAGATGGACCTTCACAGTGGTTACAGATTTTTCATATTTTTTTTGGGTGCTAGATTAAAGCAGGACAAGTTCGTGACAATTCAGAACTTCCAGATGGATGCACAAAATTTTTGGACACGGAATTGGGTATCGGATATGGGAGGAACTTGAGATTGGACTCTGGGGGGTCAAATAAAGGCCAAGATTTGAAAGGACACAGCCCTTGGGGGCCTTAACCCTAAAATTTCACAACTATGGGCGGGAGGGGGGTGTTTTTGGGCATGGAAAAGCAAGAAGAGGTGCCATGGTATAGGTGATGATGTGATGGAAAGGGAGATTTGGAGGTCATAAACAACCCATAGATCTGAAGATATAAGCCAACTCTCGTAATTTTTTGCTCTCCATCACCGGATTTTCACAAGGAATGGCTACATGGTTGTGGAGTTCGAAATTCAATCTTTCTCGCCCCCCCCCCCCCCCCCCCCCCCCCCCCCCCCCTCTCTCTCCCCTCTAAGAGGCCATTTATGTGGGAAATAGAAAGAGAAGAACATGATGAAGAATGCTTGTCCGGCATGCACCAGATTGATGCAAGATTGAGAGGATACTGAGAAGTGATGTCACATGCTATGTGGAGATTGATGGCAGGTCCAATGGCTGTCCATGCATTCAATTTTCGTGACTTGAAATATGCAATTTAGTGGTATGTCCATTTTATGAAGAGAATTTGTTTGTTTTTGACATTTTATGATCCAAATGAAGTGCATATGGTATGAAATTTTGTATGAACCTTGTTTTATATGCCTTTGAGAGCTATGAGTGATAATATATAGAACCCATAGGTAAATGCGGTCATTATTAATAACTTAAAGTTTAAAAAACAATATTTAAGTGAAAAAATAAGGGGTTTTTTCCATTTCGAGTGGGGAAATCATGTTCATGTGGGGTGAAATGAAAGATAATGGTGAATCTTAGTAATCCTAATTAGGTTGAACTAAAAAATTATAAAATAATAGTAATAATTAATAAATAAATAGAAAAAAGCAAGAAAAATGGATTTCAAATGAGAAAAATTAGTTTCTATGCATTAAAAAATTACAAAAAATTACAAATGTATTTGTGGATATATGGTGGACCTAAGGCATGAGGTTTAGCCTCAGTGTAGCCCCATTTTCATATTATAGTGCATAATTTATTGTTTTTCTGGACAAGAAAAATGACATGAAAGCATTCTCTACACTAGGCTAAAAATTTGATTTTTATGATGCACTTTATATATAAGGGGTGTGTGTGTGTGTGTGTATAATACATTTATTTTAAAAGTTAAAGGGTTCAATAGCACAAGTATGCTCGGTATGGTCCATGTGCAACACTCCAAGTACACTAGTAGTATAAAAATCATGAAAAGAATTGATTGTGCACATCCACATTGCTGATTTGAATTAAGTAAATTATTTGTGCACTCATGGGCATTCATTTTTGCATCACATTTCATATGCATATGGTATCAGAGTATCAGCTTCTAGATTGCATATCACTTGGTTTCCTAAATATTGACCCACATTGAGAGAGTGAGAAGTCCCAAGTTGTAGGGTTAGTATGTTCATTTCTTTGAGGCTAATAAAGTGAGGATGCAAATTATCTCTTTCATAGATTTTTATAAAGAGAGAACTATATGTTGCACGTGTTATATGTTTGGTTGGTGTATCTTAGGGCCAATTCCCAAGGTGTAGGAGAGCTGTAGTGGAGCCACGATAGTCAACCGTGAGGGGTGCTCTTTGTGCATGTGCTACAAGGTGTTCGGCACCATTATGCTTGGGTAATCCCTATGAGGATTTGGGAAGGGATCCATTGGACTATAAAATATACAAATGCAAGTTTAAGTTAGATTAGTGTGTGTAGCCTCCAGATGCTCCTAGTCACAAGACCATGGGGTGTTTTGGTTGAGCATAGAGGCATGGACTAGAGCCTTAGAGTGAATGTCGGGCCCATTTTTGGTCTTGATAGGTGGTGCGTTTGCCAAAAGTCACTAACAACTGGAGGTATCCAAATCTTGGTTGAGAGGAACCAATTGATTAGTGTATGCCAAAAGGCAGTGAAACAGATCCAAAAGATCATTAATCTGTGCTTCAAAAGCAAGAAAGAGCTAAAAGGGCTAGATGGCAGACGAAAATCATTAGAAGGTATTCTCGTTAATGAAGGAGCCCAATATCTCTACAAGGAAGGGGTCTTAGCAACCCTAGTTCTACAAGTTGTTGTTTAGGAGGAGGAAGCTCTAGTACTTTCCCTCTCCTAGTCGGTCAGCCCACTTTGAGTGGGGTAGTGGCTCCACAAGAAATACCCTTAGAAAATATGGTCATCATCATGGTGCAACCTATTGCAATCCCTATAGGGACGTCAGATCTACTAGCCTTAGAATTCACTCTACCCATTTTTAATGGGTTAGTAGAGGAAGATGCAGATCTCCATATTAATGAGTTCCAAAAGTTAATGTTTAATTGTCGAATTTAGGATGAGGAACATCTAATGATGTTCTTTAATATGACTCTGAAAGAAAGAGTTGCGATATGGTATCACAACCTAGAAATCCAAACCATAACTATAATTGATCTATTTTTTACACTTGAAAGAGGAGGTCAGTATTGGCTATGTGTTCTTAATGTAACACACCAAGAACCTCATGAGAATGTTTGAGTCTATGCCAAGAAACTGAAAGAAGTGTTTCCTAAATTGCAAGCCTACATTCCCATCCATGTTTGTTGCTCAACTACAGTACTTTCTACATGGGCTGGATTTTAATATCTAGGTGCAGTTAAGTAGTATTGCTCTTGTTGACAGTGGTATTGCCATTACACGAGCAGAGGAGGTAGAGTTGTGATTACAAGTGGCCTATGTCTCTAGGGAAAACTTAAATTCGAGTCCAAGTTTTGAAAATAATTTGGTATTGATTGGTGGAAGTTAAGGAATACCCATGACCAATTTGAATGGGAGAGGAAGCATAATGTAGAGTGTGCCCATGTTGCATGCCCCTTCTAATGTGACTATGCCGACAGCTAGCCAGATGGCTCCAATGAATAATGGAAGACAAATGACAAACCCTAATGTCATTTTAGTTAATCAGTAGGCCAGTCGATCCCTAATCAGCTGGTTAGATTAACTGAATGCTAAGTAGACGACCATGATTATGAGTCTAGTGCATCAAATATTCTTGGCAAAGTCAAGGACACGATGAAGCATTATATGATATGATAATAGAACAATATAAAAAAATAGTCATAGATGTTAATTTTCTAAAGAAAAAACAAAACTTGATATGAAGGTGATGCCCTAAAGAGGGTGGTCCATCAAGATTCAACTGTACGTGATGTGATGGTTAGCACTTCTCGAGAATTGCCCTAATGTCAAATATGAAATATGTGGGAAGTCCTCTCATTTAGCTAGTACTTGTTGGAGTAAGATTAGCTCTCTTCAACAAGGGAATAAGAAGCCAGGTTCAATAAATCATCAAGTACAAGGGGACAACCTTAAGCGAGATGAGGGACCAAAACAAATACTGCAAAGAGGAAAAGCTACCGTCGAGGAGGTTCCTAGTAGTAGTGGTGTTAGCCTTATCGAAGCTGTGCATGTTAATGCTACTAAGGGTTCCAATTTGCGAGCCATTACAAGAGGACAAAAGGTTAAAGAAGGTGATAGGGATGATGGACTATTTGAGAAGCTAGAGAAATTGAGTACGACTGACTTGATATTTCTTATACAACACATCGAGTGGTGTTTGTTGGCAGTTATTAGGAAAAAGAAGAATAATCAAATCCAACTTTACGTAGATTTTAGGGAGCTCAACAAGAAGACGGTTAAAGACTACTATCCACTACCATTTATATTGACCAAATTCTGGATCAGTTGGTGGGTAGCTATATCTATTCATTCATGGACTGCTTTGCTAGATATAACCAAATGGCTATTGCCAGGGAAGGTAAGTCAAAAATGATATTTATCACTGTATTTGGTACTTTTGCATATCATGTTATGGCATTTGGGTTTTGCAATGCACTAGGTTCTTGGCAACATACAATTGATAAGAATTTTGGTCATATTCCCCTAGAGGAGTAGAAAATATTTGTTGATAATTTGGGGGTAGCCACCACAAGGGAGAGACGATTGGTTATTCTAAGAAAATGTTGTGAGCATTGTAGGAACTTTTGCATTGCTCTTAATCCAAGAAAGTGCAACTTTGGAGTGCCCTATGGATTGCTATTAGGCCATGTGGTTAGCTTAGCTAGTATTGCAACTGATCTTTAAAAGATACAGGTTATTGTCACTATGGGTCCACCACCTACTCCTAAAGAAATACATAGCTTTATATCACATGAATGGGATACTATTGAAGATTTATTAATGCACTAGCAGCAGAGAGGACATTGCCACTGATGAATCTATTGTCATTTAACTACCGATTTGTTTGGAGAGTCCCATGTCAAGTATCCTTTGAGGATGTAAAGAAAGAATTAGTGAAAGTGCAAGTATTGAAAGCATCCAAAAGAGGTGAGGTATTCTATATATTTTGGGTAGCCATAATGCATAGCATCAACTGGCAGATTTGGGAGGAGAAGTGGTATCATCCAATTGCATTTGCTAGTCATAAATTGGCCATATCCGAGATTAATTACACCTACATGGAGAAGTTGTGCCTTAGGATGGTATTTGTGACAAAGAAATTCAGGCATTGCATTCTCTATGAGAAGGTGGTATTTTATACGATGGTAGAGGGATTGAGGCTATTGATGAATAAGTTGTAGCCACCTGATTGCATGGTAAAGTGGTTAATTACTTTGTAGGATTTTGATTATGAAATCAAGAGTGAGCCACCAAAGTTTTAGGGCATCGTTGAATGTCTTGTAGATTTTAGGAAACTGAAAGAAAATTTGGCTAAAGATAGTGACCTTGAGGGTCTATTCAAAATTGATACATCTTCCATTCCATCTTGGTATTCTGCCATGATGCACTATCTATCTATAGAAGAGATTGGAGCCTCATTGTCAAAGGTTGAGAAGAGGAAAATTAAACAGCAAGCTTTGAAATTTGTCTTGACTGCAGCAACATTATATCATCAAAGGGTAGGGTGAGAGCTATGTTTATGTTTAGTTTCTTTATGTGCAGATCAATTCATGGATTTGACAAGCTGGGTCACCCTATCCCATGGTTGCCAATGAGAGCAGGATTTTAAGCTAGAAAAGAGCTAGAGATGTGCCAAAATATGTCATTTTAAGGCAAAATTTAAAGATAGCTGCAAGTGGAAGACGTGGATCCAACAATTTTAAGTGATTGTGAAGACATGAATTCAAATTATTTCAAAAGATGGACTTGCATAGTGGTTGTAGATTTTTCATAAATTTTCAAGGTGCTGGATTGAAGCAAGACAAGTTCCTAGCACGTCAAAAATTCCAGACAGACGTCCAGATTTTTTCGGACATGGAATCGGGTATCGGACGCGGGAGGAACTAGAGGCTAGACTTTAGGGGGGTCAAATAAAGGCCAAGATTTGAAAGGACATGGCCCTTCGGGTCCTTAGCCCCAAAATTTCACGATTAGGGGGGAAGGTGGGGGCATTTTCTTGTGTGGAAAAGAAGAAGAAGAGGTGCCATGGCAACAGGCAACGATTTGATGGAAATGGGAATTTGGAGGTCATGAACAACCCATAGATCTAAAGATACATGTCAACTCCCACAATTTTTCATTCTCCATTTCCAGTCTTCACAAAAGGAATGGGTGCCTGGTTGTGGAGTTTCAAATTCATCCTTTCTCTCTCCTTTCTCTCTCTCTCTCCTCCAAGAGACCATTCATGTAGGAAAATAGAAAGAGAAGAACAGGATGAAGAATGATTGTCCAACATGCACTAGATTGATGCAAAATTGAGAGAATACTGAGAAGTGATGTCAAGTGCTATGTGGAGATCAATGGCAGGTCAGATGGTTGTCCACTCATTTAATTTCTTGTGACCTGAAATACACAATTTAGCGATATGTCCATTTTATGAAGAAAATTTGCTTGTTTTTGATATTTTATGATCCAAATGAAGTGCATATGGTACGAAAATTTGTATGAACCTTTTTTGATATGTCTTTGAGAGATGCGAGTGATAATATATAGGACCCATAGTTAAATGTGGTCATTATTAATATTTAAAGCCTGAAATACGATATTTAAGTGAAAAAATAAGGGGTTTTTTCCATTTTTGGAAGGGAAAATCATGTTCTTGTGGGGTGAAATGAAAGATAATGGTGTATCTCAATAATTCTAATTAGGTTGAACTAGAAAATTAGAAAATAATAGTAATTGTTAATAAATAAAGAGAGAAAAATCAAGAAAAATAAAATATAAATGAAAAAATAGTTTTATGTGTAAAAATTTTACAAATATATTCATGAATATATGGTGGGCCTAAGCCATGAGGTTTAGTCTTATCTTAGCCCCATTTTCATGTTATAGTGCATGATTTATTGTTTTTTTGGACAATAAAATGACATGAAAACATTCTCTATATCTATTAGCGCAAGCATAACATTAAATGGTGGGGAGGGGAGGGGTCATAAGTGCTAAATATAGGCTAAAATATGATTTTTCTGATGCATTTTACATATAGGATGTGTTTATTTTAAAAGTTAAAGGGTTGAGTAGTGCGAGTATACTCGGTGCTGTCCCTATGCAGCATCGCAAGTACACTAGTAGTATGAAAATCATGAAAAGAATTGATTGTGCACATCCACATTGTTGATTTGATTAAGTAAATAATTTATGCACTCATGGGCATTCACTTTTGTATCGCATTCAATATACATATGGTATCATGATATCAGCTCCTAGATTGCATAACACTTGGTTTCCTAAATGTTGACCCATGTTGAGAGAGTGAGAAGTCCCAAGTTGTAGGGTTAGTACATTTGTTTCTTTAGGGCTAATAAAGTGGGGATGCAAATGATCTCTTGGAATTATTTTTATAAAGAGAGGACTATGTCTTGCATGTGGTATATGTTTAGTCGATGCATCTTGGGGCCAATCCTTGAGGTGTAGAAGAGCCATAGTGGAGTTGTTATAATCAACCAATGGGTGCTCTTTCTGCATGTGCTATGACGTGCTATGCACAATTAATTTTGGGTATTGCCTGTGAGGAGTTGGGAAGGGGTCCATTAAACAATAAAAATGTGTATTTAAGTTAAATCAATGTGTGTAGCCTCCAAACGCTCCTAGCTATCAGAAAGTGTATGAAGATCATGAGTTAGAAGCAATGGGTCTCCTAAAAGATGAGTCTTGTCCTCCTAGGTTCCCTATTGCTTTGGATTCTCCTATTTTCATAACATTACCAACATATCTTCTTGATCTACCACATTTTGATGACTTCAAGTAGGACCTTGCAGAGCAAATTGCCAAAACAAAAAGATACCTACGATGCTATGGTAGTAGAGCTTAAGGCATAACCCCAAAAAGTGTTAGATTACCCCATTTCACTTGAGCTCATGAGGAATGAAGAGGGAAATACAAAAGAGAAGCTAGAGGAGAAACTTGAAAGGTACAGGGCATATGAAGAATCAGGTGAGACATTAAATTTTTATTTCAAGATCAATGAGGTTGATATGATTAAGGAGACCCTACCCCCACAAATAGTTAAAATTATTATTCGAGTGGCTGAAAGCATAATAGAGAAGTGGACCCACCAGGTGGACAATGATGCCTTCAAGGCATCCCGTTAAATCATCGGAGGTGCAAGTAGATACTTCACTATGAATCCATGAGAAGCCTGACCAAGATAACCAAAATAGAAGTACCCACTCTTGGAGCATGACAAAGTAACATGGAATGCATTTATCCACTCCAATGATATTGAAAGAGTAAATCTACTTGTGTGTCCCTATCCCATTCATATGGCTGTGAGTATGAAAAAAAGGAGCATGGGAGGTACAACTTCCCAAAAATTCTAAATATAATAGCCCTTGAGAAGAAAATGATCTACCTATTTTAATCCTTCAATCTCATTCCCTTTTTTATACACTTTGTGAAGAAATTCACCAACTTTCTTGACCATGCCTTCATCACGATATGCAATAATCTCTTCCTCCTCATAATCTTACTATAACAACCCATTCCACCCTATGAGGAAAGGTTGCCACCAATATTCTTTGATATAAATACTAGATTCAATTGAGTGGCTATAATATGGCTCTATTTTCAAGTCATACTACTAGCTACTTATTGTAGGTAGTGAGCTCCTCATAGATATGGTAAACAATAGATTTGCTATGTGCATACATTTTCTCTACCTAGAATCACATCTACAACTATGCAACTTACTAAAAGAATATATGATTAGTAAAGGATGCCTCCAACATGTACTCAAGCCAATCCCTGAATAGTGAAAATGCTTGTCAAAATTATTCAAAAGAAAAAGAAGAAAAAAAAAAGAGAAAAGGAAAAAAAGAAAAAGAAAGAAGCACATTGGTGAGTGAAAATGAGCGATCAGGGACATGATGCTGCGTGTAGCCAAGTGGGGTAACACATCCAAATATAATTTTTTTTGTCTTTCTAACACTTGGAGTTGAGTTTATAGATGGGAATCCCAAGTGGTACCATGCATGTTCGATACATGGTTGTGATATTTTAGTTTTGAGACACGCGCCTCATGTAGGAAGAGAAGGGAATATGTTCTTGCTTCCAATTTTGAGTCCTTGAGTGGAATTGTACATGGAAAGGGGCATGCTTCAACTAAGGGGAAGCAAGGGGCAGCTTGGTAAAATAAGGGAAAAAGCAAAAATGCAAGGAGTTTTTAAAAAAGAAAAAAGAGGAGAAGAGAAGTGGGTTCGACACAAGAGAGTATCAACGAGAGAGAGAGAGAGAGAGAGAGAGAGAGAGAGAGAGAGAGAGAGAGAGAGAGAGAGAGAGAGAGAGAGAGAGAGAGAGAGAGAGAGAGAGAGAGAGAGAGAGAGAGAGAGAGAGAGAGAGAGAGAGAGAGAGAGAGAGAGAGAGAAGAATCTTGTAGGCTGAAGAGAAGGGAGAAATCTGAAGCTCAGAAGAATAAGAACAAGTTTTTAGAAGAAAGAGATCGTGCAACTGAAGTTATTGGAGCTGTGGAGCATGATGGTAGGGCTGTTGAAGCCAATGGATTGATGTGAGTTCTCAGTTTTCAGATGATGGTAATAGGAGTCTTATTTTTGTCTTGTTTTCTTCTACTACTACGTGGGGTAGAGAGTATCCTAATTAGTTCTGATGTATGGATATGAGTGAAAGACAACAGAGGAATGTTCTTCATCATGTTCAGAGTGATGTATGTTAGTTGTTGTATGAGATTTCCCGTCAGTAGAGAAGAATGAAAGTAAAGGATCTCTACATATGAAAGTGGGTATGTGGTAGAGAATATGTATTATGGGTAGGTGTTGAATGTACGGACTCAAGTTAGTGGAACTTTGGAAGGATTTGCAGTCAGGAAAATGATGGATTAGAACTCATAAAGTTCGAAGCTCCCGTAACTCTTCATCAATGCAAGATATGCTGAGATGTATCTGTTGGTATGCTAAAATGACAATTTGAAATCAAAGAAAGTTTCCTCCCATTTGCAAGTTTTGGCTCCTTGGAACAGAGTTGTGTTTGTTGTGTAGAGCATGCATAAATTTAGGAGTGCAGGCTATGTAGATCTATTTCAAGATAGCAAATCAAAGAATTTGGTTCTGAGTTGTTCTAGAGAGTTATATATTGGAAAGATAGCTACAACTTTCCTTTTTGAAGCTTGGCAATCCAAGATTTGGTTAGAAAGTTATGAACTTTTCTATGTTGTGCTCTATGAGGAAACATGTGAATTTAGTAGCATCTACGTGACCAACTTGGTTTCCCATGAAAGTCATCATGATTATCCATTACTATATCAGTGTAAACTCTTTTTTGTTGTAGTAATGGAATTTCTACAACATTGAAATACTTGCAGCCATTGCTGAATTGGCATGAAAATTCACAATATAAAGCTCTGGTAACCTGGGCTTTTTCAATCTCCTAATCACCTTATCTATTCTACAGCTTTACATCCCACTTTGTTTGTGAAATAATCTTGGTTTTCATTATCATAGCCATATAAATTATCCACTTATATTTAGATGGCTTTACAAACTCACATTTAGCAAATAAGTAATCGCACGTACACACAAATTTGTAGTTATACTTAATGTTAGTGGAAAATCTCAAATGGAGTGAAAATACGACACACAAGATAGGAGGCAATTTTCTTGTCTTTGGCAAATAAGGTGTCAAAACTAGTATTTCAAATTGGTATTTCTATTTTCTTGTACTTGTTTTGAAAGAGGGACAAATGTAATGTAACGCTCTATTTAATGTTCTTTTGGCATAATATTTATCTTGTGGTGTTGTCTTGGGGGTTGTTAGAGGCCGACTACCCAATTCACCTACCAACGTGATAATCTCACATCACCTAAGGGTCACCCTAGCCCACTCCTCCATATCACAAACTGAAGGCCCATCAAGGGCAAGACATCCTAAGCTTGCTTGGCAAACCTGTTACCTAGGGATGGCATAACATGCACTAACCATTCAACTTGGTCCTCAAGTGTGGGACAAAATTCTAAGTTTACTTGAAACTCAACCTATCTCCCAATTACAATTGTAACATGCCCGCCTATCTACTGTCCAAGCACATTTTAGCGGTCCATCAAGAAACGAATCTAAGCATCACCGCCTAGCACTCCCATGGAATGTTTTGGGATTTTTCGCCTAGCGTTTTCCGAGTCTGCCTCGCAACGGAACGTTCGCGGCCAAAAAAACCCACTAGGATCGACCTAAACTTGAGTCCCTAGGGGTCAAGGTCTCCTGATAGTATTCTAGCGTCGGATTCTAGACGTCCTACTTTACGTAGAGATACCCAATCCGAAGCAGACCCATGCCACACTTGGTTCAAGGAGAATGGAAAACGAGAGGGATGTGCCGCTCAACCTCTCTGCCTGTAGGGCATAGTCCCATTCTGGTCCCCTAAAACGGCATGAAACAGGTTCTAACTTAACAATACCTAAAGTTGAACTGTGATAAAACCTTGTGAAAAGCCTCCCAGTTCTCTGGGACCACCCTGCCGCATAGGACAGACCGTTGGGATTCTGCCCACCCACTTCCCTTGATAGCTTTAGTTTTCTAATTAGGTCCTATTACATTTATGTATGACATTCACAATCAACTTCCTTAATTAGGCCTTTTAGGGAACATGATTCATTTGCATAATTTATAGCACTAACACAAAAACAAAACAAGCAATCCTTTTGACAAACAAGTTCCTTAACTTATCTTCAAGTTAATCTTTGTTTCCTGCCCATACAGGAGAATTATGTATCCCCTTCTCTCCAGCAGAAGTACTAGGTCCAAATCACATGGCACTATAATTTCTATCCTTAATCTAGAATAGGATCTTCCAATGCCCTAGACATTGGGCTCACGGTAGTCTACAACTCCCTCTGGACTCAACAAGGGGTGTCTAGAACTCCATTGACCTTGAGCGACCTAGGAGTGAGACACACTTTCCGTGGTTGGCCTTTTCACCACTCGACCTTCAGCCCGTGAATCGAGCAGTGCCCTCTCATGGTAATCCACAGTGTGATCTTGGAGATGATTCACATGTGCAAATATCATTTCTTAATTAACCAATGAAGAAGCAAACATAATCAAGGAATTAGCCTAATATCATCTTCTAGTGAAATATCCCTTTATTTCCCATGGCTACTTGTCATTACTGACCTTTGCCACGCTTTTACCATCAAATACAAGCACTTGGATTATTTATCCAAATCACAATGCAACAATCGGTTGATTGTAAAAAGCATTTAGGTGTTGTTCAATCAACCAACAAAACTAATTGTATTTTTTTCCCAAACAATACAAGAATAGACGCGATAATTCCATCGCATATTTGCTCTCCCTCCTTGGGATCAAAGAGTGATTCTATGCAAAATTTACTTAATACTTGTATGCACAATTCCTAATGTTATTATTTTTACGATTATGCTATTCATAACCCCTGACCGATTGCTCTATCAATGAATAAGCCATACGCAACTAAGTGCAATTAACTTCCCTTGATACATGCACTTTGCAAACTCCATCTTTCGAATTTGTGAGAAGAGGCCTATCCCTTCCCATGATCTATTTTCGTACATCATAGTATGGAGTCTAATGTATCTCATGCGAGAATCAAAGCAAGTATCTATCAATTTAGAAATACATTACTTACGATCGGAACCGTAGTTGGATTGACAGTGATGCCTTCGCCCGAAGCTTCGTTGTTGGTTGTAGAATTACCATCCGCATGCGACATTCTTCACTTAGAGGCCATCATCTGCAAGTAGACTCAAGAGATTAAGAAGATGGAATAGATTCGAGATGGGAGAGCATAAGAGAAGATGGCTAAGTCGAGGATCGAGATAGAGGGAATTGAGCTAACTCTCTCCCTTGCAGCCTCTCGGGGTAACTCTTCTCTCTCTCTCTCTCTCTCTCTCAAGCTGTCTCACACAATCCCTTGGAGGGGTATCCTTCTCTCTACCTCTCTCTTGCAACCTTTCGGGGTCTCCTTATGCTCTCTTGTGCCTCCCTATACCTCATATTTATAATGAATTAGAGAAGAGGGGATGTGGCTGAGAACAAGAGTTCTTGGTGGAGGGACTCTTGGAAAAATCAATGATCTGATGCTTAACTCATAAATCTGATGGTTCCATTACCTCCAAAAGGGGGGTAAAACCCCAATACACTTGTTTGGAAAGCTTTTAGATCACTCCTTCTTTCTCTCCCTGTTCGAAGTGCTATCTATTGCCTATAGACTGTGATTGCAGCACATGCGATTTCGCCAATCTCTCTCTTTATTTTTTTCTTTTTATAAAATCTCCAAAACTAACTAAAAGATCACTTGTCTTTTCTTTTAAATGACATCCAGCTCTAAAAATCTCCATATCTTTTTAGGATAATATCTAAAATATCTAGAATATGCTAGTTTTGTCCAAAATCTAATATTTTTGGACCATCCATACTATACATATTAACACTAGTGATTAATATGGCTCATAGCTCTCGTTCACATTGTAACTTCTATAAAGGGTGGCTATGGTCCTTGTTAATCCGAGAAAAATATTGAATTTATGACTCTCAATTTTTAAATAAAATATTTTTAATTAAATAAAAATTGTTAGTTATTAATGTTAGTTAGGTTTTACCTTAGTTAATCTTTAGTTAGTAACCTTACTAACTTATTAATTGACTAAATAGCTTTCAAACTAACCAACTAACTTTTAATTGTGTGGAAATATTACAACAATCCACAAGAACCTCAAATCACTAGGATATGTAGTCGCACCATTAAGGAGAGCATTGTGATAGATATATGGAGTGCATGAATAACCATCAACATCAGTGGCCCATACTTCCTACTTCCTATGACTTCTTTGGCCTTTAGCAACCATCATTTTCCTATTCACCACATGTTATACCTTTCCCTTATATGTACTTGAATCTCCATGATCTCTTTATCAATTGACCCAATACTTCTTGCCAACCACATCATGCTTTTTTGGCATGTGTGACATGGGACTGTGGCGCTTGACTAGGAGGGGCAAATTTTGACCATTTTGAGGACATCAAGACTTGAAAAAAGTGAAGAATGTGGAAGTCACAAATTTTTAGAGATTATTATGCTTTAATAAATGAAATCATTTGTTGTAAATGAGAGTCATTGGTTTCTCTCTTGTGCAATTTGTAATCAAATTGGTAGCGCTCACCATAGGAATACAATTTTAAGTACATGAAATGAGAGAAGGTTAATCTTTGGTCTAAAGGATGGGTAGGGTATCCAAGGGCATAAGGAAAACTGTAACCCTACTTTTTTGTATAAAAATATTAAAAATAATGGAAAAGGCTATTCGTGTGTCTGCCATATTTTGGAAATTTCCTTCTTACTTTTGTATTGAGAGAGAGAGAGAGAGAGAGAGAGAGAGAGAGAGAGAGAGAGAGAGAGAGAGAGAGAGAGAGAGAGAGAGAGAGAGAGAGAGAGAGAGAGAGAGAGAGAGAGAGAGAGAGAGAGAGAGAGAGAGAGAGAGAGAGAGAGAGAGAGAGAGAGAGAGAGAGAGAGAGAGAGAGAGAGAGAGAGAGAGAGAGAGAGAGAGTGAGGGTGAGGGACCAAGAGAGTGAAGCCTCCATCTTTTCTTATGCTCTCTTATGCCTTACCATACTCTCCTTTAGCATGATGAATGCAATAGAGGGTTTGAGAACCTAGGAGGGATCGCAAAATAATAGCAGTGTGTCCAATGTCCCAAATATGTTGCGTGTGTGTTGCCCACTATTTCTTCATGCTTCCCATTGGATTTTTGAGAACCATTGACTTCTCTAGTGGACTAAACTTTTCCTTGGGCTATTGCTTATTTTTCTTGGATGGCTTTACTTTCTCTTCCCAAGCTTTTCTTGTCATATTGAGGAGCATCATGAGGGGGTCATTTCATCTACTCTTTTTGAATTGATAGCTCATTAGGTACCATTAGTCTCTCTTTAAAATTAGTAAATACATCAAGCAGTCGCATCTCAATCATGGTGAGCTTATGCATCTCTCATTGGTAGGTAAGGTTAAACTATCTAGTTTTTATCTTGGTCGGTCCACTCTTCTCAATTTTGATATTTGAATTTGACCTTTGTTTTGGTCTTTTTCACTTTTTCAAGTATGAGAAAGATTTGGTTAGTGGAGATGGTTGTGCAGGTGGTTTTGACACCCAAATCCATCAATTCTCCACACAGTCTTGAGCACATATATGCACTACTTGACTTAGTAGGCCACTTTTCTTTATGTTGTATCTTATCTATACTTTGTGCACATTGTATCGTGCGTGAAATAAGAAGAAGAAATCAATAAGATAAAAAATTTCCCTCCATCTCTCTTCTTGTGTTCTTGAGTGAGCTTCCTCTTGTATGTATGGTATGTGCTTAGCACAGTAACTCAAGCAAGTTCCCCCACCACATGATTCTTGATATGGTATCAGAGAAGTGCCATTGAGAGAGGCTAGGTTTGAAGGCTGAAGTGAAGGAGAAGAAGCAAGTATTAGAGAAATTAAGCATGTAAGAAGCTCTCCCATTCTTCCACTCTTTCTCTTGGATAGAGCTGTGGAGGCACTGGAAGTAAGGGGCAGAGTAAAAATCTCATATTACTGTGAGATTTGGTGTGCAAGCAGAGCATTGTATTTTCTATAGATAAGCCATTCGGGCCTTTCTCATTGCTTTTTTGGCCATCTAAGGCCATTTTGGGCTCTTTTTTAGACCCACAAGGTTGCAGGTAGTAGTTTCAGGGTATACTACAATTTTGGCTATATCGATCGAAAATGGATGCACAAGTTACAATTTTCAAAGCTGTAAGTTCTAAGCTATTGGCTAAGAAGTAAACAAAAGTTTTTATTTGTAAATAGACTACATATACTATTGAGAAGTCAATGAAAAAGGCAACTTAATGTATTGATGTGCACTTGTTGTGAAAGATTGCATAAGACTTACTTGCTATTTTGTATCAATATTTTGATAATGGTAGAAAACAATAAAAACCCTATCATTGAGAAGATAGATAATAATAATTACCCATCATGGAAGTTCCATATGATGAACTTTGTTATTGAAAAAGGGCTATTTGAGTTTGTTTAAAGTAAAGAAAAGGAGTCACCTGAAAGAAGTGGTGAACAAGCCCAAGCACTCAAGTTTAGGAAGGAGACATGGCAGATCCTCTTCAAGAGGCTAAGTATGAGATGTGCTGGTAATAACTAGGAAAATAGGCTAAATGCATAGTTTTGTAAAATGCAAGTTTCAAGAGGCCTTGGAAACCTTAGAGACAAGGGGAGAACTAGAGGAAGAGGTGGATGGAAAAATAGAGATTCTTGCAATTCTAGTATTGTTTATCATTATTGTGGTGAAATAGATCATATTGCAGCCCATTGTTATGCTAAGAAGGATGATATTTGCAGTGATAAATTATAGCAAGAAAAATAGGCATCATCTTCACAATAGAATGAAGATAAAGATGAGAGTCTATTTGTTATGCAGCATAAGATGAATGCTGTTATAGGAAAGGGGACACATAATGATGTATGGTATAATGATTTAGGTACCTCTAATAATATGACTAGCCATGGTGAATGGTTTGGAGAGATGCAAGATTTACAAAACTCAAGCTATGTGTAGATAGGTGTAGACTCATGCCTCCTAATTTTACACATTATAAAGGTTCCCTTGTCCTTCCATGATGGTTAAACAAAGAGTCTATTAGATGTATTATATGTATCATCCATCATAAAGAGTTTAGTGTCTATTGGTTAGATGGTAGAGCAAGGGTTGTAGGTTTGAATTAATGCAAAAGGCATCTTTGTGAAAGATTTTAATGATAAGTGTAAGTTGGTTGCAAAAGAAAGTAGAGTTGCTTGCGTGTTCACTTTAGATGTTGGAATTCTTGTTATGACTATTGCTGTGTATGCTAAAGGTAAATAAGTGGTTGCAAACATTGAAATATGGTACAAATGTATTGGACATGAAAATGTGTAAATACTGAAATTAATGTAATCCAAAGGGTTAGTTATGGGGTTGTCTACTTTGAGTTGTAGAATTTCATGAAGTGTGTGAAGCATGTTAGTTTGGTAAGTATGCAAGATAACCCTTTTTGCATGATAGAGATCTAAAAAAGAATATACTTGTTTGATGTTGTGTATATAAATGTTAGGGGGCTTGCATAAACGTATCTATTGGTAGTAGCAAATATTTTTTCACATTTATTGATGATTGTTCAAAAAAGCTATGTGTATATTTCATGAAGGAAAAGAGTGATGCATTTGAGCACTTCAAAACTTTCAAGCCTAATGATAAAAAAAAAACATACTTGAAAGTTAAGCGCTTGAGGTTAGATGGAGGGAAAGAGTACCTCTCTAATAAGTTCAATGACTTCTTGAGGTCTCATGGGATAACGAGACAGTTTACTTGCAAGTATACCCCACATCAAAACGGGATTGCAAAAAGAAAAAATAGACATATTACAAAAGTTGCATTGGTATTGATGATTGAAAAATAATTTTGATTTAATAAAGCAAGAAAATACAAAGCAATAATGAGGTTGAATATACAAGCTTACATGCTCGTTTAAAACAATGTATCCCATTGGGATATAGAAAGGTAGTGGCAAAGGGAGATGCTATGCTAGTTATTAGGTGAGTTTAAAATGTCTGGAAAGCTAATAAGGAAGTTTTGAGAAATTGGTTATTCAAGATAAAGGGGTTGATTAAGAAAGTGCAAAGATTTGACACTAGAGATCATGAGTTGGGTCAAAAGTCCTATTTCAAAATACATTGTTACCATGAGGGTAGACAATCCTAGATAAGGTCAAGGAAAGCCTTCATTTGATTGAAGAGTTCCTAGAAATTGGCGAGATAAAATATTTGGCAGATAAGGGTATGAGTCATGCAATTGTTAGTAGAAAGACCAAATCCTGCATGCTTATAAATGACTAGCTATATATGAGAGGGGATGATAATGTACTAGGAAGAGTATTAGGCAACTTTGAAATTCCAGCTTGTTTATCTTCTTGTCATGAAGAAGGATGTGGAGGAAACTTTGGATTTGCGCTAACCAAATCTAAAAATCTTACTAGCATGACTTGGCCTAGTCTGAGTGCTAATGTTGATCAATCACTAGTGTAAAAGTTGCCATGCTTATCAATCATTTGCTAAGAGGGTGTTCATTCCAAAACCTACTAAAGCTATTCTTGCCTATGGGCCGTTTGAGAAATGGGGTTTGGATTTCATTGGACATTTTTCAAGAACTAAAACAATAAAGTTCTATATCCTCACTATAGTTTATTACATGACCAAATGTCTTGAAGCAAAAGCCACTCAATAATGTGAGAAAGAGGATGTAGTCTAATTTTTTATGGAGGTCATATGCTGCAGGTTTGGGATATAATTGGAAATAGTAACACATTAGGGTCTCAAATTTACGAATAACCTAGGGAGTCTACCTTATAGAACTTGTCAAATACCATGCGAGTTCAAGGGAAAGTGTATTTTATTTAGTAAAATTTAGAGGATGATATTTACAAATGGGATTTTTTAATTATAATTTGAAAAAAATCCAAAAGTTTTGTAGAGTAAAAGGGGTTATTTTATAACATTATAGCATGCAAAGAAAGGGTATTTCTTAATGCCCTTTGAATGCATGTTACATAGATGATTTTTCATAGGTACACCCCTTGGAAGAAATAAGCTAGTTCAAGAACTGAAAAAGAAAGTTAGATCTGAAGCATAGGTTTGCTACCCCCTTACTACACTCAATGCAATGGGTTGGTAGAATCATTCAATGAGACTTTGTAGAAGGTTTGTTTTAAGCTAGTGAAAGATAATACAAAGACTCAAAACAAGTACTTAGATCAAGCTTTTTGGGTTTGCAAGATAATTCAAAAGACATGTATAGGTCTTTTTAAGAAGATGTCAATGGGATCAATTAGGGTCGGAAGTTGATAGAGGACTCAAAATCTATACAGTGCATCTAGATAAACAACAAGAAATAGACTCTTATGAGAAATAAAATTTGAAAAGAAGAGAATGGTTCAATATGCAATTGAGGAGTAAGGACCTTGATAAGTGAATGTTAGTCATGAGATATGACAGTAGTATGGATTCTACTTTTCAAACTTAATTTTGAGTTAGATGGAAAGACCCTTTATGATCAATCAAAAATTTGAAAATGGTACTTATCTATTACAAGATCTAGATGGGATGGCTCATAAAACTAGGATCAATGGATTCCATATCTAGAAATACATTTGTAGAATCATGTAAATACAAACTATGTAACCAGTGTACATACAAGCCAAGGAATAAATTATTATAATTAGCAGTTTGGGATAGTTTTGATATTCTAAAATATGGCCTTAATCAAGCGATTTTGAATTATGGAAAGCATGATCAAAGGTCCCTACCAAGTTTTGTATAGCCAATGGAGCAAGTATGTGATATATATGCACTTTGGAAGTTTGGTGTTTGTAGTAGACTACATGCAAAAATCTCAATAGAAATATAGAGTTGTAGACTCTGCAAAGATTTCTTGGAGCTAAAATATTTGGAATTTAACTTTGATGCCTTCTAAAAAGTTGAAGTTTGGCACCAAGCTACAACTTCCCTTTTGGAAATCTTAGTGATCTAAGTTAGGGATCAAAAGTTATGAGCACTTTTATGCCTAGGTGTCCTGATTGACAAGATTTTGGAAGTTGAAGTATATCTTTGTTAGAGTTGGATTGGATTTTCAAAGAAAGGTTTGTTAACACTTTTTCCTCCAAACCACGGGGCGGGCTAATCATGGTATGTGAAAATGCTTAACATAGGCATGTCACTACATGTGGATAGACTCGAAAAGTAGTGATAATATTGCTCATTTGACTTTTTAAATATTTTCCATAGTGGAAGTCATATTAATGGATGTGAGTCTTAAGTGGTAACTCACATGTTTTACTATTTTTTTTGTTAGTTTTGAAATGCATTTCTATTCTAGGAAGTGTCATCCTATTGACAGGTATTGCAGTCCCACTCTAGTATTTGTATTAACCCTTAGAGTGACACAAGGTACAAATGAGGCTTAAGGAGTATGAGAAGACAATCCAATGGAAAAAGAAGACCAAGAAGCACACAAAAACTTTTAAAATCAATAACATGGCACACAAGAGATAAAGTGCATTTTAGCCCTTTGTAAAAGAGTGCCAGGCTCCCTCCTATTGTGCAAGTTGTAAATGAAAATACACATGTAAAGGAGCCATGAGAATAGGAAAGAATAGAAAAAAGAGTGAAAAAGAGGACCAAGTCCATGATCGGTGTCATGGAAATGGGTTGGGTGCCCAAGGGGAGAAGGGCATGTATAAAAGCTAAAAAGTGCATCGATAAGCTCATTCTTGGTGTGTGCGCAAGCTAGCTCTCTTTTTGTTCTTGCTCTTGATTACTTTTTATGCATGAGTGAGGGAGTGTGAGGGACCGTGCAAAAGCTCTTCTTCTCCTCTTCTCATCGTCTCCTTCTTCTCTTCTCTTTTCTCGTGTGTGGGGCTATGAAGGTTGGAGGTTGGAGCATGGAGATGGAGCTTGCTTAAGCAAGCACCTTGAATTGTAGAGCTATCAAAGGATTTGAGAAAGAGAACTAAAATGATAGGATTTGATGATAAGATCACTACATCCTTATGTGAGAGCATGCACGGCTATGTGAGGAGGTGGCCAATGCCACTCACTTGAAATGATTAACTTGATAAGCTATCTATAGGATCTTGGCAGTTGCTAGTGATAGCAACGATATTTGGATTCCATTACTTGGACCAATGGATTCAAGCTTGAGTGCTTGTGCACTCCAAATCAAGCAATGAAGAAGGAGTTTGTCTCCAAAAAACGGTGCTTAGTTTAGGTAGGAAAAGTGAGGGAGTCAAAAGGTATTTGATCTTCTTTGATGGATAGTTTAAGTTTTGGAAGATTTAGGAACTTTAGTTAGATCAATGCTAGGATGCTTTTCATTAGTAGGATGCATTAAGGTTAGGAAAATAAGTGTGGGAGCTCTCGCTCAACCACGCCAAGACCCAAATAGAGATACTGATAGGGATAAGTCACCACAGCCAAGAAATAAAGAGAAAAAGCTCCTCTTAATTCAACTCAAAGCATCTAAGAATGGTCTACAAACATTTCCCTGCCATAGGGGCACATAATACTTGCATATTTTGACAAGATATCTTCTGTAGAGCAAGAAATGAATTAAAAGAACACTGTTGTAGCTAATTCTTTGAATATTGCTGAAGATATCAGCCCCAAATCAACCCAAAAAGATTCCAGAATTCACCTCTAATGATAGCATAAACTTTCCCTAACACGGAGTACATAGATCAACCAAGTACAAGTGTTTATCATACCATATGAAGCAATAGAGAAGAAAAAGGACCTATTGTCCACAAAATCACTATGTGGGCTGCCTATTTCACCCCATATACATGGCATCTACCTTCCAAGAAGACACTTTGATGAAGTACAAAAGCAGCCCCTATATTCCCAAACATGTAGCAAGCAATAGATAGCTTGCAATAAGCATCTAGAAGTAAGAGAGAAGAAGGAAATCCTGCTACCCTTGTCAGCCCTGTGATTGGCTACCTATTTCAACCCCAAGCATGTACATAGTGCAATCAAGATGCTCTCTTGATATCCCTTCCACAATGCTTATGCAATGTCAACTTGCACCAAGCAAATCAATGTCAAGTAAGACCAATGAATGATCATGAATCTTCAACAAGAGAAACATATTTTTCTCAAATAGTGAATGTACTCTTAGAAAGGAAAGGATTCAAGCTAGAAGTCATCACATATTGCCAATTAACCAAGTTGAATGTTTCTTCTAAAACAACGAATTATTTATAGAGCATAATTCATGACCTATGGAGTAGACTTAGGTGACTTAGTCTTGTCGAAGCATGAAAAACACCTTACAACTTGTCCTTACCAAGAGCTAGCAAGATCATCATGTAGACAATCAAACTGTAATTTTCACATCATGAGTCTTGAATCCCATGACACCAACTTGATGTAAGTCTCTTTGCCCTACAAGCCTTGTAATTGACTCATAAGCTTTTTTCCTTTATAGTCTACATTGAATGTATTCATGCAAAGTTGATTCATGTTATGGCATCATGTATGAGTGATGGGATGTAGAGTTGTTTATGATACATGACAGCATATTATACTTGATTTCATAATTTGTGATCGCTCTTACAGTCAAGAAAAAAAAAGCTTGATTTGAGTTAGAACTTATGAGGTAATACTATTGTGATCTTTGCTAAGAACAAGAAGTTGGAAGCTCTATTAACATCTTCAAGGGCTTGGCTTGAAACCTTCAACCCTTCTCTTATCCCTACCATCTCTAGAGTCTAAGCTCTTGAACCCCCATACATTCTTCTATCTCAAACCCTTGTGATTGACCGTTAAGTACCTCTTGAACCTTAAAATATTCACTATAAACTACTTATCTCTTGAAGACACATCTCCATCTATCTTGTCTAGTTTTCTTGCCAAACCCCCATGGGTGACCTTCAACCCTACGTGTTGTGACATTGGTGAACCTGACGTGAAGGTCGATGTAAGAAAACTCCAAGGTGGGGGAATCTTTAGGAGATACTCTACAACAGTTGGTGTGCATACTATAGCGGACTCAACAACAACAAATCCAAATGTTATAACAATGACAACAAAGGCAGGACGAAGAGAAGATTGATTCCATAGCTATTAAGGCCCTAGAAGAAGTTGGATGAGAAGTAAAACAATTTAATGGTCAAAATGTCTCTGTTTTCATTTGCTTGTATGTTGAGAAAATGCTCTTCTTTGGTATTTCGCAACATGCATGGAGTCGCTATTTTGCTAGACTAGCCAAGCACGGTCTTCAAGAGAGAATCCATGGTCTTTTTCAGCAAGATGCGGATTGGGCTGCATTCAAAAAAGCCCTATGCGAAGAATTCTTCTTAGAAGACTCTAGCCTTATGACGAAGAAAAGTTTCATTGATTGGGTTGAGAAACCCAACAAAGGTTTAGCTGCAATAGCTCTATACCATGAGTTTAAAAGTAAATTTGGATAACCTGATGCTGAAGACCAACAAAGTATGGAAGGTCAGAAGATTGAATTATTCCTTAAGGCTGCAGATCCCATCCTGCAAGAGAAGCTTGCTAATCATCTAGAGGGTGCTACCTTCGAAACAGGAGTCAAAACTACATGGAAAGATGTTACTGAAGCACTTAACACGATTGCTCGAAGAGAGCAGATGTGACTAAGATTGGGCTCTACTTCTACTTGAACAACTCCAATGATGGAGTCCATTCCACCTCCAAAAACCCCTATCACTTTAAATCAACCAACTCTTTCTTCTTCTATTCCTTCTAAAAATGATGTCATGGATGAACTCATTAAAAGCATGCGAGATCTTCATCTGAATCTTATAGAAATTAGTTTTGAAGTAGAGAAGCTGGATGTCAAAGTTGAAGAGCAAGGACGATCATTATCTCAAAGGCCCATGAGAGAAGGATATAAGAGGTGATGTATTTGGTGTGACAACCAACAACATGGCAAGAGCGAATGTATTGCCTTCCATGAGGTCGAAGTATAGAAGCTCCTCTTTAGGAAAGATGGAAAAATGCAGCTACCTATGGGTTGCAAATTGAGCCAACTAAATCTAATTTGAAAGCATGTAAAGCTGATGTGCAATCTAAAATATGGATGCATGCATTAGATCAAATGGAACGCGACAAAGCAGCCAAAGATGATTTGACTAATGCCAGTCAGTGCATTTGAGGAATAACTGGTTGGAAAGAATCGGTAAATTCTTTTTCCATTTTTTCACATTTGGCTGAAGTCATGGCTGAAGTCGTGGCTGAAGTCAATCATAAAGAAGTCTTGATTGAGGAAAAGAGAAGAAGACAAGATGAACCTGGCCCTTCCCCTTCTGGTCCTCCAAAAAGGGTAACTAGAAGAATGTCTGAACAACCAAAGCTTGCTAAAAATACAACCCTAGATCAAGAGATGGAAGATGTGCCACAAACTAAGAAGATTGAAGAAAAAAAAAAGGCAAGCAGCCAGGATACAAATTGCAGTTTAGATATAGAAATTGTAACCGATCTCAAACGAGTCCTACAAGAACAAATTCTGGGAAGTAAAATTGAGTTTACCTTAGGAAAAATTCTTGGAATTGCCAAACCTGAATTTCATGATGTAATTATTAATGTAATCAAAAGAAAAAGACAATATGTTGATGATGATGCTGAAGAAATAGTGCATGCTCTTTTGCAAGCTCTTTGAGAATTTGTACAGGATGAAGAGAAGCTGAATGCACAAGGAATTCAGCTTGAAGCAGTTAAAGAATTAATTGTAGCAATTGATGCTGAAGATAAAGAAAGCATGGATGAAAAGACCAAAGAAGCAAAGGCTAAAAATGTAATGGTTGGCTAGTCAAAACCAATTGGGCAGCCTGGCTCTCAAAAAAAAGGTCGTCTACATCACATGCATGATGAGGAAGAGGCTCGATTCATTCCAAGCAGTCACTACTCTCGTATGCATTGGGTAAAGCAACAATGGAGACACTTGTCGAAATTGGAGAAAAAGAAACACCATGCATTGCACTCTTAGACCATGGTTCTGATATAAACATCATGGCCAGGAGTATCTATGAAAGCGACAGATGGCCCATAGACATTGATCTAGGTTGGTGAATGAGAGCTGCAAACAATTATTCTGGAGAGTTATATGCTGCATGTCCTAATGTGTAGGTAACTATTGGAGACATAAAAGACCATTTTCATTTCTTTGTTCAAGTCTCTTGTAGTTACCCTATCATTCTTGGGCAACCCTACATTTTTGAATCCCGCTTGGAAACAAAAGCTCTTGATGATGGTTCTTCTTATGCTTGAATTTGAAGCAAGGATAATGAATGAGCTATCCAATTTCTTATTGTGTGTGTCAATCATCATCGAAACAGAGACCGATTGCGAGATTATCTTGTGCCTCCTAATGCCCAAGAATTCAAGGGTTTTTGGGCAGCACTACTATAAAAGGAGGCTATGGCAGTGCTTCATGTAAAAAGATTGTGCCTCCTCATGCTACAGAAGTCAGATCTTTAGAAAATCTACATGTATGTACAACCAACAGTATGGACAGTTATAAGTCTCTTCGAGCAATGAATAAAGCTAAAAGAAAAGATTTATGTCATGTAAAAAGGGAGCTGAAAACTTATGACATGATGGCTGAAAATGAAGATATTTCAAGCATTTTTTTTGGGCTGATTACTACTGACACATGGGCTGGAATATGTGTAGCTACTCATGTAGAAAATGAGGCTGAAAATCTATCCATATAGATTTTTACATTGGATTTTTATCAAGAAATCCAATAATTTTTTGAACAAGAAGATATTGGTTTTCTCAACAAGATTGAAGTGCAAGTGGAGACAAAATACAAGACGTTGGATAAGAAAGTCAAGCATGTGACTGTCTCACTACCTCTTGAATGTGAAGAGCTGGTTGATAGGGTAGCAAATCAGTCAAGTCTTGGTGACCCTATCAACATTGGTCACAAGTTTACATTGGAAAGTATAAAAGAGCTCAAAATAGGCTATAATTATTTTCTTTTATCAGCTAAAAAACACTCTTTTATGCAAATGCTAATGAAACATGGCAAAGTTTTTGCATTTCAGCCAAGTGAAATAGGCTGTGTGGATCCAAATATTGTGGCTCCTATGGTCATTTTTATGGTTCCACATGTGCCCTAACCTCAAGCCTATTCCCGTTCGAAGGGCGCAATTTTCCAAATTACTAGAACTTTTGAATGAAAAGATCAAAATGAAGATATTAGAACCTTCTTTAGCACCTTACTCAAATCGACGGTTTACCGTGTCCTAGAAAAATGAATCTTTATGATCCATTCAAGATCTACATCCTATTAATCATGTCACAATCCGAAATGTTGGTTTGGGTCCAATTGACGAGTTTTCTGAAGCTTTTGCAGGGAGAGAAATTTATTCCATGGGCAACCTATATTCAAGATATGATCAATTTCAACTATCATTAGAGAGCCGAGACATTACCACAATGACACCTCTTGGACTGGTCTGCATGTATACTCTACTGCAAGGTGCAACAAATTCCGTGGCCCATATGATGAATGCTATGCACAAAGTCTTAAGGGACTTTATTCAACATCTTATTCTTCCTTTCCTTGATGATGTACCTATCAAGGGATGTGAAGTCTATGAAAGGCATGAGGGGCTTGATGAACATGGTTGTAGGACATTTGTAGTTAACCATATTCATGATTGTGACAAGATTTTGACAAGGCTAGAGGAGGTTCATCTTACCCTTTCTGGAGCTAAGTCAAATTTTGGAGTTAAAGAAGTTCTAGTGGTCAGACATTTGTGTGGCCCCTACGGACATAAACCTTCACCAATCAAGATAGATACCATTAGCAAAATGCAAGAAAAATGCACAAATATCTCAGAGGTGAGGAGATTTTTTGGCGCATGTGTATTCTATCTCATATGGATACCACATTTTGCTCATGTAATTGAAAATCTTTATCAATTATTAAGGAAAGGCCAAAGATTCTTTTGGGGTAAAGAACATACTCTCACTATATGCAAATTAACGAAGCTGTTAATTTCAGCCCTCACTCTCAAAAGGGTTGATTATTCAAATGGACAACCCATCATTCTTACTATGGATACAAGTTCCTTGGGATAGGATGGGCTGTTGGCCAAGAAGATCTTGAAGGTAATAGGTATGCAATTCGTTTTGGAGTAAAGGTTCTCAATGAATGTCAAAGAAGGTATGCACACGTAAAAAGGGAATTGTGGGGAGTTGTAACAACATTAAAGTGTGATTGTGAATACTTTATAGGTTCTTCCATAGTGGTAGAAACTGATTGTCTTCGACCAATATTTGAGCACAATGAAGAAGAAGGAGACTTGAATTGATGAGGAGTTCAAGCATATTAAGAGGAAATCTTATGGCTTTTTCCTTAAAAAGGGGCATCTATGGAAGCATACATAGAAGAAGAAAGGAGTGCATGTCCAAGTTTTAGGTAACAAAAGATTGCAACAACAGGTAATGAAGGAATTTCATGAAAGCTTGTGGGCTATCCATAGAGGCATATGGGGAACCTTTATTAAAGTCAAAGAAAAATACTAGTGGCAGAATGTATATCGGGACATAGAGCATTTTCTTGAAACTTGTTATGTGTGTCAGATGTACTCTATGGTTAAGCATCAAGATGGGTTACAACCGACTTATCCCTTGTCTATACATTATAGATGGGTTATTGATCTTGTAACCATGCCTACAGGGTTATGGAATATGCGATATTTAGTGCTTGCAAGAGAAGATCTAACCAATCAAGTGGAAGGTAAAGCTATAACAACCAAAACCTCTCAAACTGTTTGCCACTTTTTTCTTGAAGAAGTATTTTGCAGATATGGCTGTGTCGGCAAAGTAACTGTAGATAGAGGTGAGTTGGATGTTGATGAGGCATGCAACTTCTTTGCTCAATTGGGTATTAAGTTGGCTTTGACAACATCTTACAATCCTAAAGGCAATGGAAAAGTGAGAGAGAGCATTAGCCTATTCTCAAAGGTCTAGAAAAGTCTTGTAGAGGAAAGATCAAAGAATGGCCTAAAATGCTACCTTTTCCATTATGGGATGACTGGACTACTCAGAGTACCATAACTAGCTATATGCCAGCTGAACTTATGCATGGACAACAACCAATTATGCCAATTGAAGAATCTATTCTCACATTGAGTCTTCTACCTTGTGAGGAAGGCATTAGTAGAGAAGAGTTGCTGACTTTGCGCATATGGCAGCTAGAAAGAAGGCTTGAAGATGTTTACCAGTTATTGAGAAGTTGAAAACAGCAAGACTAAAGAACAAAAGAAGATTTGATAGGCAACATTGACTTCGACCAAGGGCTATCCAAGAAAATGAGTGGGTGCTTGTCTATGACAACAGTCTAGATAATCAATATAGTGCTTCTATGAAGATGGTAAAGCATTGGTTTGGCCCATATGTGGTAAATGTCATTCATGACAATGCCACATATTCATTGGCTGAATTGAATGGGACAAGCATGAAGATACCCATAGTTGGAAAAAGAATCAAGCTCTTCAAATGAAGAGAAAGTTCAACATATGAGTTAGAAGACTTGGATATAATCCAAGAGTATGAAAATAGAAGAAGAAGAAGGATTAGAAGGTGAAGAAGAAAACATGACAAATGAGGATCTCTCTCAATGTTGCAAATCCAAAGAAGTGGCACATGCCGAAGGATATGCAGGTTAAGGGGGGGTGAATGTCATGGGGTTCTAGGCTCATGATGTGAAAATTATAGTGTGATTATCTACATGATGATCTTGCTAGCTCTTGGTAAGGACAAGTTGTAAGGTGTTTTTCATGCTTCGACAAGACTAAGTCACCTAAGTCTACTCCATAGGTCATGAAGTATGCTCTATAAATCATTCATTGTTTTAGAAGAAACATTCAACTTGGTTAATTGGCAATATGTGATGACTTCTAGCTTGAATCCTTTCCTCTCTAAAAGTACATTCACTATTTGAGAAAAATAAAGTTCTGTAAGTCATGCTACATATGTCAAGATATAAGTGATTTTGGACAATTATATGGCTTGGTTGTGAGCATGACTACATGTGTCAGTGATGTAGTTACTTCAAAAACATGACTCATGAGCTCATTATAGAGAAGAACCACCAAAGTTCATGAGGTTGACTATGTTTTTGAGCATAGGACATTGTATATGTCTTGCATTGTCACTTGTGTGACTTATGATACCTATGAACTAGTCAAGTGAGAGACAAGAGGGTAGCATGAACAACCCGTTTTTTTCCATCGCATTTTTTGGGCTGAACAGGGCACCATGGATGGGGAAGTGATTGAGGTGTCCAAGCCACCACACAAAGGGGAAAGCTCAAGCCATGCAACCACAAGTAATTGTAGAAGACTCCACTTGACATGTAAGTGCTTCTCTTTCCATGCATTGACGAAAATGGAAGGCCACTCTTGGCTATGTAAAAAAGGGTTGAATTGTGTATTTAAGGGCAGCAGCCCATACTCATTAGAGCTCTTTGATGATTCTTGAAGACTATATGCTGTCATGAATCGTGTGGTGGGGGGACTTGCTCAAGATGCTACGCTGAACACACACAGAATGCACAAGGAGAAGTTCACTCAAGAGACAAGAAGAGAGATGGAGGCCAAAACGTTTTCTTGCTGGTTTCTTCTTCTTCTTCCACATACTTTACAATGTACACAAAGTATAGATAAGATATAACATAAAGGAAAGTGGCATGCTAAGTCAAACAATGCATAACCGACTACACTAGTCAACTGGCGCTATAACTATGCCAGCTGTAAATAGGTGTAATAACCTGAATATAATAAGTAATGAGTCAGTGGCCATGTGAGAGTCATAATGACCATCGATGTGCTAAGTGTAGACGTGTGGACCCATCTAACCAAGCGGTCCATCATTAATGTCCTTATGTGTTGAGCTTGTCATCTCAACACTCCCCCTCAAGCTCAACTGCATCTCTGCAACTCCAAGTAAGCTTCGAAACTTTTGAAGCTTCTCTGTACCCAATGCCTTCGTGAAGATGTCAGCTATCTGATCCTGTGTGCTGACATACACCAAGTCAATCTCACTTGCTAGTATCTTTTCTCTCACAAAGTGGTAGTGTACCTCAATATGTTTTGTCCTGGCATGGAACACAGGGTTCCTAGCCAACTGTATACCGCTCATGTTGTCACAATAAATGACAATTGGACCTTCCACTTGCACATCTAAATCAGCCAATAAATTTTGCAGCCATACTACCTCACATGTTGCAACAGCAACACCTCTATAGTCAGCCTCTCTACTCGACAAAGCAACTGTAGATTTCTTTTTGCTGCTCCAAGTAACTACTACACTACCAAGAGAGAACATGTATCCTCTGGTAGATCTTCTATCAGACATATTACCAGCCCAATCTGCATTTGTGCATCCAAACACCTGTACATCTATACCTACCTCATAGAAAAGTCCATAATGTAATGTGGACTTCACATATCTCAATATACGTCTGACTGTATCCAAATGTGGCTTTCTAGGTACTTGCATAAACTGACTCACAAGACCAATAGCATAGCTTAAGTCTGGCCTTGTAATGGTCATGTATATCAAACTCCCCACTATCCTCTTGAACATAGTAGGGTCTTCTATCTCATCCCCAACATCAGCACTCAACTTTACATTCTGCTGCAACGGGACTGAAAGTGGTTTGCATGTTGTCATACCATACTTGGACAACATATCCAAGCCATACTGTCTTTGGGACAGTCATATACCATCATCACATCTGATCACCTCAATGCCAAGGAAGTACCTTTGCTCACCTAGATCCTTCATCTCAAACTTCTTCTTCAAAAAGTCCTTGACTTTAGCAATCCCACTATCACTATCACCTGTAATAATCAAGTCATCCACATAGATGACTATGATGACCAAACCTGCATCTCCCTTTCTCACATAAAGTGAGTGATCAACATCAGAAACCCATAGAGCGCCTTCTTCAACCTGCACACATATGTGGGATGCTCTAAATCTTCATAACCTGCTGGCTAATCCATATACACTTCTTCCTAAAAATCACCATGCAAGAAGGCATTCTTCACATCCATTTGCTGCAACCTCCAACCTTTGGCTACTGCCAAAGCAATCACACATTTGACAATTGCCATCCTAGCAACTGGACTGAAGGTTTCTTCATAATCTATGCCATATGTTTGGGTATAGCCTTTTGCAACCAGCCTAGCTTTGTACCCACTACTAGAACCATCAGCATTGTGTTGAATCTTATAAACCCACTTACATCCAATAGCTTTCTTGCCCTTCGGCAATGATACTAGATCCCAAGTCTTATTGGCCTCTAATGCAGCTATGTCCTCATCCATTGCTGCATTCCAATGAGCATGACCAACAGCCTCCTCAAAACATGTGGGCTCAACATCCTCAATCACTTTCACCATATAAGCATAATGGTGAGCTGCATAACCTTCAAAACCAAATCTATTAACAGAGTATATCACCTTGCTAGACCTGCGTATCATTGGATCACTCAATGGAGTCTTTGCATTGACGCGTGCTCTCTGCACACCTGGAGTCCTCACTGAAGGAATGCCAAGCTCATCATCCAAGCTCTCTGAGCCACTGGAGTCTCCATCAAGAATTGCATCAATGCTATTGGACACTTTATTCTTTCCTTTGTCTTTACATGTAGTGCTACTAGATGCACCTGAAGATGTAGAGCTACTCCTTAGTCTCCCAGACCAAGGACTATCAGATGATGTCTCTGGTTCACTAAGAGTTCGTGATTCTTGCTTTTCAGCCTGCACATGAGTGTCATGATCATCATCATCATCCAATGCATCACCACTAGATGCATACCAACTGCTCATTTCATCAAAGATGACATCCATGCTCACTCTGAACTTACATGTGACAGGGTTATAACAACGATACCCTTTTTGCTCTAAAGAGTATCCAACAAAGACACACTTTTCAGCCTTTGGATCCAGTTTCTTCCACAACTCATCTGGCACATGAACATATGCAATACAACCAAACACTTTCAAGTGTGAGACATCAGGCTTCTTACCTATAAAACATTCTTCGGGGGTCATACCATGCACTGCAACTGTGGGAGTTCTGTTCATAATATAAACAACAGTATGAACAACCTCAGACAAAAAATGCTTAGGCATATTCTTTTCAGCCATTAAGGCATGTGCAACTTCTACAATATGCCTGTTTTTCCTTTCTGCAACCCCATTTTGCTGTGGGGTATACCTGCATGTGAACTGTCTCTTTATCCCATGAGACCTCAGAAAATCACTGAACTCATTCAAGAGGTACTCTCCTCCTCCATTTGACCTCAAGCACTTTACTTTCAAGCATGTTTCTCTTTCAACTGCAGCCTTGAAAGTTCTGAAGTGCTCAAACGCTTCACTCTTTTCCTTCATAAAATATACCCACAGCTTTCTAGAACAATCATCAATGAACGTGACAAAGTATGAACTGCCTCCAAGAGATACATTTTGTGTAGGCCTCCAAATATCTGTATGCACAACATCAAGGATATTTTTATTTACATCTCTGTCATGTGAAAAGGGTTGTCTTGCCTGCTTACCAAACTGACATGCTTCACATACCTTATGAAATTTTGCAATTCTAAATGTAGGCAACCAACCCTTTGGATTGCATTAATTTCAGACTTTGTACATTTGCATGTCCAATGCATTTGTGCCAAATTTCATTATCTGCAACAACACCTTTTCCTTTAGAATACATAGCAGCATTCATAGTAGGAATTCTAGCATCTAGAGTAAACATACGTCCAACTCTACTTCCCTTTGCAACCAACCTGCACTTGTTATTGAAGTCTTCTACAAAGCAACCCTTTGCATTAAATCTGACTTGCAGCCCTTGCTCTACCATCTGACCAACTGACACCAAGTTCTTTGTAATAGATGGCACATGTAATACATCTGAAAGACTCTTTGTCTTACCATCATGCAAGGACAAGGAAACTTTTCCAATGTCTAAAATTGGGTGGCATGAATCATCACCCGTTTGCACATAACCTGTATTTTGCAAATCTTGCATCTCCCCAAACCATTCTGCATGGCTGGTCATATGATTGGATGCACTTGAATCAATATACCAAACATCATCATGTGTTCCCTTTCCTGTAACAGCATTCCACATATGCTGCATAACAAACAGACGTTCATTTTTGTCTTCATTCTGTCGTGAAGACGATGCATAGTTTCCTTGCTGCAACTTACCACTGCGAATATAATCTTTCTTAGCATAACATTGGGCTGCAATATGATGTGTTTTGCCACAGTAGTGACACACAATACCAGAGTTGCTAGAACCTCTGTTCTGCCATCCACCTCTTTCTCTAAAGCTCCCCCTGCCTCTAAAGTTACCACGACCTCTTGAAACCTGCATATCGCCAAATTGCTGATTCAATCTATTTTGCTGGTTGTCACTACCACATCCTATACCACCACGACCTCTTGAAGAGGACTTGCCACGTCCCCTTCCAGAACTGTGTTAGAAATCAAGCTCACCGTCAGTGTGTCTTTATCTATGACCGACATCTATGACAACTAGTGTGTACAACTGTCTACATGTGACTACATTAAATAAGTCGGGTTAGTAGCCAGTTAGTGACCTGACTAGAGTTAGTCTGTCTAGTCTACGTTTACACTAGGTCACTTTATCTTTGTAGAGTATGTGTGCTTTTTAGTTGAGAGTGTGGAACATGAAGGAATGAGCTTGAGATCTTGAAGGCTCATGGATATGGTGTTTTCCCTGTCTCTGTCTCCTCTTTGAACATGGTATCAGAGCATTGCCAGGTTGAGCTCTCTAGAGCAAGAGGGAGTCAAGTAGACTTGAAGAAGCTGAAGAACAAGGTCTTTTGAAAACAAGAACAGGCTGCCAGTACTTTGTCAAGGTATGCATTTGCTCATCTTGGACTCCATGCTTTATCATAGTGGTTGAGGCCTTTCTGGGAGCCTTGGTGGGCATCCTTGAGCATCTGCAAGTGGTCATTGAGCCTCATGATGAGGAGGACCAGCTGACAACAAGGCCTAGAATTCTGCGTGATTTGCGCCTGTTGATCTGGGTGGACTACAACCTGTCAATCTTCAGTGGGGCACCTGGACAAGACTCATAGAGCATGTATGCTCACTATTGAAGGTATCTGAAGTGTAGAAGAAGTAAATGCTTGTGTGGGAGCTCTGTTATGAGCTGGAGTAACAAACACAGACCTGTAATCAGTTTTGAAGTGCTGTAAACATGAATGGACAGCATGCATTCAGTCATTACTGACATACAGGAGCCTTGTACTACACTCAGAAGGCATCTTTGGAGCACAAGAATGTGTCAAAGCATGTATACATTGGATCAAATGTCTTGGAGCTGAGATTTCTTGCTCAGAATACTCAGATTTGAAAATCATTGACATGCTGAAAACTATCATACACAGTCAATGACAAGTATTGTGCATTACTGAAGCAATACAGGTCATCTTGGGGGTTCCATAATCTATATGAACTGACCTATACATGCTGAATGTATGGAGGATTGAAGCAAGCAATGAGCATAATTGAAAACTGAATTCTAAAGCTGAAGTAAATGCAGTTACACTATCCTGGTTAATTACAAACAGCTCATGAAGTTTATGCCATTGGTTAATGAAGATAGGTTGTCTATGCCTACTCAAATGCTCATGTATTGAACTTGACACTACAAAGTAAATGTATGACATGGTCGGAAGACATTTTGGAGCTGCTTGGAGCTTGGTATGCTGAATTTTGGTTGACTGCAACCTGCAACTAAATTCGTTGACACTTGTATGTGCTGGTTATGCACTGTTCTGTGCCTCTATGCTCATGTTGACTGCCAAATGTACTAGCAGCTACCTGGGAGATTTTGGAACATGTATGACATGATTACCACTTAGTTTTGGATTTAAAATTGCTGCTGGTTACTCACAGTTTACAGTTTTCAGACTGCATGTATGTACCCTGGCAGTGAGGTTACAGAAGCTTGAGCTGAAGCAAACACATAGCTTATGTATTGACACTTATATCCACAGTTGAGACCACTTGTTTGTGGGTTGTTTTGGGGTGTCAGTGGGCTGAAACACCCTAGTTTTTTTCTGCAATTTAGTGCAAAAAATTGTCATAAACTGTTACGGACTGAACTTAGTCAGTCATACTTATTGATCTGCAGGGAGTCAGGTACTTGATAGACAGTCTATCGCATCATGGCTAATGCACATGGGACTGACAATATCACTCAGATAGTTGGAGAGAAGTTGGATAATAAGAACTTTGCATTATGGAAATTCAGAATGAAAAACTTTCTGGTTGGCAGAGGTTATTGGGATCTATGTATAGGAGATGAAGTTGCTCCTGAGTTGCCTGCACACAATCCAACAAAAGAACAGAAAAGAGCCTATAAGCTATGGAATGAAAGAGCATGCAAGGTGCTGCATTGGTTTTCTTTATGTATATCTGATGCTATGGTAATTCAAATTACTGGATGTGAAACTCCGAAGGATGCTTGGGACATACTGATGAAAAATTATGGAACCATGACACATGCAAGGAAGATCCAATTAAAACAGCAGTTCAACAACATGTCTAGGAATGGCAAGAGCATCTAGGCGTATACCACGGAGATTAAGACCATAACTGATCAACTTGCTACTATTAGCTCAAGTCTATCAGAAGATGATATGATTGCTGTTGCTTTGAATGGCTTAGGCAAAGAGTACAAAGCTTTTGACACTTCCATTTCCGTCAGAGAAGAGCCCCCTAGCTGGGAAGAGCTAGTTGCCTTGTTGTTGCATGAGGAAGTCAAACTTGGTTTGAATACAGGTTCCAGTGCATCTCAGAGTAGAGACACTGTGTTATACTCTAGCCAGCGTGGCAGAGGATCTAGAGGTCGTGGTTCATTTCGAGGTCGTGGTGACACTCGTAATGCTTATGGACAATAGCAGCAGTAGCAAAGTAATTGGCATGGTACAAATACACAAGGCCAGCGTGGATCTAGTGGGTTTAGAGGCAAGGGGAGATCAACCCGAGGTAGAGGTGGTGGATCTAGTTCATGGCAGTCATCTGATGAGTCCAACAGGGACAAGGACTGCCATTATTGTGGCTGGTATGGGCATATTGCAAAGGATTGTTACAAAAAGCAGGGAGATAGGAAGGCAAAGGGCAGACAGCATGGGCACTATGCATCTTCCAGTGGTGCTCATGATGAGCCAGTTGATAGACTCTTTGCCATGCAGCATGTATCTAAAAATGCATCGAGACATGATAGAGATGACAGATGGTACATTGACTCTGGAGCGTCAAATCACATGACACTGCATGGAGAGTGGTTTGATGAGATGGTTGCAGGTACACATGGTCATGTATGTACTGGGGATGACACCCAACATGATATAAAGCATAAAGGGATTGTTCCTCTTATGATGCCTGATGGCAAGAAGAAAGGCCTACATGATGTATTACATGTACCGACCATAATAAAAAATCTGTTGTCTGTGGGTCAAATGGCCAAATAGAATTTACAAGTGAGGTTCAACAAAGATGGGTGTTTCATTGAGGAGTATGGAAATGGCTGCAAATTAATTGCCAAGGGCAAAAGGGATGGCAGGATGTTTACATTGGATGCGACCATTCCGGGACTCAAGGCAGCCATGTTTGCTCATGATGAGAGTGCCATTCGGGATGTAGAGATTTGGCACAAGCGGATTGGATATGTCAATGTACAAAAGCTGAAATCTATGCAGCAGAAAGAAGTAGTACTTGGATTACCTAAATTCAAGTATAATGACTTTGGTCATGTATGCCCTGCATGTCAGTTTGGGAAGCAGGCACGGTTTCCTTTCATGAGACATGTAAAAAACATCACTAGGCCTTTACAGTTGGTGCATTCTGATGTCTGGGGTCCTTCACATAATGCTTCTTTTGGCGGTGCACGGTATTATGTCTCATTTATTGATGATTTCAGCAGGTACACTTGGCTTTATATTTTGAAGCATAAGGATGATGTGTTTGATGCATTCAAAGACTTCAAGAAACATGCTGAAAATGAATTGGGCTGTTACATATCATGCTTGAGATCAGATGGAGGAGGTGAATATGTCTCAAACTACTTTGACAGGTATCTAGCTAAACATGGGATCAGAAGACAGCTCACATGCAGTTATACACCGCAGCAAAACGGTGTTGCAGAGAGGAAAAATAGGGTTTCGATGGAGCCAGCTAGAGCTATGCTGAATGAAAAATGTCTGCCAAATGGTTATTGGGCTGAAGCAGTGGTGACTGCTGTCTATGTGCTAAATCGAACCCCTATAGCAGGGATTCATGATGTCACTCCGTATGAATGGTTGTATGGTCATAAACCTGACATTTCACACTTGAAGGTATTTGGCAGCATTGCATATGTGCATATACCAGATGAGAAGAGGAAGAAATTGGATCCTAAGTTAGTGAAAAGTGTGTTTATAGGATATGCACAGGAACGGAAAGCTTATAAGTGTTATGTACCTTCTACGCACGAGACACTCATAAGCAGAGATGTGGTATTTGATCAGTTAGGATCCTGGTATGGGAATCCTGTTGCAGTGCCTACTGATGGCTCACCCAGTATGAGTCATGCTGAAAACACTCCTGCAGAGAGTACTTCCATGAGTGGTTAGACATGTGATGTATCATCTACAGTGAGTCCTTGGACAGGACAATTACGGAGTCTCACTACTGCATCCATTGACATGGATATGTCAGTGAGGGGGAGAACAGATAAGGGAAAAGAAAAGGTTTTTGAAGATGTAACAGGTCCACTCACTGCAGGTTATGATTCATCTAGCAGTGACAACTTAGACAGTGAATTGGGGATTCCGTCTGTTATGACGCCAGGTGCTAGGCAGAGCCGTTATGTGCCGCCTCATGAGAGGCAAGCTCACAGTGAGCCACAGCTCAGGAGATTAGAGAGGGTTTGACGACCTGTTGACAGGTATACTTACACTGGATATTCAGCCCGTCATTATGGTTATATGACGAAAGTAACAGGTTTTAGAGAACCAAGTAAGTTTGATGAGGCAGTTGCAGATGAGAATTGGCGCGCTGCTATGGATGAGGAATATTCAGCTTTGGCTAAAAATGGTACATGGGATTTGGTACAGTTGCCTGAGGGGAAAACACCTATTGGATGCAAGTGGGTGTATAAGGTAAAATGTAAATCAGATGGATCATTGGAAAGATATAAGGCCAGGCTGGTTGCAAAAGGGTATGCGTAGCAGTATGGTCTTGATTATGAGGAGACTTTTAGCCCTGTAGCAAAGATGGCTATAGTTAGAACTGTGATTGCTTTGGCAGCAGCTAGAGGTTGGAAACTATGGCAGATGGATGTAAAGAATGCATTTCTCAATGGAGAATTACAGGAAGAGGTTTACATGGAACAGCCCGAAGGCTATGTACATCCAGAATTTCCAGCACATGTATGTCGGCTGAAAAAGGCATTATATGGGCTAAAACAGGCACCTAGAGCATGGAATGCTCGCATTAGCAGTTATTTATAGCAACATGGTTTCCGATTGGGAGATGCTGATCATAGTCTGTTTGTGAAGAAGACAGATAGTGGCTATGTTTTCCTAGTTGTCTATGTTGATGACTTAATCATTACAGGAGATGATGAAAATGGGATTACAGAAATAAAGACATGTTTACAGGCTGAGTTTAAGGTCAAGGATCTTGGAGAGCTGAAATATTTTTTGGGGACTGAGGTTGTCTCTACACCTCAAGGCATATGGCTGCTACAGAAGCAATATGCTCATGACATGTTACAAAAATATGGTATGGCTGATTGCAAGCCTATGGATACACCTTTGGAGCAGAATGTCAAGCTGCAGATTGATGTTGGGACAGAGATTGAGAATGTTACTATGTACAGACAGATGGTAGGCAGCTTGATCTATCTCACGATCACTAGACCTAGCTTGAGTTATGCTGTGGGGCTGATCAGTCAGTTCACGCAGAAGCCTCGCAAACCACACTTGGATGCAGTCAGAAGAATTCTGAGATATGTAAAGAGTACCACAGATCATGGGCTGTTTTATGCATATGGGAAACCCCTTGACTTGATGGGGTACATTGATGCTGACTGGGCTGGTTGCACGTATGACAGGAGGTCAACCAGTGGCTATGCATTTGGATTGGGTAGTAGCATGATCAGTTGGCAGAGTAAGAAACAGCCTACAGTTGCATTATCTAGTACGAAAGCAGAGTATCGTGGTGTGGCCTTAGCGGCCTGTGAAGCTAAGTGGTTACAGAAGTTGCTGAATGACTTGGGAGTACACTTGGATAGCAAAGTCAAGTTGTACTGTCACAATTTGAGCAGTGTTATGTTAGCAAGCAATCCTGTTTATCATGCAAGATCAAAACACATTGAGGTTCACTACCATTTCATCAGGAAAATGGTTTTAGGATATCAGATTGACTTGGAGCATGTGAAGGCTGAAGACCAGGTAGCAGACATCTTTACCAAATCACTTGGTAAAGATAAGTTCATTCACTTTAGACAACTACTTGGAGTGATGCAGATGATTTGAGTTTTGTTTTTGAGCTTGAGGGGGAGTGTTAGAAATCAAGCTCACCCTCAGTGTGTCTTTATCTATGACCGACATCTATGACAGCTAGTGTGTACAACTGTCTACATGTGACTACATTAAATAAGTCGGGTTAGTAGTCAGTTAGTGACCTGACTAGAGTTAGTCTGTCTAGTCTACATTTACACTAGGTCACTTTATCTTTGTAGAGTGTGTGTGCTTTTTAGTTGAGAGTGTGGAACATGAAGGAATGAGCTTGAGAGCCTGAGGGCTCATGGATATGGTGTTTTTCCTGTCTCTCTCTCCTCTTTGAACAAACTGGAGTAGAAATCTTGGACCTGTTCACCACTTTTTTCAGATATCTCACTTTGCATGTTGATCTCTTCAGTGATCATAAGGGAGACCAACTCATCGAAATCTGGAAATGGCTTTCTGACATATACAAAAGTTACAAAAGACTTCCAAGCCTTTTCATTGTTAAGTCCACCCAAGGTAGACGACACCAAATCATCATCATCGGGCATTGCATCAATCGCTACCAAGGCATCTACAATGCTCCTTACCTTCAGTGCATACTCATTGATAGAAATCTTTCCTTTCTTCAATGTATTCAACTCTTGCTTGAGTTGAATCTTTCGTGCCTTTGTATTTACAAAAAACATACTTTCAAGTATGGTCCAAGCTGCATATGAATTCTCTGCATTTCTAATATGTCCCAACATATTATTGTCAATTACTGCAGATAGCCAATATATGACCTTTTTGTCTTTTGCATTCCATTCCTTCTGTGCCTTTGTCTCTTCTGCAGTTGGAGGATCACTCACCTTTGGCTCCTTTTTTTCACCTGAAACAAACTCGTAGAGGCCGTTTCCAATAAGAAAGTTCGTGACACGAAACTTCCATGAAGGGTAGTTGTTCTTGTCGAGCTTCTCAATGATGGGGTTTCCACAGTTCTCTACCATTATCACAAATCTAATACCAAATAGCAAGCAAATCTTCTGCAACCCTCGACCTGTAGTGCACAGCAATACACCAGACAGCCTTTTTCACTATCTGCTCAACAATACATGCAATCTACAACCAATTTGCAGATAAACCTTGTGTTTATTCGCTGGTAAATACCTTTGAACTTACAGATCTGAAATTTGTAACCTGTGCACATGTATATGGCAAACACAGCTGAAATTGCAAGATACCTCGAACTGCTGTCTGCAACCTTGCGAGTCTAAATCGGGGCCTGAAATGACCTCGAATGACCAAAATAGTAGTGAAAAAGCCCTTAAGGGCCTATGTGCAAAATACACAGCGCTCTTTGTGCACACCAAATCTCACTGCAATCTGAGATTTTTGCTCTGCCCTGCTTCCAGTGCCTCCATAGGCATTGTCCAAGAGAAGAAGTAGAGAATGGAAGAGCTTCTTACCCATTGCTTGCTTGCTCGAATCCTTGGCTCCTCTCTTTTGCTTTAGCCTTCAAAACCAGCCTCAATCAGTGGTGAAGCTTTGATACCATGTCACAAATCGCGTGGTGGGGGGACTTGCTCAAGATGTTGCGCCGAACACACATAGAGTGCACAAGGAGAAGCTCACTCAAGAGACAAGAAGAGAGATGGAGGCCAAAACATTTTCTTGCTGGTTTCTTCTTCTTTTTCCACACACTTTACAATGTACACAAAGTATAGATAAGATACAACATAAAGGAAAGTGGCCTAGTAAGTCAAACAATGCATAACCGACTACACTAGTCGACTGACGCTATAACTATGCCAGCTGTAAATAGGTGTAACAACCTGAATATAATAAGTAATGAGTCACTGGCCATGTGAGAGTCATAATGACCACCGATATGCTAAGTATAAACGTGTGGACCCATCTAACCATGCGATCCATCATTAATGTCCGCATGTGTTGAGCTTGTCATCTCAACATATGCTGAGTCTGAACTCCCATGTCAAGAGAGGCATCAAATTTACTCTCTTCAATCCTTCAAGAGTTGAATGAGGACTGCTATTGGCTATCCAAATCTATAATTTGAAGGGCTAAAGTTTATCTTGTCTCATCAAGGGGCTCATTCTTGCTCTTGGAAGCTTACATCAAGCTACCATTGTAGAAGCTTGAAGAGAGATGTGTCAAGAAGACTTCTTGACTTGATTATGTGAAGAAAGTGGGCTGAAATAGGTAGCCCAAAAAGAGAATTGTGGGTAGCAAGACTTATCTTTCTCTTCTTGAAGATTCATGATCATTCGTTGGTCTTACTTGACATTGATTTGCTTGGTGCAAGTTGACATTGCATAAGCACTGTGGAAGGGGTATCAAGAGAGCATCTTGATTGCACTATGTACATGCTTGGGGTTGAAATAGATAGCCAATAACAGGGCTGCCAAGGGCAGCAAGATTTCCTTCTTCTCTCCTACTTCTAGATGCTTATTGCAAGCTATCTATTGCTTGTTACATGTTCTGGAATATAGGGGCTGCTTTTGTACTTCATCAAAGTGTCTTCTTGGAAGGTAGATGCCATGTATATGGGCTGAAATAGGCAGCCCACATAGTGATTTTGTGGACAATAGGTCCTTTTTCTTCTCTATTGCTTCATATGGTATGATAAACACTTGTACTTGGTTGATCTATGTACTCTGTGTTAGGGAAAGTTTATGCTATCATTAGAGGTGAATTCTGGAAGCTTTTTGGGCTGATTTGGGGCTGATATCTTCAGCAATATTCAAAGAATTAGCTACAACAATGTTCTTTTAATTCATTTCTTGCTTTACAGAAGATATCTTGTCAAAATATGCAAGTATTATGTGCCCCTATGGCAGGGAAATGTTTGTAGACCATTCTTAGATGCTTTGAGTTGAATTAAGAGGAGCTTTTTCTCTTTATTTCTTGGGTGTGGTGACTTATCCCTATCAGGATCTCTATTTGAAGCTCTCTTGATGCAAGTCTCTTTGCCCTACAAGCCTTGTAATTGACTCATAAGCTTTTGTCCCTTACAATCTACATTAAATGTATTCATGCAAAGTTGATTTATGTTATGGCATCATGTATGAGTGATGGAATGTAGAGTTGTTTATGATACATGAAAGCATATTGTACTTGATTTCATAATTTGTGATTGCTCTTACACTCAAGAAAAACAAGCTTGATTTGAGTTAGAACTTATAAGGTAACACTATTGTGATCTTTGCTAAGAACAAGAAGTTGGAAGCTCTATTAACATCTTTGCTAAGAACAAGCAGTTGGAAGCTCTATGATCCAAAATGCAAGCTTAAACAAGCTCGATCCTCAAGCTCCAAACTCCATTCTCCATTGTCGCGTGCAAGACAAGAGAAGAAGAAGAGAAGATAAGAGAAGAAGAAGAGAGGAGAAGATGGAGAGATTTTCCGCGATAGTCCCTCACCCTCACACACTCATTCCTTCACTCCCTCACACTCCCTCTCTCAAGCACAAGCTCAAGCAAGCAAGAACAAGAAGAATGAGAAGAAGACAATAGCTAGTTTTGGCCACAAACAAGAATGAGCTTCTTCATTCAATTTTACCTTTTTATACATACCCTATTCCCCTTGGGTGCCCATTCCTTTTCTACATGACTGGCTATTTTAGCCTAGGTTCTCTTTTCCTATTCCCTTCCTATTTACATTATTCTTTCACCCATGCCTATCTACATTTACAAATTGCACAGGTGGGATCTTGGTGTTTTTTTACAAAGATTTAGAGTGCACTTTTATATTTAAAATGTGTCTTTCCTCTATTGCACTTGCCCTAAACTTCTAAGGTTACCCTTGGACTTTTGGTTTTTTTTCCTCCAATTTCTTCAATCGTGGGCTACCTTTTTCCACTTTTCCTTGCATCTTTTTAATTTTCTTTTTTCTTTCTTTGCACTGGGGTAAGCATTACCCCTCTCCTAGCTAAGTGCTAATCCCATGGTACTTGCTAGTACTTGTTGATGAGGGCTCAGGTGGTGGAATGGTTGCCATGTATGTCAATGATGGGGCTTCATGGAGGTTGGACATGGAGAAGAAGCATTACAACATGAATGTGGGGTTGTGGAAGCTGAGAGTAGATTGAGTGGGTGACAAGGGACCTCTGAAGTCAATGGTTGGTTGTTGATTGTTGAACATATCTGAAAAATAAGAGAAAGTGCACTACTTGGGGGTTGTGTCTACCTCACTTTTGTAGTGCATGGTGTTTGTGCCAATGAAACTGGAAGTTGGGTCGAACCTCATGGAAGCATGTGGTATTGTCCACACTTGAGGACCCAGTTTGCGTATAAGGGGAGGTGCTATGGGTGTGACTTAGGGAGACATGTCTAACCATAAGCAAGCCCAAACTCCCTAGGTGCATCCTACCCTTGATGTGCCCTAAGTATGAAGTGGAAGGACAAGGAGGGCTAGGGGGTAAGGCACAAAGCCGACTGACTAAGGCTGGATGCATCTAACTTGAGAATCCCTAGGGGCGGTGTTTGTGGCACTCTAATGTTACATGAGGAAGCTCTTGTTTCTTTCCTTTTTCTTTACATGGATCTTTTTTTAGTTTTCTCTTTTATTTTTTCTTTTATATATATATATATATTAGATACATTGGGAGGGAGTACACTAGACCTCATCCTAATGCTCTTTCGTGGTTACATTTCAAGGGGGCTTAAGAAATTTTCTAAAGAAAGTAGGGCTTTGCATTTAGCCCTTTTGGTTAATTCTTACATTGAGAGGGGTAGTAGACAGAAAATGATGATTACATTTTGAGAATCTACTGTCACTCATATCTTCCAAAACGCTCATGCAAAAAGCTGGCAAGAGAGCACCCCTTTAACATTAGGTATAGCTACCTATCCCTATATTGATATTAAAATAGAGGGGTGGTAGGCACTCTTCTTGGGCTACTCATTTTGTTTTAGCAAAAGTTGCAAGAGGCATAGGTAGTTACAAGTTGTAAGGAAAGCGGGAGGCAAGGCATGCAATGAACTTGTCCAAAAAGTGAGTAATGGAGGGTCAAAGGTCTTGTGCCCCAAAGGTCAAGGCATTCTTTAGGAGTGATAGCATTGATGTTGTCGATCAAAGGGAAGTTGTGCCTACCATGCTTTCCTCCATGAAAATCCACACCATGGTGCCTCGAGTAAGCCATGTAGGTAGGGTCATCCCTTTCATATGGTAGGGTGTTGCAAAAATCCATCCATGCCTCAAAATTGGTGTTCGAGATCTTTCAACACTATTTAGGTTGGGCTTCATAGCCTTTAACCTTTCTTGGTTCTTTCATGACCTTATCCTCCCAATACTTTACATGCTCTCTCCTCCATAACATGAGATTTTTAACCCTCTCATCTAGCCCTTCCTCCCTAGCCTCTTTTTGCGACCTCCTAGATAGCTCCTTCAACCACTTGAGGGGGTAACTGATGGGACCTAAAATGGGCCGGCACTACCTATGGCACTAGCCAGACCTCATGCATATGATAGACAACCCCACCGCACGGTCTCGCGGGCCAAGAGCGTCTAAAACTCACTTTACATTAAATGCTTGTGATGATTTTGCATTTGTATTCAATATGTAGTCCAAAATTCACCTTCCCTTCTCCTCAGAGGGAGATTCCATAACATATAGGCATAATGCCTCATAATACACACATAGGGAAGAACCTCTTGGCTAATTTCTGTGGCTCCACTACGACTCTCCTACACCTCGGGGATTGGCCCTAAGATGCATTGCTAACACATATAACATTCGCACAAACTCCACTCTTTCATAATTCAGCATTCCAGGAGATTTTGATTTGTCTCACAAAACTTTCCCCAACGAAAGCACCCGTCTAAACCTATAGCTTAGGTTTCCTGTCCTCTTAGCATTGGTCAAAGTTTATCAAACAAGTGCAATGCATTCCAGGAGATACCACGTGATATGCTTGATGCAAAGTGTATGACGATTGCGCACAACCATTTTATGATTAAAAAATCAGCCATATGAGGTGCGAAAAACAGCCCTTTCATGAATTTTAACCAAGCGTTACGTGCTGCGCTGCTTTAGGGACTAGCACTGAAACTTTCATGCTACTAGTTGCCTATATTTCATTATGGAACGATCCCTAAATGCTATGCACAAAGAGAAAAATCAGAATTTGTATCTTTTCAGCAATTAGATCGTTGCACAAACTTTATCCCCCCCTCACCGTTTAGGTGTTGTTGCGGCGCATAGGTGTAAATGGTTGTCTTGTGTCATTTTTGTATGAAAAAACCAATAAACACGTACTATAGCACAAAGGATGAGGCCAAACTGAGGCTTAACCTCATGCTTTAACCTCGCCAAAAATTCATGCACATAAATCTTATTTTTTCATATTTTTTGAGTGCAAAACCCCAATTTTATCTATTTTTCACTATTTTTTCCTATTTATTATTAATGAAAAATAGGTATTTTCTGATTTATTTGTATTGGCTTATTATTTTGACTGAAACTTAACATTTTCTCGAAGTTTATCCCATTTCCATTCCTTTTTTCCAACTCAAAATTGAAAAAAACCACTAATTTCCATTAAAAATGATATTTTACGATTTTAAAGAATTAATAACGGCTCTAAATCATTACGAGTTCTGTATTTTTATAGTTACAGCCCTCAAACATGATGCAAACAAGGTTGAAACAAAAATTCATTGCATATGAACAACATTTAGACCATGAAACAACAAAAACAATCAAATTTCTTTGTAAAATTGGAGCATACAGCGTGTCCTGTGTGTTGCGGATTTTTTAATAATTATTCTAGGCAGCCCACGGACTAAGCAGCAACCATTCTTCAGTGCTAAACCTCTTTCCTCAGCCTCCTCTTCATCTTGAAGTAATTCGATCACAGGACAAGCATTCTTCAGCCCCTCTTCTTCTTGATTTCTTGCACATGAATTGCCTCTATGTAGGAGAGAGAGGGAGGAGAGAGAAAGACTGATTTTTAATCTCTTTGCTCAGTGCATCATTCCTTGATCCGTTTATGGCGATGGAGGGCGAAGGATAGAAGCATCTCAAGGCCCTCCTACCTCCACCGATTAGAAAATCCATAAAGAATGGGAAAAAATGGGGCGCAAAAAACTGACACCCCCCTCCCACAACATTTCATTTAGTGGCTTCTTGGTTGTTAAGCTCTTTGTTAAGATCTTTTAAGCTCTTAATCAAATTTTCTAGTTCATGACTTTTGCTTTCACACTTCCGGCAAGTGGTTTGTTTTCGCTTTTGGAGGGGCAAACGACATCGGATTCGAGATCCGTCTGGACGGGTGGTTCTGTGGCATCGAAATCTACAAAACTGGGCCCCGTCACGCTCTTCTCGGCTTCTAGATCTAGTAGCCGCTTCACAACTTGGAACCTTGTAGGGATTAAATGGGGGATCAAATGACCTCGGAATTAAGATCTGAGACTTGCATTGGATTCTTGATGTCATTTTGCATCTAAGAAAACTCCAGCTCGGCCATCCGCCATCATTTGATTTCCCATTAAAAAGAGCACTAGCGCTGTAGGGACTTGCCACTTAAAATCGTACTGATAGCCACCATTGCCTTAGACGAAGTCTATTTTTTCCTTGATATTCGTTAATTTTGACTATTTTTAAGCACTTCTCGGCATAAAAAATCATCTGATCATTGGTGACCACAACGGGATAGGGCGACTCAGCCTGTCGAATCCCATGAATAGATCTGCACATAAATAACAAAAAGGAGCATCAAGCTTATACAAAAAAGATACAACACAACACATTATAGCTCATACCCTACCCCCGGACAAAACCAAGGCATGAAATCCACGAGGAGTAGGCCAAGCATAATCTGATAGAAGGCCCGAAGCTAGTCACTAACTGACTGCTGCAACACGGCCAAACTAAAAAAAGCTATCAAAGAGGTCGCCCTAAGTGGTGGTCTGACCTACCTTCTTGATTAAGGATAACTCAACTAGGAGCTCCTACTAGGCGAGGACTCCTATAGCCTGATTAAGAAATAACTTCTTTTAGCTCATTACTCTTTTAACCGCTCATTTTCCATACTCGGGCATGTAAAAAGGAGGGAGTTGAGCGTAGTGACCCAAGGAGAACACGGCATTAGCCTCGGGTCTTGTCTCGGTGCCCAAAAACCTACCAAGCCCTTGCGAGGCGACACTTAATCCTTTTCTAACGCTCACTTTATTTTCGCTCTAACCTACTTTTATTTTCTTCTTTTTAGCTAGTTGCCACCCCTAGGAAGATAAGGTATCGGGCTCGGATATTGTCTCATCCCCAGGAACCTACCAGGCCCTCGCAAAGGCGATAAACAACAGCTCAAAGATTTTTCTTTCTTTCCTTTTCTATTGTTATAGGGGTTAGAATCCCTTTTTACACACCTCCGTATATATATATATATATATTCTTTGAGATATTCATGGTTTTTTCATCTTTTTAGCATCATCATTTTTTTCTGGCAGGCTTCTCTAACTGCCTCACAACTAAACAAGAACTACTAGAATGGTTGCCTAGCGAGCTGGCAGAACAGGGTCACTAGAACTCCCATCTAAAATAGGTCTTTCAATGCTTGACAATGCCTTGCAAGAGGCAATGACTACTCAGACCTCCCCCAGATATACAGAACCTAAACCTGGGACTTCATGCCTCAAGTGCGAGCCCCCAACAACAAACAAAAGAAAGTAACCCTCACCCGTACACATATCATTAATTGCTTAAGGGAAAAACTCGAAAAGGGGGCGAAACCACTTGGAATGGCCACAAGAAGCTCCTTTGCAGCAATGCCTCCCTCTAGCGATTTCATCAACCTGTATGGTGCAATCACTAAAACAATAAAGTATTAAACGTACCTGCACCAAACAGAGATAGGGCCCTCTTGGCCTAAAGAAATAGCACATTTCACTACAAACTAACGGGCACTCTTGGCCTAAAGAGATAGATTATTAAAACCTAAAAACAACTGGCCCTCTTGGCCTAAAGAAATCAGACATTAACTACTTAAAGCAACTGGCCCTCTTGGCCTAAAATGGATAGTTCATTCTAATCCATGCAATATATGATCTCCTTGGCATATACATCACATCCTATCAAACTAATCAGGATACCAAGGATAGCATAAAATAGGAGGACTAGCCTCATGCTCCTCATGCTCGTCAGCTAAAAGCTTGATCTACACTCTTTGTAGATCCACTAGTCCAAGCCTTTCTACTGATATCTCAATAATAATGGCCATCTCTTCTTGGGTACTATGAGCTGAATGAATGACATCATTAGGTTGATATATCTCCTCCCCTTGGTCCTCATTCAAACGGATCGCTTGTCCCAACTTTCCAATAACTCCTCCTACAAGGAGAATCATGGATTTATGATCATTCAACTCTTCTCTAATTGAACCATTACATATGTCAATGATACGATCCAAACTAGACAGAGCTTCAAGCCTAGACCCATCACATAGATGCATCTCAAGGTAGCGGTCCCTATTGTCAAATGTCGCATTATGGCCTTTAGTCGCATCCTCTTGGGAATCCATCAAAGCATGTCCACATGCGATTCCTAGCCCTTCATCTGACACACCAATAGTATTTTTAGGGGTTTTGGGCCTCCAAACCCATCTCATATTCCTTTTCATATTCTTAGACTGCCTCATCTGCCCAGATTGGTCCAATGGACTCACAATGGAATTATCACCATTACCAGATGGCCTCATAGCCTTATGGCTTCTATTTAGTACAGGTGAACCTTTGGCATGCCGCATCTTCTCTACACAAGATGTCTTTACTTGCCTTTGTCCACTCTGCAACAATTGCTTAGCTATAGGAACCATGCTTTTACTAAAAGGAATAGCATCTACTCAAAAGCATGATTCACTTCTCTCAAGAGCCTTACTAGGAGCACAACTAGAACCACTCATAGGACTCTCATCTAAGCTTGTAGACCTAATGGTTCTATCAATTCCACCATCACAACTACCTCTCATGTAAGTGTTGCAAGCCTTGATGGGACTTACTGGGCTTGGAATCTTTTTATCCCCAGAGGGTATATTATCCCTACTATTGCCACTTTTTGCTTGGAGATTTTGGCTACCAAGGTTCCTCTCATAGGCTGCCTTGGTATCAACAAGTGAGTCGTCTCCTTGTAGAAATGGTTGGAAGCTAGGATGCACTTGTACTGAGCGAGGAAAACTCCAAAAGCTTTCCCAACATCTCTGAATATGTCCTTCATAATCAATGGCATGCATCTTTGCTTCCCTTAACGACTTAGGATTCCGCAATCCCACTTGGATTTGCATGTTAATCTCTAAGCCACTCAAAAAGAGCTCACATAGCACATCACCTGTCAATGCAGTAGCTCTTCTTGGCCAAAGCCTCAAAATATCATCAAAGGCTCTAGCATATTCTTTAACAGAAGGATAGGACTCTTGCCTAATCTACATCAACTGCCCTAAAACTTGGGTCATAGGCACCTTCTTTTCATATTCATCTAAAAATCGATCACTCAACTCCTCAAAGGATTTAATAGACCCCCTTGGGAGGTTCCAGTACCATTTTCTAGCCTCTCCCTTTAGGGTGCTTGAGAATACGAGCATCCGATGAATATCATTGAACCCACTTGCAAGGCAAATTAGGCCGTATTCTCGTAAATGCACCATCGAATCCTCATTTACCAGCCCATGAAAAACTGGGAGATCCTTATAAGGAGGAGGGCATTTAGTCATTTCCTTCAGGATCAGCACTGGGGCATTAAAATCCTTGTAATCATAACCCAAATCTAGTGTCTTAGGGTCTCCAACCTCTTCCATTTCCACCTTTATTGGTGTAGGGAGGTTAATATTATCCTTAATGTCCCTTTCTGCCAACTCATGAAGTGGTCTAGGGAGACCTATCGCTCTTAGCATGTCATTCTGATCCTTTCTTAGAGGATCTTCCATATCTTGCCCCTTCCTAGGCAGTTCCATGATGGCTTTATCTAGGAGCTTCTGCCCCTCATCAAAAGCAAACTTATCCTTAGCAGTTAGGACCTGGGGACCGTGTCTTTTAGCAAAGGTTTTCCCTTTACATCTATGGCTTCTAACATCCTTGTGATACTTAAAATTTTGGCATGATGCCCCACCACATGGGATGTTTCAGCCATAACTGCACCCCACTGTGTGTCGAGTTTTTCCCATGGCACTATGACCTTAGCATAATCACTTGTTGATGCCATGACTGCCATAGCTTCCAACATACTTGTTCCATGCCCTTTAGGTTGATGGATGGTTATACATGATTTCTCTTGGGTAGAGACCACACCAAGGCGAACCTCGGCCCATACCATCGCATTAGAGGATGGGGTAACCACTAACTGGTTACTCTTCTCATCACTAAATTATCTTCTGTAGAGGACTCATGCTCTACATAACTAACTAAGTCCATCAGTAAGTTTTATATAGGGAAAGCCAAGGTTTTCCATCCTTGAACAAATCCCATTTTATGGTTAGCTTAGCATACTCCTAATGGAAATTATAAACTTAGGTCCCTTTACAACCTAGATTCAAAGACAACCACTTATAGGCAGCTCCCAGAAAACACACCACTAATGGGACCTAAAATGGGCCGGCACTGCCTATGGCACTAGCTAAACCTCAGCATACGATAGACAACCCCACCACACGGCCTTGCAGGCCAGGAGCGTCTAAAACTCACTTTGCACTAAATGCTTGTGAAGATTTTGCATTTGTATCCAATATGTAGTCAAATGTTCACCTTCCCTTCTCCTCAAAGGGAGATCCCATAAGATATATGCATAATGCCTCGTAATACACACATAGGGAAGCACCTCTCAGCTAATTGCCCTGGTTCCATTGCGACTCTCCTACACCTCGGGGATTGGCCCCAAGATGCGTCGCTAACACATACAACATTTGCACAAATCCCACTCTTTCATAATTCAGCGTTCCAGGAGATTTTGATTTGCCTCACAAAACTTTCCCCAATGGAAGTACCCATCTAAACCTACAGCTTAGGTTTCCTGTCCTCTCAGCGTCGTTGGTCAAAGTTTATCAAATAAGTGCAATGCATTCTAGGAGATACCACGTGACATGCTTGATGCAAGGTGTATGACGATTGTGCACAACCATTTTATGATTAAAAAACCAGCCATGTGAGGTGCAAAAAATAGCCCTTTCATGAATTTTAACAAAGCATTACGTGCTGCGCTGCTTTAGGGGCTAGCACCGGAACTTCCGTGCTACTAGTCGCCTAAATTTAATTATGGAACGATCCCTACATGATATGCAAAAAGAGGAAAATCAGAATTTGTATATTTTTAGCAATTAGATCGTTGCACAAACTTTATCTCCCCCTCACCGTTTAGGTGTTGTTGCGGCGCATAGGTGTAAATGGTTGTCTTGTGTCATTTTTGTATGAAAAACCAATAAACACGTACTATAGCACAAAGGACGAGGCCAAACTAAGGCTTAACCTCATGCTTTAACCTCGCCAAACATTCACACACATTAATCTTATTTTTTCATATTTTTTGAGTGCAAAAACCCAATTTTCTCTATTTTTCACTATTTTTTCCTATTTATTATTAATGGAAAATAGGTATTTTCTGATTTATTTGTATTGGCTTATTATTTTGACTGAAACTTAACATTTGCTCTAAGTTTATCCCATTTCCATTCCTTTTTCCCAACTCAAAATTAAAAAAACCACTAATTTTCATTAAAAATGATATTTTACAAATTAATAATGGTTCTAAATCATTACGGGTTCTGCATTTTTATAGTTATAGCCCTTAAACATGATGTAAACAAGGTTCAAACAAAAATTCATTGCATATGAACAACATTTGGACCATGAAACAACAAAAACAATCAAATTTCTTTGTAAAATTGGAGCATACCACGTGTCTTGCGTGTTGCGGGTTTTTTAATAATTATTCTGGGTAGCCCACGGACTGACCAGCAACCATTCTTCAGTGATGAACCTCTTTCCTCAGCCTCCTCTTCATCTTGAAGCAATCTCGGACAAGCATTCTTTAGCCCCTCTTCTTCTTGATTTCTTGCACATGAATTGCCTCTATGCAGGAGAGAGAGGGAGGAGAGAGAAAGACTGGTTTTTTATCTCTTTGCTCAGTGCATTCCTTGATCCATTTATGGTGATGGAGGGTGAAGGATAGAAGCATCTTAGGGCCAAGAGGATTCCTCTTGCCTCCACCAATCAAAAAATCCATAACGAATGGGAAAAAATGGGGTGCAAAAAATTGATGCCCCTCTCCCCCGCCCACAACATTTCATTTCATGGCTTCTTGGTTGTTATGCTCTTTGTTAAGAGCTTTTAAGCTCTTAATCAAATTATCTAGTTTATATTGCCTTTTGCTTTCACACTTCCGGCAAGTGATTTTCTCGTTTTTGGAGGGGCAAACAACATCGGATTCGAGATCCATCTGGATGGGTGGTTCCATGGCATCGAAATCTACAAAGCTGTGCCCTGTCATGCTCTTCTCGGCTTCCAGATCCAGTAGTTGCTTCACAACCCCGAACCTTGCGGGGATTAAATGGGGGATCAAACGACCTCGGAATTGAGATCCGAGACTTGCATTGGATTCCTGACATTGTTTTGCATATAGGAAAACTCCAGCTTGGCCATCCGCCATCATTTGATTTCCCATGAAAATTAGCACTAGCGCTTTAGGGACTTGCCGCTTAAAATCATACTAATTGCCACCGCCGCCTTCAACGAAGTCTATTTTTCCCCTGATATTCATAATTTTTGGCTATTTATAAGCACTTCTCGGCATAAAAAATCATCTGTCAGTAACACTCGATTCAGGGTAGAAGGGTAGAAAAATTCAAATTCAAATGGACTACACCCATTCTCCCACTGGTCCCAATGGTTCAATTTGAGTGCCTAATTGATATGAAGTTTTTTCCTTATTTGCAACATCTAGATATTGTGGGTATTTGTTGTGGTCTGGCATTAAACTTTCTCCTCATGAGTTCAGCCAACTCCCTACATTTTATTTTGTCTTTGATGATTCTTTATGTTGTCACATGATCTTCTTCTTGTTGGCCTTCTCCTTCTATTGACAGAGGTGGGGGAGAGCTCTATTCACACCAGGCTGTGCCTCAGTGTTGTCAAGTTTCTCAAAATCGGGCCCTTTGTTCCTTGGTGGTTCTACTTGGGCCGTTTGGTTGGCTTTCTCAGTGCTGTTGCTCTCCAATTCGAAGCTACTCTAACTCCTCTATAAAGAGCCCTACTTGCATCAAAAGTTGTCGTGATTGTGTCAAGCTTGGGCTAGTGTTGGTTCTTGGGGTGTGCTGTTGGAGCCCATACTTTATGGGTCTTCTTAAGACCTCCAACTTCTCTTTAGCCCTTCCCATGGAGTCATAATCTCTAGCAGCTTGAGTTACATGAAGTATTGTGTCTAGGAAAGTGTATTGCTGGACTTCTAGCCCTGCCTTCATTGCTTTGGTCCTTGCCTCTGCCATGATTCTCCCACTTTCTACCTAGGTAAGGCGTTTTGCCAAGTGCCTAACTCTTTCAAGGTTCCTCTCTTCCCAAGCCTTGACCTTCTCCTCCATCTTTCCTTGACTTAGCCTCAACTCTTGTGATAGCATTGTCATCACCTCCTCTTGTTCTTTCTAGATTGACAGCATCTTCTCCTTGTCTTTTTCATGACCATTCAATTCTTCTTTCAGTCATTCATGCTCTTGGATGGTCTCTAAGGAGTCGATTCTCTACTTGTAGCAACTTTTTAGTTAATTCCTTGTTCTTCTGTGCCCTAATCTCTTGCAATTTCTTCAACAATTGTTCTGTTGCCTCCTCTCCTTTTGGAACTCTACATGGGCTTGTGTCTTTACCCTTTTCAGATCCTTGATGAGCTCCTCTCCTAGGTTCTTTAGTTGTTTAAATTTCTCCTCCATATTGTTTTGCCCCTATATGAGGCTTGACAAGTCCATTTATAGCCCCATTTCCCCATCTACCTTTTCTACTTGTAGCTGTTTGCACTTTCTTCTTCCTTCTCCACCTCCATTTTCTTCCTTTCCTTTAATTCCTTCTTTAGGTCATTCACTTGCCTCTCATAGATGGTTATCTACTTTGTCTTCCCTAGTTGGTAGGCAACGAACACATCCTTTCAATCTCTAAATCTGCCATAGTGGCCTTCCTGTTTTCCTTCGTCTTTTCAAGTTGGCCTAGGAGCTCCTGCACATACTCATCCTAGTTGGTTGTTGCTGGTATGGCCAATGGCATGGACATTGTCAATGATTTGACCTTTGACTTATTTGGGTCCTTTCTAGATTTCGCATCCATGGCAATAGGTCTCTTTGTTCCTATTATTGGGGTTCCACCACCACTGGGCAGTGCTGAGCCAAGCTGCTTCACTGAGTTTAGCAGATACTGCACCCACACCACCACATTGCTTTAGTCCACTCCCCTTCTAAGGTCTCCTGGGTGGTGGTTGGCATGGAAATCAGGGCCGGTGGTGGTGGGTTCATGGGGGCATTTCCCTTGCTGGGAGCAATGGGCCCTTCAGTTTTTTCTTCTACTGCAGTGCTAGAGCCTAGTTCATCACGGGCTTCTCCTTATGAGCTCTTTGGGGTGCGAGGCTTGCTCTAACAACAACCGCAAGACTAGGGCCATTTGCTCATCATCTTCTCTTTTCAACCTTTCCTCATTTTCTATTTGCTTCCTTCCTCATTCCTCTTCTAGCCTTCTTGACTCCTCTTCCACCTTTCTTAACCACTCCTCTTCCTCTTCCTACTTCCTTTTCCGTTCATCTTCTAATTGTTTCGACTCCTTCTGTGTGGCTTCTACTTCATTGTCTCCTTTTACCATGGTTTTCTTCTTCAACCCTAGGATATTCAACTTGATTTTTCTTTTTTCACCTTGGCTTGATGGGATTGAGCTCTCCTTCCCTTCCCCATTGATGGTTCTCTCACTCAGAGCCTCTTATTTTGCTATTGGACTTGGAGTAGAGTTTCCCTTTTTAGAGGTGACTAGCATAGGCAACCTGTGGGCTGGTGAGCACTCGGGGATTTCTTTCACCACTTCTTGTCTTTTCAAGTTTCCAATAGCCTCTTGGATGGTGGCTATGAGCACACCTCCAAAACCTATATTGGAGGCCTTAGTTGGTGACTTTTTCCTTACAGTCTCCATTGTGGAAGCTGGAGACTCCCCATCGATTGCTCTCGCTCCTGTGGCTAGCACTTTTATTAAGGATTCCACACTCTTATGCAGGTAGAAATTCTAGTTAATCTCATCTAGAGACTTGGACACAAGGCTCTCGCGAGAAATGTCATTCCAATCTTGCTCATCAAGTCATTATACCTTTGATTGAAGAATAGCACATGGACCGTCTTTGCCTACAGCTTGATGTGGCTAAGCTAACTCCATCATTCATGTACACGTGGGTCTTGTCTATCCCTAGCATACTATAAACATCTCTTTTGGGAAGACTCTCAGGCTTGTTGACCCACCCTAGAGCTCTTTTCACTATTTCGGGGCTCAAATCCACTTTTACTCTCTACGAGTCTCTCGTCCTTGCCTCACTATCATAGTGCCATGATTTTTGTTTGCATCAAAATTTCACAGGAACCATGTGTAGTTGCTATAGTTGATGGCTTGGCCAATCTTCTGCATATATTTGCTAGGATTACCTTGGTCAAACATCTATTTTACCACTTGCTCTTTCATCTCCACACTTTCTAACTTCTGGGTGCTTTTAAAATTAAGCTGATTGAAGCCCTGTGTTTCCATTGTTAAGTCTTATTTGGCCTGCTCTTCTCTCATGAATGGGAGCTTGATGCCTTTGTCATGCTTGGCCATCTTGAGTTTCTGTTAACCCCAACACAAAGAAAGCAAAAGGAAATTAAAAAAACGCAGGGCAAAGGCGGAAAAAAGGTAGCCCGACTGAAGAAAGAAGAGGAGAAGAGGCTAAAAGCGTAAGGGCAACCTTAAAAGTCCAAGGCAAATGCAAAAGGGAAAAGGTGCATTTTAAAATAAAAAGGCGCACCATGAAATCTTGTAAAAGAATGCCAGGCTCTCTCCTGTGAAAATTGTAACAATAGACGGGCGGTGGAGAAGAAGCAAGAAGGATAGGAAGGACAATGGGAAAAAGGGCCTAGTCTACGGCCGACCATATAAAAAAGGGGAAAAGGGGATGACCACCCAAAAGGGATTTAGGGTTTTGTATATAAAGTTGAAAAGTGAATGAGAAGCTCATTCTTGTGTGTGGAAAACAATGGCTCTCCTCTTCTTCTTCTTCTTCTTGTTCTTGCTTGCTTGAGCTTGTGCTTGAGAGAGGGAGTGTGAGAGTGTGAGGGAGTGAGTGTGTGAGGGTGAGGGACCGTGGGGTGGAGAAAATCTCCATCTTCTCCTCTCTTCTTCTCTTTTCTTCTCTTTTCTTTTCTTCTCTTCTCTTCTCTTGCTCGTGGTGATGGAGCTTGGAGCGTGGAGCTTGAGGATGGAGCGTGCTTGAAGCTTGCACTTGGATCGTGGAGCTACCGAAGTGCACACGAGAGGAGGTAACTCGAACGGCATGGAGGTAAGCTCACTACATCCGTAGATATGGATGGCACGTCGGCTATGTGAGAGGTAGCCATTAGTGCTCGGCTTGGAACGCTTGAAGCAATAAGCGGTCTGTGGGTCTTGGCGGTTGAGCGAAAGCTCCCACAATTTCTATCATGATGCAACAACTCACTATTAGGGAATTATGAATATATGCTATAGAAAGATGAAGTGCACATAGTTCAACCAAGGATTCCATGAAAAATTTCCTTAAGTACAAATTGACTTTTATCAAGTCCTTGCTCTTTACATTTTGGTTCAAGATTCAAGTCGTGTCTTCTTTCCTGACTTACCCCCTCCCCCCCACAAGTAATGAAAATACTTTCTAGGATTGGAGGATGAGAGGTTAAGGGCATTAAGAAAATGCTTTCCTAGGATTGCAGGATGAGAGGTTAAGGGCATTAAGAAAATGCTTGCTATGCTTTACTTCATCATGAGCCATTTGTAGAGGTTTGGGTTATACTCCAAGTGGGCATGATGGTCCATCTCATAAGGTCTAATGCCTACATGCATAATGTAGGTTCGGACATCAATGAGGAGGTCACCAGAGTGCATCTTGCTAGTAGGAAATATTCAGTTCTTCCTTGATCAAGATTCAATCGAAATAGGGGTGGGCCATGATGTGGTCCTCTAATGGTCGATTGCAACCAATGGCCAATACTGTGAATGAGGTAGGAGCTACATAGGTTGGATCATACTTAAAGGTTTTTATTGCCCATCTCTGTTGCTTGACATTTGTCATAATTTGACAGCTCATTTGTTCCCATTGAAGACAAGGAGCATACCATTTATGTAGAAAAGAAGAGTTAGAGCAGTTGGCTCACTTTGCTAGCTCTTGTAGCTCCTAGCTTATTGCAAAGACTGTGCTCTTGTTGTAAGATGTGATTAGCCATTGTTTGCGAGCTTGCTCTTGAGAGATCTTGTTGGCAATAAATTCCTTGGCTACCATGGGAATCTTGACAAATATGAATTTGGATTCTTCCCAGTGGCATGGCAAGGATCGTACATCTAGGAGCCCTAAGTCTAGTCGTTTATAGCTCCCAGCTAGCATGGTGAAGGTGGTGTGCAATCATCTAATGTAGGTGACTAAGGCATCCCCCATATTCATGGCTAGGTTTGAGGCCAATGTAAGGATAGATCAATGCTTGTAGGAGGATCTGAGGCCCATGAGAGGTTGGGGTTTGGTTGGATTGGATAACTTAGGAAAAAATATCAACTTCATGGATTGGTTAGTGGGGCATTTAGCGGCCACTTGTGTGATGGGTTGTTCTTGAGGCTCAGATGATGCGCTACTTTCCACTTGTGGAGCCGTTGGGACACTAGGAGGAGTGTCAGCTTGAGTTAGTGTAGGGGTAGCTAGTTGTAGTTTTGGTTGATAAACTTGTTGAGAATCTATGGGTTTGAGGCTTTTTAAAACAAGTGGTTTCTTAGTCCTCGGTAGTTTAGCCCATGAGGGATAAGAATATTAAAGTTATCTCCCTCATTAATAAGTGTGTCAAAGGCATGTGTCTTCTAGGCACTGATATATGTAGGTAGGCAGGCTCTACTACTTCCTCATCTAATCACCATTTTTCAAAAGGCCAGTAAGTTGTGCCTCCCTCACTCGATGTGGTCATCGAGTTTTTTCAAGGGGAGGTGTGTATGAGGGAGTACTCTTGTAGCTCCCTCACCCACGGTCGTGGCGTCGTGTTGTAGCCCGTTGATAGCTCCACCCACCCACCGTGACATGGTCCCTTGCTGAGCCCGTGCAAGCTTGTAAATGCTTTCTAGCTATGAATATGACGTAAAGCCCCCAAGATGGGCCCTTTGGTAAACCTCGCGTCGTGTTCCATTCCGTGTCGCGTTCCGTGACGTGTTCCGTGACGTGTTGAGGTGCCCCGTGACGCGTTCCGGGGTCAAAATGCAAAGTTTCCAGAAAGGGTCTAGTGCCGCCCCGGGGCCTAGACGGGGTCCCGAAAGGGTCCCGGAAGGGTCTCTGAGGGTTGGACCATCACACATGATGGTGACCACTCTTACATTCACAAGAAGTTCTAGCATTGGAGACTCGTGTAGGGGATGCATTGGAGGGTAGTACTTCTTGAGGCAACAACCACCATTGAAAAAGCCTATGCCCAATTTCTCTAGGGTATTCAGCTCTACATTGCCTTTTTGGATGTTGTGGACTGTTAGATATGCTCAATGCCCCACCCTCATAAGGTGCGACCAATGATCCATGGTGCTTAAAGTTGTAAGGCCCCCATTATGAGGAGAAGCCAAAGCCCAGATATTGGTTGAGTCCTGATTTGTATATCAGATGAGGTCTATGTGACCGGATAGAAAAAAGGTGATCATTGTGGGTCTAATCTTTGGGTTGGACTGAGTAGTTAAGCTGGTAGCAACTCAAGGCACATTGCATCGAGTTTCGGAGTAAGGGAGTTAAAAGGGGCCCCTATTTTGGGGTCCGGGGGTTGCGGAAGCGGTCCCTGGCTAGGGGGCCCTAGGGGGGCAGTGACTCCCCTGGCGGGGGTCCGAGGGCAGTGCCCTCGGCCTGATGGTAAAGGGAATATTCCTTGGTCGACTAGTGGAGGCTCATATGGTATGTCAGTCATACCAACCTAATCACCTTCACGAGCTATAAAAGCTGAACCCCTTCATAGCCATCGATCATCTATCTTTCACCCAGTCAGAGTTGTTCCAGCTAGCCTTAAGCTCTTCACCTATCTTCTGACTAGATTGACATTTAAGCTTCACTGTGGAAGTGCACGGGTGGACAAAGCCATCTCTATATCAGTTGTTTGGAGCTAAAGAAATTTTCTAATTCTCCTCTTATTTGTTGTGTACTCTCTATCTCTATCTCTTTCTCAGATTATATTCACCGCGCCATGTAATTTTTTACATGGTATCAAAGCCCAAGGGGCTCTAGGGATCGAAGAGTGCGCAAGAGGAAAAGACTTCAACAACAAAGAGGAACAATGTTGTCTTTCGAAAGTGCTTTTGGTGCATCAGGAATCGGTGCAGGAGGTGGTGTTGTTGTACCAGCTATTCAAACACTAAGGATTCATCCACCAACCTTCAGCGAAGGAAAGTGAGATGGTACAAACTATACCTTGTGGAAGTTCAAAATTACAACTATCCTTGATTCTTATGAGCTTTTTGAGACTATCCTAGGGACTAATGTGATGATTCCTCCGAATGCAGATCTTCTACAAGCTTGGAAACGAAGGAATGCAGATGCATTATGTGCCTTAGTTACAAGCTATTCTGGCAGTGTTTTGACTTTGATTCAGCATACAACCAAAGCATGAGAGGCTTGGAATGTACTGAGGAGTCAGTATGAAATGCGAGACCAAACAAGGATTCAAAACTTGGAGAATCAACTAGCAGCACAGAAGTTTGATGAGGGAGAGACATCTGAAGCATTCGTCACTCGGATTAAGAATCCGCGTGACCAGATGCCTGGTGCTGGGATACAAAAGACTGGCGAGGAGCTCACTTGGAGGTGTCTTTGGATTTGTCCACAAAAGTTTGATGGACTAGTAATTGCCCTTAATACTTAGGTGAGACCTCAAGCTTTGAGTTTTGAGGAGTTTTGTGCATTATTGCTGGAGGAGGAGTTGAGGCTGAAAGCCTGAGAAGGAAGCAACAATGGAGATGTTGCATTCTCTGCCAATGCAAAAGGAAAAGGTGGTTCCTCAAAAAAAAATGATGGTGACAAAAAGAAGAAGGGTGGTAAGAAGAAGTTTCAAGGAGAGTGCTTGTATTGCAAGAAGAAAGGACATGCAATGGCAGATTGTCATGCCAAGAAGGCAGATGAAAAGAATGGTACCGTTAAAAATAAAGGGAAAGAGACAGCCAGTATGGTTGAAGCAGAGTTGGAGTTATTCATGGTGACCATTGAGGAGGTGTGCTTCTCGGCGTAAGAAGAATTTACCACTGACTCATGGGTGTTGGATAGTGGGGCCTCCCGTCACATGACCAACAAGAAAGGTCTATATAGTTCTATGCAACCTCTACAAGAATCCATCACTGTGACTGTTGGAAATGATGCAAAATGCCCTGCTATACGGGCATAGGTACTATTTCATTTGTTGCTACAAATGGTGATATCAAAAAGCTTTCAAATGTGTTGTATGTTCCCGAAATTAGGAGAAATCTGTTATCAGTTGCTGCGATAACTGATCTTGGTCATGAAGTGAGGTTCAAGAAGATAGGTGCAAAAATTCTTGACAGTGATGGCAAAGCTGTTGGCAAAGGAGAAAGAAGGAACAACCTATATGAGATAAGTGCTCTTATAGCTACTCTTGGAGTGGGCACAAGTAAGCTTTGGCATGAAAGGTTTGGACACATTGGATTTGCAGTGTTGAAGGAGATGCACAAGCAAGGTATGGTTGCTCACCTATCTGCAATGACTGAATTGAAGGAACCATGTGAAGCTTGTATGATGGGCAAGCAACAAAGAAATGCATTTCCACAAGAAAGCAAGAATAAATCACATGATTCTCTAGAGTTGGTGCATGCTAACTTGTGCGGAAAGGTGCCTACATGGGCCTTGGGGGGATCTTCTTATTTTATGTTGATTGTTGATGATGTTGAGATATCGAGCTCCACTCGTGATACGCCAGGGTGACCGTTGTGTATTTATGTCACCGACTTGTCAGTTGTTGCAGACGCGGTTGGTACACCGCCCATGAATAATAGCTACATGATAGCTATCCTTATCTACTCTAGTTCGTGGCTTAGTTAGTATGCCACCTTAGTTAGTTGAGTTTGGTTTGAGACCCATATATAGGGTTCTTCTATTTCTTTGTACTTGAGTTCTTTTGGCTTACACAACTAAGAAGAGGAAAACTGTTTTCAGCCTCCACCCTTGTGTATATTCCCCCATTGTGCAAGCAAGAAAGCTTCAAGTGAGACTCCTTCCTTCTCTCCCACAATCTTAACATGGTATCAGAGCCTTATTCGTGGTAAGGAGCTCAAGAAAGCAAGCCAAGCTCGCGGTGTTCTGGTAAGAGGAGCAGTGTTGCTTTCATTTTCTGTTTTGGGAGCAGATCTCTGCAGGTAGCGCAGCCGGAAAGTGCAGGAGTGCATTGTCTCAAGTTGAGACGCCCTTCGCGATGAAGTAAGAGGGCAGTATATGTTGCAGGGTAGGGCTTTAGCCCTTGGCGACCTTGTTTTTTTTATTTGAGGCCATTTCGGGGCCTGTTTTGGAGGCGGAAGTTTTCTGCACGCACTCAGGAAAAGGCCTAGTTTTAGGCTGTGTGACCACTGTTCTGTAGGTCGGTAAAAAGTTACTGTAGAAATTGCATTGTATGCCTGTGCGCAGAGACATTGGGAGTTACAGAATCATCCCTGTTGCCTGTTGATGCAAAATCGTCACTAGGAAGTGACTGTGTGGTCAAATACCACTTTCGTCAGTTTTGCAGATTTGCCCTTGTGAGGCTGAAACTGTGTTCTTTGCAGTGACAGAATTTTTTGCAGTGTTCTGTAATGGCGTCTGATTCTCTTTCACAAATTGTCACTAAAAAGCTTGACAAGAACAACTTCCAAGCATGGAAGTTTAGAACGACAAATTTTCTTATGGGAAAAGGATATTGGGAATTTGTTGCAGGAAATGAAGAAGAACCAGTTCTTCCTGATGTTCCCAATCAACAGCAAATGCAGGCATTCAAAACATGGCATGAGAGAGCCAGGAAAGTTATGTATTGGCTGTCTATCAGCATTTCAGACTCTATGATTGTGCATATTCAAGATGCAAGTACGCCAAAGGAGGCATGGGATACTTTGTCAAAAATGTATAGCACAAATACGCAAGCCAGGAAAATGCAGCTCAAGCAAGAGTTGCACAATGTGCAAAGAGAAAATATGAGCATCAACGACTACCACATGAAGGTGAAGAAGATTGCAAATGCACTTGCTTCTATTGGGTCGCCAGTGGAAGATGACGATTTAGTTTCTGTGATCTTGAATGGTCTAGGAAAGGATTATGCACAGTTTCGGACATCCATTTCAGTTCATGAAAGATTTCCTGACTTTGAGGAGTTGATTGCTCTTCTAATTTCCGAGGAGCAGAGAAATGGTGGTGCATCTTCTTCAGGAGGAACTTCAAAAGAAGCTGTCTTCTACTCAAATGTTGGAAGAGGTAGAGGCAGAGGTAGAGGAGGCCGATTTGGAGGCCGTGGCAGAAATCAGAATATGCAGCAAACTCAAGAAAACCAGTCCTATGGAGGAGGACGTGGTAACTCTAGAGGCAGGGGGAGCCAAAGAGGTCGTGGTGGATGGCAAAGAGGCCAAAATGCAAACAGTAATGTTGAATGCTACTACTGTGGTAAAATGGGTCATATGGCTAAAGACTGCTATAAAAAGCAGAATGACATCATGAAATGAAAAACTCCAACAAGGGAATTATGCATCTTCTAGTAGACAGGGTGATGACAGAAATAAGCACTTGTTTATAGTGCAGCACATGAATAATTCTGTGACAAGTGCAGAAGAAAGCAATGATGTATGGTATGTTGACTCAGGTGCATCAAACCACATGACAGGTCATGCATAATGGATGGAGGATGCAAGAAAAATGGAAAAACCAGGATTTGTGGAGACTGGTGATGATACTGCACATCCTATTGTGCAGATTGGAAAAATTCCTTTGTCTATGCAGGATGGGAAAAAGAAATACCTGTCCGATGTATTTCATGTCCCGAGTATCACCAAGAATCTGGTTTCTGTTGGTCAAATGGTTGAGCAGGGCTTGCAGGTCAGATTTAATCCTCATGGATGCTTTGTTGAGGATATGAAAAATAAAGGTCACTTGATAGCAAAAGGAAAGAAGAAGGGCAGAATGTTTACATTGGATGCAGACATGTCTGAATTGAGTGCAGCAATGTTTGCACATGGGATCGGTGTAGTTGCAGATATTGATATCTGGCATAAACGCATTGGTCATGTTAATGTATAGCGACTTAAATCAATGCAGGCCTAAAATATTGTTGCAGGGTTGCCCAAATTCAAGGTTGCAGAAATGCATAAGGTATGTGAAGCCTGTCAGTTTGGAAAATAGGCAAGGAAACCATTTCCTAGACATGTTCAAGAGAGTGAGAAGCCATTGGAATTAATCCACTCCGATGTGTGGACTACTAAAGCTGCATCTCTTGGAGGCTGTCATTATTTTGTCACTTTTATTGATGACTATAGCAGAAAAGTTTGGGTGTATTTTATGAAAAAGAAAAGTGAAGTTTTTGGGCATTTCAAAACTCTTAAAGCTATGATTGAAAAAGAAACAGGCCTGCAGATAAAATGCCTAAGGTCAGATGGAGGGGGAGATTACCTCTCAAATGAGTTTGCAAAGTTCTTGCAAAAGCATGGCATAAAGCAGCAATATTCATGCAGTCATACCCCACAACAAAATGGAATTGCAAAAAGGAAAAACAGGCATATTGGAGAGGTATCTCGTGCCATGCTCAATGAAAAAGACTTGCCAGATTTTTATTGGGCTGAAGCAGTTGCTACAGCAGTCTACATAATGAACAGGACTCCCACTGCAGCAATACATGGAATGACTCCAGAGGAGAGGTATACTGGTAGGAAACCAGATATTTCTCATTTGAAAATTTTTGGTTGCATTGCCTATGTACATGTGCCAGATGAGTTGAGATCCAAGTTGGATCCAAAAGCTGAGAAGTGCATCTTTATTGGTTACTCTCTGTAGCAAAAAGGGTATAGATGCTATAACCCTTCTACTCGTAAGTTTACAGTGAGCAGAGATGTTGTTTTTGATGAGATGAGTAGCTGGTATAAACCAGTAAATGTGATTGATGATGTAGATGCACAAAATGGTAATGCTGCACAGAATTCACAGCAGCAGTCACAAGATATTAGTGGACCTGGATCATCCTCTAGTAGTGGTTCATATTCTTCGCCATGGACAGGAAGATTGAGATCAGGAGAATCTTCTCAAAGCAATGCAGATAGTGGTATGCAGGTATCACGAAAAGGAAAAGAGAAGGTTGATCAGCCCATGTTTGATGTGAATGCAGGTCACTCTTATGTGGATGGTGAATCCAATGGCTCAGAACAGAGCATTGATGATGAGTTGGGTATTCCTTCTATTGTTACACCTGGAGTAAGGAAGACCAGGGATGTTTTGAGAGCACCTGGGAGTGAACCTACTTTGCGCAGGTCTACGAGAGCTAGGTATCCTGTGGATAGGCTGAAATATGATGGATTTACAGCCATTCACTATGCATATATGGTCAAAGTGATACAGGAACCAGAACCCACTTCTTTTGAGCAAGCCATGGGAAAAGAAAAATGGGAGAAAGCCATGGATGAAGAAATGGATGCCTTGGAAGCAAATGCTACATGGGAATTGGTACCTTTGCCTAAAGATAAAAATGCAATTGGTTGTAAGTGGGTTTATAAGGTGAAGCACAATGCAGATGGTTCTGTGAACAGATACAAGGCAAGATTAGTAGTCAAGGGGTATGCACAAACATATGGCATTGACTATGAAGAAACATTCAGTCCGGTTGCAAGCATGGCAACCGTAAGAGCAGTCATTGCTATGGCTGCATCAAAGGGATGGTCTTTACATTAGATGGATGTAAAGAATGCCTTCTTGCATGGTGATTTGCAAGAAGAGGTCTATATGGAGCAGCCACCAGGTTATGTGCATGTTGTTCATCCTGAGTTTGTTTGCAGGTTGAAGAAAGCCTTGTATGGCTTGAAGCAAGCACCTAGAGCATGGTCTGACAAGATAGGACAGTATCTTGTCACTATTGGCTTTCAAATTTCCAAGGCAGATTTCTCACTTTATGTGAGAAAAACAGAGAAAGGTATTATGCTACTTGTCATTTATGTTGATGATTTGATTATGACAGGTGACAGTGATGAAGATATCCTTCATGTGAAAATGCTATTGAAGCATAAGTTTGAGATGAAGGATTTGGGAGAGCTGCGTTATTTCTTGGGCATTGAGGTGATTAGATCACCAAGTGGGATACAGCTCTTGCAGAGGTAGTATGGATTGGACATGCTGTCCAAATATGGGATGACAGGCTGTAAGCCTATTTCAGTTCCTTTGGAGCAGAATGTGAAACTGAGCACAGATGCAGGTGAGCTTCTAGAAGACCCTACTATGTACAGACGCATAGTAGGAAGTTTGATTTATATGACTATTACCAGGCCAGATTTGAGCTATGCTATTGGATTGGTAAGTCAGTTTATGCAGGCTCCAAGGAAACCACATTTGGATGCGGCTAGACGCATACTCAGGTATGTGAAGTCCACATTGCAGTATGGACTATTTTATGAGACTCGGGTTCAGATATAGTTGCATGGATACACTGATGCTGATTGGGCTGGTAGTATCTATGATAGACGATCTACCAGTGGATATGTGTTTTCTTTTGGGAGTGTTGCAGTCACTTGGAGCAGCAAGAAACAGCCTATAGTTGCCTTGTCGAGCACGGAGGCTGAGTACAGGGGTGCAGCAATGGCTGCATGTGAGGTAGCTTGGTTGCATAAGCTACTTTATGATATGCATTAGTCTACAGATGGGCCAGTTGTCATTTATTGTGACAACATGAGTAGTATACACTTGGCAAATAACCTAGTCTATCATGCTAGAACAAAGCACATGGAGGTGCATTATCACTATGTGCGAGAGAGGGTTTTACTAGGTCTTATTGATCTAGTTTATGTCAACACAGAGGATCAGGTAGTTGACATATTCACGAAGGCATTGGGCGCAGAGAAGCTGCGCAAGTTTAGAGACCTGCTTGGTGTGCAAGAATTGGAATTGAGCTCGAGGGGGAGTGTTGAGATATCGAGCTCCACTCGTGATACGCCAGGGTGACCGTTGTGTATTTATGTCACCGACTTGTCAGTTGTTGCAGACGCGGTTGGTACACCGCCCATGAATAATAGCTACATGATAGCTATCCTTATCTACTCTAGTTCGTGGCTCAGTTAGTATGCCACCTTAGTTAGTTGAGTTTGGTTTGAGACCCATATATAGGGTTCTTCTATTTCTTTGTACTTGAGTTCTTTTGGCTTACACAACTAAGAAGAGGAAAACTGTTTTCAGCCTCCACCCTTGTGTGTATTCCCCCATTGTGCAAGCAAGAAAGCTTCAAGTGAGACTCCTTCCTTCTCTCCCACAATCTTGACAGATGACTACAGTAGGAAGATGTGGGTGTACTTCCTTTGTGATAAGGCTCAAGCTTTTGGTAAGTTTAAAGAATTGCTAACACTTGTTGAGAATGAAATAGGGAAAAGTGTGAAGAAATTTAGAACAGATGGTGGTGGTGAGTTCAACTCAAAGGAGTTCGAAGACTTTTGCAAGAGCAAAGGGATCAAGTGTCAATTGATGATGCCTCACACACCTCAGCAGAACGGTGTTGTGGAACACAGGAATCGTACCATTGTGGAGATGGCAAGATGCATGCTAAAGGGAAAGGGATTGCCTAACCATTTTTGGGATGAAGCTGTTAATACTACAGTCTACATTTTAAATCGGAGCTACACAAAGGCTCTCAAGGGAAAAACACCTCATGAGGCTTATACTGGTAAGAAACCATTTGTCTCACACTTTAGAATTTTTGGATGTGAATGTTATGCACATATTCCAGATGAGAAGAGAAACAAGTTACAACCAAAAAGCAGAAAATGTATCTTTTTGGGTTATAGTGATGAGCAGAAGGCTTACAAATTATATGACCAAGCGACAAAGAAGATCACCGTGAGCCATGATGTGGTGTTCAAGGAGCAGCTACATACAAAAGGCAAGTTCTTCCACTTTATCATCAAGCGAAGAAGTAGTCCACTATGAACCTATCCTGAGAGCTATCCCTATCCTTAAGGAGGAGGAAGCATCATCTTCAGATGATGAGGAAAAAGTTCACCAACCTAAAATCACCCCACTGGAAAAGCCATTGCCGTGTTGAGTGAAGCAGCTCTATGACAATCCTATACCCACATCTATTGAGGAGAAGGCAGACGAACCAAGGAGGACTCAAAGAATAGAGGAGCAAAGGAGGGCTTCTACTCACACAGTCAATATGGCCTTGATGGCTGAGATTATTAGAGAAGTAAAGGAGCCAATTGACTTAGAAGAAGCACTTGTAGATCCAGCATGGAAGGCAGCTATGCAAGTGGAGTATGACATCATAATGAAGAATGACACTTGGGAGCTAGTGGATCGGCTAGCAAAGCGAGCAGGAGGTGTACGTGGATCAGCCACCAGGGTTTGAGGCCCCCCATTCCGAGAACAAAATTCTGAGAACAAAGTGTGTAAGCTGAAGAAGGCATTGTATGGGCTGAAACAAGCCCCCAGAGCATGGTACCAGTGGATAGATAAGTTCTTTTTAAGCTTAGACTTCAAAAGATGTGCCTCAAATGCTAACTTGTATGTTTACAAGGATGGTGAAAAGTCCGTAGTGATTTTCCTATATGTGGACGACCTTCTTATTACAGGTGACTATGAAGATATGATCAACCAAACTCAAAAGGCTTTGAGTTTTGAATTTGAAATGATAGACTTGGGCTTGTTGCACTATTGTTTGGGAACTGAGGTCTGGCAAGAGCGAGGAAAGATCTTCATCTCTCAGAAGAAGTATGCATGGGAGATCTTGAAGGCATTTGGCATGATCGAGTGTAAGGAGATAGCTACACCTATGGAGGTGAATGCAAAGTTATCCATTGAGGATACATCAGCACTAACAGAGATTGGGAGGTACAAGAGGATGGTCGGCAGTCTGATCTACTTGTGTAATACTAGACCAGATATCAGTTTTGCTGTTGGTTTTGAGCAAGTTCTCAAACAAACCTCATGAGAGTCATTGGAAGGCTGGGATACGGGTGCTCAGATACTTGAACGAAACTCTTGACTACTATAGTATCACATACAGTTCCAGAACTTCTCTTGTGGGGAATTGTGACTCAGATTGGGCAGGAGATAGTGATTCTAGGAAGTTAGCTTCTGGTTATTGTTTCTCTTTGGGTTCAGGAATTTTCTGTTGGATTAGTAAGAAGCAACCAACAGTGGCATTGTCTTCTACCGAAGCAAAGTACAATGCAGCTCATTTTGCTGCATGTGAAGCAGTATGGTTGAGAAGGATCCTATGGCATATGGGAGTGCAAGATGAAGAACCAATTGTGCTGAGATGTGACAATCAGAGTTGCATCGCCATTGCCAAAAATCTAGTGTTTCATGCGCGCACCAAACATATAAAGATCTAGTATCACTATGTGTATGATTTGATGGAGGATGGGATAATGGAATTGGTCTACTATCCAACAGAGGAGAATGACACAGGTATCTTCACCAAGGCACTTACAAAGGATCTGCTTCAAGTTCATCTTCAGAGACTCGGTATTGGGCCGAGGAGATAGTTCACCTATGGGTGGACATTGAGGGGGGTGTTAGATATGCTCAATGCCCCACCCTCATAAGGTGCGACCAATAATCCATGATGCTCAAAGTTGTAAGGCCCCCATTATGAGGAGAAGCCAAATGTGAGCCTACATATTGGTTGAGTCCTGACTTGTATATTAGATGAGGCCTATGTGATCGGATGGTAAAAAGGTGACCATTGTGGGTCTAATCTTTGGGTTGGACTGAGTAGTTAAGCTGGTAGCAACTCGAGGCACATTGCATCGAGTTGCGGGGTAAGGGAGTTAAAAGGGGCCCCTATTTTTTGGGTCTGAGGGCCGCGAAAGCGGTCCTTGGCTAGGGGGTCTAAGGGGGGCAGCAGCCCCCCTGGTGGGGGTCCGAGGGCAGTGCCCTCGGCCTGATGGTAAAGGGAATATTTCCTGGCCGATTAGTGGAGGCTCATATGGTAGGTTGGTCATGCCAACCTAACCGCCTTCACGGGCTATAAAAGCTAAACTCCTTCACAGCCATCAATCATTTGTCTTTCACCCAATCAGAGTTGTACCAGCTAGCCTTAAGCTCTTCACCTATCTTTTGTCTAGATCGCCATCTAAGCTTCAATGTGGAAGCGCATGGGTGGATAGTGTTAGAATATCAAGCTCTTTCATATGTGTTTGACCGATAGGACACAGCTGGTCTAGCTATATTAGTCATGTATATTAAATAAGTCCATAATCTAGTCTTTATGGTTGGTGTGAATGGTCCTTCTGGACTTGTAAATACTTGACCTATGTCTTTTTCAGTAAATGGGTTGAATGAGAGAGGAAGCATGTTGCTTCACTCTGTGTGTTGCTCTCTATCTGCATCCATGAAAGCTAACATGGTATCAGAGCCTCATCCATGAGGCTGTGGGAGAATGGGCATGACCACTTGTAGTGCAGAGAAAATGAAGTTAGAAATGAAGAAGGAGCTGGACACCTGCAAATGAAGCCATAGTAAAAGGGAAGATATGTATCAATGTCTGTTTGCATACGACTGACAGGAGGTCATCAAGGCTTGAAGGAAGGGTTGAAGAGCTTGACTTGAATCATGTTATGGAGTAGATTATGACTAGCATTGGAAGCAAGGAATAGTGAAAACATATCTAAAAATCAACGCCTATTAAATAGCGTGATCAGTCTGAAAATCTGCGCCTGTTTTTGATGGTCAAAGTGATGAAGCATTCACCTATATGCTTGGCATCAATGGTGGCATTTCACTTGGTGGTTGAAGTATAGTGAGCACTGATTAGTGCCTGGCATCTCCCATACCAGAAGCAGCAGTAAAAACATGAGTATATTCAGCATGCAGGCCACATGACTCCCAGGAAAATGCGCCTGAAATATGGACAAATTGGTAGCACCATACCTCTCAAGATAATACATAGAGGGCATGTTGGTTGAAGGCTATTGAGACTATGCAATAAGTTTAGTGCTATGGGCAGCATTAGCAGCCCCATGTTCAGCTTGCATATAGACATGGACTGTATGTAAGGTTGAGCCAGATCTGGAATATGCTAGCAGACAGTTCTTGTCATTAAATAGTAGTGTTGGCATACACAAACTTCATGGGATGCCTTACATTCATCATGGCTGGAATGAAATGCCCTTGAAGAGCTAAACTCTCAGATTTGTAGAGAGTTAATTGACTGAAAATAGTTTTTTAATCTTATGATAGTTTGCATTTCGAAGTTGAGAGCCTATAGATGCTTACTTGGTCACAGTAAATGCTAGGTGGGTCTTTGTAAATGCAAAGTACTTGTGAAGTACCAAGAGCATTGAATGCTCAAATCTGGACTGATTTGAAGCTACATAAAAAATTGACATTGACTGGCTGCAATCTATATGCAGTCTGCTTGATCACGGTCACTAATGTGTGTACAAGCAATGATGCTCTATGGTCATGTTTCAACTCCAAAATGTTATGATACATGTCTTGAGTAATTAGAGACTATTTGGAGCAGGAAACACCCTTGTTTTGCAAGTAAAGTTCATGCTGGAAACTCGAGACTGAAGTCTATCTACTGTAGTTGAAACACATGTATGTACTTACAGTGTCATATGAAGACAACTATATGCAATGTCATTTAACCCGAATGAATGACAAATGCTTAGACAAGTTTGGCACTACTTTGAACTGAAATTTACTACAGTTGCAGAAATTTATTAACATTAATTCTTGCAATTAGTGAATTGCTCTAATCACTGCTATTTGGAATCCAACATGCATGATGACAGAGAATTTCATGGTGAAATTTGCAGACTGAAGTCTATCAATGAATGTTAAGGCAAATGTATATGCAGTGAATGTAGTCAATGATACCCCACATGTATTGTGAGTGTTCATAGATGTATGAACTGATGTATGGACAGCTTGACATGCTAATAAGCTGAAAATTTACTGCTGTTGTAGAGTTTTTTTTTACTCCCGTGTCTCTTGGACTGAATTGCCATAAATCCGATACGTTATGGGCATGATATATGAGTGGATATATGAACATATAGATTGCACATCTGATCGCTATTAGTAGTCTAAACAGAGGTTCATAGTTCGTTGACTGCAGGTTCAAAAAAAACTTTGGTCAGTAAATAGAAGTTGGTTTGTAGGTAGTCAGGCAAGGTCTACAACATGGCAAATGCTGATAGAACTGATAATGTAACCCAAATTGTGGGAGAAAAGCTTGATAGTAACAAGTATGCAATATGGAAGTTCCGCATGGAGAACTTCCTGATAGGCAAGGGATACTAGGACTTAGTGACAAGTGTTGAGGCTGAACTTGAAGTTCCAGAAAGGAATCCTACAGCTGATCAAAGACGAGCACATCGAGCTTGGACAGAAAGAGCTCACAGGGTTTTACATTGGCTGTCATTATGCATCTCAGATGCTATGGTGATGCAGATCATGAACTGTAAGTCCCCAGTAGATGCATGGAACATATTGGTCAAATATTATGGCACAACCACAAGTGCCAGGAAGATACAATTGAAGCAGAAATTCAATAACATGGAGAGAAAGAGCAGATCCATATAGGATTATGTCACAGAGGTTAAGTCCATAGTAGATCAACTGGCATCTGTTGGTTCACAGGTTGAAGATGAAGATATGGTTGCACTGACTTTGAATGGCTTGGGTCCTGAATACAAGTCTTTTGACACTTCTGTGTCTGTGCAGGCTGAAATGTCTAACAATAATGAGCTAGTTGCATTATTGATTCATGAAGAGGTGAAGATTGGCTTAGCTACAGGGTCAAGCAGTTCAAAGAATAAGGATGCAACTTTCTATTCCAATCAACGCAGCCATGGAAACCGTGGTAGAGGCTATGGATCTGGCAGAGGAGGCTAGGGAAATGCATCCTATAGCAATAACAACTAGCAGGTATCGAATGTAAGAGGTGGTGGAAACTTTAGAGGCAGGGGGAGATCTAGCCCTAGAGGTAGAGGCTCCTGGCAACAACAACGTTCGTCTGACAATCCGAACAAGAATAAGGATTTTCATTACTGCGAAAAGTATAGGCATATTGCAAAGGACTGTTGGAAGAAGCAGGGAAACCAGAAGGGCAAATAGCATGGACACTATGCTACGTCCAGTCAGGCGATGACTCTAGTGATAGACTGTTTGCCATGCAATATGTCAAAGATAAGGCTGCTGAAAAATCATCTGATGATACAGCGTGGTACATTGACTCAGGGGTGTCGAATCACATGACCCCTCATGGTGACCGGTTCACTGATATGGTGGCTGAAAAGCATGGCTATGTATGCACAGGTGATGACACGCAACATAGCATTGAGCATAAAGGCAAAGTGCCTCTTGTGGTTCATGATGGCAGGAAGAAAAATTTGCATGATGTCTTGCATGTCCCTCCTGTCAAGATTGTGGGAGAGAAGGAAGGAGTCTCGCTTGAAGCTTTCTTGCTTGCACAATGGGGGAAGACACACAAGGGTGGAGGCTGAAAACAGTTTTTCTCTTCTTAGTTGTGTAAGCCAAAAAAACTCTAGTACAAAGAAATAGAAGAACCCTATGTATGGGTCTCAAACCAAACTCAACTAACTAAGGTGGCATACTAACTGAGCCACAAACTAGAGTAGATAAGGATAGCTATCATGTAGCTATTATTCATGGGCGGTCTACCAACCGCGTCTGCAACTGACACGTCGGTGACATAAATACACAACGGTCACCCTGGCGTATCACAAGTGGAGCTCGATATCTCAACACTCCCCCTCGATCTCAATCCCAATTCCTTCACACCAAGCAGGTCTCTGAATTTGCGCAGCTTCTCTGCACCCAATGCCTTCGTAAATATGTCAGCTACCTGATCCTCTGTGCTGACATAAACTAGATCAATAAGACCTAGTAAAACCCTCTCTCGCACATAGTGATAATGCACCTCAATGTGCTTTGTTCTAGCATGATAGACTGGGTTATTTGCCAAGTGTATACTACTCATGTTGTCACAATAAATGACAACTGGCCCATCTGTAGGTTCATGCATATCATAAAGTAGCTTATGCAACCAAGCTACCTCACATGCAGCCATTGCTGCACCCCTGTACTCGGCCTCTGTGCTCGACAAGGCAACTGTAGGCTATTTCTTACTGCTCCAAGTGACTGCAGCACTCCCAAAAGAGAACACATATCCACTGGTAGATCGTCTATCAGGAATGCTACCAGCCCAATCAGCATCAGTGTATCCATGCAACTGTATCTGAACCCCAGTCTCATAAAATAGTCCATACTGCAATGTGGACTTCACATACCTGAGTATGCGTCTAGCCGCATCCAAATGTGATTTCCTTGGAGCCTGCATAAACTGACTTACCAATCCAACAGCATAGCTCAAATCTGGCCTGGTAATAGTCATATAAATCAAGCTTCCTACTATGCGTCTGTACATAGTAGGGTCTTCCAGAAGCTCACCTGCATCTGCGCTCAGCTTCACATTCTGCTCCAAAGGAACTGAAATAGGCTTACAGCCTGTCATCCCATATTTGGATAGCATGTCCAATCCATACTGCCTCTGCAAGAGCTGTATCCCACTTGGTGATCTAATCACCTCAATGCCCAAGAAATAACGCAGCTCTCCCAAATCCTTCATCTCAAACTTCTGCTTCAATAGCATTTTCACATGAAGGATATCTTCATCACTGTCACCTGTCATAATCAAATCATCAACATAAATGACAAGTAGCATAATACCTTTCTCTGTTTTTCTCACATAAAGTGAGAAATCTGCCTTGGAAATCTGAAAGCCAATAGTGACAAGATACTGTCCTATCTTGTCAGACCATGCTCTAGGTGCTTGCTTCAAGCCATACAAAGCTTTCTTCAACCTGCAAACAAACTCAGGATGAACAGCATGCACATAACCTGGTGGCTGCTCCATATAGACCTCTTCTTGCAAATCACCATGCAAGAAGGCATTCTTTACATCCATCTGATGTAAAGACCATCCCTTTGATGCAGCCATAGCAATGACTGCTCTTACAATTGCCATCCTTGCAACTGGACTGAATGTTTCTTCATAGTCAATGCCATATGTTTGTGCATACCCCTTGACTACTAATCTTGCCTTGTATCTGTTCACAGAACCATCTGCATTGTGCTTCACCTTATAAACCCACTTACAGCCAATTGCATTCTTACCTTTAGGCAAAGGTACTAACTCCCATGTAGCATTTTCTTCCAAGGAATCCATTTCTTCATCCATGGCTTTCTCCCATTTTTCTTTTCCCATGGCTTGCTCAAAAGATGTGGGTTCTGATTTCTGTATCACTTTGACCATATATGCATAGTGAACGGCAGTAAATCCATCATATTTCAGCCTATCCACAGGATACCTAGCTCTCGTAGACCTGCGCAAAGTAGGTTCACTCCCAGGTGCTCTCAAAACATCCCTGGTCTTCCTTACTCCAGGTGTAACAATATAAGGAATACCCAACTCATCATCAATGCTCTGTTCTGAGCCACTGGATTCACCATCCACATAAGAGTGACCTGCATTCACATCAAACATGGGCTGATCAACCTTCTCTTTTCCTTTTCGTGATACATGCATACCACTATCTACATTGCTTTGAGAAGATTCTCCTGATCTCAATCTGCCTGTCCATGGTGAAGAATGTGAACCACTACTAGAGGACGCTCCAGGTCCACTAATATTTTGTGACTGCTGCTGTGAATTCTGTGCAGCATTACCATTTTGTGCATCTACATCATCAATCACATTTACTGGTTTATACCAGCTACTCATCTCATCAAAAATAACATCTCTGCTCACTGTAAACTTACGAGGAGAAGGGTTATAGCATCTATACCCTTTTTGCTGCAGAGAGTAACCAATAAAGATGCACTTCTCAGCTTTTGGATCCAACTTGGATCTCAGCTCATCTGGCACATGTACATAGGCAATGCAACCAAAAATTTTCAAATGAGAAATATCTGGTTTCCTACCAGTATACCTCTCCTCTGGAGTCATTCCATGTATTGCTGCAGTGGGAGTCCTATTCATTATGTAGACTGCTGTAGCAACTGCTTCAGCCCAATAAAGATCTGGCAAGTCTTTTTCATTGAGTATGGCACAAGATACCTCTCCAATATGCCTGTTTTTCCTTTCTGCAATTCCATTTTGTTGTGGGGTATAACTGCATGAATATTGCTGCTTTATGCCATGCTCCTGCAAGAACTTTGCAAACTCATTTGAGAGGTACTCTCCCCCTCCATCTGACCTTAGGCATTTTATTTGCAGACCTATTTCTTTTTCAGCCATAGCTTTAAGGGTTTTGAAATGCCCAAAAACTTCACTTTTCTTTTTCATAAAATACACCCAAACTTTTCTGCTATAGTCATCAATAAAAGTGACAAAATAATGACAGCCTCCAAGAGATGCAGCTTTAGTAGTCCGCACATCAGAGTGGATTAATTCCAATGGCTTCTCACTCTCTTGAACATGTCTAGGAAATGGTTTCCTTGCCTGTTTTCCAAACTGACAGGCTTCACATACCTTATGCATTTCTGCAACCTTGAATTTTGGCAATCCTGCAACAATATTTTGGGCATGCATTGATTTAAGTCGTTGTACATTAACATGACCAATGCGTTTATGCCAGATATCAATATCTGCAACTACACCGGTCCCATGTGCAAACATTGCTGCACTCAATTCAGACATGTCTTCATCCAACGTAAACATTCTGCCCTTCTTCTTTCCTTTTGCTATCAAGCGACCTTTATTTTTCATATCCTCAACAAAGCATCCATGAGGATTAAATCTGACCTGCAAGCCCTACTCAACCATTTGACCGACAGAAACCAGATTCTTGGTGATATTCGGGACATGAAATACATCGGACAGGTATTTCTTTTTCCCATCCTGCATAGACAAGGGAATTTTTCCAATCTACACAATAGGATGTGCAGTATCATCACCAGTCTCCACAAATCCTGGTTTTTCCATTTTCGTTGCATCCTCCATCCATTCTGCATGACCTGTCATGTGGTTTGATGCACCTGAGTCAACATACCATACATCATTGCTTTCTTCTGCACTTGTCACAGAATTGTTCATGTGCTGCACCATGAACAAATGCTCATTTCTGTCATCACCCTGTCTGCTAGAAGATGCATAATTCCCTTGTTGCATTTTTCCATTCATGATGTCATTCTGCTTTTTATAGCAGTGTTTAGCCATATGACCCATTTTACCACAGTAGTAGCATTCAACATTACTGTTTGCATTTTGACCTCTTTGCCATCCACCACGACCTCTTTGGCTCCCCCTGCCTCTAGAGTTACCACGTCCTCCTCCATAGGACTGGTTTTCTTGAGTTTGCTGCATATTCTGATTTCTACCACGGCCTCCAAATCGGCCTCCTCTACCTCTGCCTCTACCTCTTCCAGCATTTGAGTTGAAGACAGCTTCTTTTGAAGTTCCTCCTGAAGAAGATGCACCACCATTTCTCTGTTCCTCAGAAATTAGAAGAGCAATCAACTCCTCAAAATCAGGAAATCTTTCACGAACTGAAATGGATGTCCGAAACTGTGCATGATCCTTTCCTAGACCATTCAAGGTCACATAAACTAAATCATCATCTTCCACTGGTGACCCAATGGAAGCAAGTGCATCTGCAATCTTCTTCACCTTCATGTGGTAGTCGTTGATGCTCATATTTTCTCTTTGCACATTGTGCAACTCTTGCTTGAGCTGCATTTTCCTGGCTTGCGTATTTGTGCTATACATTTTTGACAAAGTATCCCATGCCTCCTTTGGCGTACTTGCATCCTGAATATGCACAATCATAGAGTCTGAAATGCTGATAGACAGCCAATACATAACTTTCCTGGCTCTCTCATGCCATGCTTTAAATGCTTGCATTTGCTGTTGATTGGGAACATCAGGAAGAACTGGTTCTTCTTCATTTCCTGCAACAAATTCCCAATATCCTTTTCCCATAAGGAAATTCGTCATTCTAAACTTCCATGCTTGGAAGTTGTTCTTGTCAAGCTTTTCAGTGACAATCTGTGAAAGAGAATCAGATGCCATTACAGAAGACTGCAAAAAATTCTGTCACTGCAAAAACCACAGCTTCACCCTCACAAGGGAAAATCTGCAAAACTGGCGAAAGTGGTATTTGACCACACAGTCACTTCCTAGTGACGATTTTGCATCAACAGGCAACAGGGATGATTCTGTAACTCCCAATGTCTCTGCGCACAAGCATACAATGCAATTTTTACAGTAACTATTCACCGACCTGTAGAACAGTGGCTGCACAGCATAAAACTGGGCCTCTTCCAGAGTGCGTGCAGAAAACTTCCGCCTCCAAAACAGGCCCCGAAATGGCCTCAAATAAAAAAAACAGGGTCACCAAGGGCTAAAGCCCTTTCCCGCAGCATATACTGCCCTCTTGCTTCACCGCGAAGGGCGTCTCAACCTGAGACAATGCACTCCTGCAATTTCCGGCTGTGCTACCTGCAGAGATTTGCTCCCAAAACAGAAGATGAAAGCAACACTGCTCCTCTTACCAGAACACCGCGAGCTTGGCTTGCTTTCTTGAGCTCCTTACCAGGAACAAGGCTCTGATACCATGTCAAGATTGTGGGAGAGAAGGAAGGAGTCTCACTTGAAGCTTTCTTGCTTGCACAATGGGGGAAGACACACAAGGGTGGAGGCTGAAAACAGTTTTCCTCTTCTTAGTTGTGTAAGCCAAAAAAACTCTAGTACGAAGAAATAGAAGAACCCTATGTATGGGTCTCAAACCAAACTCAACTAACTAAGGTGGCATACTAACTGAGCCACGAACTAGAGTAGATAAGGATAGCTATCATGTAGCTATTATTCATGGGCGGTCTACCAACCGCGTCTACAACTGACACGTCGGTGACATAAATACACAACGGTCACCCTGGCGTATCACGAGTGGAGCTCGATATCTCAACACCTTCAATTATGAAGAACTTATTGTTTGTTGGCAGAGCAGAACTTGCAGGTTAGATTCAATAAGCATGCTGCTTTATTGAAGAGTTTGGCAATGGCTGCAAGTTGATAGCTCATGGTCACAGGAATGGCAGAATGTTTACTCTTGAAGCTTCTTTGCCAGAGATGAATTCAGCTATGTTTGCCCATGGTTCTGGCACTGTTAGGAATTTGGAAATATGGCACAAGAGAGTGGGGCATGTCAATTTGCAAAGGCTGCAAATTATGCTTAAAAAACAGCTAGTTACAGGTTTACCCAAGTTTCAATATTCAGATATTGGTCATGTATGCGATGCTTGCCAGTTCGGTAAGCAATCTAGATTGCCGTTTGTCAGGCATGTAAGGCAGAGTACATGTCCATTGCAGTTAGTGCACTCTGATGTTTGGGGGCCAGCTCATAATGCATCTATGGGAGGTTCCAAATATTATGTATCTTTCATTGACGACTACAATCACTATACCTAGCTTTACATATTGAAAACAAAAGATGAGGTCTTTGCTATTTTTCAAAAATTTAAAGCACAGGTTGAGAAGGAGTTTCAATGCTACTTCTCTTGCTTGAGATCCGACAGTGGTCGGGAGTATGTATCAAATGAATTTGATGATTTCTTGGCTGAAAATGGCATTCATAGGCAGCTAACATGCAGCTACACTCTGCAGCAAAACGAAGTAGCTGAAAGAAAGAATAGGGTTATGATGGAAGCTACAAGGGCCATGATGAATGAAAAACATATGCCGCTTTACTATTGGGCAGAGGCTGTTATGACAGCCGTATACATTCTGAACAGGACTCCCACTGCAGGTATTCATGAGATGACACCGTTTGAGAAGCTGTATGGCTATAAGCCGGATGTAAGTCACATGAAAGTATTTGGCTGTCTTGCTTATGTGCATATTCCAGATGAGAAAATGAAGAAGCTAGATCCCAAAGCGCATAAGTGTGTTTTCATTGGATCTTTGCGGGAGAAGAAGGCATACAAATGCTATGATCCCTCTACCAGGGAGACTTTGGTAAGTAGGGATGTTATCTTTGATGAGATGGGCTCTTGGTATGTATCACCAGTTGCAGTGCCATCAGATTGCCTTCCACTCATGTCTCTACAATTGATTTACAGCAAAGCACTGCAATGACAAGATCTTGTAGTCAGACAGTATCCCCATGGACAGGGAGAATGAGGAGCTCGTCGTCCACTGACACCAGTATGTCAGTGAGGGGGAGACATGATGTCTTGGACACCAAAGGAAAAGAGAAAGTTATTGAGGATGCATCTGGTATGATGACACCTGGCAGAATGACTTCTGGTTATGAGTCTGTTGATACTTTAGACAGCAAACTTGGTATTCCAACTGTCTATACGCCTAGCACAAGGCAAAGCAGGTATATTTCGCCTCATGAGAGAGGGGAATCGAGTAGTGTACCACAGCTTAGACACTCGCAGAGGGTCAGATACCCTGTTGACAGGTTGACATATAGTGGTTACTCCACAAAGCATTATGCTTACATGACAAAAGTGATGGAGGTCAAAGAATTAGGTACATATGCTGAAGCAGTGAAAGATGAGAACTGGTGTGTAGCCATGGATGAAGAAATGAATGCCTTGGCTGAAAATAAGACATGGGATTTAGTGCCACTGCTTGAAGGGAAAAAGACCATTAGCTACAAATGGGTCTACAAAATTAAATGCAAGTCAGATGGCAGTGTGGAGAGATACAAAGCTAGGTTGGTCTCGCAAAGGGGTATGCCCAACAGTATGGACTTGATTATGACGAAACATTCAGCCCTGTTGCCAAGATGGCAACCATTCGCACTGTGATTGCCTTGGTTGCTACTAAAGGCTGGGAATTGCAGCAGATGGATGTTAAGAATGCATTTCTTAATGGTGACCTAACAGAGGATGTTTATATGGTTCAGCCGGAAGGGTATTTTCACCCTGATTTTCAGCATTATGTATGCAGGCTGAAAAAGGCATTGTACGGGCTAAAGCAGGCTTCGAGAGCCTGGCATGCTAGGATCAGTAACTACTTGCAGAGATTGGGTTTTGCTATTGGTAGGGCTGATCACAGCCTATTTACAAAGAAGCTGACAGTGGCTTGGTAGTGTTGGTCATATACGTTGATGATTTGATAGTCACTGGTGTTGATGACTTGGTCATACAGCATGTAATGAACATGCTGAAATCTAAATTTGACATGAAAGACCTAGGAGAACTGAAGTATTTCTTGGGCATTGAGGTAGTTCCAACTGAAAATGGTTTATGGCTGATGCAGAAGCACTATGCCACGAAGATGCTGAAGAAGTATGGCATGTCTGAATGCAAACCATTGGATACACCTCTTGATCAGAATGTCAAGCTAGACATGAACACTGGGGCTGAAGTAGAGGATGTGACTATGTACAGGCAGATGGTTGGCAGCTTGATTTACTTGACCATCACTAGGCCTGAATTGAGCTATGCTGTGGGGCTCATAAGCCAGTTTATGCAGAAACCTAGAAATCCACACTTGGATGTAGTTAGACGCATTACGAGATATGTTAAGTCCATCGTAGAGTATGGGTTGTTCTATGTCATAGATAAGCGCTTGACATTGATTGGATACACAGATGCAGATTGGGCAGGTTGCTCATATGACCGTAGATCTACGAGTGGATATGCATTTGGATTTGGTAGTGGCATGATTAGCTGGAGCAGGAAGAAGCAGCCTATGGTTGCTTTGTTGAGTACTGAGGCAAAGTACAGGGGTGCTGCATTGGTAGCATGCGAGATTTCATGGCTGCTCAAGCTTATGGCTGATTTGGAAATACAGGTAGATGCTCCAGTGAAGTTACTATGTGATAATCTGAGTAGTGTACTCCTGGCTATGAATCGAGTCTATCATGCCAGGACGAAACACATAGAGGTACACTACCATTTCATCAGAGAGATGGTTCTTGCAGGACGAGTGGATCTTATGCATATAAAGACAGATGAACAGGTTGCAGATATCTTTACCAAGTCTTTGGGTAAAGATAAGTTCTGTGTTTTTAGACAACTGCTTGGAGTACAGATGCTATCTTGAGCTTGAGGGGGAGTGTTAGAATATCAAGCTCTTTCATATGTGTTTGATCGAGCTGGACACAGCTAGTCTAGCTATATTAGTCAGGTATATTAAATAAGTCGATACTCTAGTCTTTATGGTTGGTGTGAATGGTCCTTCTGGACTTGTAAATACTTGACCTATGTCTTTTTCAGTAAATGGGTTGAATGAGAGAGGAAGCATGTTGCTTCACTCTGTGTGTTGCTCTCTATCTGCATCCATGAAAGCTAACAGACAGAGCCATCTCTATATCAGTTGTTGGAGCTAAAGAAATTTTCTAATTCTCCTTTTATCTGTTGTGTACTCTCCATCTCTATCTCTTTCTCAAATTCTATTTGTTGCGTCGTGTAATTTTTTACATGGACCTTAAAAGGCCCCAACCCTCTGAACTTCATCTTCTCCTTATGGCCATTTTTATAGAGTATAGTAGCACTAGGTTTCCTTGCTCAAAGTCACATTGTTTGACATATTTGTCAAACCAGCTCTTGTGTATCACCTTTTCACTAATTAGTGCATGGGTAGCTAGGAGTTTAGTCTTAGAAAGGTGTTCTAGCTCTACCCATGCATTCCATCTATGCCTCCTTTCCATCCCATCTCTCTTACACTGCCACTCTCAAGCTTGGAATGAAAAAATCCACTGGTAGGATTGCTTTGGTCCCATAGGTAAGATTGAATGGTGTTTTCCCTATGGCCATCTTGTAGGCTTCTCTGTAGGCCCATAGCACTGCCATGAGTTTATTATCCTAGTCTCACTCCATGAGGCAGAGACTACCTTAGTCAGTGGGTTCACTAGGATTTTATTCATGGATTTTTCTTGACCGTTATCTTGAGGATAATATGGTGATGATTTTCTATGGATGATCAAGAATGTAAATAATAAATGGACAATCATTTCATTAATGAAGTGGGTGCCTTGATCCTTAACTAGCTCGATTGGGCAGTCGAATCACAAGATCACCTACTCCCAAAGGAAGTTAGCCATGGTCCTAGCATTATTCTTCATGGTGGCTTGAGCTTTGGTCTATTTCGTGAGATAATCCATTGCTACAATGACGTACTTTGCTTGTGAGTACTGCATTGCAGGGCTGATTGACCCAATAAAGTTAATCCCCCACTTTTCAAAGAGTTGTCATGCGATTACTAGGTCAACTCCATCTTGTGCTTATAGATGGGTACTTTGGCCCTTTGGCATTCATCACATCGCTTCATGAACTTAGTAGCATCATAGAATAGGGAGAACCACCACAATTGAGATTGTAGCACTTTGCGTGCTATAGTGTCTCCATTGAAATGTCCTCCAATAATTCCACCATGTGCTTCAATAAGCACAATATGCATTTTATGCTCACACACACCTTTGCAATAACCCATCCTATACTATGTCACGAATCGCGTGGTGGGGGGACTTGCTCAAGATACTGTGCCGAACACACACAGAATGCACAAGGAGAAGCTCACTCAAGGGACAAGAAGAGAGACGGAGGCCAAAACGTTTTTTTGCTGGTTTCTTCTTCTTCTTACACACACTTTTTAATGTATACAAAGTATAGATAAGATACAACATAAAGGAAAGTTTCCTACTAAGTCAACCAATGCATAATCGACTACACTAGTTGACTGGCGCTATAACTATGCCAGCTGTAAATAGGTGTAACAACCTGAATATAATAAGTAATGAGTCAGTGGCCATGTGAGAGTCATAATGACCACGTACGTGCTAAGTGTAGACGTGTGGACCCATCTAACCAGGCGGTCCATCATTAATGTCCGCATGTGTTGAGCTTGTTATCTCGACACTCCCCCTCAAGCTCAATTGCATCTCTGAAACTCCAAGTAAGCTTTGAAACTTTTGAAGCTTCTCTGTACCCAATGCCTTCGTGAAGATGACAGCTATCTGATCTTGTGTGCTGATATACACCAATTCAATCTCACCTGCTAGTACCTTTTCTCTCACAAAATGGTAGTGTACCTCAATATGTTTTGTCTTGGCATGGAACACAAGGTTCTAACCAACTCTATACTGCTCATGTTGTCACAATAAATGACAACTAGACCTTCCACCGGTACATCTAAATTAGCCAATAACCTTTGCAACCATACTACCTCACATGCTGCAATAGTAGCACCTCTATACTCAGCCTCTGTACTCGACAAAGCAACTATAGATTGCTTTTTACTACTCCAAGTAACTATTGCACTACCAAGAGAGAACATGTATCCACTGGTAGATCTTCTATCAGACATACTACTAGCCTAATCTGCATCTGTGTATCCAAACACCTGTACATCTGTACCTGCCTCATAGAAAAGTCTATAATGTAATGTGGACTTCACATATCTCAATATGCGTCTCATTGCATCCAAATGCGGCTTTCTAGGTATTTGCATAAAATGACTCACAAGACCAATAGCGTAGCTCAAGTCTAGCCTTGTAATGGTCATGTAGATCAAACTCCCCACTATCCTCCTGAACATAGTAGGGTCTTCTATCTCATCCCCAACATCACAGGAAAAAGCAAAAGGAAGATGGAAAAATAGCAACAACATGCAGGCGGCCTCTAAAGATGAACCGGGGAAAAAAGTGCAACCTTAAATGAAAAGGCACCTCAAAAAACTCAAAAAAATCTTGTAAAAGAGTGCTAGGCTCCCTCCTGTGCCAATTGTAAAATATTAGATGGGTGTAGGTTAGAGGCACAAGGCTAGAAGAGGGAAATGGAAAAAGGACCTTGCCACAATGGCCGGTCATGTAAAAAAGGGATGGGTGCCCATGGGATTTTAGGGTTTGTATATATAAAGTTCAAAAAGTGAATAAGAGATAATTCTTTGGTGTGTGGCAACAAGAGTCTTCTTCTTCTTCTCTCCTTCTCATCTTCTTGCTTGTGTATGCTCTTGAGAGAGGGAGTGTGAGAGTGTGAGGGAGTGAGTGTGTGAGAGTGAGGGATCAAGAGAGTGAAGCTATTCACCATCTCCTCTTCTCTTCTTCTCTTCTCTTCTCTCTTCTTGCGCACACGGCTATGGAGGATGGAGCTTGGAGGTGGAGGAGGCTTGAGGATGCTTGAGCTACCATCTAGGATCGTGGAGATGTCGGCATGTGTGAGAGAGGAGGCAACTCGTATCGGCACTAAGGTAAGCTCACTACACTCATAGGATCGATGGCGCATCGGCTAGGTGAGAGATAGCTATTAGAGCTCCTTGGAACGCTTGAAACAATAAGCGGTCCGTGGGTCTTGGCAGTTGAGCGAAAGCTCTCACATTTTGGTTTCGTTGCCAGGAAAAATGGATTCAAGCTTGAGCACTTGCACGCCTCATATCGAGCATCGAAGTAAGTGATTCATCCCCGAAACGGAGCTTGAGATAGGTAGGAAGTTTGGGCGTTTTTGATCTTCAAAACAAGTAAGTAATTTGGGTTATTTTGGTTGGTTGATGATTAGGAAACATGGAGAAATCATTTCAGTGTTTTGCTTTCGATTCTTGTTGCATTTAGAGTAGGATAGGATTAGGAAATCGCATCGGAGAAGGGTAGGGTTTATTGTTACAAAACATGGCAAAAATCATGCAAAAATGGCAAAAAGCTTGCTTGTGATGCCTAAGATCGGCAAGTGAGTGGTTGGGGGCATCAACACCATATATGGGAAGGGGCATAAGAGCCAAGAGGCCAAGGTAGAGCTCATTTGCAACCATTTCAGTGAGAGAGAGAGAGAGCTATCGCCCGATTCGATTTGATTGCACCAACGACAAGCCCACCACTCTATCCAAGTATATGAATCCCTTCTCTTACCCCCTTAGGTAGTATCTGGAGGTTTGTGCCTGGTACGATTGAGTGAATCACAAGAAACGATCGAAATCAAATTCGCGCTGTTGACATGCACTACGCTCGGCCCGTCCGAACGGTCACTTCTGGGCCGAGTCCTAGAATCGGCCCTCAGCCCCTTGCCATTCGATCCATTCGGCCAAAACCCTAATCGGCCCACTTGACCCAAACCTACTCGGCCTGTCCGAGTCTACCATTCGGATCGTGGATAAATTCGGCCCTTTGCCACGTGTCAAATTTGACCCTCGGTCCACTTGTCTCAGCCCACTTGCCTCGACCCAATTGCCTTGGCCCGTCCGAGCAACCTTGTCCAAATCGACCACTCAGCCGTCCGAGCCAACCTGTCTGAGTAACCTCGTCCGAGTCCACCCTGTCCAAGTCCCAAATTCGTCCCTCGGCCCATGCGCCTTGACCCGTCCGAATGACCCACTCGGACCCTGCAATTCAGACCAGTTAGGCCGAGTGTAGAAATTTGCCAAAGTTTCAGAAATTTAACCTGACCCAGCTAGGAGTCAGCAGCCCAAACTGTCAAAAGCCTGTAGGACGCTCAGAACTTGATTCTGGCACACAGAATAGGCGAAATCATAGGGTGTAGCCGCTTAGCAGCTAGAAGTAGGTAGTTGTGAGACCCAAAGACACGAAGCAACATATTAGAGAAACCCTAAACCCTGACAAGACGGCCAAAAAATTGACCAACAAGCCTATTAGGCCCGAAACAATGTGAGAGTGCGTAAGATGCCTAGAAATTGGTTGCTGCACTCACCCGGAGTTTTCGCACTTGAAGTACACTTAAGGAAACTGAAAGCCTGATTGAGCACAAGTGCACAAGGAAAGACACACACATTGAGTAACCATAAATTGAGGAATGTATTCAATAATGGAAGGAACTCACCCAGATAAACCACTCAAGGAACCCACTAGTAGGAGAGGACCCAAGACATAGACAAACCATCAACGTGCAAAAGTAGGACCAAGCAAGGGACATCGACGAAGTGGATTTGACAAGTCTACTGAACCTAATCGATAGCTTGGTGGAGCAATATAACTTGACAATGGTAGAAGAAAGTTTAGACCGCAGATCTAACGAGGAATTCAACTTAGGAGCCTTTCCAGATGCTATTCAGCAAGCTGGTCAGCAGTTCTGATGCTCATGCTCGGTATGAGCACCGTGGTAGGACAGCAGACGCTATCATCGCAGATCTAGAAGAGGAGAGAAAGGGGGCCCGCGAAGCATTGCAAAGCATGGATGAATACAATAGGGATTAGTAGGCTAGGAGCCGAAGGCAAAGCATGGAGTTGTGAGAGGTGCAGCGAGGCTGAACTTGGCTGGCAGAAATCGAATGCACCATGAGACAGCACTGGAAGGAGACTTAACGCTGAGTGAGTTTCTCATGAAGCGGCTGCTCGATAACACAGCTACTACAGAGCAAAGTGCCACAGCTCTAGCGACATCGCTGCTCGCAGGATTAGGAGCAAACCAAGGCTCAAAGAGCTAGTCTAAAATCCCTATTCTTGCCTAGCAACTTGATAAGTACCAACCCCATGATGATCCATACAGCTTTGTTGAGCAGTTCAAGCAAGTCTGCGAAGCCAACGGCCTCAACGACCTGACTCAATGCTCTCAAGTGTTTGGGCTTTGCTTGGGCGACAAGGATAGGACGTGGTATACGAGCTTAGATAATGCAAAGCGAGCCAACTTCGATGGCCTCAAGGATCTCTTCATTAAGATATTCGCGGAGCCCAGATACTCTGATAATCTACTAGTATGCTTGATGAACGTCAAGCAGAAAGAGAAGGAGGACATTCGCGATTACGTGACCCATGTGCAGAGTCTCTTCAAGAGAATCCCTACTCGAGAGCGATCGACTGAAAGAGCAATATCAACTGTATTCATCAGCAGGATTCAGAAGAGGAACTATACAAGGCTTTGGCAGGCAACTCGAGCTTGCGGCGAGATGCACTAGCCAGGGTCTTTGAGGAAGCCATCCGAGTTGACGATCAGCTGAAGGAGCGGAGCTCCAGAAGCGGGAACCTAGAAGAGACTAACTTGCGAAGCTCAGAGAGAGCGCCAGCCTCGAGTGAGCGATCAGCCCCATCATCCCAAGATAAGGGAAAAACCATTGAAACGAACCACGACTTGGCTGAAGTTAATATGGAACTAGCCAAGTTGCAAGACATGTTGAGACGACCAATGGGCCCACACGTCCAATGCGTGTACTGTGGTGGAAACCACTTGTCAGCTGAGTGTCAAGACCCTAGGTCAAGGCCTTGTGCTAATTGCGGTTGGTTCGGTCATGACGTCGCACATTGTAGGTTGCCAAGAAGACTTCCATACTCACAACCATACGGCCAGCCTTACCTAGCGAATAGGCCGCAGCCATTTTTTGGAAGGGGAGCCCCATTGGCCCTCCCTGCACCTAATGACATTAAGTCGGCTGTTCCTAGGATGGAAATAAATCCTACAGGCATTCCTAGATCGCATGGTCCTTACGTAACCCATCCACCGAGTGACGCTCCTGTCCACTATGTGGAAGAACCAAACGAGGAAGAAGCTTACATATGCCCTTACGTCTCGCATGATGATGAGGGCAATGCTGTCCTCATGGATTATCGCCCCATACCAGTGATGGCATTAGGAAGAGGACGAAGTAAAGGCCTAGGAGGGCAGATGCAGGATCCAATCACTTGTTGGACTTGTGGCCACCCACGTCATGTCTCATCACGTTGCCCTAAAAGGGAGCAGCAAAACACAGACAAGGCTAACCAAAGGTGTGCTGAGTGTGGAATCACCCATCTCTGACGCTCACTACGCGCGAATACGGTGACCGATCTGTGCACTAGTGGTATCAGAGCAAAGTTGAGATCGAGAGCTTTCAATCGCTTACCATCTTGTACGAAGATGGAGCTCCTGGAACGATCAAGCTCTACAGTCAATTTCATCGTGAATGGTCGATACCAGTGTGTTCCTGGTGGTCAAGCACCCCCTTCTGCACTCTTTGATTGCAAAGGACCAGCCTTTGTGGACGGAGGACCACGCAGATATCTCCTTCTTCAAGTCATCTTCATACATATAAACTAACGGCCACCGATTTCGTTGACGACGTCTTCTGGTCCACAAAAATCAACTTGCTTAAGTCTTCTAAGATTTCCAAGTTACTCCAAGTCTTCCTAATCCTGCAAGTCACAAAGGTCATTAAAGACTTCAACAACAACTACTTAAAAGGCAGTTCACATGCAGAAGCATAGAACCAGTCTATTGCTCTCTAGTAGACCCTGTTCACACTTACATACTTGTTGAACCAGTTTCAGCAAATGCAGAAGTTCATACGCAGGTCATACATAGATTATACACAGTTTCTACGCAACACTATTCTCTTGGACGATGGTTGTGACAACGAATACCGCAATCGCAAAGGACAAAGACTACAAAAGCCAAACAAAATATACAAGCCTTGTATACCCGCCTTTGAGCTACTCTCATCCTGCTAATAAGATTTTGAGAGTGTGAGGTCTTTTGGATTTTACAGGATGACTGAACAAAACATGGACGATTTTATGGCTGAAGGTGATTTACTCGAACCAACGATGGAGCAAAAGTTGGATTTGATTATGATGCAGCTCAAAGAAGAACGAAGAGCCCGACAAGCTTTGCAAGTTCAATTGGCCAATTTGCAATGATCTACCACTAACCAAGATGGACCGCAACTCGAAGATCTTATACGATGTACCATCGATGCAACACTTGAAGCCCAATCCATCAGCAAAGAAACAAAGATAAGTAAAAGAAACTTTAAATTTCGTACTTTCAATGGATCACGCAATGGAAAAATTGTACTTGCTTTTATCAGTCAATTTGATGATTACTTCCATGAAGAAACATATGCTGAGAAAGACAAAATTAAATATGTCACTAACCATTTAGTTGATCGAGCATCCTTATGGTGGACTGTGGTCCGCAAGAGCGTTGATTGCCCCACTACCTGGAAGACTTTCTAAAAGAAGCTTTTGCAGAATTTCCTTCCTCCTTAATTCCATGAAAAAACCATCAAGCAATAGGATCTTCTACAGCAAAGAGATCGCGAACCTATTTCTCAATACACTGAACGTTTCTGGAATGCTTTACTGCAACTACGCATGCTCAAAGATGTACCTGAAGCAACTCATAAATGCAAGTTTATGTCTGGCTTACTTGGACATTTCTATGCTGAAGTCAATATGTTCAAGCCAACAACCCTTGAGAATGCAATTTCCTTGGCTCATGACACTGAAGACAAGATTTGAGGAAGAGACAAGCGACCACAACAATTTCCAACTAATGGTAACTATGGTTCCAAACAATTCAATTCAAATTTTTGAAGATTCAATCAAAGTCGTTTTCTTCCATCTTCATTCCGTAAGTCTTGGACACGACCACCTTCCTTGCCATCAAATACCAATCCAAACCCTAAGCCATCCTCACAGTTAAATCCCAACATTCCTAAACTTCCTGCCATTACCAATAATGTATCTAAAGCCAAACCTATAGTTTGTTACAAATACCATCAACCTGGACATCTAGTAGCCAATTGTCAAACCAAAAAGCCACCTGTCCATATCAATTATCTTGGAGTAATCGAAGAAGAAGAACATGAGGAAATGCCTGACTTTATAGAAGACGATGACGACATTGGTACTACTTCGGATACTTTGCCAGGTATGCTAACTCCCCATTCTTTATTGACAATGAAATGTTTTGTGCATGGTAAAGAAAAAACTATTTTACATGATGATGGGAGCACACATGACTTTATTTCTGCAAAGTTAGTCAAAGAATTGAATTTACAAACTGTTTCTACACATTATCGCATCAAGGCTGCATTCCTAGGCACGAGATATAATGGAACACAAGAGGTGCATAATTTAGAAATTAAAATTGGTGAATATACTGAACGAAAAAATTTCCTAGTTGTACCTTTGAAGTCTAGTGACATTATCTTAGGAATGCCTTGGCGTCATCAATACAATCCTGACATAGATTATTCTACGCATTCAATTAAAATTTATTTTCAAGGAAAACAAATCACATTGCATGGTATGCATGCCTCCAATAATTTTCCACTGCTTACTCATACTCAGGCTAAATGTGCATTAAATAAAAGTAGCAAATCTTATTTAATATGGGTGAATGAACTTCAAGCTAAAGAAAAACAGATGCATCTTAGGCATACACAATTTCTTGCCCAATTTCAAGATTGTTTTGCTGCTGATTTACCACCTGGAATACCACCTTCACGTCCTGAAGATCACAAAATAGATTTAATTCATGGAACACAACCACCATGTAAAGCACCATATAGACATAACCAATTTGAACAGAAAGAAATTCAAAATCAAATAGAGAAATTGCTTAACAGAGGATTAATTAGACCTAGTATTTTCCCATTTGGTGCACTTGTTTTACTAGTGAAAAAGAAAAGTAATACTTATCGCATGTGCATTAATTATCGTGCCCTAAACAAAATTACTGTTAAGAATAGATATCTGATTCCTAGGGTAGATGATCTTATGGATAAACTACAAGGATCTGCCATATTCAGTAAGATAGATCTTAAATCTGGCTATCATCAAGTAAGATTGGATAAATCTGATATATTCAAAACTGCATTTAGAACACAATTTGGACACTATGAATTTCTAGTTATGCCTTTTGGTTTAACTAATGCACCAGCCACATTTAGTCGTATGATGAACCGCATATTTCTGAAACATCAGCATTGTGTCATAGTATTCTTTGATGATATATTAGTATTCAGTAAAAATGAGAATGGGCATTATGAACATTTGTCTTTAATTTTCAAGTTGTTAAAAGACAATCAATTATATGCTAATCCAGAAAAGAGTGAATTCTTTCAAACAGAAATTGAATATCTAGGACATATTATTTCATCAGAAGGTATTAAAGTCGACCCTAAATAGATAGAAGCACTTTTAAATTGGCCCATACCCAAAAATGTGCATGAATTACGTTCTTTTCTAGGTCTTGCTAGTTTTTACAGAAAGTTTGTGAGGAATTTTTCATTACTTACATTACCTTTGACAAAACTTTTAAAGAAAGGTATTGTTTATAATTGGTCTGACAATCAACATAAATCCTTTGATTTATTGAAACATGCTTTAACTCATGCTCCTGTATTACAACTACTTGACTTCAATAGACCATTCTTCTTAGTAGCTACTGACGCTAGTGGATCTGGAATAGGATCCGTCCTTATGCAAGATAATCATCCCATAGCCTACTCTAGATGTAAACTCAAACCATCCAAACTTAAATATTCTACCTATGATAAAGAATTGCTAGCCATAGTACAAGCCTTACATCAATGGAAACATTATTTAATGGGATCTGAATTTATGATCAAAACTGACTAACAAAGCATTAGACATCTCCTTAGTCAACCACAAATATCTGACCGATACATTAAATGGGCCGCTTTTATTCAAAGTTTTCATCCCCTTATACAATATCAACCAAGAAAAGAGAATGTTGTAGCTGACGCTTTGAGTAGAAGACCGACAATTCATAATATTTCTGTCATATCATTTGATTCTCTTATCCCTTTGAAAGATACTTATCATCAGGATCTTACTTTTCAAATTGATTGGAATAAACTAGTTGCAAATAATTGGATTCCTATTGATTCACTGTCTTACAATAATGGATTCATGTTTTATGAAAAAAGATTATGTGTGACTGTTCCATTTCTATCATTTGTTTTGCATGAAATTCATTGTCCTCAATATCAAGGTCATAGAGGTATTATATCTACTTTGCGTACATTGACTGAAGATTTTTATTGGCCACATATGGACACTGATGTATCTAACTTTGTATCTGAATGTTTAGTTTGTCAACGAGTTAAGAGACACCATGGTAAACAATATAGTTTACTAATGCCATTATCTATTCCATCACGACCATGGGAACAGATTTCAATGGATTTTATCACTGGTTTACCTAACACTAAAGCTAACCATGATATGATTTGGACTGTTTAGACAGGTTTAGCAAACAAGCATATTTTATTCCATGCAAGAAAACTTTAACTACATCTCAAGCTGCTCAATTGTTTTTGAAAACTGTTTTCACTAATCATGGTTTACCAAAAGTTATTATTTCTAATAGTGATTCTAGATTATGTAATAATTTTTGGATTACTTTGTTTGCTAACTTAGGAATAAAGATTGATTTTTCATCTACATTTCATCCTGAAACAAACGGTCAAACAAAAGCTACTAACAGTACTATTTTAGATCTTTTGCGTGCTTACACCATTTCAAAACCACACACATGGGATATACATCTACATTTACTTCAGTTTGCGTATAATAATACACCACATACAGCTATAAAGAAAGCACCATTTGAAGTTATTTATGGATATCGATTGCCTACACCTGTTGCATCATTATCAAACAAAATTCAAACTGCTGATGATATTGCTAACATGCATGCCACTATTTTTTATGAAGTTAAAGATATGATTGCCAAAGCCCAGCAATCATATACAAAACAAGCAAATAAGAAAAGACAGGCTATGAATTTTAAAGTTGATGATTATGTTTGGTTACGAATAGAAAAATGCAGATTACAAAGTGTAGATAAACACCCAATTGTGAAATTAGCACCTAGATTTTATGGACCATTCAAGATCATACACAAAATCAATGACAATGCATTTAAACTAGAACTACCATAACATTGGAAAATCCACAACACCTTCCATATTAGTTTATTACGACCCTTTAGAGGCCAATTACCTATACACCCTGTCTATGAAAACCCTCCTTTACTAGATGATGAAACTGAAATCATTGAGCCTAAAACTATTATAGATACTGACTTTATGACCACTAGAACTGGTCGTAGATATTCTAGATATTTGGTCAAGTTTAAAAATCATCCTATTGAAGAGTCCCAATGGATACATGCTAGAGACTTAAATGCTTTTCCCACTCTGTTAGCTCCACATTGAGCTAATAGCAATTGAGGACAATTGCTATCCCACCCCGGGGGTATGATGCCAGGAGGCATATTCCACGATGGATTCCGTGCCATGGTGGATTCCGTGAGGTTTTGCGGTGGATTCAGTAAAATTTTATTACCGGGGCTCATACACAAAGTGGATTCTTTGTGCGAGAAGTTGATGGGGACGCCTATCCTTTTCGGGCGTTTTGTTAATTTTATGTGTACATGGGTGATTCCATAGCGGGTGATTCCGCAAAATACATATTTAAATTAATAAACGTTTATGAGTTTAGAGTGCGCACTCGTGATAAATTAAGGTTAGGATTGATTTCTAACCAATTTATTTATGTAGCTGAAGACTGTTAGGTATTCACTTTTATCGGTTTAATTGTATTATTTTTCTAACAATTGTGAATGCTTCAGTTGATGTGTAGAGCGAGCAGCGGTGGCATTGGGAAGCATTGGAGGATAGCGTGTATTCAAGTTATCATCAATATTTTTGATGGGCGGGTATTTTAGGCATGGCGCCTATATTTTGTTGCGCTTATTTATTGAAGCGCTTGATATTCATTTATTATTTTTGTATATGCATGGGCGCACGATTTAAATATTTGTATTGGACATTGTATTTGGATACCGCCTGACTTCTTGGGCGCCCATTAGCTTTAATTCTTTATTGGCACAAAAGCAAACTCAAAAGCTAAAGCGTGCTATTTTGTAATTTGGGCTATTGTTTGAGCTTGAAGATGAATAATATATGAAATACATGCTTTGTGGAGTGCTCACACAAGGCATGGGGGGAGATTGCACCCAATTGGTCTCTTGTTCATGTCGTGCAAGATTTCTAAATTGATTTGTGTGCAAAAAGTAGAGTTATTTTGTTCTTGGGGACCTTCTGACGCTCACTACGCGCGCATACGGGGATCGATTTGTGCACCAAGATGACACCAAATCATCATCATCGGGCATTGTATCAATTGCTGCCAAGGCATCTACAATGCTCCTTACCTTCAGTGCATACTCATTAATAGACATCTTCCCTTTCTTCAATGTATTTAACTCTTGCTTGATTTTGTATTTACGGAAAACATACTTTCAAGTATGGTCAAAGCTGCATATGAATTCTCTGCATTTCTAATATGTCCCAGCATATCATTGTCAATTACTGCAGACAGCCAATACATGACCTTTTTCTCTTTTGCATTCCATTCCTTCCGTGCCTTTGTCTCTTCTGCAGTTGGAGGATCACTCGCCTGCGGCTCCTTTTCTTCCCCTGAAACAAACTCGTAGAGGCCTTTTCCAATAAGGAAGTTCGTGACACAGAACTTCTATGAAGGGTAGTTGTTCTTGTCGAGCTTCTCAATGATGGGGTTTCCATTGTTCTCTGCCATTATCACAAAACTCATACCAAACAATAAGCAAATCTTCTGCAACCCTCGACCTATAGTGCACAACAATACATTAGACAGCCTTTTTCACTGTCTGCTCAACAATACATGCAATCTGCAACCAGTTTGCAGATAAACCTTGTGTTTATTCACTAGTAAATACCTTTGAACTTACAGATCTAAAATATGTAACATGTGCACCTGTATACGATAGACACAGCTGAAATTGCAGGATATCTCGAACTGTTGTCTCCAACCTTGTGAGTTTAAAACAGGGCCTGAAATGACCTCGGATGGCCAAAATAGTAGCGGCAAAGCCCTAAAGGGTATATCTGCAGAATAGACAGTGCTCTTCACGCACACCAAATCTCACTGCAATCTGAGATTTTTGCTCTGCCCTGCTTCTTGTGCCTCCACAAGCACTGTCCAAGAGAAGAAGTAGAAAATGGAAGAGCTTCTTACCCGTTGCTTGCTTGCTCGAATCCGTGGCTCCTCTCCTTCGCTTTAGCCTTCAAAACCAGCCTCAATAAGTGGTGCAACTTTGATACCATGTCATGAATCGTGTGGTGGGGGGACTTGCTCAAGATGCTACACCGAACACACACAAAATGCACAAGGAGAAGTTCACTCAAGAGACAAGAAGAGAGATGGAGGCCAAAATGTTTTCTTGCTAGTTTCTTCTTCTTCTTACACACACTTTTTAATATACACAAAGTATAGATAAGATAAAACATAAAGGAAAGTGGCCTACTAAGTCAAACAATGTATAATTGACTACAGTAGTCAGCTAGCGCTATAAGTATGCTAGGTGTAAATAGGTGTAACAACCTGAATATACTAAGTAATGAGTCAGTGGCCATGTGAGAGTCATAATGACCATCGACATGCTAAGTGTAGACGTGTGGACCCATCTAACTAGGCGGTCCATCATTAATGTCCGCATGTGTTGAGCTTGTTATCTCAACATCCTGTTCTATAGAGCTAGCAGGCAATTAACTGATAGGGCTAAATCTTAAGGATAAGGCACTTTAGCCTAGCCTTCTCTATAGGTCTCTCAGGAAATCCATACTTTAGGACTTGGACTATGCCATCTACCCAATACGGCATTAGATCGGCCCTGAAAAATTCTCTCTCACTAGACATGCTAAACAAGTATGCATCAGGCAAGTCGTCTACAATGCCTTGTCTAGCAACTTCTCTTGTGGGTATGCAGGACATATGGTCTACCATGTAACACTACTTACCTTTCCATACCACCATAAAGAAGTCAAATTCTACAAGTAGAATTAACCATCTAGCTATGCGCCCTGTAATGCAAGGTGTATTCACTAGATAAAACAAGGCTTGATTGATCAACGAAGAAGGAAAAGAGCATAGCCAAAATATAATGAGACAAAACTTCTTTACATTGAATACCATGGCTAGGCGTTCCCTCTCCACTATGGAGTAATTCATCTTTGTATTTGTGAGTTGTTTGCTAGCAAAGCTCACATGATACTTGAGATTATGTTCACCAGGTTGGAAAAAAATAGCTCCCATGGCGTACTTCGAGATATCAATGTGCACGTGGAAATTTATGTTCCAATCTGGGGCTCCTAGAATCGATGTGATTGTGAGAGCCTTTTTTAGTTTCTCATATAAGTGTGTTGGCATTCCTTGGTTCACTTGAATATGATTAGCAATTTGTAAAGGGGTCTAGTGATCAATGCATAGTTTAAAAAAAATTGCTGATAGTACCCTATGTGTCCCAGGGTATTGAGCTCCCTTATAGTTTGTGGGTGGTAGAAAATTGACAATGACTCTGACTTTGGAGAAGTTGGTGGAAATGTCATTCTTAGATACCACATGCCCTAGCATTACATTTGTGTTTTACCCAAAACTGGCACTTCAAGGGGTTCAAGGAGAGATTATATAGCCTACACCAGTTTGCTCAAAGACTGCATGAAGTTTATCTAGGTGTTCCCTCCAACTAAAGTGAATGCATAGATCATGAAAAAACACCTCTAATTCTCGCCTAAGCATGTCCTTGAAGATGGTACACATGAGGCGTTGAAAGGTAGCTGGTGCATTTGTCAGCCAAAATGGCATGACTATGTAGACAAACATGCCCATTTTGTTACAAATACTATTTTATGCCTATCGTAAAGGTGCAATTGCACTTGGTTATAACCTAAGAAGCCTTTTAGGAAACTATATGCCTCTCTTTCCGCTACTTGCTCGAGCATGTGCTTAGTATAGGGTAGTGGATAGTTATGTCTCTTTGTCACAACATTGACTTTTTTATAGTTTACACATACTCGTATTTTTCTATTCTTCTTTAGGATTAGATGAATTAGACCTTTAGTATCTTATCTTTCTCCTCCTTGATGGCATATGCATGCTTTGGATTCATTGGTTATGGCCATTGTTTAACAAGTGTTGCATCAAGAGTCATCAGAATGTTATGGGTCACGACCCTCGAATCGACTCCCTTGAGTTCATCTAAGGACCAAGTGAATACATCTATATACTCATGCAAGAGAGCGATGAGATTATCCTCCTCGTGCTTAGTCAAGTCATCAACTATGAATAAGGGTCTATTGTCAAGATTGTGGGAGAGAAGGAAGGAGTCTCACTTGTAGCTTTCTTGCTTGCACAATGGGGGAATACACACAAAGGTGGAGGCTGAAAACAGTTTTCCTCTTCTTAGTTGTGTAAGCCAAAAGAACTCTAGTACATAGAAATAGAAGAATCCTATATATGGGTCTCAAACCAAACTCAACTAACTAAGGTGGCATACTAACTGAGCCACGAACTAGAGTAGATAAGGATAACTGTCATCTAGCTATTATTCATGGGCGGTGTACCAACCGCATCTGCAAAACTGACAAGTCGGTGACATAAATGCACAACGGTCACCCTGACATATCACGAGTGGAGCTCGATATCTCAACACTCCCCCTCAAGCTCAATCCCAATTCCTGCACAACAAGCAAGTCTCTGAACCTGTGCAGCTTCTCTACGTCCAATGCCTTCGTAAATATGTCAACTACCTGATCCTCTGTGCTGACATAAACTAGATCAATAAGACCTAGTAAAACCCTCTCCCGCACATAGTGATAATGCACCTCAATGTGCTTTGTTCTAGCATGATAGACTGGGTTATTTGCCAAGTGTATACTACTCATGTTGTCACAATAAATGACAACTGGCCCATCTATAGGCTGATGCATATCATAAAGTAGCTTATGCAACCAAGCTACCTCACATGCAGCCATCGTTGCGCCCTTGTACTCAGCCTCTATGGTCGACAAGGCAACTGTAGGCTGTTTCTTGCTGCTCCAAGTGACTGCAGCACTCCCAAAAGAGAACACATATCCACTGGTAGATCGTCTATCAGAAATACTACCAGCTCAATCATCATCAGTGTATCCATGCAACTGTATCTGAACCCTAGTCTCATAAAGTAGTCCATACTGCAATGTGGACTTCACATACCTGAGTATGCGTCTAGTGTTGAGATATCGAGCTTCACTCGTGATATGCCAGGATGACCGTTGTGCATTTATGTCACCGATGTGTCAGTTTGCAGATGCGGTTAGTACACCGCCCATGGATAATAGCTACATGACAGCTATCCTCATCTACTCTAGTTCGTGGCTCAGTTAGTATGCCACCTTAGTTAGTTGAGTTTGGTTTGAGATCCATATATAGGGTTCTTCTATTTCTTTGTACTTGAGTTCTTTTGGCTTACACAACTAAGAAGAGGAAAACTGTTTTAAGCCTCTACCCTTGTGTGTATTTCCCCATTGTGCAAGCAAGAAAGCTACAAGTGAGACTCCTTCCTTCTCTCCCACAATCTTGACATGGTATCAGAGCCTTGTTCATGGTAAGGAGCTCAAGAAAGCAAGCCAAGCTCGCGATGTTCTGGTAAGAGGAGCAGTGTTGCTTTCATTTTCTATTTTGGGAGCAGATCTCTACGGGTAGCACAGCCGGAAATTGCAAGAGTACATTGTCTCAGGTTGAGACGCCCTTTGCGGTGAAGCAAGAGGGCAGTATATGCTGCGGGTTGGGCTTTAGCCCTAGGTGACCCTATTTTTTTTATTTGAGGCCATTTCGGGGCCTGTTTTGGAGGCGGAAGTGTTATGCACACACTCAGGAAAAGGCCCAAGTTTATGCTGTGCAGCCACTGTTCTACAGGTCGGTGAAAAGTTACTGTAGAAATTGCATCGTATGCCTGTGTGCAGAGACATTGGGAGTTACAGAATCATCCTTGGTTCCTGTTTATGCAAAATCATCACTAGGAAGTGACTGTGTGGTCAAATACCACTTTCGCCAGTTTTGTAGATTTGCCCTTGTGAGGGTGAAGCTGTGCTTTTTGCAGTGACAGAATTTTTTGCAGTGTTCTGTAATGGCGTCTGATTCTCTTTCATAGATTGTCACTGAAAAGCTTGACAAGAACAACTTCCAAGCATGGAAGTTTAGAATGACGAATTTCCTTATGGGAAAAGGATATTGGGAATTTGTTGCAGGAAATGAAGAAGAACCAGTTCTTCCTGATGTTCCCAATCAACAGCAAATGCAGGCATTTAAAGCATGGCATGAGAGAGCCAGGAAAGTTATGTATTGGCTGTCTATCAGCATTTCAGACTCTATGATTGTGCATATTCAGGATGCAAGTACACCAAAGGAGGCATGGGATACTTTGTCAAAAATGTATAGCACAAATACGCAAGCTAGGAAAATGCAGCTCAAGCAAGAGTTGCACAATGTGCAAAGAGAAAGTATGAGCATCAATGACTACCACATGAAGGTGAAGAAGATTGCAGATGCACTTGCTTCCATTGGGTTGCTAGTGGAAGATGATGATTTAGTCTCAGTGACCTTGAATGGTCTAGGAAAGGATTATGCACAGTTCCTGATGGACCTAAAAACGGGCCGGCACTGGCTCATGCACTAGCCGGACCTCGTCACTATGCGCAAGACAACCCCCTCGGCCTCGCGGCCAGGAGCGTCTATCAAAATCTCTGCCTTCCTAAACATTGCGTTTGTAATACGTTGTAGTCCAACTGATCCTAACCCAATATTGCTCCTCAGAGGGAGTCCCTTTCACATAGCCAAAAGGCTCGAATCACATACACATGGGGTTCCTCCTACGGCTGAATGCCGTCAACCCTCTGCGACTCTCCTACACCTTGGGGATTGGCCCCTCGATGCGTCGCTCAACATTTAGACATTTCGCACAAACGTCGCTCAAGGTACCCAATAAACGTGTCCAGGAATGTACCATTGTCCTCACTTGCTGTCCCCTATAACCCTCGTCTATCCTACAGCATAGGAACCTCACGCTCTCAACGGTGGGTCAAGGGCCTACTGAAGACAATTGCTATGCATGTCCAGGAGCTAACTCTGATACTTTCAATTTCCTCTAAATGATCTTGCAAAGAGGTGGATGCCTAGTGCTCAAACATTTTAAAAACCAGCAGCGTGCAAGTGCAAAACATCTCTTTCATGCTTTTCTTTCTAACCGCTTTGTGCTTCGCTGCAACACCTAGCACCGAAGTGATCTTCGTGCTACTAGGTTTTAATTTTTATCATTATTATTCCGTCCTAGTTGCAATGCATATAAAATCAGCAAATTATTCCTCATGCTCAATGACATTTAACCATTTTTCCACAACTCTACCCTTCCCCGTTGATAGTGCATCATTGCATTCATTTCTTTCAGGGTTTCCTTGCCATTTTATGTGGAGAAAGGAAGGAAACACGCACTAAAACATATAAACAAGGCTGAACTGAAGCATAACTTCATGCCCCAGCCTTGCTATACATCAACAAACATAAATCCTATTTTTCTATATTTTTCGTAGCCCCAAATGTATTTTTCCCCTATTTTTTATGGTGTTTTTATCATTTTTCCCCATTTTCTTCATTTTCTTGTATTTTTTAAATTGCTGAAAATGAAAACCAGTTTATGGGCTGTGGCCCTTAGTTCATTTGCAACAAAATTGAAAGATTAGTTGATGTGTATCGACGGTTTTCCCCATTTATATGCCCAAAACCCTTGTTTTTCCCCATTTTTCATGGTTTTCGGGTTTCTTAACATTATTTCGAGCCATGAAATGCGTGTTTTTCATAATTTCTGGTTATAAACAGTAAGAACTCAGAAGAATCAGCAACATAATCAAATCTTAGTCCATATGAACGGCATTCCATCAATCAAAAGCATAAAACACTAAATTTTCTTTGTAATTTTTTGGTTTACCGCTTAAACGCGTGTTTCGGGTTTTGTGTCCATGGCTGTAGATTTGGAAAACAGCAACACTTCATGTCCAGCAACATCCCAAATCACCATTCTCAGCCCGTGTAGCAATCCGGTCCATGCCGGACAAGTCTCCATCATTCTTTCTTCATTGCTCCTTCCCACACATGAACTGCCTCTTAGAAGAGAGAGAGGGAGGAGAGAGAAAGACTAGAATCAGAAATTTCAAACCAGGCCATCATTCCACGGGCGAAGGGCGGCGATAGAGTCCACAGACAGAGGGGAATGAAGCCCCATAATCCATTGGGGGGGTTGTTTGCAGCAGCCATGATGCCTCTCATCCATTCATGGCGCATTTTTCGGGCGCCATCTTCTTCCACGTTTTTTCATGCCTCTTCATTCTCTCTCCACGTTTTTTGCTTCATAAGGTGCATAAATTTTTTGGGGGGGGTCCAAACTCAAAAGGCATGCTCAAATTTGGCCTCCCAAGTGTCCACCTTTTCATATCTTGACCGTTTCCTTGGCCATTTTCCTGTCCGGACTCCGAATTGAGCTCTGAAAAATCCTGGGCGTCCGGCTTAGCATCCCGCATTGGCCAGTAGCTTGTGTCAACCCGCATGACTGTCTGAAAAATTATGAAAAATCACCAAGTGTCTCTCGGGCGCCTTTAAAGCACTTTGGCGCTTAAAATCGTCCTAGATCGAGCCGCCGCCTTTGACAGTGAATATTTTTCCCTTGATATTCATAATTTTTAGCTATTTTTAAGCACTTCCCGTCACCTAAATTCCGCTCTCATTGGCGACCACGGGATAGGGCGACTCAGTCCGTCGAATCCACGAACATATCTGCACATAAACAACCAAAGAAGCATCAAACTGATACAAAACAATTATCATCATAAAACTCAGCACAATGCTCCCCCTACCCCTGGACAGAACCAAGGCATGACATCCACAAGGAATAGGCCTAGCATCATCTAATAGAAGATCCGAAGTGGGTCACTAACCAGCTGCTCCAACACAGCCAAACTAAAAAGAACTGCCAAAGAGGTTGCCCTAAGTGGTAGTCTGAACTACTGACCAACTAAAGACAACGCAACTAGGAGCTCCTACAAGGCGAGGACTCCTATAGCCTGATCAAAGGATATTTTCTTTCAGTCCATTTCTTCTTTTAGGGTTTTTATGAGATGAACATACTTGGGCATGTAAAAAGGAGGGAGCTGAGCGTAGTGACCCAAGGAGAACAGGGCATCGGTCTCAGGACCTGTCTCGGCACCCAAGAACCTACCAGGCCCTCGCAAGGCGACACTTAATCCTTTTCAAACGCTCACTTTTATTTTCGCTCCAACCTTCCTTGTTTTGATATTATTTTTCCAGCAAGAAGCCACCCCTAGGAAGACAAGGTATCGGCCCCGGGTCTGACTCGTCCCCAGGAACCTACCAGGCCTTCGCAAGGCGATGATCAACTGCTTATATATTTTCATTTCTTTTCTCCTCTTCTTTGATAGGGGTTAGAACCCCTTTTTACACACCTTCGCATTTATATTCATCTTTTAGGATATTCAGGATTTCTTGACATCATTATTATTATCTTCTAGCAGGCTTCTCTAACTGCCTCACTACTAACAAGAACTCCTAGAACGGTTGCCTAGCAGGTTAGCAGGACAGGGCCACTAGGACTTCCTTCTAAAACAGGTCTTTCAATGTCTAACAATGTCTTTACAGGAGGCAATGACTACTCCGACCTCCCTCAAACATACTTAGCCTAAACCTGGGACTTCATGCCTTGGTTGCCGGTCCCCAAAATAGATCCCCTCGACAAGTACAAATACACATATAACAGGAAAGAAAGGTACTCGTAAAGGAGAGGTATCACCTGGATTGGCCACAAGAAGCTTCCATTGCAGCAAAGGCTCCTCCAGGCTCCACCAAATTCCACGAACAACGAAATCTGTCCAGCACAACACTAAAACAAAAACCCAATTAAACGCACCCGCACTAGACAGGGAAATGGCCCTCTTGGCCTAATGAAATCAGACATGACTTTGCTACTAAACTATATCGGCCCTCTTGGCCTAATGAAATAAAACAATACTATGCATACCATCCTCCTGGAAACAACTATGATAGACAGCAAAGCATACTATTCCCAGGGGAATAGGGCTTGTAGCCCTAAATTAGGTGCAGTAGATTATGACCTATCCCTCCTGCGTATATCGCAAGAGGTGTTCGCATCACATGTCGTCGAATCAGTCTGTGGGTCCGAGATAATAAAGGCAGATGAGTCTCGCTTACCCTCTGCATCACCCAAATCAACCATCGTCTGCCAAAAAGGGCATGTTCAGAAAGCATACCCCACAAACGACCAGGTCCTGTCTCACCATCAATAGATATATCGAAACCAGGGCCACAATTAAAGAAGAGGTCCTCTTCATACGCAAGATTAGCCAATGAATCGGCAAACTGGTTCCAATTTCGTGGAATCAGCTGAAAAGCCACTCGATCGAATTCATCTAGCAGGGCTATGGCAGTATGATGGTACATACAAAGGATCGGGTTCCGCACCATGTACGTCCCATTGAGTTGATTTAAAACCAACTGAGAGTCCCCTTTCACCAACAACTGGCGGATACCACCCTTCTTTGCAATATTCAAACCCATAATCAGGGCTTTGTATTCTGCCATATTATTGGTAAAATTCGCCCCAAGATAAGCAGCTAACTTCATGACAATGCGTCGTCGGGGGTCTCGGATGACAACTCCTACACTTCCTTTTTTGCATGCACCCCTGGACGCCCCATCAAAGTACAAAGTGTACGTCCATAAAGGGTTTACATATCCTGCCATCCTGAACTCTACTCGTAATTATGGTAATCGAAATTCAGCATATTCAACGGGTGGACTGTAGGCTCCATCCCTCCATCATCATTGAATTCAACAGGGATGCTCGTCAAAAGTTGTAGGCAATGATGGCAGAAGACCTTGATTTCCCAAATAAATGTCACGCCTTCTTGCTCAATCACCTTGTATCCTTTGCTCCACCAAATGAGCTTTCCCTGATGATACCTCTGTTCCAAATATGGGTGTTCTAAATAAGGGATCAGACGACCCATCAACCTCTATCACGATTTCCTTGCAGATGTTTGATCAATCTTGCCTAGACCTGCAAGGCAGTTATAGCATTAGTACAATCAGAAGTAATAAGGTTTAATCTTATTAAGATTAACCTTATTTTTAAATTCTATCCCCTCAAGGTCAGCTAACAACACTGTAGATTTATTCTTTCCTATCCTAACGATCTTATAGGGCCCATCCCATTTGGGTTCTAGCTTGCCTGGGAATAATTCTCGTCGTGCGTCATAATACAGAACAAGCTGTCCTTTCTTGAAGGTGTATTTCTTGGCTTTGAGGTCGTGTAGCTTCTTCATTCGGCGCTTCGCCACTTCTTGGTGCAATAAGCTCTGCAGCTTAAGCTCATCTAAATGTGCCAGTGTCGTCAAGCGCTCAAAAAGAGCGTCTTCATCGCTCAAAGAATGATTGATGGCAAACCGAATAGTCGGCAGCTCAATTTCTAAAGGCAAGACACACTCCTCCCCATATACTAACTTGAACGGGGTATGGCCAGTGGCTCGTTTGAAGGTCGTATTATAGGCCCACACTGCCACGTATAACTTTTTATCCCAATCCCGTTTCTTTTCCGACACAATTTTGGACAGGATGCCTACAAGCTGCTTGTTGGTGCTCTCAACTTGACCATTGGCTTGCGGATTATATGGGGTTGTCTTGTTATGCTTGATGTTCCACAACTCTGTCAAACCTTTGATCACCTTATTCAGGAAATGAGTTCCGCGGTCCGACACTAATTCTTTCGGTGGACCAAACCGGCATATTATCTGCTCTAAAAGGAAACTAGCAGTTTCTTTAGCATCATCTTTCCTTGTTGCACGTGCTTCTGACCACTTTGTGAAGTAGTCAGTTGCTACAATGATGTACCGCTTTTGCGTAGTCGATGACGGAGTAATAGGACCCACAAAGTCTATTCCCCACTTCTCAAATGGAAGTATCGCCATAATAGGGGTGAGTGGTCGTTTCCTATTCTCTCGACTATCATGTCGTTGGCAAATATCGCATCGCTTAACATACGCAAACGCATCCTGGAAGATGGCAGGCCACCAATAACCTGCTCTTAAAGCCTTTTGTGCTATAAGCCGTCCAGCAAAATGGCCACCGCAAGCAGAATCATGGCACTCCTCCAAAATGAATGGCACCTCGTCAGGCATCACACATCGGCGATAGATATCATCAACCCCTTGCCGATATAATGTACCTGCGATCAAAGCAAACTTTAACGCTTGCTGCTTAATTTTCCTTTTCTCAGCCTTAGATAGTTCGGATCCCGCCTCTCCCGTTGATAAATAATGCGTTATTGCAGCATACCAGGAGGGAATAGATGCCGTATCTATTTTAAATATCATCTCCATGTCACTACCTTCAGCCACAGATTCTTTCGGCTCCCCAAAGTCCACTAGACATTCCACGATGCCTTGCAACCTTGGTGGCTTACTCGTGATTTCATAATCAAATTCCTGCAAAGTGATCAACCACTTCGCCAGACGATCAGGCGGCTGTAGCTTATTCAGCAACAATCGAAGTCCCTCCGCCTTCGTATAAAGCACGACTTTCTCATAGAGAATATAATGCCTGAATTTCTTGGTCCCAAAGACCATCGCTAGACACAGCTTCTCCATGTAGGTGTAATTGATTTCGGATACCCCCAGCTTCCGACTAGCAAAAGCAATCGGGTGGTACCACTTCTCTTCCCAAATTTGGGCTAAACAGCAGCTGATACTATACATGGTGGCTGCTGAAAATATATAGAACACCTCACCTCTTTTAGGTGCTTTTAAAACGGGCGCTCTTGCTAGCTCTTGTTTCACATCCTCGAATGCTACCTTACAAGGGTCACCCCATACAAACGAACAGCTAAAGGACAATAAATTTGTAAGTGGCAACGTTCTTTCTGCTAAGGCGTTAATGAATCTACGGTAGTAACCAACCGAAGACAGAAAGCTATGAACCTCTTTCGGGGTGCGTGGTGGACCCATGGCAACTATAACTTTCACCTTCTCGAGGTCTGTCGCAATTCCTACCGAACTGACCACATGGCCCAGCAATAGCCCATAAGGTACTCCAAAAGCGCACTTCCGTGGGTTTAAGGCGATGCAGAATTGTCTACAGCGCTCAAAGCATTTTCTCAAAATGATCAACTGCCTTTCTCTCACGGTGGCGGCCCCTAAGTCATCAATAAACACCCTCAACTCTTCAGGGGATATGTCACTGAATGTCTTATCTGCTGTTCGTTGCCACGAACCAGGCGCATTGCATAAGCCAAAGGCCATCACATGGTACGCAAAAGTACCAAATACAGTGATAAAAGTTGTTTTCAACTTGTCCTCTTCTGCAATTGCCATTTGGTTGTATCCTGCAAAGCAATCCATAAACGAATATATCTCCCTACCCGCTAATTAATCCAAAATCTGGTCAATAAATGGTAATGGGTAGTAGTCCTTAACTGTCTGCTTATTCAGCTCCCTAAAGTCTACACATAAACGGATCTGATTATTCTTCTTCTTTCTAATCACAACTGGCGAACACCATTCCGTGTGTTGCACAGGAAAAATCAAACCCGCTTTTCGAAGCTTCTGTAACTCCTCAAACAGCCCGTCCCTCAATTCGAAAGGCATACGCCTTACTTTCTGCCGTACAGGACGACTGCCCTCTTTCAACGGAATTGTATGAACAGCAAGACTGGGAGGGATGCCTCTCAACTCATCATAACTCCAGGCAAAGATATCACGGAATTCCTGGATCAAGGCCACATAGTCCTCCCTTTCTGCTGTGCTGAGCATGGACCCTAATTTGATTGGCCGCGAATCATCAAGCGTACCAAGGTCTAGCTCGATAACATCTGCATCTCTTATACGATCTTGGGCCTCTATCGGCTCGTTCAAAGTGATCTGATAGATGTCCTCCGTGGTGGATCCCTCTTTGGACTCATCACTCGATGATGTCTCACTGCCAGATAAATCTTCTAATGTCTCCAATTCTGTAGAAGATAGAGGAGCTCTCTCACTCTGCGGGGACTCAGGATAAGCATCAACCACCACACGCTGGGCACCTCTGCCGAATATCAGTCGACCGGCGGGTATATCCACTTGGCAATCCGCTTGCAAGATCCAAGGTCGTCCAAGTAATACTTGGTAACTTGGCCGCCCTGCAAAACGAATCACCCTAAAGTCCAACATGCATTCTACATTTGCAACAGTGACATGGACCTTAGTAATGCAGCCTTCCGGCTGTCTCAAACTGTCATCTGCCATTCTGAGAATTGTGGAAGTATCTTTCTGAATCGCAAGACCCAACCTTTCCATCAGTTCAGAACTCATAATGTTAACAGATGATCCCGTGTCGACAATGGCATAATCTACTAATATCCCATCGACATAGGCTGCAACCCTTGGGCAATGCTTCTCAGCATGCTCAAACCAGTCATCACCAACTCGCGCAATACCCAAAGGTTCTACGATATACCCGGTACGTAGGATCTTTCTAAATTCCTTGCGTACTCCTGGGGAAAGCTTAATAAGCTGCAAAAGGTTCACATCCGGCTTGACTTCGCAAAGAGAGCCCGCCAAATCGAATTCATGATAGTTCGAAAGAGCTCGCTTTTCACGCCAAATCATCCGCTCTTTAGGTCGCTGAACTGGCTTTATTGCCTCTTTCTTAACTTTCACCTTCTTCTTTGGTGCTTCCTTATCGGCTTTACTCTCTACGGGCTTCAAAGGTCCCCCTTCTAGGGCAGGATCCAAAACTTGCGTTCCTTTGTCGCCTTGTTTAGGGTTTCCGTCGACAGGCTTATCCATGTCGGCTTCTCTACCCTTTTTACCTCTTGTAAGGACAGCTCGTATATTAGAGGTTTCAGCATCATTAACGCGTACAGCCTCAATCAAACTAACCCCACTACCACTTGGTAGCTCCTCCACTGTAGTCTTTGGTCGCTGAAGTATTTGTTTAGGCCCATTTTCTGGCTGGGAATCATTTCCTTGGGCACGATGATTAACAGGCCCTGGTTGCCGACTTCCACGCTGGAGAGAACTGATCTTACTCCAGCAAGTAGCCGCTAGATGGCCGGATTTTCCACAAATATCGCACTTAACATTTGGGCAATTTCTTGGATAGTGCTGCCCGCCACACCATTTGCAACTAAACCTCGAAGGTGCACCCTCCTCTGGGTATCTACTTCCTATTAAATTTTGTTGTTTTTTAAGGAAGTTGACATCAACGGCTATTTGTCGATACTGCTCCGTAATCATGTCGGTATAATGCTTCATCATGTCCTTAACCTCGCCAAGAACATTGGAAGCACTCGACTCATAGCCTTGCTCATTACCATGTCGTTCCATCGGCCTAACAATTCGATTAGGCACTGGTTGTTGAGCCACAGGCATGGTATTAGAATTGACCGCCTGGCCTCCACCATTTGGAGCCATTTGACTGCCCGTAGGCATCAACATGCTAGGGGGAGCTGGTAATAAAGGGACATTCTGCATCATGTTCCCTCTCCCATTAGGATTAGCCATCGCTATCCCTTGGCCACTACTGCCATTGGCTATTGCCATATTGTTTCCCAATACTAAACCCATATTCGAATTGCCTCGAGAAGCATAGGCCGCTTGTAGTCGGGATTCCACCTCTTGTGCTCGTGTAATGGCAGTATCTATATCCCCCAAGGGGACACTACTCAACTGCAATTGGATATTAAAGTCCAACCCATGTAGGAAATATTGCAATTGGGCAGCTGCGGGGATAGGAATAGAGGTGTCCAACTTACGGAAGACCTCTTTTATCTTCTTCGCATAAGCACGAATATCCTCGTGTGGATCTTGGCGAGTCACGTTGAGTACCCGCAACCAATATTGCCCACCCCTTTCAGGGGCAAACTCCCTTCGAAAAGCTCCATAAAATGCATCAATGTTCAATATGGTTCCGGCTTCTAAACCATGATACCATATAGCAGCTCTTCCTTTGAGAGTCATGTTGAAGAACATCATTAAATGTCCTTCTTCTTGAATGCGACAGTTAAACATCAGCTTTTGAAACTCCCTAATGTGGAGTTCCGCATCTTCCTCAACTAACCCATTAAAAATGGGTAGCGGGTAACCTAGAGCCGAAAAATCCGTCGTTCCTGCTGGAATTGCAATAGGCTGCGCCATGACGCGGATTGGATTTGCACTAGGAATAAGGGACGGTGAGGTTATGGCTCCCGCACTTGATATAGACTGGCTTATAGAAGGAAGGGGAGCACTAGAGCTTCCACCTTCTCCTAACTTACTGCTTGTGGTACTAAGACCACTAGATCCACTCCCTCGTAAGGGTTCAGCACCGCTACGCTTAGGGGAATATCTCCTAAAAATTTCAGCACGTCGCCTAGCTCTTTCGTCTCTTTCTTGCTTTTGGATTTCTGCTAGACGATGCTTATCAATAAAAAACGGGTCAAGCTCAGTATCCTCTAGCATAAACTGCTAGTTGGTCCTTAAACAACCAGGATTCGAGAACCGCCACTTTTAAGCAGCTCCCGGCAGACGCACCACTGATGGACCTAAAAACGGGCCGGCACTGGCTCATGCACTAGCCGGACCTCGTCACTATGCGCAAGACAACCCCCTCGGCCTCGCGGCCAAGAGCGTCTATCAAAATCTCTGCCTTCCTAAACATTGCGTTTGTAATACGTTGTAGTCCAACTGATCCTAACCCAATATTGCTCCTCAGAGGGAGTCCCTTTCACATAGCCAAAAGGCTCGAATCACATACACATGGGGTTCCTCCTACGGCTGAATGCCGTCAACCCTCTGCGACTCTCCTACACCTTGGGGATTGGCCCCTCGATGCGTCGCTCAACATTTAGACATTTCGCACAAACGTCGCTCAAGGTACCCAATAAACGTGTCCAGGAATGTACCATTGTCCTCACTTGTTGTCCCCTATAACCCTCGTCTATCCTACAGCATAGGAACCTCACGCTCTCAACGGTGGGTCAAGGGCCTACTGAAGACAATTGCTATGCATGTCCAGAAGCTAACTCTGATACTTTCAATTTCCTCTAAATGATCTTGCAAAGAGGTGGATGCCTAGTGCTCAAACATTTTAAAAACCAGCAGCGTGCAAGTGCAAAACATCTCTTTCATGCTTTTCTTTCTAACCGCTTTGTGCTTCGCTGCAACACCTAGCACCGAAGTGATCTTCGTGCTACTAGGTTTTAATTTTTATCATTATTATTCCGTCCTAGTTGCAATGCATATAAAATCAGCAAATTATTCCTCATGCTCAATGACATTTAACCATTTTTCCACAACTCTACCCTTCCCCGTTGATAGTGCATCATTGCATTCATTTCTTTCAGGGTTTCCTTGCCATTTTATGTGGAGAAAGGAAGGAAACACGCACTAAAACATATAAACAAGGCTGAACTGAAGCATAACTTCATGCCCCAGCCTTGCTATACATCAACAAACATAAATCCTATTTTTCTATATTTTTCGTAGCCCCAAATGTATTTTTCCCCTATTTTTTATGGTGTTTTTATCATTTTTCCCCATTTTCTTCATTTTCTTGTATTTTTTAAATTGCTGAAAATGAAAACCAGTTTATGGGCTGTGGCCCTTAGTTCATTTGCAACAAAATTGAAAGATTAGTTGATGTGTATCGACGGTTTTCCCCATTTATATGCCCAAAACCCTTGTTTTTCCCCATTTTTCATGGTTTTCGGGTTTCTTGACATTATTTCGAGCCATGAAATGCGTGTTTTTCATAATTTCTGGTTATAAACAGTAAGAACTCAGAAGAATCAGCAACATAATCAAATCTTAGTCCATATGAACGGCATTCCATCAATCAAAAGCATAAAACACTAAATTTTCTTTGTAATTTTTTGGTTTACCGCTTAAACGCGTGTTTCGGGTTTTGTGTCCATGGCTGTAGATTTGGAAAACAGCAACACTTCATGTCCAGCAACATCCCAAATCACCATTCTCAGCCCGTGTAGCAATCCGGTCCATGCCGGACAAGTCTCCATCATTCTTTCTTCATTGCTCCTTCCCACACATGAACTGCCTCTTAGAAGAGAGAGAGGGAGGAGAGAGAAAGACTAGAATCAGAAATTTCAAACCAGGCCATCATTCCACGGGCGAAGGGCGGCGATAGAGTCCACAGACAGAGGGGAATGAAGCCCCATAATCCATTGGGGGGGTTGTTTGCAGCAGCCATGATGCCTCTCATCCATTCATGGCGCATTTTTCGGGCGCCATCTTCTTCCACGTTTTTTCATGCCTCTTCATTCTCTCTCCACGTTTTTTGCTTCATAAGGTGCATAAATTTTTTGGGGGGGGTCCAAACTCAAAAGGCATGCTCAAATTTGGCCTCCCAAGTGTCCACCTTTTCATATCTTGACCGTTTCCTTGGCCATTTTCCTGTCCGGACTCCGAATTGAGCTCTGAAAAATCCTGGGCGTCCGGCTTAGCATCCCGCATTGGCCAGTAGCTTGTGTCAACCCGCATGACTGTCTGAAAAATTATGAAAAATCACCAAGTGTCTCTCGGGCGCCTTTAAAGCACTTTGGCGCTTAAAATCGTCCTAGATCGAGCCGCCGCCTTTGACAGTGAATATTTTTCCCTTGATATTCATAATTTTTAGCTATTTTTAAGCACTTCCCGTCACCTAAATTCCGCTCTCAGTTCCGAACATCCATTTCCGTCCGTGAAAGATTTCCTGATTTTGAGGAGTTGATTGCTCTTCTAATTTCTGAGGAGCAGAGAAATGGTGGTGCATCTTCTTCAGGAGGAACTTCAAAAGAAGCTGTCTTCTACTCAAATGCTGGAAGAGGTAGAGGCAGAGGTAGACGAGGCCGATTTAGAGGCCGTGGTAGAAATCAGAATATGTAGCAAACTCAAGAAAACCAGTCCTATGGAGGAGGACGTGGTAACTCTAGAGGCACGGGGAGCCAAAGAGGTCGTGGTGGATGGCAAAGAGGCCAAAATGCAAACAGTAATGTTGAATGCTACTACTGTGGTAAAATGGGTCATATGGCTAAAGACTGCTATAAAAAGTAGAATGACATCATGAATGGAAAACTGCAACAAGGAAATTATGCATCTTCTAGTAGACAGGGTGATGACAGAAATGAGCATTTGTTTATGGTGCAACACATGAACAATTCTGTGACAAGTGCAGAAGAAAGCAACGAAGTGTGGTATGTTGACTCAGGTGCATCAAACCACATGACAGGTCATGCATAATGGATGGAGGATGTAAGGAAAATAGAAAAACCAGGATTTGTGGAGATTGATGATGATACTGCACATCCTATTGTGCAGATTGGAAAAATTCCTTTGTCTATGCAGGATGGGAAAAAGAAATACATGTTCGATGTATTTCATGTCCCGAATATCACCAAGAATCTGGTTTCTGTTGGTCAAATGGTTGAGCAGGGCTTGCAGGTCAGATTTAATCCTCATGGATGCTTTGTTGAGGATATGAAAAATAAAGGTCACTTGATAGCAAAAGGAAAGAAGAATGGCAGAATGTTTACGTTGGATGCAGACATGCCTGAATTGAGTGCAACAATGTTTGCACATGGGACCGGTGTTGTTGCAGATATTGATATCTGACATAAATGCATTGGTCATGTTGTTAATGTACAACGACTTAAATCAATGCAAGCCCAAAATATTGTTGCAGGATTGCCTAAATTCAAGGTTGCAGAAATGCATAAAGTATGTGAAGCCTGCCAATTTGGAAAACAGGCAAGGAAACCATTTCCTAGACATGTTCAAGAGAGTAAGAAGCCATTGGAATTAATCCACTCTGATGTGTGGACTACTAAAGCTGCATCTCTTGGAGGCTGTCATTATTTTGTCACTTTTATTGATGACTATAGCAGAAAAGTTTGGGTGCATTTTATGAAAAAGAAAAGTGAAGTTTTTGGGCATTTCAAAACTCTCAAAGCTATGGTTGAAAAAGAAACAGGCCTGCAAATAAAATGCCTAAGGTCAGATGGAGGGGGAGAGTGTCACGAATCGCGTGGTGGAGGGGGTTGCTCAAGATGCTGCGCCGAACACACACAGAATGCACAAGGAGAAGCTCACTCAAGAGACAAGAAGAGAGATGGAGGCCAAAACGTTTTCTTGCTGATTTCTTCTTCTTCTTCCACACTCTTTACAATGTACACAAAGTATAGATAAGATACAACATAAAAGGAAAGTGGCCTACTAAGTCAAACAATGCATAACCGACTACTCTAGTCGACTGGCGCTATAACTATGCCAGCTGTAAATAGGTGTAACAACCTGAATATAATAAGTAATGAGTCAGTGGCCATGTGAGAGTCATAATGACCACCGACGTGCTAAGTGTAGACGTGTGGACCCATCTAACCAGGCGGTCCATCATCAATGTCCACATGTGTTGAGCTTGTCATCTCAACACTCCCCCTCAAGCTCAACTGCATCTCTGCAACTCCAAGTAAGCTTCGAAACTTTTGAAGCTTCTCTGTACCCAATGCCTTCGTGAAGATGTCAGCTATTTGATCCTGTGTGCTGACATACACCAAGTCAATCTCACCTGCTAGTACCTTGTCTCTCACAAAGTGGTAGTGTACCTCAATATGTTTTGTCCTGGCATGGAACACAGGGTTCCTAGCCAACTGTATACTGCTCATTTTGTCACAATAAATGACAACTGGACCTTCCACCTGGATATCCAAATCAGCCAATAGCTTTTGCAGCCATACTACCTCACATGCTACAACATCAGCACCTCTATACTCAGCCTCTGTACTCAACAAAGCAACTGTAGATTGCTTTTTGCTGCTCCATGCAGCTGCTGCACTACCAAGAGAGAACATGTATCCGCTGGTAGGTCTTCTATCAGACATACTACCAGCCCAATCTGCATCTGTGTATCCAAACACCTGTACATCTGTACCTGCCTCATAGAAAAGTCCATAATGTAATGTGGACTTCACATATCTCAATATGTGTCTGACTGCATCCAAATGTGGCTTTCTAGGTACTTGCATAAACTGACTCACAAGACCAACAACGTAGCTCAAGTCTGGCCTTGTAATGGTCATGTAGATCAAACTCCCCACTATCCTCCTGAACATAGTAGGGTCTTCTATCTTATCCCCAACATCAGTACTCAGCTTTACATTCTGCTCCAACGGGACTGAAAGTGGTTTGCATGTAGTCATACCATACTTGGACAACATATCCAAGCCATACTGTCTTTGGAACAGCCATATACCATCATCACATCTGATCACCTCAATGCCAAGGAAGTACCTTAGTTCACCTAAATCCTTCATCTTCAAACAGCCCTTGACTTCAGCAATTCCACTATCACTATCACCTGTAATAATCAAGTCATCCACATAGATGACTATGATGACCAAACCTGCATCTCCCTTTCTCACATAAAGTGAGTGATCATCATCAGAAACATAAAAGCCAATATTGACAAGATACTCTCTGATCTTGTCAGACCATGCTCTAGGTGCTTGCTTGAGCCCATAGAGTGCCTTCTTCAATCTGCACACATACGTGGGATGCTCTAAATCTTCATAACCTGCTGGCTTATCCATATACACTTCTTCCTACAAATCACCATGCAAGAAGGCATTCTTTACATCCATTTGCTGCAACCTCCAACCTTTGGCTGCCAAAGCAATTACACATCTAACAGTTGCCATCCTAGCAACTGGACTGAAGGTTTCATCATAATCTATGCCATATGTTTGGGCATAGCCTTTTGCAACCAGCCTAGCTTTGTACCTGCTAATAGAACCATCTGCATTGTGCTTAATCTTATAAACCCACTTACATCCAATAGCTTTCCTTCCCTTCGGTAATGATACTAGATCCCAAGTCTTATTGGCCTCTAATGCAGCCATCTCCTCATCCATTGTTGCATCCCAATGAGCATGACCAACAGCCTCCTCAAAACATGTGGGCTCAACATCCTCAACTAGTTTCACCATATAAGCATAATGGTGAGCTGCATAACCCTCAAAACCAAATCTTTTAATAGGGTATTTCACCCTGCTAGACCTGCGTACCACTGGATCACTCAATGGAGTCTTTGCATTAACACGTGCTCTCTGCACACCTGGAGTCCTCATTGAAGGAATGCCAAGCTCATCATCCAAGCTCTCTGAGCCACTGGAGTCTCCATCAAGAACTGCATCAATGCCTTCTGACACTTTATTCTTTCCTTTGTCTTTACATGTAGTGCTACTAGATGCACTCGAAGATGTAGAGGCACTCCTTAGTCTCCCAGACCAAGGACTACCAGATGATGTCTCTGGTCCACTAAGAGTCCATGATTCTTGCCTTTCAGCCTGCACATGAGTGTCATGATCATCATCAACATCCAATGCATCACCACTAGATGCATACCAACTGCTCATTTCATCAAAGATGACATCCTTGCTCACTCTGAACTTACATGTGACAGGGTTGTAACAGCGATACCCTTTCTACTCTAAAGAGTATCCAATAAAGACACACTTTTCAACCTTTGGATCCAATTTCTTCCGCAACCCATCTGGCACATGAACATACGCAATGCAGCCAAATACTTTCAAGTGTGAAACATCAGGCTTCTTACTTGTAAAACATTCTTTGGGGGTCATACCATGAACTGCAGCTGTGGGAATTTTGTTCATAATATAAACAGCAGTATGAACAGCCTCACACCAAAAATGCTTAGGCATATTCTTTTCAGCCATCAAGGCACGTGCAACTTCTGCAATATGCCTGTTTTTCCTTTCTGCAACCCCATTTTGCTGTGGGGTATACCTGCATGTGAACTGTCTCTTTATCCCATGAGACCTCAGAAAATCACTGTACTCATTTGAGAGGTACTCTCCCCCTCCATCTGACCTCAGGCACTTTACTTTCAAGCCTGTTTCTCTTTCAACTGAAGCCTTGAAAGTTTTAAAGTGCTCAAACGCTTCACTCTTTTCCTTCATAAAATATACCACAGCTTTCTAGAACAATCATCAATGAATGTGATGAAGTATGAACTACCTCCAAGAGATACATTTTGTGTAGGCCCCCAAATGTCTGTATGCACAACATCAAGGATATTTCTGCTTACATCTCTGTCATGTGAAAAGGGTTGTCTTGCCTGCTTACCAAACGGACATGCTTCACATACCTTCTGAAATTCTGCAACTTTAAATGTAGGCAAACATGTAACCAACCCTTTGGACTGCATTAATTTCAGCCTTTGTACATTTGCATGTCCAATGTGTTTGTGCCAAATTTCAATGTCTGCAACAACACCTTTTCCTTTGGCATACATAGCTGCATTCATAGTAGGAATTCCAGCATCTAGAGTGAACATACGTCCAACTCTACTTCCCTTTGCTACCAACCTGCACTTGTCATTGAAGTCTTCTACAAAGCAGTCCTTTGCATTAAATCTGACTTGCAGCCCTTGCTCTACCATTTGACCGACTGACACCAAGTTCTTTGTAATAGATGGCACATGTAATACATCTAAAAGACTCTTTGTCTTACCATCATGCAAGGACAAGGGAAATTTTCCAATGTGTGAAATTGGGTGGCATGAGTCATCACCCGTCTGCACATAACCTGCATTCTGCAAATCCTGCATCTCTCCAAACCATTATGCATGGCTGGTCATATGATTGGATGCACCTGAATCAACATACCAAACATCTTCATGTGTTCCCTTTCCTGTAACAGCATTCAACATATGCTGCATAACGAACAAACATTCATTTTTGTCTTCATTCTGTCGTGAAGACGATGCATAGTTTCCTTGCTGCAACTTACCACTGCGGATATCATCTCTCTTAGCATAACATTGGGCTGCAATATGACCTGTTTTGCCACAGTAGTGGCACACAATACCAGAGTTGTTAGAACCTCTGTTCTGCCATCCACCTCTTCCTCTAAAGCTCACCCTGCCTCTAAAGTTACCACGACCTTCTGAAACCTGCATATTGCCAAATTGCTGATTCAATCTGTTTTGCTGGTTGTCACTACCACGTCCTGTACCACGGCCTCTTGAAGAGAACCTGCCACGTCCCCTTCCTGAACTGGAGTAGAAAGCTTGGACCTGTTCACCACTTCTTTCAGATGTCTCACTCTGCATGTTTATCTCTTCAGTGATCATAAGGGAGACCAACTCATCGAAATCTGGAAATGGCTTTCTGACATATACAGAAGTTACAAAAGACTTCCAAGCCTTTTCATTGTTAAGTCCACCCAAGGTAGACGACACCAAATCATCATCATCGGGCATTGCATCAATCACTGCCAATGCATCTGCAATGCTTCTTACCTTCAGTGCATACTCATTGATAGACATCTTCCCTTTCTTTAATGTATTCAACTCTTGCTTGAGTTGAATCTTTCGTGCCTTTGTATTTACAGAAAACATACTTTCAAGTATGGTCCAAGCTGCATATGAATTCTCTGCATTTCTAATGTGTCCCAGCATATTATTGTCAATTACTGCAGACAACCAATACATGACCTTTTTATCCTTTGCATTCCATTCCTTCCGTGCCTTTGTCTCTTATGCAGTTGGAGGATCACTCATCTCCGGTTCCTTTTCTTCACATGAAACAAACTTGTAGAGGCCTTTTCCAATAAGGAAGTTCGTGACACGGAACTTCCATGAAGGGTAGTTGTTCTTGTCGAGCTTCTCAATGATAGGGCTTCCACTGTTCTCTGCCGTTATCACAAAATTAATACCAACAGCAAGTAAATCTTCTGCAACCCTGGACCTGTAGTGCACAGCAATACACCAGACAGCCTTTTTAACTGTCTGCTCAACAATACATGCAATCTGCAATCTTTTTGCAGATAAACCTTGTGTTTACTCACTGATAAACACCTTTGAACTTACAGATCTGAAATCTGTAACCTGTGCACCCACTTTCGGTCAATATAGTCGAAGTCACAGCGTACCCTGAAATTGTTGTCTGCAACCTTGCGGCTCTAAAACGGGCCCCGAAACGGCCTCAAATGCCCAAAATAACTGCGGGCAAGCCCTAAGGGGCTTATCTGCAAAATACACAGTGGTCTTCGCGCACACCAAATCTCACTGCAATCTGAGATTTTTGCTCTGCCCTGCTCCCAGTGCCTCCACAGGCACTATCCAAGAGAAAGAGTTGAAGGATGGGAGAGCTTCTTACCCGTGGCTTGCTTGCTCGAACCTTGCTTCTTCTCCTTTGCTTCAACCTTCGAAATCAGCCTCTCTCAATGGTGCGGCTCTGATACAATGTCACGAATCGCGTGGTGGAGGGGGTTGCTTAAGATGCTGCGCCGAACACACATAGAATGCACAAGGAGAAGCTCACTCAAGAGACAAGAAGAGAGATGGAGGCCAAAACGTTTTCTTGCTGATTTCTTCTTCTTTTTCCACACTCTTTACAATGTACACAAAGTATAGATAAGATACAACATAAAAGGAAAGTGGCCTACTAAGTCAAACAATGCATAACCGACTACTCTAGTCGACTGGCGCTATAACTATGCCAGCTGTAAATAGCTGTAACAACCTGAATATAATAAGTAATGAGTCAGTGGCCATGTGAGAGTCATAATAACCACCGACGTGCTAAGTGTAGACGTGTGGACCCATCTAACCAGGCGGTCCATCATCAATGTCCGTATGTGTTGAGCTTGTCATCTCAACAGAGAGTACCTCTCAAATGAGTTTACAAGGTTCCTGCAGGAGCATGGCATAAAGCAACAATATTCATGCAGTCATACCCCACAACAAAATGGAATTGTAGAAAGAAAAAACAGGCATATTGGAGAGGTATCTCGTGCCATGCTCAACGAAAAAGACTTGCCAGATTTTTACTGGGCTGAAGGAGTTGCTACAATAGTCTACATAATGAACAGGACTCCCACTGCAGCAATACATGGGATGACTCCAGAGGAGAGGTATACTGGTAGGAAACCAGATATTTCTCATTTGAAGATTTTTTGTTGCATTGCCTATGTTCATGTGCTAGATGAGTTGAGATCCAAGTTGGATCCAAAAGCTGAGAAGTGTATCTTTATTGGTTACTCTTTGCAGCAGAAAGGGTATAGATGTTATAACCCTTCTACTCGTTTCTCACTTTATGTGAGAAAAACAGAGAATGGTATTATGCTACTTGTCATTTATGTTGATGATTTGATTATGACAGGTGACAGTGATGAAGATATCCTTAATGTGAAAATGCTATTGAAGTAGAAGTTTGAGATGAAGGATTTGGGAGAGCTGCATTATTTCTTGGGCATTGAGGTGATTAGATCACCAAGTGGGATACATCTCTTGCAGAGGCAGTATGAATTGGACATGCTGTCCAAATATGGGATGACAGGCTGTAAGCCTATTTCAGTTTCTTTCGAGCAGAATGTGAAGCTGAGCACAGATGCAGGTGAGCTTCTGGAAGACCCTCCTATGTACTGACGCATAGTAGGAAGTTTGATTTATATGACTATTACCAGGCCAGATTTGAGCTATGCTGTTGGATTGGTAAGTCAGTTTATGCAGGCTCCAAGGAAACCACATTTGAATGCGGCTAGATGCATACTCAGATATGTGAAGTCCACATTGCAGTATGGACTATTTTATGAGACTGGGGTTCAGATACAGTTGTATGGATACACTGACGCTGATTGGGCTGGTAGTATTTCTGATAGACGATCTACCAGTGGATATGTGTTCTCTTTTGGGAGTGCTGCAGTCACTTGGAGCAGCAAGAAACAGCCTACAGTTGTCAAGATTGTGGGAGAGAAGGAAGGAGTCTTGCTTGAAGCTTTCTTGCTTGCACAATGGGGGAAGACACACAAGGGTGGAGGCTGAAAACAGTTTTCCTCTTCTTAGTTGTGTAAGCCAAAAGAACTCAATTACAAAGAAATAGAAGAACCCTCTATATGGGTCTCAAACCAAACTCAACTAACTACTGTGGCATACTAACTGAGCCACGAACTAGAGTAGATAAGGATAGCTATCATGTAGCTATTATTCATGGGCGGTGTACCAACCGCGTCTGCAACTGACAAGTCGGTGACATAAATACCCAACGGTCACCCTGGCGTATCACGAGTGGAGCTCGATATCTCAACACTCCCCCTCGAGCTCAATCCCAATTCCTTCACACCAAGCAGGTCTCTGAACTTGCGCAGCTTCTCTACGCCCAATGCCTTCGTGAATATGTCAGCTACCTGATCCTCTGTGCTGACATAAACTAGATCAATAAGACCTAGTAAAACCCTCTCTCGCACATAGTGATAATGCACCTCAATGTGCTTTGTTCTAGCATGATAGACTGGGTTATTTGCCAAGTGTATACTACTCATGTTGTCACAATAAATGACAACTGGCCCATCTGTAGACTGATGCATATCATAAAGTAGCTTATGCAACCAAGCTACCTCACATGCAGCCATTGCTGCACCCCTGTACTCAGCCTCTGTGCTCGACAAGGCAACTGTAGGCTGTTTCTTGCAGCTCCAAGTGACTGCAGCACTCCCAAAAGAGAACACATATCCACTGGTAGATCGTCTATCAGAAATACTACCAGCCCAATCAGCATCAGTGTATCCATGCAACTGTATTTGAACCCCAGTCTCATAAAATAGTCCATACTGCAATGTGGACTTCACATACCTGAGTATGCGTCTAGCCGCATCCAAATGTGGTTTCCTTGGAGCCTGCATAAACTGACTTACCAATCCAACAACATAGCTCAAATCTGGCCTGGTAATAGTCATATAAATCAAACTTCCTACTATGCGTCTGTACATAGTAGGGTCTTCTAGAAGCTCACCTGCATCTGTGCTCAGCTTCACATTCTGCTCCAAAGGAACTGAAATAGGCTTACAGCCTGTCATCCCATATTTGGACAGCATGTCCAATCCATACTGCCTCTGCAAGAGCTGTATCCCACTTGGTGATCTAATCACCTCAATGCCCAAGAAATAACGCAGCTCTCCCAAATCCTTCATCTCAAACTTCTGCTTCAATAGCATTTTCACATGAAGGATATCTTCATCACTGTCACCTGTCATAATCAAATCATCAACATAAATGACAAGTAGCATAATACCTTTCTCTGTTTTTCTCACATAAAGTGAGAAATCTGCCTTGGAAATCTGAAAGCCAATAGTGACAAGATATTGTCCTATCTTGTCAGACCATGCTCTAGGTGCTTGCTTCAAGCCATACAAGGCTTTCTTCAACCTGCAAACAAACTCAGGATGAACAGCATGCACATAACCTGGTGGCTGCTCCATATATACCTCTTCTTGCAAATCACCATGCAAGAAGGCATTCTTTACATCCATCTGATGTAAAGACCATCCCTTTGATGCAGCCATAGCAATGACTACTCTTACGGTTGCCATCCTTGCAACCGGACTGAATGTTTCTTCATAGTCAATGCCATATGTTTGTGCATACCCCTTGACTACTAATCTTGCCTTGTATCTGTTCACAGAACCATCTGCATTGTGCTTCACCTTATAAACCCACTTACAGCCAATTGCATTTTTACATTTAGGCAAAGGTACCAATTCCCATGTAGCATTTGCTTCCAAGGCATCCATTTCTTCATCCATGGCTTTCTCCCATTTTTCTTTTCCCATGGCTTGCTCAAAAGAAGTGGGTTCTGGTTCCTGTATCACTTTGACCATATATGCATAGTGAATGGCTGTAAATCCATCATATTTTAGCCTATCCACAGGATAACTAGCTCTCGTAGACCTGCGCAAAGTAGGTTCACTCCCAGGTGCTCTCAAAACATCCCTGGTCTTCCTTACTCCAGGTGTAACAATAGAAGGAATACCCAACTCATCATCAATGCTCTGTTCTGAGCCACTGGATTCACCATTCACATAAGAGTGACCTGCATTCACATCAAACATGGGCTGATCAACCTTCTCTTTTCCTTTTCGTGATACTTGCATACCACTATCTGCATTACTTTGAGAAGATTCTCCTGATCTCAATCTGCCTGTCCATGGCAAAGAATGTGAACCACTGCTAGAGGACGCTCCAGGTCCACTAATATTTTGTGACTGCTGCTGTGAATTTTGTGCAGCATTACCATTTTGTGCATCTACATCATCAATCACATTTACTGGTTTATACCAGCTACTCATCTCATCAAAAATAACATCTCTGCTCACTGTAAACTTACGAGTAGAAGGGTTATAGCATCTATACTCTTTTTGCTGCAGAGAGTAACCAATAAAGATGCACTTCTCAGCTTTTGGATCCAACTTGGATCTCAACTCATCTGGCACATGTACATAGGCAATGCAACCAAAAATTTTCAAATGAGAAATATCTGGTTTCCTACCAGTATACCTCTCCTCTGGAGTCATTCCATGTATTGCTGCAGTGGGAGTCCTGTTCATTATGTAGACTGCTGTAGCAACTGCTTCAGCCCAATAGAAATCTGGCAAGTCTTTTTTATTGAGCATGGCATGAGATACCTCTCCAATATGCCTGTTTTTCCTTTCTGCAATTCCATTTTGTTGTGGGGTATGACTGCATGAATATTGCTGCTTTATGCCATGCTCCTGTAGGAACCTTGCAAACTCATTTGAGAGGTACTCTCCCCCTCCATCTGACCTTAGGCATTTTATCAGCAGGCCTGTTTCTTTTTCAACCATCGCTTTAAGAGTTTTGAAATGCCCAAAAACTTCACTTTTCTTTTTCATAAAATACACCCAAACTTTTCTGCTATAGTCATCAATAAAACTGACAAAATAATGACAGCCTCCAAGAGATGCAGCTTTAGTTGTCCACACATCAGAGTGGATTAATTCCAATGGCTTCTTACTCTCTTGAACATGTCTAGGAAATGGTTTCCTTGCCTGTTTTCCAAACTGACAGGCTTCACATACCTTATGCATTTCTGCAACCTTGAACTTTGGCAAACCTGCAACAATATTTTGGGCCTGCATTGATTTAAGTCGCTGTACATTAACATGACCAATGCGTTTATGCCAGATATCAATATCTGCAACTACACCGGTCCCATGTGCAAACATTGCTGCACTCAATTCAGACATGTCTGCATCCAACGTAAACATTCTGCCCTTCTTCTTTCCTTTTGCTATCAAGCGACCTTTATTTTTCATATCCTCAACAAAGCATCCATGAGGATTAAATCTGATCTGCAAGCCCTGCTCAACCATTTGACCGACAGAAACCAGATTCTTGGTGATATTCGGGACATGAAATACATCGGACAGGTATTTCTTTTTCCCATCCTGCATAGACAAGGGAATTTTTCCAATCTGCACAATAGGATGTGCAGTATCATCACCAGTCTCCACAAATCCTGGTTTTTCCATTTTCCTTGCATCCTCCATCCATTCTGCATGACCTGTCATGTGGTTTGATGCACCTGAGTCAACATACCATACATCATTGCTTTCTTCTGCACTTGTCACAGAATTGTTCATGTGCTGCACCATGAACAAATGCTCATTTCTGTCATCACCCTGTCTGTTAGAAGATGCATAATTCCCTTGTTGCAGTTTTCCATTCATGATGTCATTCTGCTTTTTATAGCAATCTTTAGCCATATGACCCATTTTACCACAGTAGTAGCATTCAACATTACTGTTTGCATTTTGACCTCTTTGCCATCCACCACGACCTCTTTGGCTCCCCCTGCCTCTAGAGTTACCACGTCCTCCTCCATAGGACTGGTTTTCTTGAGTTTGCTGCATATTCTGATTTCTGCCACGGCCTCCAAATCGGCCTCCTCTACCTCTGCCTCTACCTCTTCCAGCATTTGAGTAGAAGACAGCTTCTTTTGAAGTTCCTCCTGAAGAAGATGCACCACCATTTCTCTGCTCCTCAGAAATTAGAAGAGAAATCAACTCTTCAAAATCAGGAAATCTTTCACGGACGGAAATGGATGTCCGAAACTGCGCATAATCCTTTCCTAGACCATTCAAGGTCACAGAAACTAAATCATCATCTTCCACTGGCGACCCAATGGAAGCAAGTGCATCTGCAATCTTCTTCACCTTCATGTGGTAGTCATTGATGCTCATATTTTCTCTTTGCACATTATGCAACTCTTGCTTGAGCTGCATTTTCCTGGCTTGTGTATTTGTGCTATACATTTTTGACAGAGTATCCCATGCCTCCTTTGGCGTACTTGCATCCTGAATATGCACAATCATAGAGTCTGAAATACTGATAGAAAGCCAGTACATAACTTTCCTGGCTCTCTCATGCCATGCTTTGAATGCCTGCATTTGCTGTTGATTGGGAACATCAGGAAGAACTGGTTCTTCTTCATTTCCTGCAACAAATTCCCAATATCCTTTTCCCATAAGGAAATTCGTCATTCTAAACTTCCATGCTTGGAAGTTGTTCTTGTCAAGCTTTTCAGTTACAATCTGTGAAAGAGAATCAGACGCCATTACAGAACATTGCGAAAAATTCTGTCACTGCAAAAACTCAGCTTCACCCTCACAAGGGCAAATCTGCAAAACTGGCGAAAGTGGTATTTGACCACACAGTCACTTCCTAGTGACGATTTTGCATAAACAGGAACCAAGGATGATTCTGAAACTCCCAATGTCTCTGCGCACAAGCATACGATGCAATTTCTACAGTAAATTTTCACCGACCTGTAGAACAGTGGCTAACCAGCACAAAACTGAGCCTTTTCCTGAGTGCGTGCAGAAAACTTCCGTCTGCAAAACAGGCCCCGAAATGGCCTCAAATCAAAAAAACAAGGTCGCCGAGGGCCTCGCTTGAAGCTTTCTTGCTTGCACAATGGGGGAAGACACACAAGGGTGGAGGCTGAAAACAGTTTTCCTCTTCTTAGTTGTGTAAGCCAAAAGAACTCAATTACAAAGAAATAGAAGAACCCTCTATATGGGTCTCAAACCAAACTCAACTAACTACGGTGGCATACTAACTGAGCCACGAACTAGAGTAGATAAGGATAGCTATCATGTAGCTATTATTCATGGGCGGTGTACCAACCGCGTCTGCAACTGACAAGTCGGTGACATAAATACCCAACGGTCACCCTGGCGTATCACGAGTGGAGCTCGATATCTCAACAACAGTTGCCTTGTCGAGCACAGAGGCTGAGTAAAGGGGTGCAGCAATGGCTGCATGTGAGGTAGCTTGGTTGCATAAGCTACTTTATGATATGCATCAGCCTACAGATGGGCCAGTTGTCATTTATTGTGACAACATGAGTAGTATACACTTGGCAAATAACCCAGTCTATCATGCTAGAACAAAGCACATTGAGGTGCATTATCACTATGTGCAGGAGAGGGTTTTACTAGGTCTTATTGATCTAGTTTATGTCAGCACAGAGGATTAGGTAGCTGACATATTTACGAAGGCATTGGGCGTAGAGAAGCTGCGCAAGTTCAGAGACCTGCTTGGTGTGTAGGAATTGGGATTGAGCTCGAGGGGGAGTGTTGAGATATCGAGCTCCACTCGTGATATGCCAGGATGACCTTGTACATTTATGTCATCGACGTGTCAGTTGCAGATGCGGTTGGTACAATGCCCATGAATAATAGCTACATGACAGCTATCCTTATCTACTCTAATTCGTGGCTCAGTTAGTATGCCACCTTAGTTAGTTGAGTTTGGTTTGAGACCCATACATAGGGTTCTTCTATTTCTTTGTACTTGAGTTCTTTTGGCTTACACAACTAAGAAGAGGAAAACTGTTTTAAGCCTCCACCCTTGTGTGTATTCCCCCATTGTGCAAGCAACAAAGCTACAAGTGAGACTCCCTCCTTTTCTCCCACAATCTTGATATCTAGCTACATCCAAATGCGGTTTTCTTGGAGCCTGCATAAACTGACTTACCAATCCAACAACATAGCTCAAATCTGGCCTGGTAATAGTCATATAAATCAAACTTCCTATTATGCGTTTGTACATAGTAGGGTCTTCCAGAAGCTCACCTGCATCTGTGCTCACCTTCACATTCTACTCCAAAAGGAACTGAAATAGGCTTACAGCCTGTCATCCCATATTTGGACAGCATGTCCAATCCATACTGCCTTTGCAAGAGCCGTATCCCACTTGGTGATCTAATCACCTCAATGCCCAAGAAATAACGTAGCTCTCCCAAATCCTTTATCTCAAACTTCTGCTTCAATAGCACATGAAGGATATCTTCATCACTATCACCTGTCATAATCAAATCATCAACATAAATGACAAGTAGCATAATACCTTTCTCTGTTTTTCTCACATAAAGTGAGAAATCTACCTTGGAAATCTGAAAGCCAATAGTGACAAGATACTGTCCTATCTTGTCAGACCATGCTCTAGGTGCTTGCTTCAAGCCATACAATGCTTTCTTCAACCTGCAAACAAACTCAGGATGAACAGCATGCACATAACCTGGTGGCTGCTCCATGTATACCTCTTCTTGCAAATCACCATGCAAGAAAGCATTCTTTACATCCATCTGATATAAAGACCATTTCTTTGATGCAGCCATAGCAATGACTGCTCTTACGGTTGCCATCCTTGCAACCAGACTGAATGTTTCTTCATAATCAATGCCATATGTTTGTACATACCTCTTGACTACTAATCTTGCTTTGTATCTATTCACAGAACCATCTGCATTGTGCTTCACCTTATAAACCCACTTACAACCAATTGCATTCTTACCTTTAGGCAAAGGTACCAATTCCCATGTAGCATTTGCTTCCAAGGCATCCATTTCTTCATCCATGGCTTTCTCCCATTTTTCTTTTCCCATGGCTTGCTCAAAAGAAGTGGGTTCTGGTTCCTATATCACTTTGACCATATAGGCATAGTGAATGGCTGTAAATCCATCATATTTCAGCCTTTCCACAAGATACCTAGCTCTGGTAGACCTGCGCAAAGTAGGTTCACTCCCAGGTGCTCTCAAAACATCCCTGGTCTTCCTTACTCCAGGTGTAACAATAGAAGGAATATCCAACTCATCATCAATGCTCTGTTCTGAGCCACTGGATTCACCATCCACATAAGAGTGATATGCATTCACATCAAACGTGGGCTGATCTACCTTCTCTTTTCCTTTTTGTGAAACCTGAATATCACTATCTGCATTTTTTTGAGGAGATTCTCCATATCTCAATCTGCCTGTCCATGGCGAAGAATGTGAACCACTGCTAGAGGACACTCCAAGTCCACTAATATTTTGTGACTGCTGCTGTGAATTCTGTGCATCTACATCATCAATCACATTTACTGGTTTATACCAGCTACTCATCTCATCAAAAATAACATCTCTGCTCACTGTAAACTTACGAGTAGAAGGGTTATAGCATCTATACCCTTTCTGCCTACTGCAAAGAGTAACCAATAAAGATGCACTTCTCAGCTTTTGGATCCAACTTGGATCTCAACTCATCTGGCACATGAACATAGGCAATGCAACCAAAAATCTTCAAATGAGAAATATCTGGTTTCCTACCAGTATATCTCTTCTCTGGAGTCATCCCATGTATTGCTGCAGTGGGAGTCCTATTCATTATGTAGACTGCTGTAGCAACTGCTTCAGCCCAGTAAAAATCTGGCAAGTCTTTTTCGTTGAGCATGGCACGAGATACCTCTCCAATATGCCTGTTTTTCCTTTCTGCAATTCCATTTTGTTGTGGGGTATGACTGCATGAATATTACTGCTTTATGCCATGCTCCTGCAGGAACCTTGTAAACTCATTTGAGAGGTACTCTCCCCCTCCATCTGACCTTAGGCATTTTATTTGCAGGCCTGTTTCTTTTTCAACCATAGCTTTGAGAGTTTTGAAATGCCCAAAAACTTCACTTTTCTTTTTCATAAAATACACCCAAACTTTTCTATATAGTCATCAATAAAAGTGACAAAATAATGACAGCCTCCAAGAGATGCAGCTTTAGTAGTCCACACATCAAAGTGGATTAATTCCAATGGCTTATTACTCTCTTGAACATGTCTAGGAAATGGTTTCCTTGCTTGTTTTCCAAATTGACATGCTTCACATACCTTATGCATTTCTTCAACCTTGAATTTAGGCAATCCTGCAACAATATTTTGGGCTTGCATTGATTTAAGTCACTGTACATTAACATGACCAATGCGTTTATGCCAGATATCAATATCTGCAACTACACTGGTCCCATGTGCAAACATTGCTGCACTCAATTCAGGCATGTCTGTATCCAACGTAAACATTCTGCCCTTCTTCTTTCCTTTTGCTATCAAGCGACCTTTATTTTTTATATCCTCAACAAAGCACCCATGAGAATTAAATATGACATGCAAGCCCTGCTCAACCATTTGACCAACAGAAACCAGGTTCTTGGTGATATTCGGGACATGAAATACATCCGACAGGTATTTCTTTTTCCCATCTTGCATAGACAAAGGAATTTTTTCAATCTGCACAATAAGATGTGCAATATCATCACCAGTCTCCACAAATCCTGGTTTTTCCATTTTCCTTACATCCTGCATCCATTCTGCATGACCTGCCATGTGGTTTGATGCACCTGAGTCAACATACCACACATCGTTTCTTTCTTCTGCACTTGTCACAGAATTGGTCATGTGCTGCACCATAAACAAATGCTCATTTTTGTCATCACCCTGTCTACTAGAAGATGCATAATTCCCTTGTTGCAATATTCCATTCATGATGTCATTCTGCTTTTTATAGCAGTCTTTAGCCATATGACCCATTTTACCACAGTAGTAGCATTCAACATTGCTGTTTGCATTTTGGCCACTTTGCCATCCACCACGACCTCTTTGGCTCCCCCTGCCTCTAGAGTTACCATGTTCTCCTCCATAGGACTAGTTTTCTTGAGTTTGTTGCATATTCTGATTTCTACCACGGCCTCCTCTACCTCTGCCTCTACCTCTTCCAGCATTTGAGTAGAAGACAACTTCTTTTGAAGTTCCTTCTGAAGAAGATGCACCACCATTTCTCTACTCCTCAGAAATTAGAAGAGCAATCAACTCCTCAAAATCAAGAAATCTTTCACGAACGGAAATGGATGTTCAGAACTGTGCATAATCCTTTCCTAGACCATTCAAGGTCACAGAAACTAAATCATCATCTTCCACTGGTGACCCAATGGAAGCAAGTGCATCTGCAATCTTCTTCACCTTCATGTGGTAGTCATTGATGCTCATACTTTCTCTTTGCACATTGTGCAACTCTTGCTTGAGCTGCATTTTCCTGGCTTGTGTATTTGTGCTATATATTTTTGACAAAGTATCCCATGCCTCCTTTGGTGTACTTGCATCTTGAATATGCACAATCATAGAGTCTGAAAGCAGTACATAACTTTCCTAGCTCTCTCATGCCATGCTTTAAATGCTTGCATTTGCTGTTGATTGGAAACATAAGGAAGAACTGGTTCTTCTTCATTTCCTGCAACGAATTCCCCATATCCTTTTCCCATAAGGAAATTCGTCATTCTAAACTTCCATGCTTGGAAGTTGTTCTTATCAAGCTTTTTAGTGACAATCTGTGAAAGAGAATCAGACGCCATTACAGAACACTGCAAAAAATTCTAACACTGCAAAGAACACAGCTTCAGCCTCACAAGGGCAAATCTGCAAAATTGACGAAAGTGGTATTTGACCACACAGTCACTTCCTGGTGACGATTTTGCATCAACAGGCAACAAGGATGATTTTATAACTCCCAATATCTTTGCGCACAGGCATATGATGCAATTTCTATAGTAACTTTTCACTGACCTGTAGAACAATGGTCGCATAGCAAAAAATTGGGCCTTTTCCTGAGTGCGTGCAGAAAACTTCTGCCTCCAAAACAGGCCCGAAATGGCCTCAAATAAAAAAAACAAAGCAACCAAGGGCTAAAGCCCTCACCCACAGCATATATTGCCCTCTTGCTACACCGCGAAGGGCGTCTCAATCTAAGACAATGCACTCTTGCACTTTCCGGCTGTGCTACCTGCAAAGACTTGCTCCCAAAACAGAAAAATGAAAGCAACACTGGTTCTCTTACCAGAACACGGCGAACTTGGTTTGCTTTCTTGAGCTCCTTACCACGAACAATGCTCTGATACCATGTCAAGATTGTGAGAGAGAAGAAAGGAGTCTCACTTGTAGCTTTCTTGCTTGCACAATGGGGGAATACACACAAAGGTGGAGGCTGAAAACAATTTTCCTCTTCTTAGTTGTGTAAGCCAAAAGAACTCTAGTACATAGAAATAGAAGAACCCTATATATGGGTCTCAAACCAAACTCAACTAACTAAGGTGGCATACTAAGTGAGCCATGAACTAGAGTAGATAAGGATAGCTGTCATTTAGCTATTATTCATGGGCGGTGTACCAACCGCATCTGACAAGTCGGTGACATAAATGCACAACGGTCACCCTGGCATATCACGAGTGAAGCTCGATACCTCAACATCTATCCCCCTACCAAGTTGGCTTCCTTAACCTTAGTAGGCCCTTCTATTTGTTCATTTTCCTGTCCTTTCCTCTTAGCTCCTAACAAGATCACTACCTTTTCACCCTTTTGACGTTCGTGAAGCACTTAGGTAGACTTGGGGCTTCTGTTGTTCTTTGACTTCCAACCTCTTGGCTACTTTCCCTTGTCCTCCTTCAACCTCCTATGCCTTAGGTGGACTGGTAGATCCCCTTTGGTGTGTTTGGCCTTAGGTGGACAGTTCTAGGTCGCTTTCATATTTCACTTTTGACTTTGAGTTAAACTGCCCCGGCCAGGGTAGTTCTGGGTCGCTTTCAGAGCTCACTTTTGACTTTGAGTTAAACTCACAATCTTTGCTAGAAGGAGTTTCCCCTGGTGGTTGTAGCTCTGAGTTCAATTCTATTACAAGGAGTGGTGTAGTACTGGGTTGAACTAATCCAGCTTGCTTGTAGTATATCACCGCTAGGCGGTCCAACTAAGTATGTCACATTCTATTATGAAGACTCCTCTTTTGATCCTAAATACATTGGCTTTCTATGGCTTGGAGTCTACGTGTATCTGTTCAATCACTCGATCGTTCGTGTCATACTCTATTGTCTCAGCCCCTTCCTCACTTTTCTCATTTGTAGAGTAGCACTCTTCATATTCGAATTGTTACCTTCTGATTACTCATTATCTCCTAGATTTCTATTCTCAACCTTCTTCTCATCCATGACAGTGCCCAATTTTATATTAGGTTCAAGTCATGCACTTTGGTCCAGTACCACTTTGGCTCATCCATGCGATTCTTAAGGGGTTTGAGATTGGTATAGCTAGGTTACCTACCAGCCCTCTTGTCAAGTATTCAAGGATCCCTTGGAGTTTGAGTTTGTTAGACCAAATGTGGAAAGGGACATGTGGTAGTTGTTTGCTAGAGCTCCTGGTCATCATGCAAAGTGGTACTAAGGGCAGGGTCTTACCCTTTGGCACAGCTGAGATGTCATGGCTTCATGGGACTCATTGGCTGTCCTTGCAGCATGTTTATAATCCTCTTTGTCATTTGATAACCACAAGTTGATGGTGGCTAGCACATGTATCCAATCCCATTCATCCTCGGGGCAAGGGATATACTTCGTTAGTGGCCCATAAGAGTTCCTAACCTATGAGTCTACTTTCAAGATAGCGGAGATGGTGTCTAGGTCAATCGGTGTGGACTTCTAGATATCCATCTTGACTCTTACAACCTCTGGTCTATTGCCCAAGAACATGAGACCGTTGCCCCAAATCTTTTATAACTCATATGCTTTGCATCTAAGGTTAGCCTACTAGGATATCATAGTCCACTCCCTTCATGACTATGAAGTTCACTAAGAACTAGACTCCTACTATCTTTAGGGGTTAGCCTTTTAGTACCCCAAATGGTCTCACTTTCATTCCGTTGGCCAAGGTGATGTTACACCTTACGTTCTCCACAAGTGGATTACCCCGTGCTTGCAAGACTTCATGGCTAAGTACACTAACTCCTGCTCCTATGTCTACGATCCCCTTTTGTGTGGCATCCCCTAATGCTATGACAGGTAGGATTGTGTGAATTTCCATGCTTTCCTAGAAAGCATTCATGTGTAAGGACTTAGGCACTAAGTTTAGGGTCAAGCTAGGTACTTGTGTGGTTGCATTGTTGTGGTCAGGCAGATCAGTTGCTCCAAGGTCATTTGATCTTTCCACCCATTGTTTTAGCACTTGCTATAAGGTTAGACTCTGCCTAAGAAGTTCTCCCAAAGGTAGAGTCACTGTTGAGAAACACGGATCTAGAGCTATGCTAGCTATGGCGGATGGAGGTTATACACATAAAAAATGATTGAGATAAAGGATTGTAACTCAAGTGAATTAGGTTCCAAGATAGATTAACTTGGACTCATAAACACAATCTTGAGTGTCACAAAATGATGGTACCTTGCTTTGAAAATGATGGTCTTCTTCTTGGTCTCTTACTCCAATCTTTAATTTTTTTGTATTCATTGTTGGTCTTCATGGTGTTCTTTTTGTTGTCCTTGGTATTATTTGTCTTCATGTTTTTGTTCTTCATTCTCTTTGTGGATGCTTGGCGCTTTTTCTTGTGCTCCAGTCTTCTTGATGTAATCCCTTCCAGTGAGTTTTAGATAGATACAAATGGGTACATTTCCTTGGTTTGACATACCCTTCCTAACATACATAAGTTGAGCATGGATCTTGGGATACCTAGGATTTTTGGCCTTTGACTCATCACCGTGTTTTAGGCATGCAAGGTGAATCCATTTTTTTTTAGATGGCTCTTGGGCTTGTTGGAATCCATGGCTTGGTAGTACATCTTGAGTATAGTGCAAATAAGTCATCTCCTTTTTAAAGGCACGGGAAGGTCTTACCATTGAGCAAATGCTCAAGCAGTGTCTAGTCCCTTACACATTAATTTGGCTTAAGAAGAAATGTAAAAATGATGAACCTCTCAAGGTGAAAAATTGAAATAAAACCAGTTTGTGATAACTCCTTATTTTGTGCCATTTTTACACTATTTTTTGGAAAATTTGAAGAGTTTCAGCTATTTATAATGTATTATTTTTCATAAATTTTAATTAAAAATAGGGATGTAAAGCTATATTTAAGCAGTGTTGTGGGATGATTTAGAAGTTGAGAGTTAGGATATTTTTTAGTGGAAAATTTAGGGAATGGAAAAATATTAAGTGGTAGAAGGTGGATGTGGAAAATTTTTAAGTGGGAAGCGTAGACCAATTGGAGATGGGTAGAAAGACATGTATAATTTAGCATGCATACATAAATTTCGTGTTAAGAACATGTGGGCAGGGGACAAATTAGGTCCAGAGATGTGAAGAGATGCAAAAAGAAACCAGTTCAAGTGAAAAATGGTCAATTTTTGAAAAGAGGTTAATCAAGAAGTTATGTGGAGTGTGTCTTGTGAAGAGAGAGGCTGAATGAAGGAAGAAGAGGACACAAAAAAAATGGGCACCATCATGCAAGAGTATGTTGATGATTTCTCTGTCTCATTTCCAACAATGGAAGGCTGCATTTGATCCCCTCTTGCATCTCCTTCAACCTCATTCCATTCTTGGCAACCATTCTTGGGTATTGAGAGGGAGAATTTTTGTAAGATTTAGATAGGATTAGTGAATATTAGTGAGAGGAGTGGAAGATTTAGAAGTTTTCTGATTTCTAGAAGTGAAGGGGGTGGAGGAGCAAGCACCAGCACTCTCGAATACGGTGGAACAACTCTAATTACCTAGTTAATCAGGTATGTTGATTTTCATTGAAATTTGAACAAGAAATGGAAAGAATTGATGTTTTGTGATCATATACATTTAGTTTGTGATTTCTAAAGGTGAAATGGAACAAAAGAAACAAAGTTCTTACATTAGATGCATTAAAATGATAAAGGAATGGTTGAAATTAGAGTAAAAACTACACTTTTTTCCATAATTAGTGAAAATTAAGAATTCTGCATGATCTTAATGAGAGATGAGTAAAAACAAAGTAATAAAACATTAAGAAAGACCTAAAAAGAAAATCTTATAACCTGAAAATGAGTTTAATGAGAGATATATGTATTTTGGTGCTTAAAATGGCTGTTTTTTGCCCTAATTATTGATACTTAAGAGTTTTAATAAAAGATTAGGAATAAAAACCAAAAAAGAGTTGAGTTATGTGATAATGCATTCACTCATGAAATCTTAGGTGAAATGGATGTCTGAAATTTAAGTTGTTGAATTTTAAAGTGTGAAAATGATAGTTTTTGGGTATTTTTTAGTGATGATTAGTGAATATTAAGAGGAAATGCAAGAATTTACGGTTGTAAATTGGTATATCAACTACATGTATCATGATGGATGTATGGTTAATTGGGTTTGATGATTTATGATCATATATACTTTTTATGAATATTATTATTATTTTGGATTGTAATAATAGAAAAATAATAACGCTTGATAATGAAGGAATTAAGAGATGAAGTAAAAAGAGTTTGTAGTTTTTTTCTATGTAGAACATGCTCCTAAACTTTTACTAAGAATGGATTCCGTTTGTAGGTACTTCTTTTGTAAAATGATATATAGGGCGACTGAAATGATAATTAGTGGATATTAGGGTTTATATCAAAGGATTAACAGAGATTATAGATGAAATAAAAATTTTAAAATAGTTTCTTTCTCTTATTTAATTCTTGAGTTTATTAAAGTTTATAATCCATGAGTTGTAGTTCAAATTGATAGGTTAGATGGTAATGATAAAAGGATAGTAAATAAGTAAAGAGAGTTATTATTGGCTGATAGCTGGACTACAGAGATAAATGAAATGATACTTTTATGTGGGTAATGTATAAGTAAAGAAAGCATAATTGTCCAACCTAAAACCTTAATTAATACAATGGCTTCACACATAGTCATTTTGCCCACGTATCTGGGGGCTTCTTAGGGGCCCCATCATTTTTGGTGCATTTGCCGGGAGTGGCAAGTGTGTTAATTAAGGAGAAGAGGGGGTGACGGCTTGTTAATCTAAAATATAAGCAAAAAGGACATTAATTGTGTAAGTTGAATATGAGGAATTAAAAAGGAACAGAAAAAGAGGGGAAGATCTAGAAGATTATTTAATAATTTGAAACCACACTCTCTTTAAAGTTGAACATCTCGAAAGGGGAAAATAACAAACCGCCACAAGTTGGCAGGAACAACATATAAGGAGTCTCCTCTGAGAGATGGGGAGAAGCTGCAGAGCCTAGGATTAGAATCTTACACCTATTTGACCTTGCTGTAGGATTTGACTGGTTATTTTGAAACTTACTCAACAACGTATTGATCTAGGCTATCAAGGTTCTGCTTTATCACTATAACGAAGTTTTCTTGTGAAACTTATTTCGTGAATTGCCCAAGGCTATATAGCATATCATTGTCAACAAGGCAAGGGATACCGATTTGGTAGATGGGGGTAAGAATTTCAGACCTCAACTGTGGGTTGATGTTGAGCAATTGTGCACTTGGAATTGGATGTTCCAAGATGAAGCAAAGGGAATTGTCTTGGTAGCAGCGCACTTTAAGTTAGTTGATGAAATTCAACTGAATACTATTAGCATAAAATATCATTATGATTGGTTTACGAGAGAGGGATACAAATTGTTTAGGCGAATAGATTGGGCTAACATGTCAAAGTGGGTAGTATTAACTAAGGGTGTTAAAGTAACATTCGAGACTAGTGACACAAGAGACGTGGCTGAGATTTTGGGCATAGTAGAAAAACCTAGTGAAGAGTTACCTTATGGTGTGGAAGACAAGGGACTACCTGATATCCTGCATAAGTTAAAGCCTCCATAAGCAAGGGCTCTTGCAATAGACATAGATAGAGGAATGTGTTTGAAGGGACAATCATTACATGCCAAAGTAAATGAGTGAAAGTCAAAGGTTAGCATGGGACGAGCGAGCAAGAAAAAGATTGGAAAGAAAGGCTGAGAGAATAGTGGAGCAGTTAGAAAAGTTGAATGAAGAGTTATAGAATACTTTGCAAGGTGAACTGAATTTATCACTAGAAACTAGAAAAATCACTAGGGAGCCGTCTTCTGTTTGAACTGCATCAGGTTATGATTGGGAGAAGCAAGCAGCAAGCTCTGAGGGAACGAGTAGTACCAATAAAGGTAGCTCGAAGAAGGGGTTAATTGCTAGTGATAAGAAGGAAGAAGAAGCAAAAGAAGAGGCTCAAAACATTGATTTTCAGGGTCTGATAAGTTCTCCATTGAAACAGTAGGATATATAACAGACAAATAATTTGTTGAATGTACAATAGAAGATAATAGTATCTATAGTCTTGCAGAATATTGAGGTCATAGTAGGTTATTTAAAAACCCAAAAGAACAGGCTCCAATCTTTGAAGATCTAGAGGAGGTACTAAGATCATTCTATATGATTGTGAGAGCACCTGTGTGGCTTACTGACTTCACTCAATACTCTGGCCGTTGGGATGATGATCCAAATATGCATGTTGATTGGTTTGAAGTTACATGTATAGCGAATGAGATCATTGATGATGATCAAATGTTGCATGTATTTCCAACTACTTTAAAGGATGAAGCAGCTTTGTGGTATGGAAATCTTCATGACGTCACACGGGTGACTTATGCAGTGTTAAGAGGTGCATTCCTAACTAAGTTTAGACGGCAAGGGTTTCAAGACCATTTGGGGTTAGAATTCGATTATCTAACACAAACCCCGGGAGAAACTGTGGAGCATTATATTGAAAAGATGGAAACATTAATTAGAAAGATGGGGCAAAATGCTCCTTCAGAAGATATGCAGAAAAAGAAGTTTATTGAAGGATTGTAGGAGACTATCAGGGAGCACATAATCCTTAAATGACTAGCTAATGTAGTAGATGCAAAGACAGATGCAGGTTGGTGGGAAGAGGTGCAATTAGGACAATTGAAGAGGAAAGAATTATATAACAATCCTGGATTAGTTCCCTTAAGTATGTTGCCCTCTATGGCAACTAGCGCACCATATGCAGGAGCTCTAGTAGCTCCTCATGTTGCTTATATGACAAGTGCGGGGGTTACACCATCATCAATACCATATTCAAGACTAAATCCATACATGGTACCCCCAATATATCCACCCCTATCAATAATTATTGCACCTGTAGGATGAAGTTTAGATGAGTTTAAGGCGGCTGAGTTAATAACTAAATCCTTGGCAGATATGAAGAAATAGATTTTAGCAAAAGTAAATCCCAATGTGAAGGGAGTTTATGTTGTTAGTTAGCCCACTAATGCAACAAGTTTAACTCAAGTATTTAGTTAGGGAAATTCCACATCCCCAAGGTCTAATGCCTAGTGTGGGAAATGCCATGGTTTTGGACACTTAGCAAACACAATGTCCTATGCCAAGTAGAGTGGTGCCTGATCAACCAAGAAATTTGTTTTGCAAGTATTGTTTGAGAAATAATCATGTGGAGGATCAATGTTGGGTTAAGCAAACCTATTTATGGCAACAGGCAAACCAAATGCAAACAAATTATAATTATATGGATAGTCAGAATGTGACTTATCCAATAGGTCCTCCTAATAGGCAATTTATGCCGAGAGGTATGCCTACTCAAGGAGCACCCCCAGTGCCAAGGAATCAGGGGCAAGGAGGGTATTCTGGAAATGAGAGGCGACCGTCACCCTATAGAAATTCTACTTTTAGAAGGAACAATAACAATGCAGGAACAAGCATGGCTTGTTGGAGATGTGAACAACCTGGACATGTAGCTAGGTTCTACCCAAATGAGCAGAAACAAAAGGACTATGTTCCCTTATGTGCCAAGTGCTCTCGTGAGGATCATTATGAAAAGAATTGCTTAGGAGAAGGTACTTCTTTGAAGAATCAAGATAAGGGTAAATGCATTACTAATTCGACTGCAAATTTGGTAGAAATTGTGGAAGAATTAGAGGATAAACCAATTAAGAAAAAACATGTTACCTTTAACTCAAATGTTATGATTGGAGCAATCACTCGTTCAAAATCAAACCTAGTGATTATCTTAGATCAAGAAAATGATTCGGGTTTGATGGAGCCTAATAACGCTATGATGGAAACTTTAAAGCAAGAAACATCTTTACCAAGACATGTAGAAGATCATGATGTAGAGAAAGATGCGACAGATTCGCCACCCAATTCAGAGGATCAGCCAGTTTTACCATTCCTTTGAATTCCCCAAAGATTAAGGAGGGAGTGGCCCCATTTCCTCAAAGATTGAGAGCTTCAAAGGCAGCTAAAGAAGATGATAAGGAATCAAGGAAATCCTTTGATGTGTGGGACGAGTTGGAGAGTTTACATTTGTCGATTAATCTAAGACAATTACTAGAAATCACCCCTACTTGTAGAAGGGAGATCTATCGTAAACTAGTACGGAGAAGGGCAAAAAGGGGTAATTTTGTGACTGTTTCATCTAACGTAAAAACTGTTAAAGCAGATAAAAGTGTTCAACCCGTAAGGACTGTGGATTTGTTCTTGGATCCAAGGGCTCCAATTGTAGACATGGAAGTGATGAAGCATATGGTATTCGAAGCTTAGTTGGATAGTGGGGCAGCAGTGAATCTGATAATAGAGGAAACAATGCTTAAGTTAGGGTTTAACCAATAAGAAGGAGATTACCAGTATTGTTTTACGTTTAGTTGATCAACAAAGGGTCACACCTTTATGTCTTTTAAGCCAAATTCCAATTGTTATTGCTGGTTTGGATTTTAGTATTAATTTCTTGGTTGTGCGACCTATTCAAGGAGCTTCTTCTTATCCGATTCTTTTGGGTAGACCTTGTATGTTGCAGTCTTGATGACCAGAGCTGTGGCATAGAGGTATTATAACGATATAACCTAAGCATGATCGGGTGCAATTGCGAGTTGTAACTACGGAATTTTTGCATGAACCAATGGAGGAAAGCACAAATAGGAATAGATCTAATGCCTCAATGATTGAGGAGGAATTGAATGAGAGCTCGGAGAATGAGCAAAATTATGCGTGGCTACATAGAGATCTACGTCATCAAGCCTCATTAGATGGGGACAAGACTACAATTAATATGGTGCATCAAAAGAATGTTGCGAAACCTTTAGGAATGGGGGAATATTCTGTGCACTGTTCTTCAAAAGACAACACTAATACTGATATTGCCAATTGGTTGACTACTTCTGATAATGCTTTATTTGATTTATTGGTAGTTTCTGTGGAGGAGGAAAATATGGAAGATGAATGGGAAAGTTCTCTTCTTGATGTTGGAAGCTTAGTGAGGGAGCGTACAAATTCAATTGTTGCTGAAACGCAAGAGCAAGATCATTCTCAAGATTTATTTTTTGGGTATGATTCCCGAGTTGTGATACAATCAAAAGAATTTGAAGATGAAATATAGGAGATAGGCGATGAGCCAATTATTAAAGAGCTAATACCAGTAATGGAAACCAATGGAATGTTGATAGAGGGTCTACTTGAGACCTTATCTCCTATCCTGAGAAATGAGATTCCATTTGGGTTTGGTCAATTACCTTTGTCCATACAACAACTTTACTTCTATCACTGGAGACAAAAAGTTCGTGAATCCCGTAGTAGTAGTTGTAGACCTTTTCAGTCTTCCTCTTGCAAGGAAGATAAGGATGATCCTTCAAATGGCATAATTGTTTCATGTTATGCTACAATGATTGTTGGGAGGAAAAATGGGAAGATGAATTGAACCCCCACTAGAAAATAATTGAGGTTTCTCAGGAAATGGCATCTTATTCAGTGGATATGTTTAATGATAAAATTTTATATTACGAGAATGAAATTGCAAATGATACTGCCCTTGTTCAACCATTGTTGAATAAAATTACTCAACTAGAGATAGATAAAGCTGCTGTAGAATGCAAGGCATTAAAAAACAAAAAGTTGGTTCAATGCTTACAGTCTTATTATGATGAAGAAATGAATCATTTAGAAGATATTGTTTCAAACCGAGAATTTTGCTGAGAAAATATTGCAAGAAAAGCAAAACTTGGAGCAAGTACAATCCTGATTAATGGATGAACTAACTATGCAGACTACTGTGATTAGTGCCTCTTGCAGGGGCGAATGAATTCAATATTAAAACATGAAAGAGTTGTGATACCCACTAATAGGGGGCAGAGGGTTACTAATGTCCCTTGGCTTTATTATCACAACTCTGTCAAGTAAATTACTTTGATAGAAGCATGTCTTTACGATCGAGGATGGTGGGACGTTTGTCTGCGCATGTAAATGGTGTGTGTAGTACAAAAAGGGTTTTACCTCATCCTGGTGAAAAGGTTATGGATTTCACAATTTATGGCGATGGAATTGAACTGCCTCTTTTAGGGTACGAACCAGTTGTCCAACCAATTTTATTGAGCTTAAGAGGATTATTCATTATTTATGTTGTCGTATACATGGTGAAGTAAATGAAAATCTTCATTTGTTGATACTCAAGTTGAAACGGAAGAAATGGACATGGACTTATCAAGATCAATAGTGTCTTGAACATTATAATCAAACTTTACGATATTACCATAAGAAGTTGCATGATAAAAATAAAAATAGGCATACAAGTACACAATATGGATCTAAGGATTGGTAGTTATCCATGGGGGACCATGATGTGCTAGACCATTATATGGTTGAGATTACTGAGTTTTCACAATGGGAAGAGTCTTCCAAAGCACTAGTTGTGTATCAAACATTATTTAAACCTCCATCTCAAAACTTATCATCTGATATTAATGATGGACAACCTATGGGAGTGAGTAATTGATTAGGTCATGTATCTATGAAGAAATTCGCTGAGGTACCACTCATTAAACCTAACAAGGTTCAAACAGCTTATGTGCGCAATTCTAAAATTGAAACAACCCGTTTTGAAGTGGCACCAAATAAGTTTCTCTTATTGGGTAGATAGTTGCAAGGTGCTACTTTGGAGAAATTATAGAATGTTCTTAAGAAATATGCACATGTGTTTGCTTGGAGCTACACGGATTTGAAAGGTATGAAACTTGAATTGTGTCAACATTATATTGATATTGAACCAGGTGTCAGACCTATACATCAGCATCAATGGCACACAAATCCTAACTATGCAGATAAGGTGCATGTTGAAATTTCTAAATTATTAGATGTGGGTTTTATCTATCCTATTACGTACAGTGACTGGGTTTCACCTATAGTCATTGTTCCCAAAAATAATTCTAATAAAATTCGCATCTGTGTGGATTATGGTGCATTGAATAAGCAACTCGTAAGGATCATTTTCCTTTACCTTTCTCCGATCAATTATTAGATAGAGTGGCAAGACATCAACTATACTCTTTTATGGATGGGATTAGTGGTTATAATCAAATTTTGATTAACCTTGAAGATTAGCCCAAAACTACTTTTACTACTAAATGGGGGACTTTTGCCTATAAAGTAATGCCATTTGGTCTATGTAATGCACATGTACTTTTCAGAGAGCAATGACGGCAATTTTTCAAGATGTTCTAATTAAGTGGATGGAAGTCTTTTTGGATGACTTCTGTGTGCATGGCAATGATGAAAATATGGCCGATCGATTAAAAGAGGCATTCCAATGTTGTGAAAGTACAGGAGTTTTCTTAAATCCAAAAAAGTGTGTTTTTGGAGTACCACAGGGTATATTATTAGGCCATATTTTTTCGAGTGATGGTATTACGATGGATATGGCTAAAGTATAGAAAATTGTTGATTTACATGCACCCCAAATTTGAAACAATTACGTGGGTTTCTGGGTTATTTAAATTTTTATTGGCACTTTATTGAATCATTTGCAATAGTGGCTTCTCCCTTGACTGCTTTACTTAAGAAAAATCAACCTTATGATTGGGATTCAATATGCCAAGTTGCATTTGAAAAATTAAAACTTCGGTTGGTGGAAGGACCAATTTTGGTTTCACCAGATTGGTCTAAATAGTTTCATATTCATGCCGATGCTTCTATGGATACAGTGGGAGTGGTTCTACGCCAAGAAGATGATAAGAGCATTGATCATCTAATTTATTATTGCTAGTCGTAATTTAAGTGACATTGAGAAAAACTATACCATAATTGAGAAAGAGTATTTAGCGATGGTGTTTGCTATTACCAAGTTTAGGCATTATTTGTTGGGCAATAAGTTTTTTTTTAATGTGGATCATGAGGCACTAAAATACTTATTGAATAAACTCGAGCTTAGTGGTCGAGTTACTCGATGGATGTTGCTTTTTCAAGAATTTTATTTTGAAGTTATTACTTGTGTGGGCCGATCCCACGTTCTTGCAAACCATATGTCTTGATTAATTACGGATGATACATAGGAAGGTGTAGATGATGACTTGCATGATGCTCAATTATTTGACATCTCTACTACATTACTTTGGTATGCGGATATTGCTCATTTTCTTAGTACGGCTAAGTATCCACCAACTGCACCTAAGCATGAATGCCATCGTATTTTGTCAGTCATGTTCCTATGTTTTAATGTTATGTTATTTATATAAATATTTTCCTCATGAGGAGATTTATCGAAGGTGTGTTCATGAAGATGAGGTACCATGAGTTTTAATTGCATTACATGATGAACCCTATGGGGGTCATTTTGCAGGAGATCTGATAGCACAGAAAGTCTTATTTGCTAGTTATTGGTGGCCTACCTTATACAAAGATGCATATGAACATTATTGCAAGTGTGATAAATGCCAACGTACTAGGCTATCGACTAAGTGCTTTGCCATGCCATTGACTCATGTATTGGCATCGGAACCTTTTGAAAAATGGGGTATAGATTTTGTTGGTCCCATTGACCACCTACAAGATATCATTCTAATTGTTATATTTTGGTGTGTACGGACTATGTCACCAAATGGGTGGAGGCGAAAGCACTCAAAACTGATCAAGGCAAGGATGCTACTCTCTTTCTTTATGAGAACATTATTACTCATTTTGGTTGCCCACTAGAATTAGTCAGTGATTGTGAATCTCATTTTTTGAATAATTTAATTTCAGAATTGATGGATCGTTATAAGATTAAGCATTGTAATTCTACCCCGTATTATCCATGTGCTAATGGTGTTGTAGAGGTTACCAATCGTGTTGTGATGGCAATAATTTCTTTTTCTAATTTAATTCTTGAGTTTATTGAAGTTTATAATCTATGAGCAGTAGTTCAAATTGACAGGTTAGATAGTAATGATAAAAGGATAGTAAATAAGTAAAGAAAGTTATTATTGATTGATAGTTGGGACTATAGAGATAAATGAAATGATACTTTTATGTGGGTAATTTATAAGTAACGAAAATATAATTGTCCATCCTAAAACCTTAATTAATACAATGGCTTCACACATAGTCATTTTGGCCACGTATCTGGGGGCTTCTTAAGGGGCCATCAGTTTGGAGAGTAGGCAATGTGAACATAGCCTTGTATGTGTAAAAGAAGATGTGAGTGGGGGTGTGAAGGTATTAGTTGAGATAAGGTGGTGTGAATAGGGATTTTGAGATGGAACCAGTTTGAAAATACGAGTGTGAAAGGGCTTTATGATGAGTTGGTGCAAGGGGTATAGGTGTAAATGGGGTTGAATTTGACGATCCAATGTGAATGGCCTTTATGATCAAGGCTTTGAGTTCAGCTTAGGATAAACCATAATAATAATAATAACCCTTTGTCTCTCTAGCAGTAGGTTAATGAAGTCTGAAGACTTTTGTGGCCTTAGCCAAATGTATTGGGAAGATGAAAGGACAAACAAAAGCTGCGCTGAGAGAGGGCAGATGATTGGCCTAGCAGTCAACTTCAATATGGCTTTGAAGTTCACCGAAAGTGTGGTGTACCACATAGAGCAGTCAACTAGTATGCGGCCTTATGACTTTTGTTTGCCATTGACGATGAATGCAGATTGTTTCTAGATTTTGAGCACTAGAAGAAGACTTGGCTATGAGCAACCAAGGTACTTTGGAAAACTTTGATGATGAGGCACACACAAGAAGAAGAGGCATATTCTGAGTAACATAACAGAACTTTCAAGTGCAGAATTGAAGCTAATCAAGACCTCCCCTTTTCTAACTCTAACGCAGAACCAAATCTTCTTCCTTCACACCTCTCTGATATAGAGGTAGACTCCTTTCTTTTAAGCCAAGCAGACCTTGGGCTTTAGGCCAAAACAACCCTTGCTTGCAATTGAAAATAGGCTCCCAACTTGGCCTTCAATTCCTCTCAATATAAGGCCTCTCTCTCTCTCCAACACCACCAAGCTGATTCTACTCCTTCTAAGCTAAACCACTATCATTACTGTGAGGACAAAAAAAAACAAGACAGTAGAAGTAGAAGAGAGAATGGGTTTGGCTAGACATAGCTCAACATGCCTCTAATACCATGTTGAGAAACACAGATCTAGAGCTATACTAGCTATGACGGACAAAGGTTATACACATAAAACATGAGTGAGATAAAGGATTGTAACTCAAGTGAATTAGGTTCCAAGATAGATTAACTTGGACTCATAAAAACAATCTTGAGTGTCACAAAATGATGGCACCTTACTTTGAAAATATAGCCAAGTACATGCTTATATAGTTTTTGGATAGTACCACTCTTCCTCACTGTGCTTATGGGATTTTGGGCATCTCTCATAGAGCTTCTACAGTATACATATTTTCTCATATCTTCCATACAAAGCCACTTATGGGAATACATCCAGCCTCTATGGGCATACATAATTTGATTTCTCAATAGTCACAAGGGCCGATATCAATGTTGTGGTGAGAAAATTTCCAACTGCCTACTTTTCATTGGGATCTATGCTCTTTTGCCAATGATCTTGGCATGTCCGCCTACTTATGGCATTTAGGCTCTGTCTATGTGGTTCTACATGGGGTGTGGATGCGTCTCTTGATTTGAATTGAGTGGATGAGACTGATGTACTCACACTAGAGAGCTCATTGATCTTGTCTTTGATAATGGGTTTTGCATCCTTTAGGTGTTCTTGGGATTCTCTCACTCACTCCTTGACCTTATCAACCACTTCTAATTGGTACCTCAGATCGGGATATTATCCAATCTTGGCACTTTCCTTTTCTGTTGTCTTAGAAGTAGACGTCTTTGCTTCTACATCTGTGACTTGCTTTCCCTTTGATAACGTGGTGACACTATTCATGTTGAGTGTAATCTTTGTCTCAGCTCTCTTTTTCCTTCTTTTACAACTTTTCTTTCCTATTGAGGATGCATTGGGATTGCTAGGTTTGGGTAATGAAATATTGATGTGCTTTGTGGGTCATGACATTCAGTGAAATTGGCGTGGCTTTTTCATCAAGTGTTTCAACTCTGAACAGTCCCAATGGTATGAATGGCATGATAATTGAACTAGTTGAAAGGTTTCTACCTAGGGCACTCAGCATACAAGTGTGTGATCCCACACTTAGGGTATCTTAGGTCGGCCTTGTCTCAATTGGGTTACTCCTTTTTGGGGGATCGAGAAGAGATGTGTCCTAAGTGACTGTAATTTTAGTATGCGATGGGTTTCTAGATCTATCCTCCTAGTCCTTTGCCTCTTCCACTGCCCAATGCCATAATTGGCACTAGTTTGAAATCCATGAAGATAAAATTTCTATCTTCGTCATATGAGATGTAAGGGTTTATGTATGCTTTGTTCTCATTCGGCTTCTCTACGTATTGTATTGGAGCATCACTCAGTGGATGGGTCATGATGGGTCAAGGTAGTCTAGGTATCCCTGTGGGGTTGATGTCCATCCTAGGGATGACTAGCTTTAAATCCTTAGGTGTTGGGAGAGCTAGTGGAGCCCCCTTCCAAAAGATTGTAGTCTATTCCCTAGGTAGTAAGGCCGATTATATGGCTGTGAGTACTCCAATCACCTTAGTAGTTGGAAATGCAATGCATCATGGCCAAACCTACTACAATCGGCATAAGGTCTAGATCTAGGATCCATACACTCGGTCGGAAGGTGGTTTCCTCCACAATGCACACATTGCACATGAGGTTGTGTGGGCCTTCTTATCATCTCTTGAAGCCTAGATGACTCTAGCTTCACGTTTGTCAACTCCTAGCTCTAATCGACACTCTTTCCCTTGTCTTGAGTGCTCTGGCTAGATCTTTTACTAGAAGTTGTGGCTCTTTCTGAGGTTCTAGTAGCAATGCTATCTTGGTTTGTTGGTCTTGAGCTCCTTTGCTTGAGTAGGTCATCTAGTTATATGTCTTCTTCAAAGACCCTAGCTAGCACATCTCTTTGTAGGGTTGAGTTGCTCACCAAGGCCTTGTAAGGCTCTTCACTTAGGATTCTGATCATGAATATAGTGGAGACCGCTCATTCACTAGGTTGCTCTATGGGCTGGGATTCTCTTAAAGAGACTCTCTATATGGATGATGTAGTCTCGGATATTCTCCTTGTCCTTTTGACTAAGGTTCATTAACCTAACGATGAGGTTGTCAGAGTATCCCGCCTCAGAGAATCTCTCGATGAAGAGACTCTTGAGGTTATTGAAGTTATTACGTTCAACTAGTATAGCACGCCCGTTCTTTGTCTCTTAGGTAAAGTCTAAAAGCGTGTGCACATTGAGCAAGGTCTGTGAGACCATTCACCTCATATACTTTCTCAAACTACTCCATAAAGCTATACGGATCATTGTTGAGCTGATACTTATTGGGTTTCTTAGCAACCTTGGTCTGGCTTTTAGAATTCGAGGTGATTCCTAGTCTTGCTAGCAACCAAGTTGCTAGGGCTACTCCGCTCTATTCTGTAGTCATGTTGTCTAAGAGTAGCTTCTTGAGTAGCTCACTCAGTAGCCTCTAGTGCTCTCTCCCTCACCACATTTGGTCATGTTCTATTTCACTTGGCAAGCACTAAGAAGCATTGGACCTTGCACATTTTTATGTCTTGCCTCATCTTTTGAGCTCATTGCTCTTGGTTGTAGGTAGTTGTGCCTTGCAGCGCTTTCCTTGCCAACTTCTATTCTTCCTCGAGATCAGCTATGATGACCTCGATTGGTCTATTGTGATGTTCCATTTTGGTTTGCAGGTCATACCAGGTTATCATTTGCTAGATGTCGATTGAAATTTACCCCAAGTCAAGCTCATCATTTTCAAGGTTGGTGTTGGCCCCTAACATGTTGTTGGTTTCTTGAGCAATTAAGGTGTCAATTAGATTGATCAAGTTGTGCAGAGTTGCATCCCTAATCATGCATGTTGCTATTACTCCCTAGTGGCTCGATGATTCAAGTCTCTCACTATTTGGTGATTGGGTTCCTTGGCCACTATTTGATGTCTGGGGTCTTCTCCTACTAGTGGATTCATTTAGCTTACCTTATCTTGGGTGAATTTCTTATTATTTAAAACAATCCTCATAGTAACCTTGCGCTTGTAATAAGGTCTTAGGGACCCATCACTACTTGATCGTACGCCGATGTCTATGGTTTGAGTGTGGGTTATTAGCCTCGTGGAGTCAGGGATATGTGTGCCTATGTTGCGGGTTTGGATGTTTAGGTATCCATTGAAGCCTTGGTTCATGGGTAGCAATTTTGGATTCAACAGTTTGCAGGTATTTAGGTTTGGTAGGCTGCGATGAGTCACAAACCCACTCCTTAGACTTGGTGGTGGGTTTCTCTACTCGTGGCCTTGCATACTTTGAAGGAGTTGCACAGTGCTTGCTAAAAATGGTGTCTATACACGCATTGCCTATGGTGAGGTGAATGCACTAGGACTCATAGTCAACATTGCAATGAGCATGCTTTTTAAACGTGTGTCCTAAGAGTGAGCCCATACCTACATCTTTAGTGTTTGGTAGCACATAAGAGATTATTGGTATGTTCTTAGACTCGATAGAGATTGCTATTTTGCACCTCCCCAAGAGTGCACATGATCGGTCCCCATATGGGCTAATTTTGGCATTGGTGGGTTGTAACTGTGGTTTGCCAATGTGATTCCAATGATCGTGAGTTAAGACATTAAAGCCACCTCCCTCATTGATCAATGCATTGAGGATGTGTGTTTGCTTGGCAATGACCATGCTCAGATAGGTTGGCTCTAATGCTTCTTCATCCTCATCATCAATCTCATGTCACCACTCACACGTTGATGGGGGACTCCAGCATTGGAGGCTCATGTAATGGGTGCGTGGGAGGGTAGTACTTTTAATACGACTACCATTGAAAAAAACCTATGCCTTCTCCTTCCAAGGTTTTGAGTTCCACATTACCAATTCTACTAATGACGCAGACCCTGAAAGGCCCTAGCCCTCTAAACTTCATCTTTTGTTTATGACCCCTAATAGAGTACAAGATTACCAAGTCTCCCTGTCCAAAATCTCACTGCTTGACTTGCTTGTCAAACCAACTTTCGCATCTTGCCTTCTCGCATATTAGTGTGTGGGTGGCTATAAGTCAAGTTTCTATTAGGTGATTTAGCTCAACTAGGTACTCTGTCCATGCCTCCTTTCCATCCCATCTCTCTTGCTGATCGATTCTCGGGCTATGAACGAAGAACTCTATAGGTAGAATTGCTTTAGTCCCGTAGGTTAACCTAAAGGGAGTCTATCCCATAGTTTTTTAATAGGCTATGTGGTAGGCCCATAAGGCTTCCATGAATTTGTTATCCCAGTCACTACGCAAAGCAGAGACTACCTTGGTCAAGGCATTTACTAGTATCTTATTCGTAGACTCAGCTTGGCCATTAGATTGAGGATAGTATGGTGAGGATTTCCAATGGATGATAAGAAAGGTGGATAGGAGATGAGAAATCACTTCATTGATAAAAAGTATGCCTCGGTCGCTAAAGAGCTCGATGGGATAGCCAAATCTTGAGGTTACCTATTCCCAAAAGAACTTGGCAGTGGTCCTAGTGTATTTCTTTCTTATAGCTCGTGCTTTCGTCCACTTCGTGAGGTAGTCTCTGTGGCAATAATGATGCACTTCGCTTGTGAGTATTGTGTTCCAAGACTGATTGGCCCAATGAAGTTGATTCCCCACTTCTTGAATGGTTGCCTTTGCAATAATTGGACTCAACTTCATTTTGTCCTTGCGAATTGGTACCTTGATCCTTTGGCACTCATCACAGTGCTTTACAAATTGTGCTGCAGCTCAGAAAAGATTAGGCCACCATAGCTGAGACTGCAGCACCTTGCGGGCTATTATGTCTCCGTTGAAATGCCCTCTCGCTATTCCAACGTGTGCTTCTGCCAGCGCATCATGCATTTCATGCTTGCACACACATCTGCACAGCAATCCATCTTGCCTAGCTGATAGAGTTCGCCTGCTATCAATTGATAAGGTTGGATTTATGCTGGATAGACTGAATAGATATGCATCAAGTAGTTTGTCTACAATGCCTTGTCTAGTGGCTTCTCCCGTGGAGATGCGAGATATATGGTCAGCCATATAATGCTACTTTCCTTTATGCATGACCACAGAGAAGTCAAATTCTAAAAGTAGAAGTAGCCATTAAGCTATGCATCCTATAGCATATGATTTATTAATGAGGTAGAGTAGGGCTTGATGGTCAACAAAAATGGTAAAAGGCGTAGCCAAAAGATAATGCTGAAACTTCTTTACATCAAACACCATGGCTAAACCTTCTCTCTCTGTTGTTGAATAATTCATTTCTGTATTTCGCTAGTAAAGCTCATAGGATAGTCTAAGTTGTGTTCATTAGGCTGGCAAAGCAGTACTCTCCTACAGTGAACTTACAAGCAAAGCGTCAATGTGAACATGAAAAGTGATTGTTTAATTTGGGGCTCGTAGAATTGGTACAGTGATGAGAGCCTTTTTCAACTCTTCATACGCACGTTGGCATTTCTCGGTCCACTCAAATATAATCAACAGCTTATTTAGAGGTTTAACAATCAATGCATAGTTCAACACAAATTGTTGATAATACCCTATATGGCCTAGGAAGAAGCACTGAACTCCCTTGTAATCAGTTGGTGGTGGGAGATCAACGATAACCCTGACTTTCAAGAAGTCGATGGCAATGCCATTTTTTGATACCATGTGCCCTAGGATACATCTGTGCTTCACCCAAAACTGGCACTTTAAGGGTTCAACGAGAGACAATATAAACGACACCGTTCAAAGATAGCTCAAAGTTTGTCTATGTGCTCCTCCCACGTGGAGTGAACACACAGATCATCGACAAAAACCTTTAACTTCTTCCTAAGAATATCTTTGAATATAGCATACATGAGCCTCTAGAAGGTAGCTGGCGCGTTAGTCAACCCGAAGGGCATGACTATGTAGGCAAAGACTCCCCACTTAGTCCACCTAGTTGTACCCTAAGAAGCTGTCTAGGAAACTGTAGGCCTCTTTACTAGCCACTCTCTCAAGCATGTGCTTGGTATATGAAAATGGATAATTAACTCTCTTTGTAGTAGCATTTACCTTTTTGTAGTTGATTCACACTTCGGTATTTCTATTCTTCTTTAGCAGGATCACTATGGGTGAGACCCAATCCGTGTGCTCAATCTCGTAAATGAATATTGTTTCTCAACAGCTTATCAATCTCTTCTTTTGCTACGTGAGCATGCTCGAGATTCATTGGATACAGTCACTGTGATTGGTGTTGCATCAGGTGTCATGGGTAAGTTGTGAGTCACTATACTCAGATTTACCCCTTTTGGCTCATCGAGGGACCAAGCAAACATGTCTACATACTCTTGCAAGAGAGCATTGAGACTTGCTTCCTCTTCCTCAACCAAGTCATCAGCCATAAAGGCAGGACACGTGTCTCCCCTTCAATGGCCAAACTGAACTCCTTGACCTTGGCGGGTCCTTCTATTGGCTTACTTGCTTGCCCTTGGCATTTGGCTCCCAGCAAGATCACTACCCTATCGCCTTTCTTGAACTTAGCGAATCTTCTTCATAGGCCGTGTGGTCTTCCTCGCTCCTTTGTTTGCACATCCTTAGGCAGTTTCCTTCTTTCCGCCTTTAACCTTCCGCATCTGAGGTGGACGGGTATGTCCCCTTTGGTGTGTCTAGTCTTAGGAGGTCAAGGTAATTCGAGAACATTATTTGAGATTTCTTTTGATTCGAAATCAAACTCTCCATCTTTGCTAGAATAGAGAGTCTCTCTTGGTGGACGGTGAATCCATCCTAAGCAATGGTGCGACACTTGGTTGGGCTAGGCCTGCTTCCTCAAAGTCTATCACACCTATGTGCTCCAACCAGGTGCGATCGCAATCCATTCACATGACTCCTCTTTTGATTCTAATGGCATTTTCCTTGTGTGGTTTGGAGTCTGCTCGTATTTGCTCTATCACCGGTCCCTTAGTGTCGTACTCTATCGTGTTAATTTTCCCTCACTCTCGTAATTGAAGGAACATTAGTCCTCATATTTGTTGTTAAAGCTATCTCCGTCCAATTGCTCGTTATCTCCTAGGTCATCTTGACATGTCTCGTCCCTCTCGTTGGTGTCTAAGACCCAATTGTAGATCAAGTTTAAGTCATGCACTTTGGTCCATCGCCACTTAGGTTCATTCAAGAGATCTTCGAGTGGTTTAAGGTTTGCTGATGGGTTACCAAATAACTTGTTGGTCAAGTGCCCTAAGATCTCATGGAGCTCTCGCTTGTTGCTCGATGCTTTGAATAGGACAAAACTGGGTCCTTTGTGCGCACTCCTAGCCATCATTCAAATTGCCACTGAAGGCTCTTATTGGGTCTTAACAACTACTTTAATAGCTTGCTCGTATTCGTTGTTGTCTAAGAACACCAAGTCAATTGTGGCAAGGGCATGCATCCAGTCTCGCTTGTCCTCAAGGCAAGGGATATACTTAATTAGCCCCCCGTAAGATCTCCTATTCTTGCTGTCACCCTTCAGTATAGAGGAGATGGTGTCTAGGTTTACCGTCGTAGTCTTTCGGGTGTCCATCTCTACTCTTAAGGCTTCCGTTCGATTTTCCTAGGAAGATCAAACCGTTTCCCCAGTCTTCTATGACTCTCACATTGTGCATCCAGGGTCAACCTAGCAGGATATCATAGTCCACTCCTTTCATGACTATAAAATTAACCGAGAATTGGATTCCTACAATTTTTACTGGCCAATTCTTTAACACACTGAATGGATTCACTTTCGTTCCATTAGCCAAAGTGACGTTAAACCTAGCCATCTTGACTGGTGGGTTACCCTAGGTCTGGAGCACTCCCACTCCCATGTCCACGATTCATTTCCTTGTGGTGCCACCTAGAGCTAAGAACGGAAAGACTGTTAACATGCGTTTCATTGCCCTCTTAGAAAGCATTGACGTGTAAGCATTTTGGCACTAAGTGCAGCGTTAGACTTGGTATCTTTGTTTCTGCATCATGTTCATTCTAGTCAGCAGCATCTTGCCCCATTGGTCCTTCAACCCACTGTTTCAGCTCTTGCCACAACGGCCGATGCTTCCTAAGCAGATCTCATAGGCTTGGTGTCAGAAGGATGGTTACCAGTAAGGTGAGGAGATTGCTAGCTGCTTGTTGCGCTCCTATTCATCACTATGCTTCATGGCCAATGGTCTTGGTTGATTCGCTGGCCCATAGCGTTTAGGTGTTGTTCATGCAGCACTATTTGTGCTGCAATCGCATCTCTCGATTTTGGTCGTGGAGGTGACACTGGCATGCTTATGCTTGAGAGATCATCAATCTTGTCCTCCAATATGAACTCAACGTCTTTTATGTGGTCTTGGGCTTCTTTCACCTACTCCTTCACCCTTTCGATGGCTTTGAGTTGGTGCTTTGGGTTGGGGTACTCCCCGACCTTTGCACTTCCCTTCTCAACCATCCTTGGGGATGCCGTTTCTGCTTCTTTATCCATCACTTTCTTTCCTACAAGCAGCGTTGTGGCACTCTCTGTTTTCAGCATGGCCTTTGTGTTGAGTTTTTTCCTTCTTCTCCTATGGCTCCTCTTTTCGATTGAGCCTACATCTAAGTTGCTAAGCCCTAGAAATGATATGCTAGCCTGCTTTGTCTATGTGCGGGTTGTCATGACATGCAACAAGATAGGCATGGCCTCCCCATCGAGCGTCTTGACATCAAACAACCCTAATGGAGTTGAGGGCTTGTTTACCGAGTTACAGGAGGGCTTTCTTCTGGGGCAATCAACAAAGAGGTGCATGATTCCGAATTCAACGCATCTTTGATCGGCCTTGTCTTGATTTGTTTGCTTCCGCTTAGGGCAATGCAAAGAGATATGTCCCAGGTGATCATAAATCCAACACGTAATTGGTACTTGGGTATGCCCTCCTAAGCCTCTACCTCTCCCTCTACCTAAGGCCATCATTGGTATTGGTTGGTAGTCCATAAGGAATACATTTCCCTCTTCATTGAATGAGATGTAAGGGTGTATGTAAGGCTCTTTGTTGTTCGGCTCTTCCACGTAGTGGATTGGAGCATCACTTGGTGGATGGGTCATGTACAATCTAGGTGGTCTAGGTATGCTTGTGGGGTTTATCTCCATCCTATGAATGGCTAGCTTGGCATCATTGGGTGCTAGGAGAGCCAATGGGGCTCCCCTTTTGAAGAAGGTTGGTGGTCTATTCGCTAGGTATGGTGGATTATATGGCTACGAGTACATGAGTCTCCTTGGTAGTCTGCAGTGCATGGCATCATGGTCAAACCTATCGTAATTTATGCAAGGTCGGTGGGACCTAGGGTCCTGACACTCAATTGGCAGGTGGTTCCTGCCACAATACACTCATTGAACATGAGGATGTGTTGGCCTTCTACAAAAGGAATGAAGCATATAGATTTGTGGGTGGATGGAACTATTTATCCCAATCTCATCTATCAATACTTGATTATGTGTACTTCTCCAAGATGTGTAAATCGGATCTAGCTGAATAGTTAGCTTGTATTTACGTGTGCTTGCGCCTGTGTTATTTGAAGAGGTATTGCTAGACATTTTAGCAAATGCACCGAGCAAGAATCTCACAGTGATAGGAAGCAAGTGCAACAAAAAGAATGGCGAAAGAGAATAGTGTGTAGAAAGAAAACGCGGGAGCAAACAAATGCGATTTTCATGCAAAAATCTCAAAAATACAAAATCTTTCAAGTTCCAAGACAAAAACAGCCGAAAAGGTGACCCCTGACTTGGATTAAAAGATGAGGGAAATTAATGGCCGACCTCTTCCATGAACCAAATATTCTCTCATTAATCACATCTGGACAACCAAATTTAGAGGTTTCATTCTTCCTAAACCTCAACTAATTAGCACCTTAATCACTTTCTTACAAGTGCCTTTTTTGAAGTATTTTTGGCCCTAATGGATGGTGGAGGGCTTCACCTCCAAGATCCCTCACCCTCACACACTCACTCACTCACACTCCCTCCCTCAAGCACTCACAATCAAGCAAGAAAGAAAAGAGAAGGAGAGAAGAAGAAGAGTCCACTTTGGCACACACCAAAGAATGAGCTCTTCATGCACTTTTCAACTTTATATGCAAAACCCTTAATCCCTTTTGGGCAGTCATCCCCTTCTTCCCTTTTTACATGGCTAGGCATTCTTTCCCATTGTCCTCCTATCTTCTGAGCTTTCTTTCTACCGCCCATCTACCTTTACAATTTGCACAAGAGGGAGCCTGTCGCTCTTTTACAAAAAGTTTTAGGGGTGCCTTGCATTTAAGAATGTGTTTTTGCATTTGCCTTAGCTTTGCACTTTTCCACTTTTTTCGCTTTCATCTTGTGCTGAGGTTAATACTTTCCCTTAGGATTTCTAAGAGTTTCAAGTTAAATTTTTTTTGCCATATTTCCCTTATCTTACTAGAAAAATGAGTAATCAATTTCTTTTAGTGGTTAGGGTTTTATTTGAACAATCCTTTAGCATTGGTTCATTTGTTAAAGATTGGATAACCTTTCTTATATTGGTTTGATCAAGAATCATTTTTATACTTTAATAAAAATGTCTTACTGAATCCTTGACTTGTTAGGATAGAGAATTCCTCAAGACCTTTGAAATCTTTCTTGATGTAGGATTTCCTAAGATGATTCCTTGTTTTTTGAACTAGGTATCCTTCCCCCAAAGGGTTTTATGTAACTTCTTGGCATTATAAAACAAGATCAATAGATCCTCCCATTGATCTCATTCACATGAAGGACCCTATGATCTGCATACCATTGATAATCCTAAATTACCTAAGTGTCTTAAGTCCAAAAAACATATTACATTTACCTACCTACATACTTTGCAAAGGGATCAAATGTATCAAGTTTATTTTTAAATAATGAAATGCAAGATAACTCATTGAAAGAGAGAATTTAAGTGTCTATTTCTTTCCTTTTTAAAAAATATAAATTTTTATCTTTTATTTATTTGTAATAAGTTCTTTTTGAAATTCTCTCTTTTTGTCTTTCTCTCTCCTCTCCCTCTCCCTCTTCTCTCTTTTTGTCTCTCCCTCTCCCTCTCCCTCTCCCTCTCTCCCTCTCTCTCTCTCTCTCTCTCTCTCTCTCTCTCTCTCTCTCTCTCTCTCTCTCTCTCTCTCTCTCTCTCTCTCTCTCTCTCTCTCTCTCTCTCTCTCTCTCTCTCTCTCTCTCTCTCTCTCTCCCCGATATGCATAGCCTTGTCTTGAAGTAAACAAGTCCTTCATCAATAAAGAAGGTCTGATACTTGCGCTTGAGTTTAGGATCTATTTCTTTGGCTAGGATCTCCTTTAGCATTTGTTGATAATTTAGATCGTCAATTTCTTCCTCATTGCTTCCTCTTTGGCCATCTTAGTCTCTTTACCTCTCTTCCCTCTTGTCTGTTTTCATATATCCTATTCATTTTCTCACTTTGTGAGCCTCCATAATCTATGGTATGCACTCCCAATAGTGGATCACTTTGGAATGGTGTGAGATCATTCTCAAGTTAGAACCCCCCCTTCCTTTATGTGTCTTCATTTTGGAGAGGAACATTGTTTATGACTCCAAATCAACAAATTGAAGGATAAGGGCATGACCTCTTTAGGTTTCTTTCCTCTCTCTCCTCTATGTACTCTGTTCTCTCTTCTTCTAGTCTCTACCCTCTCTTCTTCACTCTCTTCTCTCTCTTGCCCCTCTCTTCTCTCCTCTCTCCTACTCTCTTCTCTCTCTTCTTCCTACTCTCTCTCTCTTCTCGCTACTCCCTCTCTTCTCTCTCCTTCTACTCTCTACTATCTTCTCTTCTCTTACCCTTCTCCCTCCCTTCTCTCTCGTTCTCCTCTCTCCTCTCATTTCTCTCTTTTCTCATTGCTCCCTTTGATATCTTCCTACTTATTTTTTCATTTTATTAAATAAATATAGAACTATTTAATTTATTGTTATTATTGTTCTCTATTTTTCATCTCATCTCTTCTCTCTCTATGTTTTTTCCCTTTCTCTTCTCTCTATTCCCTCTCTTCCCATTCCTCTCTCGACTATACTTTCTCTTTTATTTCTACTCTGTACTCCCTCTACGCTAGATCTCTCTGCTTTACTTTCTCTATCTTCTCTCTCTACTCTCTTTTCTCCTTTTATCCTCTCTATCTTCTCTCCTCTCTCATTTATTTCCCTTACTCCTCTCTACTTCTTCCCTTCCTCTCTCTACTCCTCTTTACTTTCCCTCTTCTCTCTACACTTTCTCTCCTCTCCTCTCTCTACTTTCTCTCTCCTCTCTCCTCTCTCCTCTCTCCTCTCTCCTCTCTCCTCTCTCCTCTCTCCTCTCTCCTCTCTTCCTACTTGCCTCTCTATACTCCCTCTACTCTCTTTTCTCTCATATTTTCTCTCAGTATTCTCTCTCCTCTCTCTCTCTCTCTCTCTCTCTCTCTCTCTCTCTCTCTCTCTCTCTCTATACTTCCTCTCTCTTGTCTCTACTAGAATTGGTCTCTACTGTCTACTTGCTCTCTACTCTATTTTGTCTCTTCTCTCTCTACTCTACTTTCTCTTTGCTTTTACTCATATCAAACAAATATTTTCTTATTTGTTAAACTTATTAAATAAATACTAAAATTTTATTAATATTAGACTTATAATTTATAAGTTTTCGATCTACATACTGAAGTAGGCCCAAAGGTATAAACATTGATGTGCACAATGACAAGCTTCTTGCCCAAAACACTCTCCTAACTAGTTCAATCACCTTATAGACGTATGCTATAACAATTCCACACATGTCCTTCACACACACACACACACACACTCTCTCTCTCTCTCTCTCTCTCTCTCTCTCTCTCTCTCTCTCTCTCTCTCTCTCTCTCTCTCTCTCTCTCTCTCTCTCTCTCTCTCTCTCTCTCTCTCTCTCTCTCTCTCTCTCTCTCTCTCTCTCTCTCTCTCTCTCTCTCTCTCTCTCTCTCTCTCTCTCTCTCTCTCTCTCTCTCTCCCTCTCTCTAATTGCATGTTTCACATACAAATAATTAGGATCACTACTATGATCATCAATTTATGTTTTGGAAAACTCTAAGTAATTTTTGGTGCATATACTAGCATACATATCGACATATGTTCCAATGCAGATGACATCATCAATAGTTTTTTAAAATCATGTGTCAAAATCTTTTGTCAATATTCTCCTCAATATCCCTTATAGTGTCAATCCTGTGCAACTTGTAATTTCAAATTATGCACACACAAAAGCATCATGAGGGAGTGGATTCATGATAATTACATTAAACGTACCGGATGATAAATGTCCTACAATTGCATATAAGAGAGTGACCAAATATGAGCACTTAAGAGTTAAACAACCCCCTCCGTGTGCAAATGAGTAAAATTTAATCAAATAATTTATTTTGTTGGTTGTGAATCAAATGAACTTATCTTCTTTGGCTCCACCTTTTCAGTTGGATTCTCTATACACCAAACTTGCATGCACATATCACTTACTACCCTAGAGCTTTGAGGGATAGTAGGTTTCCCTTCTTCTCTTGTTTGGAGTGTTATTTCTCTTCTTTTTTAAATTTATTTTCTTAATCTACATGATGAGAGGGAGAGAGAGAGAGAGAGAGAGAGATCTTACTCGTGTTTTCCTTGGAGAATAAAAGTAGTGGAGTCCTCTTTCTTGTATACAAACTTATGGCATCAAGAAGTATAGAGCATGGAGATTTGTAACATTGAGATTAGTGGATCTTGGAAAATTATTAGATTCTTTTGACTACAACTTGATGATTCTTCTTGTCCCATCTGTTTCAATTCTTTGCTCTATCTCAATAGCTTAGATAGACCATTGATTAAAATTTGTGATGGTTAGAATACATTAGAGAGATAGGCTAGGAACAAACCCAAAATATGAGACTCTATGATAAATTAGGAGATTTAAATAGCATGAAATAATATGCATGACTCCTTCTAGGTTAAGAAAATTTTATGAAAGGCCAACATTCCTTCAAGAGAAAAAGAAAGACAATGTAGCATCCCCCCTTTTAATTTTTTTTAAATTAACTTAAATTTTTTTACCTCTCTCTCTCCCCATCGACAACATGTCGGGGAGAGAGAGAGAGAGAGAGAGAGAGAGAGGGAGTAAGAGAGGGAGAAGGGGGTACGCACCCCCCAGGTGGAGGGGTGGCGGCCGTTAAACAGCCGTCTCCCCCCTCGTAAACCACCCCCTCCCCACTATTTAAGGGGAGCCCACCCCCCCTCCCCCCTCAGCCCCCAAGCACCACACAAGAGGAGCACACGTGGGAGTAAGAGGAGCACATGTAGGAGTCCCCACCCGAAGCGCAGGAATCAATAATACCCCTCCTGCGGATGTTCAGGTTCCATCAAATTCACCCGAAGCGCAGGAATCAATAATACCCCTCCCCCCTGCCCCCAAGCGCCACACAAGAGGAGCACACGTAGGAGTAAGAGGAGCACATGTAGGAGTCCCCACCCGAAGCGCAAGAATCAATAATACCCCTCCCGCGGATATTCAGGTTCCATCAAATTCACCCTTTTCATTTTTGCATGATATGGGTGCATTAAGTTAATTGCATTATTAAGTTAATTGCATTATTAGAACGCTTTGATTTTAAAAAAGATCATAGGAATGTTTGGAAAAGTCTTAAATTGAATGACAAGGTACTTATAATTCTCGCACCATTATGATGAAAGGTTGTTGTGTTTTTAAGTATACGGTTCAGGTGTTAAAAGATGCACTTATGCAATAATGTCCTAGTTGCATCGCGCACATAGGTTAAATATATATTGCTATGCTCATGTGCATTGGAAAGTTTGCATTGGGTAACTTACATTGGCAAGAATGAGTTATGTTGCACACAATGCATTTGTGCAATTAAAAAAAAATTCCATGTGACGACTGTAAATAGGTTGATTCGTAGAAGGATGTTTAATTAAAGATTAGGTAGTTGCTATGGAGAGGAATAAAAGGGTTATATTTTAGCATAAGCAACTACATTCTATTTCGCGTGGCTTGCATGGGAAAGGAAAAGATTATGTTTTTATTTCAATATCATTGTAACTGTACATAGCATAACCTGCATGCATAAGCAACTTGCCTGCATAAGTAAATGTATGGAAAGGAAAAGGGTTATATTTCATTTGATGAAAAGCATATAATACGCATGAAATGACAGTTACATTCAATATGAAAGATAGGTTAAGTTAAGTTAAAATATTTCTTAGTATTGCGCTTGCAGAGTTAATCCAGCATTCTCATACTTAGATCATTCTATGCTGCGAGTAAGAGAGGGTACCAGGCCTTAGGACACGAATACTAGTAATATCGACAAAGGGATGTAATTCCTCAAGATAGGCACTGCTACCTATCTCGTGCAACTAGTATGCAAGGTCGGATGCTATTGCAACTAAATCATAAGATGCTACTACTATGTCTTAGGCCAAGGAAGGCGAGATCTAACTACAAGCTAGATTCGTTAAGAAGTCGAGTAGTCGCCCTACTACAACTCTCTCTCTCTTGGGGACCAATTTGTCAAACTTAGGGAAATTGTAAATTGTAAGAAGCAAATTGACCAACCGAGGGCGACGGGGTTGTCCAAGATCTTTTTTACAAGGAGACCTAAGGTAAGGATAATTAGGGTTGGTAGGGTACAAACCCTAACCCAAAGAAAAAGAGGAAATAAGCAACCTAGCTTGTCAAGCCCTTGGAATCTTGCCAAGTCACGAACGATCCAGGATCGAATGCTAGGAGTATTCGGGAAAAAGAAATCATACCTTAGTAGTTATCGTATGAACAATCACAGAAATGATCGTGATTGTACACTTAGGTACATTGTTTAAACTTCTTTGCTAAAGGAACTAATTCAAGGCCAAACACTTAATGCTTCAAGTTAATAGCCTGGAGGGAGAGGCAAGTTCAGTTACCTCCGACTACCAGCCTGGCCCTATCCAAGGGGGTTGTTAGCTACGCCGGGCACATGGACCGAACCCATCGTGAGAGGTCTTTCCGTGGGTGCTGCTTGGAGCGAGAGGACGCTTGGGTGCTAGGGGAGGCTCTGGCTGTAAATTCCTTGCCTCCGGATCCCGTACAAGAGGCCGATGTGACTCGAGATGGGATCTCGAGGCCCGTGTACTAGTCTACGGACGAAACTTGGAGCAGCAATCCTGTTGATTACTGGGATAGCCTTCAGGCATGATACTTGATGTATTCCAAGACTATGATAAATAAAGGTCAAATATTTGGAAAAGGAACTTGCTTGACATTGTTTTTTTAATGTCAGTGTCTAAGTTACGTGGAGGAACCTATGTTTAGATTGATTAATTAAGGAAGCTGCTTTTGCATGTCAAACATAATGTGGTAAGTAATTAGATAACTAAGCAACTCGAGGAAAGTGCGGTGGACGCGACTTGGGTCCGTCCTATGGAAGGGTGGTCCCGGTTAGCTGGGAACTTTTCTCAAAAGACATGATAACGAGACTGTGAAGACCTAGAGTCAGTAGAGTTAGAATCCCGATTTATGTTGTTTTAGGGGAGCGGAATGGGACTATGCCTTATGGGTAGAAAGGTTGAGCTTTGCATCTCTCTCGTTTCCCATTCTCCATGAACCAAGTGCAGCACAAATCTGCTTCGACTATGTTGTTCCTTCGCAAAGTGGTTCATCTGGAGCTCGATGCTAGCTACTTCCTGGGGACTTGACTGATAGGAAAGAAACCCTGACTTCAGGTCGGTCCTAAGTGGGAACGGTCGGATACTTCCGCTTCAGGGCAGACTCGGGAAGACCTAGATTGCAAACCCTGTGACATTCCTTGTGAGTACTAGTTGGCGCTTTCTAGACTCTCTTCCTGATGGGATGCTAAGATGCGTCCCAAAAGTGGACAAGCAGACATGTTACAATCGGTATCAGAGCGAACCAATGAGATCTAAAGATTACAAGGAAACTTAACGGAGGAAAATAAAGGGAATAAGGGGATAAACAGGGGAGGGTGAGTAGAATAGAGAAGTTTTTTCTGTTGAAAACATTTCTTTACTCACTTATGGATGCTGGGTTGCAGAGTCACGAAGCATGGAGCAAGTTCTTAGTGTTCCAGGTCATGTTCATGACTGCAAGCTTAGAATTATCATCAGAGGCTTGGCAAGATGAATATTCTGGACCGCATCTATAATCCTTCACCCTTGTATGCGGAGCGGAGATGGACGGGAGACTCAAGAATATACTACATAGCAGCCCACTGACTCGCGTACCTTCAGACCAACTTGAAGAGAATCAAGTGGATGGAGGATTTAAAGATCATGAAGCTGTTCATCTTTGTCGAAGCTCGCATAAACGCAACTTTGTATGTTAGCAGTCGGCAAGTCAAGCAGAACAAGTATGAGGTGACCCAGGTGATCTCTGCTGGACAGAATCAAAGTGTTAGGGCGCTATGAGAAGAACGGGTATCAAAGAAAGGGATACCCCAAGCTTCCTATGACTTACCGTTTCTTGAAAATCCATGACCCCACTCCATATTATTATTCCGTCCCTATAGCCAACTGTTACACAATCCTATTTTCCCAAACTGATGTATCAATCAGCCTGTCCTACTTATCCAAAATAAATGCACTCAAAGGGATATGCCTTCATGAATAAATAAGACTTTTTACAATTATCATAAATGTTAGCTGAGGTGTTAAGTGATTAAATCACTTAGCTAAAAAGCTGTGCTAGTCATATTAACATAATATGGGGACGTATGATAAGATGTTAACATAAAGAATCTTATTATTCAGACGCAACCCCAAGCACAGGTCCCAAATCCGACTCCTACACTAAGTCCAGTTTTGGCTCAAGAGAAGAAATTCCTTCTCAAACAAATTAAGCCACCCGAGTTTGATGGCAAGGGAATGACTGTTCAAGCTGATACCGAGATCTGGATTGAGTCCATGGAGGACTATTTTGAGGCAGCAGGAACTGCACTTGCTAACCAAGCCATGCTTGCCAAACTTAAGCTTACAAGAGAAGTGAGACTTTGGTGAAAACAGTGGTGCAGAGACCAAGCGATCTCGGAGGGGACAGTCACTTGGGATAAGCTTAAGGAAGCTGTGCGAGGGAGGTACCTGCCACTTGCCTACTGCACACAAAAGATGAATGAATTCTATGACTTGAAGCATCTAGGATTATCCCTTGAAGCATATTATTCGAAGTTTGTTTCACTCCTAAAGTATGCACCCCCAATGGATGTGACACAGCAGGCATCAAAATTCTGTATTGGGTTGAATCCACCCATAAACACTTGATTGGAATCAATGCACCCAATGGACCTACAAGACGTACTCATTCGAGCTGCTCCAATAATACAAGAGGTGCAGACCAAACCAAGGAACAACAGGATTTGGCCTTACAAAGATCAAAATAAGGGCATGTCTAAGGCTCAGACTAAGAGAGCACAGGGTTAGAATCAGGGCCAAAGAAAGAAAGCTAGAGTCAATGCTATCAACAAGTTTGTTCCAACACAAAGCAATGATCGCAACCCACGTTGCTTCCATTGCAACAAGCCTAGACACTTCAAGAGGGAGTGTCCCAAGCTTGGCAGAGGGCATCGCCAAGGGCAATTCCAAGGTCAAAATAGAGCCGATCATGGCCAAGGAACCACCATTATGGCCAGAGGGAGAACCTCCAGTGTTTCCAACAAGGAGCTGGACAATGAAGAAGATCCATCCATGGATGCTAACATTGAGAGGGCGATGGTTCACACCACTCTTCACAGGAAGGGTCCAAATTGCTAATTCTCAGTAATTCAAACTCCATCAGAATATCAAGGTAAAAGCTTCAAAACCTTGATTGACTGTGGCAATACACATTCCTTCATTTCACCCATCTGTGCAAAAATATTAGGGATAGCCACAATAGATGCACCTACTTTACTTGTGGAATTAGCAAATGGTCATGAGGTCACTTGTACTAGGCAAACTGCTAAGGTGAAATTCCTATTGGGTGGGAAGCCAACTTCTATGAGATTCAGGGTAATGAACCTCGGTGTCCACGAATGTTTACTCAGAATGGATTGGCTAATACCCAATGATGCCCACATCCACTATGGGAAGGGCCAAGTCTCCTTCCACAATTCTGAAGGGGAACTAGTCACGACTCAAGGTGAGGCTGGTAAGCCAAAAATACAGTTGGCAAAAGCAACACAGATAATAAAAAGTGTTCAAAAGGGTCTACTTGTCTATCTGATTAAACTGAATAAGCTGATTCTGGTCTACCTGTCTATCTGATTAAACTGAATAAGCTAGATCAGAATCAGGAATCCAGAGAAGAACCTTCATGGTTAAAGGAATACGCAGATGTATTCCCTGAAGATATGACGGAACTTCCTCCCCAAAGGGAAGTCAACCACAAAATCAAACTTATGCCAGGAGTTGCACCGGTCGCAAAGAGGCCATATAAGATGTCCATCCTGGAAGCTATCAAACTGAAAGAGCAACTCAAGCAACTATTAGATCAAGGCTACATCCGTCTTAGCAGTTCTCCATGGGGAGCTCTAGTGTTGTTCCAAAACAAGAAAGATGGAACGCTTCGCCTATGCATTGACTACAGAGGGTTGAACCAAGCAACCATAAAAAATAAATACCCCATTCCAAGAATAGATGAATTACTTGACCGTCTTCAAGGGGCAAAGATCTTCTCAAAGATAGATCTCAGATCTGAATATTATCAGATAAGGGTCAAAGAAGAAGATATTCCGAAGACTGCATTCAGTACAAGGTATGGACACTTCGAATTCCTAGTGATGTCATTTGGACTGACGAAAGCTCCTGCTACCTTCAACAGGTTAATGCACGATATCTTTAGGCTCTATCTTGATGATTTCATACTCGTTTTTTTTTTACGATACTCTAGTCTACTCAAAACAGGAAAAGGATCATGAACCCCAGCTTTGCATTGTTCTTGAAACAATGAGAGCACACAAGCTTTATGCCAAGAAGAAGAAGTGCACATTTTTCAAGCGACAGATTGAATATCTAGGATTCATTGTATCAGCATAAGGAATTTCAGTAGATCCAGCTAAGGTCAAAGATGTTCTGGAATGGCCAACACCAACTTCTGTCAAAGAAATACCTAGTTTTCTTGGGTTGACAGGGTGGTACAGAATTTTCATCAAAGATTATGCTTTGATTGCAGCACCTCTGACTCATCTACTAAAGAAGTAGCAATTGTATGGTCAACTGTTGAATGGACCAGCTTTGACAAATTAAAGCAAAGCTTAGTATCAGCACCCATCCTGAAACTTCTTGATCTTAGTAAGGAGTTTGAAGTGGTAACTGATGCTAGCACACTTGCTTTAGGATGTGTACTTATGCAAGAAGGTCATCCCGTAGCATATTCTTCAAGAAAATTGAAGAGCCATGAAAGAAATTATGCCACCCACAACCTGGAGCTGTTGGCTGTCATCCATGCTCTCAAACTTTGGAGACATTACTTGCTAGGTAACAAATTTTCCTTAGTAATGGACCACAAGAGTCTTAAACGGATTTTCACCCAGAATGAGCTCAATATGAGGCAACATCGATGGATTGAAGTGCTGGAAGAATATGATTTTGAAATCAAATATAGGGATAGAAAAGAGAATGTAGTTGTCGATGCACTCAGCAAGGCATTTCTAAATTCTCTCATTTTGCAAGATACATCAACAACAAGGTCTCTAGCCATAAAGGTATCAATGCCAAACAACCCGATTCTTGAGCTAGCAATAGAAGGGACATATCATGACCCAGTCTATTAGAAAATGCTAAGGGAGATCCCCATCAAAGATCAAGACCCGAAGCTAAAGATGAAGTATCAAGAATTCTCCATCAGTAGTTGACTTGTCTACTTTAGGACAAGATTATGTATTCCTGCAAGCCAAACTCTCAAGCAGAAGATACTTTGGGAAGCCCATGACTCCCCTTTCTCAGGACATCCTGGTTATGCCAAGACCCTTAACACGGTCAAAAAGAGATATTTTTGGCAAAGGCTCAAGGGAGACGTACTCAAATATGTCACGGAATGTTTGTCTTGTCAACGCATTAAGGCAGAACATGTTAAAATGCCTGGGAAATTTCAACCACTTGACATTCCATAAATGAAATGGGAGTTCATTAGTATGGACTTTATTGTTGGCTTACCCCAAGTTCAGGGAGGATATAACTCTATTATGGTTGTAGTAGATATGCTCACCAAGGTCGCACATCTCATCCCTGTCAAGACGAACTATAAAGCCTCAGACATCGCAAGATTATTCATCAAGGAAATATTCAAACTTCATGGGTTACCCAAAAGAATCATTAGTGATCGTGACTCTCTTTTCACATCACACTTCTAAAGGGCTATCTTTGAGGCTATTGGAACTCAACTCTGTTTCAGTACAGCTTACCATCCCCAAACTGATGGACAAACTAAACGAGTCAATCAAGTCATTGAAGATATGCTTAGGGCATATTGCTGTCGCGAACCCAAAAAGTGGATTCAATACTTACCCCTGGTTGAGTTTGCCTACAATGCTTCTTACCAACAAAGTATTCAGATGACCCCTTTCCAAGCATTGTATGGGCATGATTGTCGTACCCCTTTGAACTTCTCGAATCCAACTTTGAGGGTAGAAGCTTCAAGACAGATGCTGGAAGACATGGATGATCAAATCAAATCAATAAGACAAGACATTCAAGCTGCCAAGGATAGACAGAAGGCTTATGCTGACTTGAAATGGCAAAACAAATCCTTCATCGAAGGTGATATGGTCTTCATCCGTGTACGCCCTAAAAAGGGTTCACTGTCCTTGGGAGAGTGCAAGAAGATAAGTCTGAGGTATTGTGGACCTTATAAGATCATCAAGTGCCTAGGGCCTAATGCTTACAAACTACAGCTGCCCACAACTCTAAAGGTTCGTAATGTATTCCATGTTAGCCTATTGAAAAAATATCTACCTAATCTGAATTATGTACTTGATGATCAGCAAATTGTAATGCCTAGCCAAGGAGTGCTTGAGCTATGGCCTGATAGAATCCTAGATGTTAGGGAGAGGCACTTGAGATCAAGGACCTTGAAAGAATACCTCATCCAGAGGAAAGATTATCCCGAAGAGGATGCCACTTGGATGAATGAGAATACTCTCAATCAACAATACCCCCAGATCTTCTCGAGATGAGGACATCTCGATTCCTCTAAGAGGGAGAGGATGTAGCATCCCCCCCGTGCATAAGAACGCCCCCTCTTTTTATTTTTTTAACTTAAATTTTTTTACCTTTCTCTCTCTCTCCCCACCGAGAGCATGTCCGGGAGAGAGAGAGAGAGAGGGGAGTAAGAGAGGGAGAGGGGGGCATGCACCCCCCAAGTGGAGGGGTGGCGGCCGTTAAACAGCCGTCTCCCCCCTCGTAAAAAACCCCCTCCCCACTATTTAAGGGGAGCCCACCCCCTCCCCCCGTGATCAGCAATGCCGCCAACCCCTTCCCTGCTCCGCCTATGTGCCACACCCCCTTGCTCCACCTGAAATCGTTGCCTCCCTCATCATCATCATCATCTTCATCTTCCTCCCCATCCTCAACTCGATGCCATCAGGGTCCCCCTGTCAGAAAACAAGAAATAAAAGAAAAAAAAAGCTTCTAAGAAGCTTCCTAGAAGCTTTCTAGAAGCTTCCACAAAAAAACTTCCTAGGGGGTGTTTCACCCGCGGACCGCGGAAGGGCACAACTTACTTGCGAAGGGAGTTCTCTTGCAGGGAGGAAGGACTACCAGTTTGCAGAGAATTTCAGCACACCCCCCACCTGCCCGACTTATTCCCAAGTCCCGATTGCGATGGCCCCCAAGCGCCATACAAACAAGAAAAGAAGAAAAAACTATTACTACTACCAGTACTACAACAACAACAACAAATAAGAAAACTAGACACTCATTTTCCCAAAGCCAAAGCATGTAAAAGGGCATAATGCTTAGTGTTGTCTTGTATTTCCTTTTAATAGTAAGAATGCAATAGTCCTCTTCTTTTAAAGCCTTGCATTGCTTGATCTTGTTGATTGTCTCATTCTTTCCTGTAGTATCTATCTTGCCCCAATGTTCAACTTTATTGAAGATACTATTTTACTTCTACCAATTGTTAATTTGTAAGCTTTTCTTGAATGATTCAGGCCTTGATGTGTTCTATAGGGATTAAGTATGATAAAAGGATCAAGATGGAGGAGATCAAAGTAGAGAAGATAGACTAAACACCACCGATATATAAGACACCACTTGCTTTCAGTGAGAGGAGTCTCTTATAGGTCGAGCCTATGGTCATATTTGATTTGAATGAGTTGTTTTCTGTCAAATTTTCCAATGAGGATAGCTAGTCCCGGATTTTCCACTTGGTGATGCTACCATGAGGAAGCATGGAAAAAATGTGTTGTACATTAGAAACAATCTAAGCCTCTTTTTATTGGAGGTTACCATGATGGTACATGTATTTATTTGGTCAAGCAAGCTACTATACAACCTCCTAGATTGCATTAAGGTTGCATTTCCCTTAGCAAAGAATCATATTAAGGGAGTAATTGGGTAGGAGGGGTGCATTGTTGACAACAAACCCTTTGCGTTTGGAAAGTTCATTATCTTCAAGATTTTGAAACACTTTTGGAAATTGAAGCAAGCATTCAATGAAGATAATACATTAACGAGTTGTACAAGGTGTTGAGGAATCCTACAAGCACCTTCATTGTGGTGCCTTCAATGCCAAACCAAAGTGAAGACACAATGAACAATTTTCTATTTGGTAATCTTGAAGTTTGGCTATTCAAATGGTGGAATTCCATGGAGCCCAAACAGTGGGCATAGGTTGACAACTAGAGACAACAAGAGGATTCAAGCCAGTGGACGACCCATGTGACAAAACTTGGCTAGAAAATTTGGTACACAAGTGACCTAGCCGCTATAAGCTAAATTACTAAATTAGCTGTCATAGGTCCTAGACCCCTACTACCTTGTTTTATCCCCCTTAATTGTTTTGTTAGTGAAGTAATGATTGTATACTTATATACAAGTTTTCTTTGTCTCATGTTTTCCAACATGAAATGGATGTATATTATTGTAGACAATGTCTAGTTCACTAATGATGCATATATACTTTCTTTTGACTCAACAAACTGTTTAGGGCTGTGAGAGTTACATTTGAGTACATGTTTAATTTATTATCATGACAAACAAGCACTTTGTGTTGAGCAAAAGCACTTTCCCTTGGAAGGAAAGATCTTCATTAACTCCCAGAAGCTTTTGGACTACTCCAGAAGCACTTTGAGTAGTACAGAAAGTGCTTTACCTAGAAATGAAAGCACTTTGTGCTAAGAAGAAGATATTTCCCTTGGAAGGAAATATCTTTCTTGATTCCCAAGAGCTCTTGCATTGTTTAGGGTGCACTTTGAGTAGTTCAGAAAAAGAGCTTTCCCTAGAAATAAAAGCACATTGAACTACATTGGGCAAGAAGCACTTTGAAAACTACAACAAATACTTTCATAAGAAAGAAAGAAATTTCAGTGTAGTGCTGAAAATGTTTTTCCTAAGAAATAACTTTTTGCAATAGGCCAGAAGCACCTTAAGAAGTGCAAGCATAATTTTCCTTGGAAAGAAAGCAGTTTTTGAATAGCACAAAGGCTTCTGTATGTTGAAAAACACAATAGAGACATCTTAACATGGCCAAGATATGTGACACTTTATGTCTAATTTTTGAAAATGGAATACAACTTCAGAGTGGATAGGAGCTGTCTAAGTTGCTATAGGCCAAAAGGCATGTTGTTGTAAATATTTCCTCACCCTCCTCATCCATTGTGTACAGGTTTGCATCACCTAGAATTGGATCCATCTCAAACTTGATGGCACGCATAAGGCGTGAATACATTAATACAGGTGGCTTATCAACTAGGAGTTGCCAAACATTACGTTGCAATCTCTCATGGTAGTATCCAAAAACAACCATTGCACATGTAGGAGAAACATTACCCCAATTGTCCTACTATGCCCTTCTAATCCTAGTCTTTAAAACAGTGCATTTGATGACAAAGAAGTATACACCTTTCTCTGCATTAATAGAAAAATTGTCTCCCATAGATAATACATCACTTAGGACATCAGGGTGGCCCTCCATACAAGAGTGCATTCCTCTCATCCTTGTCACTCTCGTCACTATTTCTTGCTACAACTTCAGTCAATAGCACAATACTGCGATATTCCTAGCTTGGTACATATCGCTTGTTCAAGTTACGTCTTGCCCATTTCCCATCCATGCATTCATCACAAAAGTATGACAATGAGCAACATTGTATATCAAGTGTGTCAATGGAAAAGCATCAATTCATTGAATGCATCGAGTGGGACTTGACTATCCGCTTGCAATCCCAAGTGTTGTCTCTTGACACCTCCCTTCCTTGATCTCCTAGAAAATCCTCTACACATGATTGGAAGAGAACCTATCCTTCAAGAAAGCAACACAATCAACTACACATTTAAGGGTACAACCATTTGGTTTCAACTACTCATGAGAGTGAGGGCTCGTTTTATCATCGCACTTGCACCACCATGTTCTCCCTTTCCATGCCTTGAACATGGAAAAATCCATAGCATTTCTAGTCCACTGATGCGAAAAAATCTAGCTACAAATTAGAATGGCCTTCCTGCCACCCTGAATTGAGTTGCACAACCATCTGACCATATCCAATGGCATTTGAGTTGGTATCCCTGAACCTTCAACCAACTATCATGAAGAAGCAAATAATGTTGGATAAACATTGTATCATGTATTTCATCATCAAAGATATAAAAGTGATATATCTTTTTCACATCCTTGTTCAGATGGATATAGTTAATGTGTACCAATATGATGACTTGGTCACCGTACCAGTGCATGGACTAAATCTCATTTACATGCTAAAGCTTTTTGTGTCCTTGAAAGGACCAATTTGAGATATCTTGGACTATTATGGATTATTTTAAACATGATATATATGTTGTCTACTGCTATTAGCCTCATATCTATTGTTTGATGCTTGACCTCATGTATGGCAGACATTGATTCATAGTTCTAAATTAAAGAGGTCTTTTACTAAGCCATAGCCTCAATTTTATAGTCTATAAGTGGATGAATGTGTTGTACAATGAATCAACATCAAGGCAGGAATAGTATACTATAGCTTATATTGATATCTTTTCTTTTACACTCACACAAACTTCCTCAATCAAACTATAGCTCTCACAAGCATGGAAGCTACTATATAAAATGAAGACCCTACCTTCTTTACCAGAGATATTGGAAGAAAGAGAATAAATAGGAGACAAGCGATAAGCCAAGCAAGAACTAATGAAAAATGGAGGGAGGCAATATGCTCTTATCTCAATATTTTTGCCACACATGTATTCATCCTCACTCTCAGTACACTTTCATCCACAGATTTTGTAGAAAAAGGAAAAGTTTTGGCGTTAGTTCTTTTACCACATTGGTTTGTATGCACTAAAAAATGTGCCACTTTGTGTCAATTTAAGTGTTAGTATAGGTGTCGATATATACCTTTTAAAGTACATTGGTATTTGCATTGCTATATCTATCAAGTTTATATTTAAATGATTATTTAGATGCTTATATCGACCTTGCAGGGTTCACTATATATATATATATATATATATATATATATATATATATATATATATATATATATATATATATATATATATATATATATATATATATACATATATATATACATATCCTCTATATCATGTGTGTTCAAGGCCTATTTATAAATAGTATTATCTATGAATTTTTATTGAATAAAACAAAACTCTTATTTATTTAATCCATAAGTAACCCCTTTATATGACACCCTTTTGTATGTAAGAAATGTATAAAAATGGTGTTTTAAAAACCAATTATTTTGAACTTATACTACCAAAGAGATATGTGCAAAGATCGCAAAGATTCGAGGTCTTTGAAAGGTAAGGCAAGGTAAGAAAGAGGAGAAAGAAAAAAAGTTTGATTAAAATGTCTCAAGAAAAGAAGCTAAGAAAACTCTATATTACATTCTATGTGAATTCGTGTGAACTCAAAACACAAAACTTATATGCCTTGGCTATTAGCCCTCAAATCAACTTGGATCAACTACACATCAAAACATCAAGTATATTTTTTGATAAAACCTAGGTAGATGCATAGCTTTCTTCTCATTAAATGTTAATCCACACTTTGCTAGAAGAAAGAGGCTCTATCTCCAAGCCTCGAGGAGTGTCATCATATCTTGAATTACTTGTAGCTTAATTTTGCTCTAACTTTTGTATATGGACCCAAATCAGGGTGCTTGAACTGATTGGAACATGTCTGTTTTGCAAGCCAACATGGGCAAGATTATGAAATTTATCTTTGAATAGTTAAAAATCCACTTGTCATAAAACACACTACTTTTGTTTTATATTTATGGCCAATGCCATGTTGCACTTGAACATAGAATTGAGTTAACCCCAATCGTGTAATGTTACTTGCTTTACCTACAAAAACATTTGGGCTATTCATGATCCATCTAGACTCCTTCCCATAGCATTGTAAGAATTCCAATACAAGCCCTTATTCTCCTTGATTGGTAGAAACTAAAGGAAGCAATTATAGCTGCACAAACTGCATTGCTCCATCAATCTAAAACATACTGAAATGATGCTGGATCAATTATCCTACTTCCATTCTCTTAGGTTTTTCATGAGTGCATGCGAAATGTCATGACATCCACCCTCTTCACCAAACCTTCCCATCCCTTAGATATGCCACACTATGTAGCCCACCAGGATCATAAATCTATATAGTTATCTTGCATAAACTACATGCAGAAGAATACCCACCTAGATCATATACTCATATCCCTATCATACTTAAACTCCCTCTTGGATCTTAAGGCCATGTATGCCTTGTCCAAGCAAATGTACACCCAAACCATAGGCTTTCTCCTAGATCATGTGGCCTACTCAGCATACATAGAACCCTAGGATCATAAGACCACATCATTCTCTTGCATGCATCTATGTCAAGATGACAACCTTGTGTAACTACCATGTCCATATATTAAAGTTTCCCGTATGTATACACATAAACACATATTTCTTCCCTCTATTCTCAACACATTGGAAGCAACCCATATTGGTACCCTGACTCCTCACTCTTCATTTCCACAACATTCATAGCCTCAATTAAATCCTCTAAATCACTCATATAGGGAGAGATCAATGCATGATCATACCATATAGTACTAGAGTTCCCAAGCTCGATAGCATCAATCACAACATCCTCATGATTAGATGCATTTCCACACACATCCATGAAGACTCCAATACTCATTGCAAATAGAGATGAAAATTTTTGCAAATTTTTGAGAACTCAAAATACAAAACTCATATGAAAAACTATTGGCTATTAGCTCTCAAATCAATGTGGATCAACTACATGTCAAGATATCAAGTATATTTTTTGATAGTGAACTAAATCCCACGTAGATGCATAGCTTTCTTCTCATTAAGCATTAATCCATGCTTTACTAGAAGTAAGGAGCCATGTCTTCAAGCCTTGAGGAGTGTCATATTGTCTTGAATTTCTTGCAGCTTGATTGTACTCTAACTTCTATATACGGACCTGGAATATAGTTATCATGGTAGTTAAGTCAATCAAAATAGATCCAGCCTATAAGCCAACATAGGTAGAATTATGAATTTTATCCAAGAATATTTTAAAATCCACTTTTCATAAAATACACTACTTTTCTCTTATATTTTTGGCTCTAAACGCCTTGTAGCACTTGAACATAGACTTGAGTTAACCTCAGTCATGTCATGTTACTTGCTTTTCTAGCAAAAGAATTGGGCTCTTCTTGATCCATGGAGACTCCTTGCCATAGCATCGTAAGAATCTCAATATGAACCCTTATTCTCCTTGATTGACAAAAACTAAAGTAAGCGATGATAGTTGCACAAACTACATTGCCCATCAATCCAAAACATACTAAAATGGCATTGACCTTATTCCTGCTAATCAATTGTCCTACATCCATTCTCCAAGGTTTTTCATAAGTGCATGTGAATTTACATACATATATTCCCAAGTCACCCCCCCCCCCTCCTCCCCCCGAGATATCGACATGCACATTTTTTCACAAATAGCATCAAAACCTAACTTTGGAATACCCCTCATCCCTTATAGTGGTGGATATTGATTGTTTATCTCTTCTTGGGATGATTACAAGTTGTTCTGCTCTACAATCACACTGGTCTCTTAGTTCTAGTTACACTAGGGTTCTTACACTTACAATCTTCAGGGTTGTCTCCTATGCCCTATCCACCAAGAACTGCACCGAGGCCATGAGATTGCTGGCATCTACCTTGGGCGTAGTGCTTTGGGTGGTTGTGGTAGTTGGGATAGTCGGCAGGAAAGTGGGGGGGGACTCGGTGAAGCAAGCCTCTGCCCTTGCCTTTTGCCATCCAGGGTGATATGAAGTCTAGCACTTGTGCACTAGTTTCTGGGCCTTCTTCTCTAAAAGGGCTCATGGCAACTGACTCCTCCCTAGAGCATTGCTCTACTAACATGCAGATGGCCCTAACCATGTCCTCATCTTCTTTCCTCCTAAGCTCTTTAGCCTCTTCATCTGCCTTTCTTTTTCTCTCTTCTTCGACCTTCTTGAACTCCTTTTGCGCCTTGAGAAAGTCAGATTTTTCTTTCTTCCTTCTCTCTTCTTTAGCTTTCTTTTGGGAACTCCTCTTCTTCTGCTTCCTAGCCCCTCCTTAGCTAGACTGTGTCTCATGTTTTCCTTCCTCACTCACCATTCCCTTGCTAGATTGTTCCTGCTCATTGAATGGTGACCTATCGAGTGTCTCTTCAACTTGTTCTTTGCCTCACACCTCTCTTATTGCCTCTTGGATGATGGCCATCGATACCCCACCAAATCCTATGGTTGAGGCCTTGGAGGATGACTTCTTTCTCACATTGGAGGCTGGGGACTCTCCACCAGTTGGTTTTCTGCCTGTGGCTAGTGCTTTTGCTAAGGTTTTGATCATTTTTTGCATAAAGCCATTAGGGTTCACTTCATCCAAGGAGTTAGAAGCTAAAGTTTCCACTTTAGAAGAAGAGAATGTATCCTTAACCAAGGAGGAAAATGTAGCTCTTGTGGAAATGATAGAATCAGCTCGTAAGCTTGGTATATGTGAGGGCTAGTTGCAGCATTCCCAAGAAATTTTAGAGTCAAAAAAGAAGCTTATTGAAGAACTTAACCAAAATTTTGCTGCTCATTCTATTCCTCCTCTAGCCCTGGTGATGTCTTCTTTGTTGTCTTTTAAGGAAGAGCTAGAACATTGCAACAGAAAGCTAAACTGTGTGATGGGGAGTATAAATTATGTTTAGAAATATTTTGTCCACTAAACTGAATTGGTGTCACCTCCACAATCCTTTTGGATTAAGTATCATCAGCAGTGCTTTGCATTATACATTTCCTTGAGTAATGTGGACTTAGGATGGGTGGCAAAACATGTAGTTTGTAGAGTTACTCAAAGCAGTGTTTGATAGATTTGTTGATGAGTTAATCTCTCATGAGGCCCAGTTATTATCTTTTATGTATCTTCAAGGAGATCTGCATGTCCCTAATAAGGAGGACATGAATCTTTATGTAAGAGATGTGATTTTGCCGGTAATTATGTATGTACATTCTACTAAGATGACTTTGGTTGATGGCCTCAAGAATTATCATCAACAGACATTGTGGTGTAGAGGCTATGCTTGGCATCGTTCTTTGGAGGATGATATTCTGGATCCTCGCCGTCAACGGAGTGTCTTTCATAAGTCGAGTATCCAACCATTGCAATCCCAAGTGTTGAACCATATTGTTAACAATCCCTTGTTTACTGAGGATTTCTTTTCAGCTTTTGATTTTCAATGTTCCATCTACCCATATAATCCTCATGAGATCCTATTTTATTCCCTAATTTCTTATCGATTACCCTTGTATATTGCCATCCTCACTTCTAATCTAGATAGTATCCCTCTCTTATCTTTTACCCCTGTAGTTTCCCCTCTTTTACTACTTGCCCATTTATTGCTAATCCTGCATCTTTGCCTACTCCTGCTGTCCCACCTCTTCCCTCTGTTTTTCCAATAGAATCCCTTCAAAAAAAATTTACTTTCTTTGCCTTCTTTTCCATCATCATTATCTCTTCAAATATCTTCATTTTATGATTTATCTTACCCACCTCTTCACTGTTCCCCTCTTATTTCCTTACCATCTCCATCTAACTATATTAATTTTTCTCCATAATTAGTGATGGATACTTCTAGATATGATAGTGATATCCTTTGTCGATGATAGTGGACATTGAATGAATCTTTGACACGACTAGTGTTTGATTGGTCTATCATTCTTGGGTCCTGGGACACTTATGCAGAATGTTCTACTTATCTTTAATTTACTAGAGTACGTGCTCATTCTCAAGATACCTCGGTATGCTTGGCATGTCATTTTGTTGGTATCTTGCTTTTATGCATTAGTTGTCTCATCTGAATACTTGGAAGAGTATTCCAAACTTGATAATTAATCATAATGAAGATGTGATTGTTGCTCAAATAGATGTCCTATATTATTTTGCACAAGCTTTTCATACTAGGTTTATTATCATGTTGGAAAGGATGTGTTGTTTATAGTTTCTTCAAAATGTGCCTCTACATTTTGTAGATGAGAATAAGAGTTTGGAACATCTCAAGCTGAGTATGAAGTTCAAGAAAAAATATATTCATCCGACATAGCCTATGGATACTCTCTTAGTTGTACTGATCTTTTTAATGAAAATCTTTCTCTTTGCTCTCCATTGTTTTGGGAGCATGTGCCATTTAGACTATGTCTTGTGTGTGTGTGAGTTTTGTGTATATTCTATGATGTATATGTGGTGTTTTATCCTTCTTGTGTGGAGTTGAAGATCAAGACGAAGCTAATCAAGAAGTTAATTGATGGTGGTTCATTATTCTATCTGATGGATGGATGCTTTTGCGAAAGAAACCTCTTATATCCTGGAAAAGTTTGTCAAGCTTTTCTGTTTCTAAGCAGTGTTTATAAATAAATGTATTTTCCTTTCATCACAATTCTATAGTAGATGTGGGTTATAAGCTAGGGTTGTGCTTGGATAGTGTTTCCTGAAGTTACTGTGGAAGATCAAGTTGAGCTATATTTTGAAATTTTATTCTCTTTTTCTGAGGTTGTGAGGATGCTCCTTGATTAAGTGTGGGGATATGTTGAGGGTTGATATGGCTGTGTTTTTTGTTTTTTTTGTTGGATTTTTGGGTGATTTATGTATAATTTAAATTATGATCGATTGTTTTGGAAGTGTTTTAGAGAGTTTTAGATAAGGTTCAATAGGTTTGAGAAGCTCATTATGTTTTTCAGTGGAGATATGATGTGCTGAAAGGTTTTGTTGAGTGTTTGATAGGTTTTGATTAGTTCTATTCAGCTTTTGTTTTGTTCTATTTTCTTTCTGAATGAGAGATTGGAATGATGATTGATGGATTTTAAGAGTGTTTTGAAGCTTATTGAATGATTTTTTATGGTTTTAAATTATTTTAATTGAGCTAAATGCTTTCTGATGACCTTATGTATGATATTGTAGACCTTCTGTTGAGCTTCTATAGAGCCTCTGTCTCTATTATGTTTTTGTTCTGTATATCTCTGTAAGTGTTTTGTGGGATGAATGTATAGCTTGGAAAATATTTCTAATCTTTGAAAGAGATGAATACAAGTTCAAAATAGCTCAAAGAAGTGGAAAAAGTAGCTGGTGAAGACTCAAGTAAAGATTAAAGTGATAGTGATACTGTTAAGCTACGAAAGGACACTATAGTGGCTCTAGTGAGCCTTCATATCAAGCATACCTCTTAGGAGGGGTATCCACAACCAAAGAGGGGTTATGGATGGTTATTCTTGATTATTGCAATGTACTATTGAGAGAGAGCATTAGTGAGAGAGATAGAGAGTGAGAGATAGCTATTTTTTCATGCAAAACAATGTATCTATGAGTGAGGAGATTATGAGAGAGACTCTGAAGCTATTGAAGATGAATACTATGTGATGATTTTCATTCAAAGTGGAGTATTCCTTTGTGTTCTCTTATTCGTTTGATGAAGAACATGAAGAATGTGTTGAAATATTTTTGTGATAAATCCATTGGAGAATTGTTATATGATGTTGCATGAAGATTTGAGAAGATTGGTGTGGTTTTTCTTCTTGTGGTTGATTAAAATATGAAAAACATGCTTGTTGATGATACAATATATATTTTCTTGTAGTAGATTCACCGTTTTCTTGGTGTTCCTCTTCGGGCTCCAATCAACTTCAAGGATACCTATACTTAGTTTTGTGATCTCTCTAATTCTAAAAATTAGTTAAAGATGAGAAGAATCGATCATGAACCTGCCTATACTTAATTTTGTGATCTCTCTAATTCTAAAAATAGTAAGCCTAAGGCTAAAATATTAATTCCACTAACTTAGGCAGACCCAGAACCTTGGCTCGATGCCTTCGATTTCAAACTAATTGGCCTTGGGCAAACTTTTTGTTATCTTTTTTTTCCAATGGGATTCACAATTATCATGAAAAAAAGAGTAGATTGGCTAGAAAAGAAAGAGTGAGAGAAAATTGACAAGGGGAAATCTAAACCCCTATCCTTTGATGGCAAACCAGTAGTAATAAAGATGCTACTTCTCTCCATGTTTGTATATCTATTATAAATTTTATGCTTTAGCAAAATATTTTTGGAGAAATATGTAATATTTGGGGCTCGTCACCCTTCTATGGAATAGCGAGTTTGAGATCTATTGCACGGGGGGTTGTACCACAAAAAAGAGCCAAATTGGCTAAAACTAAAAAAGAACCTATCACCATTCGCACAACTAGCTCAAAATGACCCAAACAATAGATCTTTGAGCTAGACTCAAGGTAAGAGTTCAAGTTGGGGCCTAATCAATAGTAGTAGTAATCTATATTACAATAGCCAAACTCATATTAGCAACATTAAAGGTTGTAGAGTAGTGCGGTAAAATTAGGGAAAGTGACAATAGCATTGTCTTACATAGTAGACTTGGCACCATCATGCTCACTAATGATTTTTGATGCTCAAATCATCTTGAAGTGATAAGCACATATGGTTGTTGTATGTGCCACATTGAGCTTATTGCAACAATGCCACTATGCTTGTTAACCCTCATAAGAAAAGATTGTTGAAGGCAAGCTAACGTGAAAGCAAGAAAGAATGGAAAAGATCAAAAGATACCAAAGTCAAATCATTTGGATTGTGATAAAGTTTTAAAGAGTGGAATGTGTTAATCTAGGCATGACACATGCACACAACGCTTTTGTAAAATTTTTAACTCGTTACTTATGGATGAAGAAAACTTTTTATTGTGAATATTTATTAAAATATAAGCTCATTTTCATGAAAATTATATTATCACATGAAGCTACACTTAGAAAACCTACAATGGATGAAAAGGTTGCAAACAATTTCTATTCATATTTGCACAAACTATACCCACAAAAGCCAAAGTGCATATAAAAGGAAAATCGACTAGTCATAAGCTTAGTGGAAAAAGAGTGACCCCAACCTAAGAGGAAACTTGTTGGGACCTAAAATACGCCCTGGCCCTGATGACTCTAATTAGACTCCTAAACACGTTGTCAAGCGTTTTTCTGAAAATTGAAAACCCCTAGTCAAACTGTAGTTAGGTTTGATTTCTGTTAGTTTAGTTGTTTGCATGACAGTTTGCTTTGTTATTTCGTAGTTGGATTTCTTATGTTTGTCTAGCTTGGGATTTGTTTTTGTCTTTTTTTTTTAATTTGTTAAGTGTGAAACTTGATAGCCTTGGTCGAGCTTGGTATTCTTTTGGACACGTTGATGCTGGAGTTTGCTATGAGCTACCGAACATTGTGAAGCAAGGTTTGTTTTCTTGTTGAGACTCTTGCACATCACGGGGATAATGGGTTCACGAGCACTTCATGTTGCACTTGTTGATGCACTGCACTCGAGGGTCGTCTCTTGTTCTTATCAAATACTTCCATGTCATGGGTTGGGATTACGCACATTTTGCACCATCCTTGAGCACTTGCATGGCATGAGGTCCACTGCAGCTATGTGCAGTAACTTTTAGATGCACGCGCACATGAGAGATCAGCACATATCATTGAGCACGCACATTTCTTGCACACACAATATTTTGGGATGATCATCTCAAATTTAGGAACTGGTTGAGTGTGTAAGGTGGTTGGGTGAGTTAGAGGGCCGTGAAGGACACCACCAATTGAGAGATGGGTTATTCATATCTAGTCAACATCTTGAGGACCATCATTTCTTGAGTGTTGGTGAGATTATGGGCAGGAGGAGCGGAGTATGTTATATCTTTTTGAAGAGCGTTGAGAGGTGAGGATAAGGATTTAAATAATCAAGGAATTTTATCTGCATTTTGCATGACGCACAAGCACGAGTAGATAGGCTAAGCACAACATATATCCTTCAAGTGCATCCATATCTTTTCATGTGAGCATCGCTTGAGTGTTTGCATAGCATGAATTCCAATTTTCATATCTTCTTAAATCATGTATGTATGGGCACGAAGTCCTATTCCAAAGCATATACTTCTTAAGGCACATTGCACGAACAAAAGCCAATAACTTATAAAAGAAATTATCAGTCTCTTGATTCTAGTCTGCAAGAAGTACAGCTTTTGAGATCTCAAGAAGATGATTCTGATGCTATTAGACCTGAAGTTGCCATAGGAGGGTGTGGATCACACGGATCTGAAGAAGGTGACCTCATTCTTTCTTCAAGCGACGCAGTTGGTGCTAAAAACCATGATTAAAGGAGCGGAGAGAGGAGAATAAGGCAGATTGAATCGAGTCTGTGCCTAGCAGATCCCATGAAGTTAAACAGCAATTCTGTTTTTGTAGATGAGGGAACTCAGAACTCTTCTGAAAGTAAGAGAAAGTCCATGGAGGCTTTTCCGATTAGGAGCCGCTTGAAGGACAATGATAAAGGCAAACAGATGAATGAGGGTGTGCTCGAAGAAGAAAACTATCATCCTCCAAGTAAGTGGAAGCTTGAGCTTGAATGAGTGCAGCTGGCGGCCATGGAGGAGCAGCAGCAGCAAGTGGCCATGGAGCTAGGTCCGCAGTTGGAGGTGCCATGGCAAGAGGAGGCGGTCCTGGAGGATCGGCAATGGGTGGTGGAGCTAGTATATCCAGAGGAGCTAGACACGGTGGCATGGCCGCGGGTGGCCATGGCCGAGCAGCAGCAGCAGCAGGTGGCCATGAAGGTAGGTCCCGGGTTGGAGGCTCAGGCATTACAGTTGCAGGTGGTGGAGCTGGACGCGGCGGCATGGCCGGTGAGGATGGCGGAATGAGAAGGAGCCGTGGCCAAGATGGAAGCAAACCTACAGAACATTGAGCCCTTGAAGGCTGAACTACAGAGAGCACAGGCTGATGCTCAAAAGCTTCATGTATCTCGTCAAGAGTTTAATGCACAAGTGCAGAAATTAACACAAGAGCTAGTGAGGGTTTCAAGGTTTTCCAAAAAAACTTCCTGATCATGAGTACAGACGACGACAGCATTCTCTGACAAGCACGGGATAGCGTTTCAAAAACTCAACTAGACTATTAAAAGCCTTTAAGGCTTTCCACTTAGAAATGAGCCCGAAGGATTTAATTTTGAATGTTTCTTTTTTTTCCAAGCCTACGCCTTGAAAGAAACCACTTATGCTTTTAGAAAAGCACACTCAACGTATGTAACCAAAAAAATCTATATAAAGAGAGGAGAAGGGAGCGCCAAGGGCCTTCCCCTTTGATTGCAATTGTATTTTATGAGAGAAGAGTGTGGAGGGTTGCATGCTAGAGTGAGCCCGTGTCATGCCAATTTGAAGTCGAAGCTTTTGAATGTCGAAGTGCCGAGCGTCAGCTCACGGTTGTTAAGGTATGAGAATATATTTCGTTTGGTTTATATTCAAATTGTTTTTTTTTTTTGGGTTTTGTGATACTCTACCTGAATTTCGGTTTGAATTGTCTTGAGCTACAAGAGGCGTTGTTTATTGTTTTATTTTTCGTGTGTGGTTCGTGTGGTTTCTGTCAAAACATTTAAATTTTTGTGTTGTGTTGTGTATCTGACAAAATCAAATTACCTCAACCGGCACTCTTTAACATCTCGTTATCAAGTTGTGAGTGAGGTTTGCTCTCGATCACCTCTTGTGTAACATCTCTTTTTTGGTGCCCCAGTTGAGGAGTGCCGAATGAAAAATTTTGACTTTGTGCATGATTTGTGGATTGATTTCTTATTTGTAATTGTTTTTCCAATGGCTAGTTCTTTTCTTGGATTTTATGGTAAGAAGGGAGAGGATCCTCAGTGTTTCCTCGAAAAACTGGAGCTTGGATGTATTATCCAGTGAATAAATGACTCAACCCTAAAACTCCAAATTTTGAAATTTCAATTGTTGGATGAAGGTTATAATTGGTTCGAGGATTATGAGAAGACCCTTAGATTGTGAAATCGTCTTGTTCCTATAGAATATGAAGCAACTAAGTAGGCGTTCCTTGACCGTTTTAAGGAAACTGAGACTTCCCAGGACCTTTGGAGAAAAATAGAAACTTGCCAGAAGAGAGAAGACTATACCATAGATTTTTTTGCCATGGAGTACGCTAGACTTTGGGATCGTTGGAATGTAACTTTAGGCCCTGGAGAGAGAGCCCTGGAAATATTGAAAATTAAACATTTTATTAAAATTTTGTAGGGAGAGATGAGGATAAAATTGGAAATTAAAGAACCTAGTACTTTTGATGAAGTTGTAATAATAAATATCCAAATCTTTTTGCAATTTCATACATAGAAGTCAAAGGAATGAAAGGAATGAAAGGGGAAGGGCTAAAAATTGAACTGAAAGAATATGCCAAGCCAGTATGTCAAAAGTTAAAGCCCTTGACTTCAAAACAAATGTTAGTCTTGAAAGAAGAAGTAGATAAATTGTTTCAAGTAGGATTTATTTATCCTGTAGAACATTTAGAATGGGTAAGCACAATAGCTATAGCATCAAAGAAAACAGGAGGTTGGAGAATTTGTGTAAATTATAAACCTCTAAATGTTTTCACAAAAAGAGATCATTATCCACTTCCATTCATAGATGAAATCTTAGATTCAGTTGCAGGTTTTGAAAGGTACAGTGTTTGTGATGAATATTTCATATATTTTCAATTACCCATTAACTGCTCCTAAAGATTAGAAGAAAATGACTTTCATAACACCATGGGGTTGTTTTGGCTATAGAGTTTTACCTTTTGGACTTAGTAATGGGCCGGCTTGGTATCAAGGGAGGATAAATAGAGTGTTAGCCCCTTACTTAGGGAAGTTTGTTAGAGATTTCATTGATGATATTTGTGTTCATAGTACAAGATTAGAACATTGTGAAAAACTTGAAAAAGTATTTGAAAGATTGGATAGTTACGATTGTCAGTTAAATCCAAAAAAATGCAAGATAGCTCAACCAAAAAGTGAAACTTCTTGGTCATGTAGTTTCAGAAAATGGAATAGAGCCTGATCTTGAAAAAGTGGAAGCCCTAGTAACCTTAGTATCACCTATAGATACTAGAGAACTTATGGCATTCATTCATAAGGTAAGATATCTATCAAGATTCATTCCTTTGGCATCTCAGTTACTCTATCAGTTTTACAAATGGTAGCCAAGAAGGATCCTTTAGAGTGAACTAAAGAGGTTGAAGAAGCGTTTCAACAGGTCAAGGAAATTGTGGGTCGTGCATCATCAGTTCAAGCACATGATTGGGAAAATGAATTTTTTGTGAATCCTTCAGTTGGAGAATATGCTATTGGAGCAATTCTGATGCAACAAGGAAGGAATTCTAGATATATGAGACCTATCTATTTCGCAGGTCGAGTGAAGTTGCAAATAGAAAAAACATATACAGAAATTGAACTGGTAATGTTAAGTGTGATATTTGCATGTAGAAAGTTTAGAAGGTATTTACTACCAAAATCCTTTACTATTTTGACAAGCTATACACTATTACCACAGTTGGTAAATAACTCAAATCTCTCAAGAAGAGTTGTGAAATGGATTGTTAAACTAGAAGAATTTCAATATAAATTCTAGGTTGAAGACTCAACTAGGGCTACACTAGCAGACCTTTTGACCTATAGAGGAATCTCCTTCTTGCTAAAAGGAAAATTTGAAGATAAAGAAGAAGTAAAACCAGAAATAGAAAACTCATTTTTGATGTATTTTGATGGATCATATCGTAAGGCACACCAAGCATCATCAAGAGGAATAGTAGTTTATGATCCTTAAGGGAAGTTGATAAAAAAAGAAATAGTTAAACTTGAGGCAACAAGTAACAACGAAGCTGAGTATGCAACCTTACAAGCAGCCATTATGCTATGTCAAAGAATAGGAATTCAAAGGTTGAGAATTAGAGGTGATGCTCTACTATTAGTAAAGCAAATACTCAGAGTTTGGCAGGTTGTGTAATAGAATTCGAAGAGATTTAAAACAGTTTGAAGCCTGGAGTTTGAAACATATTCCCAAGGAAGAAAATCAGGAAGCTCACAATGCAGCCCAATTAGCAATTTGTCAAGTATTCGTAATGAAAGCAGATCTTTCTCTTTATAAAGGAAGAGAAGCTCTATAGAGATTTGGAAGAAAAAATTATGTTAATAGGGAAAGTGCAGTCTAGTATTCAAAAAAACAAAAAATATGGGTTTTTAAGAAGACCTCGAAGATATAAAATGGTGAACAATGTCCTTTATGCTAAAGGAGTGGATTTAATCTTAAGAAGAGTGCCTTGGAAAGAAGAAATATATCACATTCTAGAAACAAATCATGAGGGGGCATGTGGGGGACATTATTCTTACAAAATAACTTTGCAAAAGATTTTAATTGAAGGATATATGTGGCCAAGTGTTCAAAAAGATGTCAATCACTGGTGCAAATCTTGTCATGAATGTCAAAGAATGAGTAAGAGAATATTAAAACCAAAAACAAGAAAAACAATCCTTGCATATGAAATTTTTGAAAAATAAGGAATAGATGCAATTAGTCCATTACCACATACTTCATGAGGAAAAATATATATTTTGACAGCAATTGATTATCTTTCTCGATGGGTAGAAGCTAAAGTTGTAAAAAACATCAGAGCCATAGATGTGGGAAAATTCATCTATGAATATATATGCTATAAATTTGAAACACCTCTAGAGATTTTGTCAGATAGAGGACCACGTTTTAAGGGAGAATTAATTAACTATCTTTGTGAGAAACTAAAAATAACAAAAAGATTTGTCTCACCATACTATCCTCAGTGTAATGGTCTCAACGAGCAATTCAATGGGGAGTTAATAAGAATGCTGTCTAAAATGACAAAGGATCGTCCTCAAACATGGGATATTGAGTTGCCAAGTGCTTTGTGGGCTTATTAATTAGCAAGGAAAGAAAGTACAGGTTTTTCTCCTTTTAAACTAGTTTATGGAAGGGAAGGCTTACTACCTATAGAAGTAGAAATATCGACTTTAAGGATGTTTGAAAAGTTGACTGAAGGAGAGGAAAAAAATTATTTTGCAAAAAGGTTGATACAATTACAAGAAGCACAATTAAATAGACAGGAAGTGTGTGATCAATATGAGAGAAGTCAAGAAAAAAATCTACAAGAGATTAATTAAAAATATAAATATAAATATTAAAAAAAGAGGATTTAGTTTTGAGATACATTAGTAAATTGGATCATACTTTTCAAAAGAAATTCCAAACAAAGTGGGAAAGACCATTCAGAGTTTCTGAAGTTTAAAAATGGAACTTATGCGTTAGAAAATTTGGATAGGAAGGCACATAAACAAAGGATAAATGGGTATAGATTAAAGAAGTATATATCAAGGTTAATGACAATACAAATAGAGGAGTGGTCAGAACAACAATTTCAACAAAAGAATGAGGAAACTAAATGGATGATGTAGCAACACTCTATGAAAGCAACTGCTGCACCTAAATGTTTGCAGACTAGGGGAAGGGCTAAATATGTCAAGTGTTTTTCTGAAAATCGAAAACCCCTAGTCAAATTGTAGTTAGGTTTGATTTCTGCTAGCTTAGTTGTTTGCGCGACAGTTCGTTTTGTTATTTTGTTGAATTTCTTGTGTTTGTCTAGCTTAGGATTTGTTTTTGTCATTTTGTTTGATTTGTTGAATGTGAAACTTGATAGCCTTGGTCGAGCTTGGTATTCTTTTGGACACGTTGATGCTGGAGTTTGCTATTAGCTACCGAACATTGTGGAGCAAGGCTTGTTTTCTTGTTGAGACTCTTACACATCACGGGGATAATGGGTTCACAAGCACTTCACGTTGCACTTGTTGATGCACTGCACTCAGGGGTCGTCTCCTGTTCTTATCAAATACTTCCATGCCATGGGTTGGGATTATGCACATTTTGCACCATCATTGAGCACTTGCATGACATGAGGTCCGCTACAGCTATATGCAATAACTTTTAGATGCACATGCACATGAGAGAACACCTGTCATTGAGCACGCACACTTCTTACACGCACAATATTTGGGATGATCATCACAAATTTAGAAACCTCTGGTTGAGTGTGTAAGGTGGTTGGGTGAGTTAGAGGGTCGTGAAGGACGCCACCAATTGAGAAATGGATTGTTCATATCTAGTCAACATCTTGAGGACCATCATTTCTTAAGTGTTCGTGAGATTATGGGCGGAAGGAGCGGAGTGTGTTATATCTTTTTGAAGACCGTTGAGAGATGAGGATAAGGATTTAAATAATCAAGGAATTTTGTCTACATTTTGTATGATGCACAAGCACGAGTAGATAGGCTAAGCACAACATATATTCTTCAAGTGCATCCATATTTTTTCATGTGAGCATTGCTTGAGTATTTGCATAGCATGAATTCCAATTTTCATATCTTCTTTAATCATGTATGTATGGGCACGAAGTCCTATTCCAAAGCATATACTTCTTAGGGCACATTGCACGAACAAAAGCCAATAACTTATAAAAGAAATTATCGATTATTGAAGACTTGAGGAGCATGTCAAAGTGTTTTTTTAATGGTGATGTGTATTCTTTGCAAGCAATCACCAAAGAAGAGCCCTTTTCTTGATGTCATCTATGATGCCATTTCTAGAACCTTATCTTATCTAAATGATGCAAAACTCTGGAGTAAGATATGTCAGTCTTGTAAATCATACAGCCATGCAGCAACGTAATCTCAATGGATTCACACATCAATCTTTGTCAATACAACAAGATAAAGCAACATCTACCATCAACTTCAAGCATGGTTCTTCTGACCTAAGCAATCTACAAAACCATAGTGGATTGCATGGGCCAAAAGGGAGCCAAGTGTTGATCTCACCCTTTTGGTCTCTTGATTCTAGTCTGCAAAAAGTACAGCTTTTGAGATCTCAAGAAGATGATTCTGATGCTATTAGACTTGAAGTTGCCATAGGAGGGTGTGGATCACACGGATCTGAAGAAGGTGACCTCATTCTTTCTTCAAGCGATGCAGTTCACATCTTCATCTTGTTGAGATGGCAAGCTCAACACGTGCGGACATTGATGATGGACCACCTGGCTAGATGGGTCTGCACGTCTACACTTAGCACGTTGGTGGTCATTATGACACTCACAGGGCCACTGACTTATCACTTATTATATTTAGTTTGTTACACCTACCTACATTTGGCAAAGATATAGCGCCAGTTGATTTAGTGTAGTCGGTTATGCACTATTTGACTTAAAAGGCCACTTTCCTTTATATCGTATCTTATCTATACTTTGTATACATTGTATAGTGTGTGGAAGAAGAAGAAAAAATCAGCAAGAAAACGTTTTGGCCTCCATCTCTCTTCTTATGTTCTTGAGTGAGCTTCCTTTTGTGTATACAGTTTGTGTTTGGTGTAACAACTCAAGCAAGTCCCCCACCACGTGATTCTTGACATGGTATCAGAATCACGCCATTGAGAGAGGCTAATTTTGAAGGCTAAAGTGAAGGAGAAGAAGCAAGGTTTGAGCAAGCAAGCAATGGGTAAGAAGCTCTCCCATTCTTTCACGAGCTCTCTTGGATAGTGCTGGTGGAGGCACCAGAAGCAGGGTAGAGCGAAAATCTCAGATTGCTGTGAGATTTGGTGTGCGAGCAAAGCATTGTATATTCTGTAAATAGGCTCTGCTCACACACCAAATGTCACAGTGCTCTGCTCGCACACCCACAGTTATTTTGGGCGTCTCAGGCCGTTTTAGTGCCCATTTTAGAGCCGCAAGGTTGCAAACAGCAGGTTCATGGTACACTGTGATTTCGGTTGTATGAACCAAAAGTTGATGCACAAGTTACAAATTTCGAATGTGTAATTTTTGAGATGTTTGCCGGAAGCAAACGTAAGGTTTATCTGCAAAACAGGTTGCAGATTATATGTACTATTGAACAATCAATGAAAAAGGTTGCTTGGTGTATTGTTGTGCACGTGTTGTGAAAGATTGCAAAAGACTAGCTTGCTGTGTTGTAACCTTGTTTGTGATAATGGCTGAGAATAGTGGAAATCCCATTATTGAGAAGCTCGATAAGAACAACTACCCTTCATGGAAGTTCCGTGTGAGGAACTTCCTCATTGGAAAGGGCCTTTATGAGTTTGTTTCAGGTGAAGACAAAGGAGCCAGATCTAGGTATCCCTCCAATTGCAGATGAATTAAAAGCATGGAAAGAGTGGAATGAGAAGGACAAAAAGGTGATGTGCTGGCTATCTACAGTCATTAATAATACTATGCTGGGACATATCAAGAATGTAGAAACTTCACATGCAACTTGGACAATTTTTGAGAACATGTTTTCAGTAAATACAAAGGCACGAAAGATTCAACTCAAGCAGGAGTTGAATGCATTTAAGAAAGGGAAAATGTCTGTCAATGAGTATGTGTTGAAGGTGAGGAGCATTGCAAATGCTTTAGCAGCAATTGATGCAATGTCTGATGATGATGATTCAGTTTTATCCACTTTGAGTGGCCTTAATAATCAGAAGGCATGGAAATCATTTGTTACTTCAGTATATGTATGGAAGCCATTTTCAGATTTTGATGAGCTGACCTCTCTCATGATTACTGAAGAGATCAATATGTAGGGTGATTCATCTCAAAGAAATGGTGAACAGATCAAAGCATTTTACTCAGGTTAAGAAAAGGGACGTGGTAGATCCTCTTCGAGAGGCCGTGGTATGGGATGTGCTGGCGATAACCAGCAAAACAAGTTCAATCAGCAATTTGGTGAAATGCAGGTTTTAGGAGGCTGAGGAAACTTTAGAGGCAGGGAAGCTCAAGAGGAAGAGGTGGATGGCAGAATAGAGGTTCTAAAAATTTTGCCATTGTTTGCCATTATTGTGGCAAAACAGGCCATATTGCAACCCATTGCTATGCTGAGAAGGATGATATTCACAATGGTAAATTGCAGCAAGGAAACTATGCATCGTCTTCACGACAGAATGAAGACAAAAATGAGCGTATGTTTGTTATGCAGCATATGATGAATGCAATTACAAGAAAGGGAACACATGATGATGTATGGTATGTCGATTCATGTGCATCTAATCATATGACCAGTCTGTTGAATGGAAAGGTTCCCTTGTCCTTGTATGATGGCCAGACAAAGATTCTGACAGATGTATTACATGTGCCATTAATCACAAAGAATCTAGTGTATGTTGGCCAAATGGTAGAGCAGGGATTGCAGGTCCGATTCAATGCAAAAGGTTGTTTTGTAGAAGACTTTAATGATAAGTGCAAGTTGGTCGCAAAAGAAAGTAGAGTTGGCCGCATGTTCACTTTAGATGTTGGAATTCCTACAATGGGTGCTCCTATGTATGCTAAAGGAAAAGGAGTAGTTGCAAATATTGAAATATAGCATAAACGTATTGGACATGCAAATGTACAAAGGCTGAAATTAATGCAGTCCAAAGGATTGGTTACAGGGTTGCCTTCATTTAGAGTTGTAGAATTGCATAAAGTCTGTGAAGCATGCCAGTTTGGTAAGCAAGCAAGTCAACCCTTCTCACGTGACAAAGAAGTGAGTAGAAAAATACTTGATGTAGTGCATACAGATGTTTGGGGGCCTAGAGAGAATGTGTCTCGGTGGCAACAAATACTTTGTCACATTTATGCTGTTGGTCATGCTCATTGGGATGCAGCAATGGATGAGGAGATGGTTGCATTAAAAACCAATAAGACTTGAGATTTGGTACCCTTACCTAAGGGTAAGAAAGCTATTGGCTGTAAGTGGGTTTACAAAGTCAAGCATAATGTAGATGGTTCAGTTAGCAAGTATAAGGCTAGGCTGGTTGCAAAAGGCTATGCTCAAACATATGGCATAGATTATGAAGAGACATCCAGTCCAGTTGCTAGGATAGCAACTGTTAGGTGTGTGATTGCCTTGGCAGCAGCCAAAGGTTGGAGTTTGTAGCAAATGGATGTTAAGAATGCCTTCTTGCATTGTGAATTGCAAGAAGAAGTGTATATAGAGCAACCAGCAAGTTATGAGGATTTAGAGCATCCCACATATGTGTGCAGGTTAAAGGTGCTCTATGGACTGAAGCAAGCACCTAGAGCATGGTCTGACAAGATTGAAGAGTATCTTGTCAATATTGGATTTTGTATTTTTGATGCTGATCACTCACTTTATGTGAGAAAGGGAGATGCAGGTTTGGTCATCATAATCATCTATGTGGATGCCTTGATTATTACAGGTGATAGTGACAGTGGGATTGCTGAAGTTAAGGACTTCTTGAAGAAGACGTTTGAGATGAAAGATTTGGGTGAGCCGAGATACTTTCTTGGTATTGAGTGATCAGATGTGATGATGGTATATGGCTATCCCAAAGACAGTATGGCTTGGATATGTTATCCAAGTATGGTATGACAGCATGTAAGCCTCTTTCAGTACCATTAGAGCAAAATGTGAAGTTGACTGTCGACATTGGGGATGAGATAGAAGACCCTACTATGTTCAAGAGGATAGTAGGGAGTTTGATTTATATGACTATCACAAGGCCAGACATGAGCTATGTTGTTGGCCTTGTCAGTCAATTTATGCAGATGCCTAGAAAGCCTCATTTGGATGTAGTTAGACGTATATTGAGATATGTGAAGTCAACTTTACATTATGGAATTTTTTATGAGGCAGGTAAGGACGTATAGGTCTTTGGATACACAGATGCAAATTAGGCTGGTAGCATGCAAGACAAAAGATCTACTGGTGGATTCATGTTTTTCCTTGGTAGTGCAATAGTTACATAGAGTAGCAAAAAGCAACCTACAATTGCTTTATCGAGTACAGAGGCTGAGTATAGAGGTGTTGCTATGGCAGCATGTGAGGTGGTATGGTTGCAAAAGTTATTAGGTGATTTAGATGTGTAGGGAGATGGTCCAGTTGTCATTCATTGTGACAACATGAATAGCATATAGCTAGCTAGGAATCCAGTGTTCCAAGCTAGGACAAAACACATTGAGGTGCACTACCACTTTGTGAGAGAGAAGGTACTTGTATGAGAGATTGACTTGGTATATGTCAGTACACAAGATCAGATAGCTGACATTTTTACAAAGCATTGGGTGCAGAGAAGCTTCAAAAGTTCTGAAGCTTACTTGGAGTTGCAGAGATAGAGTTTAGCTTGAGGGGGAGTGTTGAGATGGCAAGCTCAACACATGCAAACATTGATGATGGACCGCCTGGCTAGATGGGTGCTCGTCTACACTTAGCACGTTGGTGGTCATTATGACACTCACATGGCCACTGACTTATCACTTATTATATTTAGTTTGTTACACCTACCTACTACAGCTGGCAAAGATATAGCGCTAGTTGATTTAGTGTAGTCGGTTATGCACTGTTTGACTTAGAAGGCCACTTTCCTTTATATTGTATCTTATCTATACTTTGTGTACATTGTATCTTATCTATACTTTGTGTACATTGTAGAGTGTGTGGAAGCAAAACGTTTTGGCCTCCATCTCTCTTCTTGTGTTCTTGAGTGAGCTTCCTCTTGTGTATACATTGTGTGTTTGGCGCAGCAACTCAAGCAAGTCCCCCACCACGTGATTCTTGATACATCTTCTTCATGTCTTGGCTCAAGTTCATTATAAATTGCATCATCAAATTCCTCGACTGCATAGATTGCATCATCTCTTCCCTTGAATAGTTTGATTCTCTTCCCTGCAATTGGAATCCGCAAAGCCGTACCATCAAGCTCTGCTAAGGAATATGTAGCATTGTCATGGACATGCTGAACTAAATAGGGCTCAAACCATCATGTGGAAACCTTGCGAATAGCACTATACTGGTTGTCTAGACTGCTGTCATAGACCAACACCCAATCTCCTTCCTTAATTTATTTTGGCCTCAATTTGTGTCTGCTATCAAAGTGGTCTTTGTTGTAAATCCTGGCCTCTTTGAGTCTTTGAATTGCTCTCTCAATATCTTCAGGTCTTCTCTCCAACTGACAAATACGAAGAGCCAAAAGATCTTCTCTAGTCATATCTTCTTGCTGCCATGATAAAGCACTCAAAGTAAGTGTGCAAGTCTCTGTAGGCATGAATGGCTTCTGCCCATACATCAACTCAGCTAGCATATAACCTGTAGTCACACTATGAGTAGTGCGATCAGCCCATAAAGCATAAGGCAACAACCTAGGCCACTTCGAACCCGTCCATCGCATGCTTTGGCCAAGGCTTTCACAATTGGTGGATAGCCTCTTTTGCTCTTCCCATTGCCTTCTGGATTATATACTGAAGTCAAAGCAAGTTTAATGCCAAGGTGAGAGAAAAACTCCCTAGCCTCATCAGCATCCAACTCACCTCTATCTACATTAACTTTTCTAATACATCCATACCTGCAAATAACATCCACCAACAGAAACTTACAAACCACTGAAGATTTTGTTCGTAATGCTCTTCCTTCCACTTGATTTGTGAGATCTTCTCGTGCCAAAACAATATAGCGCATCTGCCCCCATAAACCAATAGGCATAGTAATCAAATCAAGAACCCACTTGTAATGAATACATAGCGGGTAGATAGGATGAAGCTCATCTCTATTCCTCACTAAAGAGAACAATTGACAATTAGGGCATGTCAAACTGTGAGATATCTCTATACATGCCTCTCCACTAATAGCACTCTTTGACCTTCTCATAGGTCGCCCAAACAGCTCGATGCCCAGCCCAAAGACTTTCATGAAAATCTTTCATGATCCATACCTGTGAAGATCTTTCACAAACAACTCTCAATGGCTGTCCTCCTTGTTTTCATGGATGCTTCCAAAGTATCCCACTTCGCAAGAAGAAACCATAAGCTTTTCTTCTAATCTTCTTGAATTCTGCATCAGTCCATCCATCCTATTTAGACATAGTACTCAAATAATGCCCAATCTATAAATACTCTCCTATATACAAAGTCTCATCAAAGCTTTCCAAAGCAAACACATGACAAATATGATCAGCATGCATGGCTAAAAGTCAGTCCCATCATCAACATCATCAATGCAAGAAAAATCCGTATCATCATACCTTGCTCATGAAAGCATATCGGCTACTGGGTGGTCTTTACCTACTATGTGCCTGAACTCAGGATTCATGGACTTTATGTACCCAATCCACCTAAGCATGGCAATATCTAGAGTAGAACAACACATGATCATACCTAGAAGAGACAAACAATCAATCTCGACTACCACATCAGCTCCAATGAAGTACTCTCTATCATCCTTGAGAGCCGTGACAACTCCCAAGAGCTCTCTTTTAACTTGTGAATACCTTTGTTGTCGTTCATTTAGGACTTTCACCCCAAATCGAATAGCATACCTATGTCCATCTGCATCGTCTTGGCCAACAGCCCATCCAATGGCGATAGGACTAGTATCAACAGTAAGAACAATAGGTCTCCCACACTCATAATCTACATTTCGAAGAGTCTGAGAAACTCTCAATAATTTCTTCAGTTTCTGCATGGCTTTAGTATGTTTTATCTCCCAAGAAAAACATTGCCCTTTCCTCAAGAGCTGGTAGAGATCATATGCAATATGAGCAAAATGAGGAATCCAAATAAGATAAAACACACAAGCCCCAAGAAACATGCGAACCTTCGAAGTAGAAGAGCAAGTCTCCACAATCTTCTCTATGGCATCAACCTTCACAGGAGAAGGCTTCCTTAGATGAGAAGGTAACCTATATAGTAGCCTTCCATTGCCCTATGCTTATAGGACAAATCGCGGAGTGTGTAGATGATGTAGGCTTGAGCAATCTTCATAGTGAGGTTGTGTGCCTCACACACCTCAAATTTCTCTACAAAGTTCTAGGGTACATCCATTGCTATGTAATTTAGAGATCAAGGGAATCTTTGCTTGGTCCTTGAAACCACACATGAGTCCAAGTTTTGTTGACAAAGAATTAGTTGTATGTAGTCTAATGTGAATAGCATATGAGTTATCTAGTAATCTTCATTGTGCTAAATCTGTGTGACTCAGTTGAAGATCCTATAACACAACCTACATTATCTAGTAGCGTCCTTATATCATCAACCTCTAGCTATATCTTCTCCTCACATTGAGTTCTATGGTCAAGTCTATCAATTTATCTAGCATTTCCTTATTTTCTTGTCAGTGTCTAATATCGATTCCCTATTCCTATTGATGATAGTTTGCTAATGTCTCTTCTAGCAATAGCTCAGAAGCTATGCAATGTCACACTCTAATTCTCTAGAATATCACATAAAAATTCTCCTCTTAAAGAGCAATCATATAAATTTAAGAAAATAGTATAGCTTAAATACATATGTCTTGATTATATAAAGGCATAATGCTTTAATGGTGAAGATAACTCTAAAAAACATAAGTTGATTCTAGAAGGAGTATAGTGTATTTATTGAAGCTATATTTTTGCAAGTATAGAAATAGAAGTTATGATGTCTTCAAATCTTCAAGTCTTCTAAAGTTTTGGGTGCTTTAAATAGCATACACTAGTATTGAAAGTTTAGAGGGTATGGCTACATCATATAAAGACATATGGTTGGGACCATCCATGTAAATGCATTGTGCAATTGTAATCATCCCTAAACAGTTATTATTGATGCCAATAACATTAGCTACAAATTCCAGCCAACCTAGGACTTGAGTGAATTTCATCATCACATTGCTAGGAAGAAGAGAAATGAATATTATTTAGATGAAAGTATTCATTTTATAAGTTAGACACTATCCTTAGCCTTTTTAGGTAGGTAGGGTGTATATCTATAATGATTACTTGGGCAGTGAGTGTCCAAAGACTAAAGCCAATTTTATAAGCTAGACCCATGGCTACTTGTCAGTGTCTAATATCGATTCTATGCCAATTTTATAAGCTAGCCAATTTTCTTGTCAGTGTCTAATATCCATTCTTAGCTTTCATGGCAGCCACTCATTAAGGTATGCATCAGTCTTGTTGCTTCTCTAATCAATCACACTCTTTCTAGCATTGATCAGGACCTTCCAAATGTTGGTTTACGCTCCAATAAGTGGGCATTGAGGCTAGAAGTAGCAATAATACCATGCAAAACAATTTATGTGATTTGTGTCAATTATCCTAGATGTCTTCTCTTAGTCATCTCCAACATGCTCCAACATTAGCTACATGCTTGGCATCCTTCTCAACATTGAGGACATCATTATTTGGAATGTTTGAGGTCAACCATTGACCTACTATGTAGGATAGATCCAATGTTCACTGTTTAGAAAACAAGTATTTACTTGGTTCATGCTCTACTAATACTTAGGGGACCCATTTCACTACAAGGGAATGGGGCAATAGCGACGGCCATTTGCGACACAAAAAAGTTGTGTCGCTAAAAGCGTCGCTATATGTGTCGCTATTTGCGTCTCTATTTGCGTCTCTATTTGCGTCGCTATTTCCGTCGCTATTTGCGTCGCATATATGAATGGAGGGGGAGAGGATGAGTGAGAGAAACAACAAGAGAGGGGGGGGGAAAAACAAAGAGAGAGGAAACAAAGAAAGGGAAATAGAGAGATAAAGAGAGGGGGAGAGAAATAGAGAGAGAGAGACGGGAGGGGAGGAGAAATAGAGAGAGGGAGAGGGAAGGAAGAGAGGAGGAGGACGTAGAAAAGAAGGGTGAGGTAAAGAGAGGAAGGAGAGTGAAAAGAAGAGAGAGAGAGAGGGAGAAAGAGAGATAGAGAGAAAAAATAGAGAGCGTGAGAGAGGGAGAGAGAAATAGGAAAACAATGAGAGAATGAGAGAGAAGGTTAATAAAGAAAAGTAAAGGGAGAGGGGGGAGAGAGATAAAGAGAGGTGGGGTGACATTTCTTTCAATATCTTTGTTTCTTAAGCTTTTTATTTTCTATCTTTGATTGTCTTTGCAATGAGATGAGTTGAGTGAGAGTGGGGAGGGAAGGAGGGAGAGAAATAGAGAGAAGAAGGGGGAAGGAAGAGAGAGATGGAAAGAAATAAAAAACAAGAGAGAGAGGGGCTTCATAAAAATTTGTCAAAACCCGAGCATGGCATTTTATAGGTTTGTAAACAAGCAAGAGAGAGAGAGAGAGAGGCCGTTGTCACTGCCACCATCCATGAAGAGGGAGGAGACAAGTGTAAAGGAGAAGGAAGGAACTCCCGAATGAGAAAAAAATGAGAGAAGTACGAAGGGATTCTTCTTCAAGCTTTGAGGTAAGTACATTATCTATTCTCTCTTTGTTTTTCACTTTTCTTTACTTCTCTCTTTCTTTTTTTTTATGAAGAGTGTATTGAGAGAAGAAGTGAGAGAGATCAACACATGTACAAGGGAGATTGAGAGAGAGAGAGAGAGAGAGAGAGAGAGAGAGAGGTCGCTGCCACCGCCAATCCACCACAAAAAGAGAGGGGACAACTGCAAAGAAGAAGGAGGGAGCCCGTGAAGGAGAAGAAGAAGAAGAAGAGAAGCGCGAAGGGATTCTTCTTCAAGCTTTGAGGTAAGTGTACTAACTATTCTCTCTTTGTTTTTCTCTTTGAGGTAAGTGCATTATCTATTCTCTCTTTGTTTTTCTCTTTGTTCTTCAAGCTTTGAGGTAAGTGCATTATCTCTTCTCTCTTTGTTTTTTTCTTTTCTTTACTTCTCTCTTTCTTTTTGTTGATGAAGAGTGTATAGAGAGAAGAAGTGAGAGAGATCAACATGCGTAAGGGAGATTGAGAGAGAGAGAGAGAGAGAGAGAGAGGTCGCTGCCACCGCCAATCCACCACAAAAAGAGAGGGGACCATTACAAAGAAGAAGGAGGGAACCCGTGAAGGAGAAGAAGAAGAATGAGAGTAGCACGAAGGGATTCTTCTTCAAGCTTTGAGGTAAATACATTATCTAGTCTCTCTTTTTTTTTCTCTTTTCTTTAATTCTCTCTTTCTTTATGTTGATGAAGAGTGTATAGAGAGAAGAAGTGAGAGAGATCAATGTGCACAAGGGAGATTGAGAGAGAGAGAGAGAGAGAGAGGTCGCTGCCACCACCAATCCACCACAAAAAGAGAGGGGACAATTGCAAAGAAGAAGGAGGGAACCCGTGAAGGAGAAGAAGAAGAAGGAGAGTAGCGCGAAGGGATTCTTCTTCAAGCTTTGAGGTAAGTGCATTATCTATTCTCTCTTTGTTTTTCTCTTTTCTTTACTTCTCTCTTTCTTTTTGTTGATGAAGAGTGTATAGAGAGAAAAAGTGAGAGAGACCAACGTGCGCAAGGGAGATTGAGAGAGAGAGAGAGAGAGAGAGAGAGAGAGAGAGAGAGAGAGAGAGAGGTCACTACCATCGCCAATCCACCACAAAAATAGAGGGGACAAATGCAAAGAAGAATGAGGGAACCATTGGCACTACCATTGCCACCACAAAAATAGAGAGAGAGAGAGAGAGAAGTTGCCATTGCCACTACCATTGCCACCACATCCACTAAAAGAGAGGGGACAACTACAAAGGAGAAGCCAACCTCTGTCTCTTCTCCATCTTTGCCTCCTCGATCTTGCATGACAGGCACCAAGCAAGCATCTCCTCGTTTCTCGGCCATGGAGAGGCCTCATGCCAAAGCCCGCCACCTGGAGTACAAGGTGGAGCCTCCTCTAGTGCAGCAACAGCTACTCCCCATAGAGCACAACGACCACTAGAGAAGAAGAGGAGATGGAAACCAGACACGAGTGTGAGACAGTCCACCAGTAGGAAGGTAGACTGCTACAGCTATGACGATAGAAAGAAGAGCCTACATGATGTACTACATGTACCTTCTATTACCAAAAATATATTGTCGATTGGACAGATGGCAGAACGAAATTTGCAAGAATCTAGTGTCGGTTGGATAGATGATTTCAACTGATACACATGGCTGTACATTCGGAAGTACAAGGATGAGATACTCAATGTCTTTAAGCAAATGGGTTTATAAAGAGAAATGCAAGTCAGATGGTTCGTTGGAAAGGTATAAAGCCCGGCTCATTACAAAGGGATATACACATCAATACAGCCTAGATTATGAGGAGACTTTCAGCTCGGTTGCTAAGATGGAAATGGTGAGAATAGTCATTGCATTAGTGGCTTCTAAGGGCTGAAAATTATGAAAAGTGGATGTAAAAAATGCATTCATGAATGGTGACTTGCTTGAAGAGGTATATATGGAGTAGCATGAGGGTTATGTATACAACCTGAGGTGTATATGGATACTAGCTAGCAACCCTGTCTATCATGCTAGATCCAAACACATGGAGATTCATTACGATTTCATTAGAGAAATGGTACTTGTAGGACAGATTGATCTACTTCATGTGAAGACACAAGACCAGGTAGCCGATATCTTTACCAAATCACTTGGTAAAGAGAAATTTGTTTGTTTCATGGATCTACTTGGAGTACAGTAACTAATCTGAGCTCAAAAAATGGAGTTTGAGAAGGGGGAGGATGAGCTTGATTCTTTTGATCTTAAAACACCTCCATCCATTGAGATTGAGGGTGAAGACAAGAAAGAAGAGATAGAAGATGACTTAGACGTAGGTAAAAACAAAAAGGAAGAAGTAGAGCTTAGAGACACTACCACTCCCTATATAAGGGTTTCTGGCTCCAACACCATGGTATAACTCTTACAGATGTCCAAATGCTCCCCCAAAAAGACTTGAACAATGTTGGAATAAGCTGGAGTAAGCAGAAGATCAATGGGACTTATTCAATGGGACTATAATGAAAGCGTGAAGTGAAGCTCTTCTTCTTGGGCCTAACAAGTGATAAAAAAGCTCCTTGATTAATACTTTTTTGAATTGATTATATCTAGCTTTTGTAATCACAATCTCTTTTTTTTCTCGGGCCTAAGTAAGTGATGAAAAAGCTCCTTGCGAAATACCTTTTCGAATTAATTATATCTTGCTTTTGCAATCAAAGGATTCAGTTTTTTTTAAATAATCTGATACACAATTTTTAGACATTAGATGTAGCTGACATTGGCAAATGAATTATGCAAGAATATTTAGTGCATATAGCTAGAAGGGTGGCAGGGCATCCCCCTCTGTAACCGTCGCTATTTGCATCGCAAATTTACTCTGCAACTGTCGCTACTAGCGTCGCTATTTGCGTCGCTATTTGCGTCGCTAACCCAAATAGCGATGCAAATAGCGACGCTAATAGCGACGCAAATAGTGACGAATCGATCGCTTCGCTAATAGCGACGCGAATAGCGATGACGGGGATAATTTTTTCCATGAATAATTCTGTCGCTTTAAACGTCGCTATTGGGTCTATATGTTGTAGTGTTTGTCATTCTCAAATGATGCATTGATGCTCATGAAAGGCACTTGGAATGATTAGAGCTTGTTTAGCTCAGCATTTGAAGTGTTATATGCTATTTTACCCTATGGGCAATAAGCATTCACAGTGAAAGCTTATGTATTGAATGCCATTCACTTTGAAAGCTCATGTATCAAATGTCTATATATACTTTGGGAATGTTATATGTATGTATTGATGCTTAACATTGAGGTTTATGCCTATAGTATGCTTATGTTGAGCTCTAAACTTTGGATTTGAGCTTTGTCGGATAAATATTTACAATGACTACTTACTTTGAAGCTTTATTGGTTACACGCTTGAAGGATTATTGTGAGTACATGCTCCTTGATGTATTACGTCATGTCTTTGGGTATCTGGATGTTATGAGACATGTATTAAGCTTTGGTTTTCTCTAAGACATTTTGAATTTTCTTTCATAGAAGCACTTTGCTATTTTCATTGCAAAGTTTGGACTCTTGAGTTAGTGAGAGACTCTTACATGCTTATTGGTTTATGCATACATTGTTCTTTGCTATAGACATTGATGATTGTGGGTTGATTTAGCTTTGGTTTTATACACTTGGCACTTCCTCTTGTCAAATGGGTTGGTTAGCTTTGATGCATTCTTGGTTATGTACTTGATCTTCACTATTCATATACAATGAGTTACTTGTAGATTGATGGATCTCTATTGCTTTTGGAGATCTCTTATGCATAGTTGGCTTACATACATGGTACTTGCTTGCTTCATATTACATCTATGTATTTGACATCTTTGGGTCTCTAATAGCATTTGGTACCATAGTGGTTTTATGCTCTATTTTGCACTACTAGTTGCAGTGTATATCTTGGTTACTATCCAAATATCCCTGGCAATGTATGCTTTGTTTTTTACTCACTTGCCAATAGTTGTCATACATTCATTTATTACCATGTAAAAATTCAATTTTGAGTAGTTTCTTTGAGAGTAGATGCTTGTATTGCACACTCTAATACTTCCTACTTGTGGATAGCAATGTATTGCCTCAATCTTCATCTTGTTGTATGCATTTTGGTGCAATTTTGGGATTGATTTACTGTTGTCATAGTAGCCCATACTCTCTTTGGTTGGTAGACATGGCAAGGATTTCAAATGCATCTAATGACAATGCTATCTTTAACATAGAGAAGCTAGATGCCAATAACTTCCAACATTGCAAGACTCAGATTTGGCAAGTATTAGTACAAAAGAAGCAAGTGAGGCCATTAAAATCCAAGGGAATAAATCCAGAAGATTAGAATAGATAGGATTGGTAAGAGATTAACGAGCTATGCAAGTCCACCATTATCTTGTCTTTGTCTAAGCATGTGTGCTTCAATGTTATTGCAATCGAAGGTCGTGCTTATGATTTATGGAAAAAGAAAGTAACAAGCCATAGTTAGTGTAGGTTATGACACATAACAAATATGCATGGACTTGTTCACGTGATAATCATTGCGGCTTTTAGCAAGGGCGTGCTTATTTACTTAAACCAAGAGATTCCATTGATGTTTTCAACTAAACTTAATGACATCTCTAGTGAGGGGGTAAAACCTTGCTCAAGGAATTACTCTCACTGTGCAAAAGAGCCACTATTAAATAAGTGAGCAAATTGTCTAAATCAAAAACACCCCAAGAGAAGTGGATTCCTAAGATTAAACAAAAAAGAAATGAGGCTACCCTTCTGGCAAGGCAACCACCAAGGTCTACTTCCCAAGAGGGAACTCCTATGTCCACTCATTTGAATGAGTTCCACTTCATTTTTAGCCATCTTATCTCGTAGGGCATTTAGTTTGAGGATAACATAAAGTCTTTGTCCTTGCTTGTCACACTACCTGAGTCTTGAGATGAATTCCATATTTTAATGTTTTAATCCTCTTGAAGATGGCTTTAAATGCTTCCATGTCGAGAGTGCTTTACTATCAGAAGAAGTAAATAGGAAGAACCTAGATGCAACCTTTACTTCTCTTGCACTTACACTTCAAGGAACACATAATGGTAAAGGGAATGATCTCTATGGTAGAGACTCACAACACATAGAGTTAATGTTGTTAGTAATTCAAAATGGTTATTTACTTGAATATGAATGCAAATTGGAAGTAGCTATTAGTTTAGAAGTCTTAGAATCAACAAGGGTCTCAAACTAGTATTGTTGATATTTTAATAGTTTAGTTATTTTTCCTTATGGACCCAATTTGTTGGATTGAGCAATGGCATAGGGCTAATTGTGTCCCATTCCTCGTTTGTGATTGTTCATTAGTATTACTTCCTTAGACATTGACTTGCAAATGCATTAGTAGTTATTGTGTTGTTGATTCTAATGTCTTTCTTTGATATCGCCATTGGTTTCTTTGGTTTTGGCATATTTAACTCTTGACTTGTCTTAGTTTATGATGTTAGACTTGGCTTTTTGACTCTTAGGTTTAGAAGGAGCTTTTGTTAAGGTCTAGGTTTTGATGCAAGAGTAGTTAGTCAGATGGTTTAGATAATTAGACTCCTTGATACTATAGCATATGAGGAGCCAATTTAGATTGTCTAGGTAACCAACCCATCAATTCTATGCATAATTGTTAAAATATTTGCAATCACACCTACTTTAGTCCCTTTGTGAGGAGCATGAGGGCTCAGGACCAGAATCCCATATGCACAGTAGGAGAAAGTACCACCACTCAAATCCTATAAAGCATTGTACTTGCACTCTTTTTCTAATGCAATGATAGTACTCTTTCTTTCCAGTAAAGTGTCATGTCACTATCAATACACAAGATTCTGTTTATGAGTCCAAGTCTCAATCTTGGAACCTAATTCACTTGTGTAACAATTTGTCCTTGTAAGGGTCAATGTCCTCATGAGTTTCCTTTTCCTCTTTCAACCTCCATAGCTTCCGCATCTGCCATGCTCTAGATCCCACGTATTTTAACATGGTATCAGAGCTTAGCTGAGCATGGCTTAGCTCATTTTAATAGATCGTCACCTCTGGTCCATCTCTACTCAACTCAGTCTCAGTCTATGAACTCATTTTCCATCTCCACCTTCAAGCTTGCCTTCATGGCTGCCATAGCCAGCAGCACCCTGTCAAATTGAAGCTCTTGTATCTCACTCCACAAGCCAAATCTTACCGAGCTTCCTGCTGGAGAAGTGTTCCCCCGCTATTGATGCTTCTTTGTATCATCTCAGAACTTGACATTGCCTCCAAGCTTCCTTTTGGAGAACTGTTCCCCCGCTATTGATGCTTCTCTATATCATCTCAGAACTTGACATTGCCTAATCCACCACTCAGCATTGTTAATTTTCTCATGTTTTGTTATGTGGCCCCCATAGCCACACATGCCCTACTGCACTTGGAACTTTTATATCTCATCATAGATCTCATATCTTTGGAAGCTTCCTTCTAGAGAGTTGTGCCTTTGCTCAGGTAGAAGATTCCTATCACCTAACACCTTGACATTGGCCGCTCCAGAGCCCAGCATTGACAAAATTCGTGGTCACTGTCCAGAATGCGCCTGCTGCCATTCGTGGTGCTACTACTGTCGCTACAAGTTGCGATGTTGACAATCACCATAGGGCATTGTTAGCCCATCATTCAAATATCACTTTGATATAAAAAGTTTTGAAAATGATCAATTATAGCTCCCACAATCAGCAAAAAACTAAGGCTAGGTCAAAACCCTAATCTAGGAAGCCATAGCTAAACTTCACTGAAGCTCAAAAATCTCATAATTTTCTCTCTTCTGCCACTAGAACAACCCACTGCCACTCCAATCTACTGTCCTAGCATCAAATCAAGAAGGAGAAGATTCAGATTTGAAAGAACTTGAAGGATTTTGCAGATTTGGAAGACTCAAGGAAGAAACATAGTGTTCATTGACACGCATTTAGTGCTCTTAGCACTTGTGTCTTTTGACACATCTCAACCAACTCTTCTACTGCTCAAATCTGATAAGTCTGAACATGATTTGTTGTTGTTCCTATAAGTCTAACATGGGCAAAGACTCTCCAACTACTCGCTTCAAAGGAGTTAGGTTTCACACCTGGCATACCCACATCAAACTCATTACGATGAAGAAGGGCCTTTGGGCCATTACCACTAGAAAAGAAAAGAAGCCTTGTGATGTGGATCTTGCTGTCACTTGGCAAAAGAACGATGATAAGGCTCAAGACATTATCAAACTGGAGCTAGACAACAGCTATATCCACCATGTGGATGCTTGTGACACCTCAAAGGATATTTGGAAGAGACTTGACACTTTGTTTGGTGCATAATCTAAATCATCAAAGTATGGTCTCTTGATTGAGTTTTTTAGGCTTGAAATGAAGTCCAACACATCACTTGCCATGCATCTAAATTACATGGAAGGACTTCTAACCCAACTTGCGGGAATCAACATTAAAATGGAAGAAGATGTTTGCATCGGTGTTCTACTTAAGAGTTTGCATCATGAATATAATAATGTATCAACAACTTTAATCAACATGCCAAATCCTGAACTTGTTGGTATCTAGGCATCACTGTTAGAGGAGGAAAAGAAGCTAAAAACTAAGAAGAACCAAGCACCTCTAGAGATGAACATGCATTATATGTTAGCAACAACAGGTACAAAGGCAGGAAGGATCGGCTCTTCTATGACTTCTGCAAAAGGACCGGACACACCGAGAAGTTCTGCCATGCCAGAAAGAGGTCCCAAAAGGCCTATCTAGTTGCAGTCAATGAAGAAGAAGAAAATGGAGAAAAGGAAGAAGAAGAAGACCACCAGGAGAAGGACAAACCTCATTGGTTCTTCTATTCAGATAGACTTTTTTAGTCTTGTATTTCCTAGCCCTAATGCCTCAAACATAAACTTGTAAACTCCTCAGTTAGCCTTGTACTACAGCCTCTATACACTTTATGAGGCCCTTGCTATAGCCTCTAGATGTCCATCATGTTTGTGGTACCCACACTTAGCCTTTTTCTGCGATTGCCTCTGGTGTTTTTCCATGTTTATGGTGTGCCCACACTTTGCAGGTGTTGCTTTTACTAAAGCCTCTATACGCTTTGTACTTCTGGTTGTGATTGAGGAGGGGTATTGAAATATTTGCAATCACATCAACTTTAGTCCCTTTGTGAGGAGTAGTGAGGGCTCAGGACTAGAATCCCATATGCAGAGCAGGAGAAAGTACCACCACTCAAATCCTATAAAGCATTGTACTTGCACTCTTTTTCTAATGCAATGATAGTACTCTTTCTTTACAGTAAAGACCTCCATAGCTTCCGCATCTGCCATGCTCTAGATCTCGTGTATTTTAACAATAATATCCTTGATAATGCAATTGCACTTTGAGAACCTATCATAGTGTCAAGCTAACTCTTTGTCAATACATATAAATAAAAGCTATTAGACTTCTCAATTTCCATGGTGGGACTACTTGTTGTTTTCTTTTTATAGGCTTGGGGGCTATTATATATTGGTTAGCATTCTTAAGTGCCCACTTAGCACTCATATTTGTCTTTTCAAGAAACACCTAATTAATTGGAGATTGTTATATCTTGATTAGTATTCTTAAGTGCCCACTTAGCACTCATATTTATCTTTTCAAGAAACACTTGGTTAATTGGTTTCTTTTTCTTGATTTGGGCTTTGACTAGTTCGCAGAGCACTTTCTTACCCCTCTTACTTGAGATTGCGGTCAATTATGATGCAATTTTCTTGCCCTTCTTTTGAAATGAGAAAGGTCTCCTTTACTAAAAGCAATTATGATATTGACATTAGGAAGGCTTTGTATGTATTGTGTTTCAAAATCAATGTTACATCTAGTTGCCCACTTGAAGGTCCTTCCAAACAGGATTTCTTTCACAACATTCTCGCAATTGGAAATCTACTACAACTGCTCTACTAATGATGGTATGAAATAGGATTGGATCCATGACTCTCAGCATTCTTTAATGTTACTCCACATAGGGAGTGCTTTGTATTTTATGATGTAGGTAGAAAAGGATGTGTCTATTTGGGCAATGACCATGCATGGAGGGAGATATACATTGCCTCTTACTAATGGTTCTCCCTTTGTGCTCAGAATGTATGACATATACCAAATTTCAAAAAGAGTTTGATTAGCACTAGATAGTTAGATGACTATGGATGCCATGTTGCCTTTGGTAGTCACTCATGGAAGATTTATTAAGGGTATCTTTTTATTGCACAAGGGCCAAATTTTGGCACTTTGTACTCTTTTGCATGTGTCTAGTGTAAAGGATCATATTGTAGCTATGATTGAGCAACCATCTATATCTCTCTAACATTAGCAATCGGGTCACATGTTTGTGATAAGAATTAAAATTCTTCTTATTTTGTACTATCTTTCTTGTTTTAACTTTTAAGACTTTGAGATATACAAGCATTGTATATATGGGAAGCAAACAAAATTGGCACATAAGAAGAATCTTCCCTATGCCTACAATGTCATTGGCAGGAGTATCATACTTTGTCACATTTATTGATGAAACTACATGAAAAGTATGGGTTTATCCTACTTGCAAAAAGAGTGATATAATTGATGCATTTCTAAAGTTATTAACTTACAAAGAGAATTATCCAGGCAAGAAACTCATTTGCTTACATTGTGAATGTGAAACGAAAACTTGACATAAACTTCTTGGAGTCCATGTCTGCTAAAAATATATGTCTACATAACCAATGATAGATGTGTCATTCCTTCCAAAGAAAATGCGCATAGTCTTGTGCCATTCAAGCATCTCATGATATTCTTCACTGCTTTCCAATGCTTCTTGCCAGGGTTTGATATAAACCTACTAACTACTCCCATTGCATAAGAAATGTCTAGATGTGTAGCTATCATATTACACATCAAGCTACCAATCATGGATGCATAGGATATCTTTGCCACTTTTCTCTTTCACTCAAGTGAGTTAGGGTTGTCCTCTTGCCCGAGTTTTAAATATGGAAGCAATGGGACACGTATAGCCTTCCCCCCCTCCATAAGTGCAATTAGTCTCTTGATTGCGGCTATGTATGGTTTTCTCAACCATTGCGGCCAAATATGTTTCTACCATTGAGGCATGCAAGGAAGTTATATGGTTTACTTGTCTAGTGGGAGATTTGGGCATTATTGCAAGAGAGGTGCCATTTTGCATAGTGATAGTCACCACAGCATCCAATCGACACAAATCTTGTCTTCCATGCAAAGATAAAGAATATCGAGATAAAGTATCAATTCCTCAAGGAGCTACTTGAGGACAAGTAGATTGATCTTGTTAAGATTCACACAAATGACAACCCTATAGATATTCTTATACAATGAGTTTTTCTATGCTTTTTGCATGCTAAAGAGTGCTAGTGGGCATTGGATAGTATCCCCAATATTTATTCTTCCAAAAGGCACATTGGCCTTTAAGTTGATTGTTGAGGTAAATGCCAAGGTCCAAAGGCCAAGAAAACACCCCTTTTATATGTATACATTGTATATTCATATATAAATGAAGCTAATAAAGAACAAGGGTAACATAGTACCCATAAGAAACACTTCATGTCCTCTTGCTTTCTCTCTTGCTCTCTTAAGCCTATGACTCCACAACCCATCACTTCTTCTCATGCTTTGTGTGCTCCTACACTTTGTATAGGGGGTGACCAAATTAGGTATCTCCAATCTATTTTTTTCTTAGTTTAGGACATTCAAGATCTCCAAACTCCAACCATTCCCTCTTAGACATGAAGTTTGGATCATACATCTTAGTTCTCGACTCCATGTTGTAGCTTCTAAGAGCTTGCATAATGGTTTTAGGTTCACTAGAGGGTTGTGCTAAGTCTTCCCCTTAGAGATTGCAATGCTTCAATTAGCTCAAATTTATTCATTGGCATCTTGTAAAGCCTTGTTTAGTAGTCTTTTATGAGGAACCAAGTATCATATAGACTGGCACAAAAGGTAAGTGATTAGGCTTTGTTTGATTCATTGTTGCTAGCTCTTCTTTGACGCTCATTCTCTCATCAGCTTGCATGTATTCCTCCAACTCTGCATTGTGTATTGCCTTAGCATCAAGGTCAACTTTTTGAAGTCTTCCAAGTCTCCATCACCATCACATTGCATTAGTGTGATTTTTGAAAAACACAAGTTTGGTTTTCCCAACCTTGTATGAGCCTTACATCTCATCTATGGTCATCCTAGTAGGAGATCATTATCCACTCCTTTCAAGATGACACAATTAATTGAGAATTGCATCCCTCCAATCTAGCCAATCCTTAAGAATGCCAATAGGTTTGACCATTGATCCATCCACTACGGTCAAGTTGAAATGCACATCCTTGGTTGGAAGGACTATCCCACACTTGAGTAGTGATAGGAATAGGTTTGGTGGGTCCATTCATCCAAGATTTGAAGGCTCTCTAGGTTAATAGCTCCCTTTTGATAAAAGCCCAATTAGTAGTAGTACATGTATGGATGCCAAAGATGCCACAGTTCCAAGAACAACATACTTAAACCCATATTGCTTTGCTTTTTGAGTTAAACAACTTTGTCCTTGGGAAGATAACATTGATAACCTTTATTCATCCTATTGGTTAGACACAAATCTCCCAAAGATATTAAGATCAATGGGGGTTGATGTGCCTTCAGTACTTAGGTCCACCTCTACTTCTTGGAGAGTCTAATGGTCCCCAATTGAATTTGAAACTCCATAAGAGCTCATTTTCTTTGAAGAAATGAAGCTATTTTTTAGGGTCGGGTCACTACTTCATTGCATGGATAAGAATGGCTTCCTTTTGTGCAGATTAGTAGTTGATGTTAATGAAGTATAGTAATGTTGGAAGAGTTTGACAAGACAGAGGAAGGATAGAATGTAGTTGCTCAACTACCCCTTTTTGCTCTCCAATAGTTGTGAGAAGAAGATTTTTTGCTAGTGTTCTTGTCACCATTAAAAAATCATATCATACAAACCTTAAGACCTATGCTTTGATTCGAGGATCCTCTCGATTAGAGTGCCCATGTCTCATTTTGTTATTTAGACTATAGTTGTAAATACACATGATAAATTTGACAAACCAAGAACCCTCCTTATTTAGTTTTTTGAGGAAACTCAAAAATAATCCTCCCTAATTATTCCTTTTTAGGAAGTTTAGAAATGCTAACTCCTTGAGTCTAGCTTTGCTCCTTTGTGGTTAAAGTATAACTTTAGGATACTCCTAGGTATGGTTAGAAAGGTTTCCATGAATAAAAAACCATGTAACTCTTTTTCTCTTCTTACCTTTAACATTGCTGCCTCTTCCCCAAAAACCAAAACAATAATTTGCATACAAAGAGATCCTTGTGGGAACATTTAGAACTGGATAATTTGTACTAGGGTAAAGGGGCCAATAAAGTAGCGCCCTCCAACAAGAAAACACACCCAATCCCAATTGAGTGACAATTTTACAAGAAAGATGTGGCTTTTTTAGTCACTTAACAATATAATATGAGTTTTTTAAAATTACAGATGAGCTTAACTTAAGTCAAACAATTGAGCCATGTAAAATTTTTTATATTTGAGATTTTGTAAAACCCTAAAGCAATGGATCCTCGAGTGTCACTCTATTGGCCCCTCCTTCCCCTCTTTTATGAACCTTTCGTTTGTAACTAAGATTACTTGATAATAATATTAAAATATCCCAATATTTTTTCTTTGAGCTCTATGTAATATAAATAGTTTAACTATTAAAAAACATTTATGCAACTCACTTAGGAAAATAAATTATAATGAAGGATTGTTAGATAACAATCTATTGGCCCCTTTACCCTATGCATTACCTTCCCTAAGCAAGTGCATGAAGGATGGTGATGCTAGATCAAGCGTGCTAAAAAGAATTCTGAATTCGTTGATATGCCATGTCGGACCACGCTGTGGGGATTTCATCATAAACATTCACTACAAACAAACAAAGAAACAATCAAACAAAAGTCTTACTGCGACTTGAGTCGAGTTGGTCTCCGACACGTACCTCCTCTTCTTTCATAGTGATCAGACCATCCTCTCCTTCCAGGCGGCATCACTTCCTGTCTTATATGCCTCCCGCCTGCTGGTGCACCTAATAGCTCGCTTGAAGCCGTTGCATTTCGGTGCATGTCTTGTGCAGGAAAGGATCTGCTGGCTTAAGCACCAAACGTTCCCTGATGGCGCAGTGAGGAAGTCTCTCTATAAGTTCGCAAAATCAGCTCATCTTCAGCAATAGCAAACGAAGTAAGCTCCTTCCCTCTTTTCTTTTTCAAAGCATTAGATCCGGAGTTTGGATTCCTTGAAGCTGATCAGCTCTGCTAGAGTACCCGCAGGGTTAGGGTCTCACAATGTCTCAACAACCTTATCTGTTTTCTTGCTTGTGATTGGTGAAGCAAGACCATTCTCTTCTTTGAATCATCCATATCGTTATTTTGTATCGTTGATTTAGGTCTTTGATTTTGTGAAAGATGCACATCCTGTTAAATGGCTTACATGAGATCAAGTGTAGTTTTCCATTAGCTTGTCAACCAGGAAGGCATGTTGCGTTTGCTTTTTATCCCACTCTGTTTCTTCATCTGTGTTAGAACGAGAGATGATTATTGGATGATGTTAATCTGCAGCGTTTTGATTGACTGAATATTCGGCAGTCAGCGGTTTACTACATCCATGGAGAAGGGACTTGGTAGAAAAACCTTGTCCTTTCACATTTTGCCACGAGACAGTCCAGGGGATGGAGAGCTTATTGCAGCTAACAAAAGCCAAATTGGAAGTGCACACCATCGCAGGCGACGTCGGATTAAAAATAGGAAGAGCAATCTATCCCTTTCATCTGTGGACTCCTTACAAGTTGGACTGGATAATGGTCTATTAAATGACAGTTCTTCTCCTCAGTGCTCTCCTGCATCTACTCCAGGAGGAACAAGTTTAGAATCGGACCATAATGATTTCGGTGGTGATACTTTTTCAAGTCTGCAACAGCGTGATATCATGTCTTCAGCTACATGTCACAACGATAACTTTGCTACAGGATCATTGTCAAATCTTTCTGACAGTAAGATTGATGGAGATAACCTGTCAAAGCCCTCATATTTGGATTGTGATTGGCGAATGGATGGAGCTAGAGCTTCTCATGCAAGTGATCCTTCTGAAGAGAGTTTCTTGGCTTCAACTGATTTAGCTGATAATCAATCTGATATTTCATCCCGTGTAGATAGGGATCAAGCTGAGAATGGTTTTAGGGTGGGCTTAGATGAGCCTTCCCTCAATAAAGCAATTCACAATAAAGTCACAGATGTAGTGCTTCCTCTGTGTGGTTCTATTGCTATACCATCTAGTTGCCTTGCCTCAAATGGTTATCCTTCTGACATCTGTACCGTTGTAGGAGATGTCATATCAGTTCCAGGTAGCTATCATTGCTCTCCTTTTTCTTTACTGCATGTGTGCATGCATGGGGGGTGTCTGCATATAAGGGATAGCCCATGTAAGCTCTAAAAAAGTGGCAGAGATTCTTCAAAAATAAAAATTATGTGCATTTCTCGAAGTGTTTGTTCCACAGTTTTTACAGGTTCATGTGTGTGCATGGGGGTGTGTCTGTATATGAGGGATTGCCCATGTAACCTCTAAAAAAGTGACAGATGCTGCAAACTAAAATTTTACATGGTTTTCAAAGCATTTATTCTGCTCATTTTTCAGGTTCAAATCCAGAGAAGAGGGACAAAGATGATCAATATTCCACTAATCTGTTGCCTAAAGCTGAGTTGAGGCAGCGAACTGTGCATGTTTCAGGCATGGATTCACGAAGGAAAAATGCAGAAGAAATTCTATATGATGGAAAAGAATTGGGATCGGAGAGTGCAACTTCTGAACAACTGACTGTGAATGACGGAGTTCAGGAAGGTGACCACTATCATTTAACTCCTGAAAATGCTGCAAGGCCTGCAGTTGTTCGTGAAACACCTCATCTTCTTGACTGGGAACGATTAATGGCAGCGAATTCTTCTTGTGAGCAGCTAACTCTTCTTACGAGTTTCGTTCAGGTCTTTGTAGTTATTTATGACTGCAATTATATAGAGTTAATGTTTTGAGTTGCTGTGAGTACTTGGTTTGGCATGCGTGTTTCTGACTATTAGCTTGTGTTGTTGGAGGTTGTACTGAATAAAGATAATCTTTCAGACGGTATGTGTCAAATTAAGGTTGCTACAGGCTGTGGCAGCCAAGCTGCAAGGTGGGCCCATTGCAATTAATGTCCTCCCATGACAAAGTAGCTGCTATGCACTGTGGCAGCCAAGCTACAATGTAGGTCCATGCAGCTAATGTCCTCCCATGACAAGGCAACTGCAATCTTGAAACAATTCTCATCTGTATCAATGTGACTATATGTGCAATGAAAGGATCTGTATGCAGCAAGTTCTCTAATTTTGCACCTAGTTCCTTGATTGCACACTACATGATCCACAATAAGACTTTGTCATTTTCTTTAGGTGTACCTTGAGACTTAGGATCTAATACATAAGTTGTTGCATGTCTAGGAGAGCTATAGGAGTTTGACCTCTTTGTCATTTTCTTTAGGTGTACCTTGAGACTTAGGATCTAATACATAAGTTGTTGCATGTCTAGGAGAGCTATAGGAGTTTGACCTCACAGCACATCGATTACGATCCTCTCTATATGGATGCTCATCATATACTAACTCCTATTGCTCCTCTATCATCCTATTTGTAGCTTTCATGACTTTCTAGGATCCATCTTGTACATAGCATAATACAAGCCATACAAGAACATAAACAAGCATAAGGAAACAAACATCGTGCTCACCTCCCAGCCATAGTGCCAATACGGGCTCATGCAAGCCTGAGAACTAGTAGGAAATGGTCTATGCTTGTACCACAAGCACTACCATCCCATACCACTAGCCCACAACAATACAGCATGCAAGTAGAGCTGCCTAGGACCTTTGAGTCCAATAGTGCTTTGCACCATAATGTGCACAAATGAGCCTTGGGTTCCTTTTGTAGAACCTAGCCGCCTAAAACCCGAAGGTACCCTTAGTGAACTCACACTACTAGACCCTTAGTACGTGTTTACACTTGGTGATCCTTAGTGGCCAATGTTATGGGCATCCATCCATGATGTCCAAGGATGCAACATTGTCCCCTTTGTCACTAATTGTTGTCCTCATCAATATCCTTAGGGATGAAGTAAAGAAAGTGCCCTCACTTGACTGACACTACACACGTAAACCATTCAACAGAATCGCTTAGTCCTATTGGTCAAGGCCAAATGGAAGGTGCAAACTGTATCCTTCAAGTATAGGACTTCCTCAACGATTATTCTATTGGTTTACATGCGACACCGATGAATATAGATATTCCTAGACCTAAATCCAAGCGGGAAGATACACTAATGAATCTTCTTGGTAATGTGGACTACTCTACAGTACCTTGAAGATATAGATGTCAATGTGTCTCAAGTTAGAGTTGTCTACCTTAAGGAAACTCACAGGGATTACAATGAAGTTTATAATCATTGAAATTTCCAGCATATCATGTTGAAGCCTTCTTCACAGGATTCGTTTGGTGCAACATTAATGGCCCCACAGACTCGTGAGTAGATTGTGAATAGTGGTACTTCCCACCACGAATCCTCTAGATGGCATTGCCCATATGCATCCGATGTATAGACATTGTGATTGGTGATAGTTCTTAAGTTCCCATATAGGGGGAGGGTGATATGCAACTTATTCCAGATGGGCACGATGATGCTCAAACTTCAGCTGTTCTTTATGTTTCAGACTTGGGCTATCATCTTCTTTTGGTGAGCAAGATTTGTGGATTTGGTCTCACAATTGAGTTTGATAGGGACTCCTTTCAAGTTCTTGATGAAAAGACTAGATAGATGCTTTTCCAAGGGCATGAAAAGAATGGTGTTTACAAGATTTGGAGTTTTTCAGCCCTTACTACTCTTCTTTGTACTTCTTAGCCTCAATCCATCTATAGCATGCTTGGTACAACCCATAGAAATAGGGAACGCTTGTTCCGGGCCTTAGGAACGGATTAATGTGTTCCGGGATGTGTCTACTAGCGAAACACCCATGGAACGTTCCTGCCCGTTCCTAGCCCCCTTCCACTCCGTTCTGCGCCGTTCCAGCAGCCATTTCCTGTTTGGAACGGCCGTTCCCTGGAACCCGCCCGCTCCTGCCTCTGTCACCTGCTCCGCCTGCCTCGCCCGCCTGCTTCCGCCTGCTCCCACTTGCCTCGCTTGGGCCCTACCTGCTCCTGCCTCTCCTGGCCGCCTGAGTGAGTGAGTGGGTGAGACACACACACACGAGATAGATACACACACACACACACATATACAAACATATGTGCATGTGTGGGTGTGTGTGACATATGATTACTAATCATGTTGCTACTAATTGTGTTGTTGGTCCCCCCTTGAAAAGCGTGATCCATTAGGTCACTAAATTGGCACGTCGAACATGATCTTTTCAATGCCTACCATACTACTACCCATAATCTAGTTGTCCCATATTGTACCTAGCATATCATGCCACCCTTCTCACTTCCACCATGCTACTAGATAAACCAATTTGCAATCTTCTAACTAACTTAATCTATAAGCTCTCTCTCTCTCTCTCTCTCTCTCTCTTTCTCTTTCTCTCTCTCTCTCCCCCCGTTCCCGTTCCCCGTTCCTAGTAACTATGGTACAACCACCTCAACTACAAGTACCTTAGGAAGGCAGCTTGTTGATGTGCGTGGATTACTAGATGTTGGGATAAGCCATCCAACGTGTGTGTCTTGCACCTGTGGTAAACAACATAGAGATTGCGATTCCCAGCAGGCATCGAGAAGGGCAAAGGAGCCCTTGGAGCTTGTCTCTACAAATTTGGGTGGACCGATGAGGATATAGTCGCTCAAGGAGAGTCTTTACTTTATGTTGTTTGTGGATAATCATATTATCATAACATTGGCACATTTTTTGGCACTAAAATCCGAAACTTTCTCATATTTTAAGGAGTGGCTCATCTTTGAGGAAAATTGTTCAGGCAAGAAGTTGAAGACAGTGATAGTCGACAAAGGTAAGGAGTTTGTCTCCAATGAATTGTCTTGGTTTGGCGCAGATCGAGGGATTCATAAGGAGTATGCTAACATGAATACTTCTCAAGGGAATGGCATTTTGGAGCGGAAGAATAGGAGTGTGATCGAGATGGCTCGAACTGTGATGAAGCATTGACAAACACCTTTTTGTCTTTGGGCCAAAGTAGTGGCAACTGTAGTTGGTATTCTAAATTGGTCACCTACATCTGTCGTTACAAGTATGATTCCTTTTGAGGCGTATTTTGGACTAAAGCAAGATGCTTGCTATTTTACGTTTTTTGGATGTGATGTCTATATTCACATTCCAAAGAAATAAAGGGATAAGTTCGAGTTGATTTTCAAGAAATAAGTGTTTGTTGGCTACAACTCTCAATTGTAGGGTTATTAGATATATGATTCCGTTTCAGAGGATGTCTATATGAGTTGAGATGTGTGGTTTGTGGGCTTTCTAGCTTTTAGGGGGGGTAAGGGGTGCCCTATTCTTGGAGATCCAGGTTATAGTTGGGCATGTGAGCGAGTTCTAGTGGAGTTTATGCCTCTTGAGGCTCCATCTACAGTTAAGGAGATTGTTTCTCCACTGGCTTCCCCATCGGTGGATGTTCCAAAGACTTCGATAGAGTAGAGCGGTGAGGGGAGTATTGGCTGCCTCCTCATTGGGCTTGTGATACACTCCATGATGCAGGGATTGAGGGGCTTCTTGAGGGTTGGCAACTGCACGGTGGCCCATGGTGATCTTGTTGTAGTGACGGGAGAGGCACGAAGATCAAGACGGCAGGTGTTCGTTGTGCACAGAGAGACAAAGAGAGTGAGAGAGAGCAGAGTAGAGAGTGTGCACATTTGTAGGTACAATGACGAGTGTGTACCTTTAGGTTTTTAGATAGATATATATGTGTAAGTACAAGTGCTAAGGGTGTGTTTACACCTGAGCACATTTAAAGGCATGAGGCCTTTATTCCCAACAATCTTCCACCTAAAGGCGATGTGCCTTAAGAGGAGAAAAGAATCAGCTAAGTCTAGGTATGTACAAAGCTGAAATACATATATCTATCCAACTCCCATTATCTGTCGGCAATGAGCAAACCGCTCTGCTGGAAGATCCTTCGCGAGGTCTGCAGGATTATCATCTGTATGCATTTTGACAAGCTCAATGTTCTTGCTGTCAAGTACATCTCTAATGAAGTGGTACTTCACTTGTATGTGCTTCGTCTTTGTATGAAAGACATGATGATATATTGATTGTTGGGAGAGCTCATGATGAGCTAGATGCTTAAGACTCAATTCGAAAAGAGCTTTGAGATGAAGGATATGTAGCATACCTCACATATTTTTGGTATATGCATCACACATAATCACTCTAAGGCACTTCTTTACTTGTCATAGTAGGTGTACACACAGAAGGTGCTTGAACAATTCCATATGCAAGATGTTAAGCTTAGGTTGAGATGGCCAAGATCCCTTATGCATATAGATATGTGTATTTTCTATGGTGGCTAGGATACTACAATTGTGGGTTACACTGACTCTGAGTATATGCAAGACATGCAATTAGAAAAAAGTCCACATCTGGATATGCCTTCAATTTTTCTAAAGGCATCCAACTCATCCCACTCATCCTAATCTATGCCTTAAGCTTTACACTCTTGTTTTCCAATGGCCTAGCCATCTTCTTTTGAACTAATATCTACCATATTTGGAACTTCCAATAGGTGAAATTTGTTCCATCAAGCCTTTCAATATTGAAAATAGCACTATCATTCAAAGAGCTAGCCATAATGATAGTATACCAATGCAAAATCCAAGAGAATGGGTTGTAAATGAGTGCACATCAACCCCCAAAACTCAACCAAAACAAGGGCAAAATAGGAAGAAATATCAAAATATAGAGCTATTCACCAATTGCAAGCAAAAGATTGTCAAAGTACAATATCTGCTCTGCAAGACAATGCTGAAAATTGTAATTCTAGCAATGCTAAAATAAAGACAATAATAAATGTCAATCTAATTGTGGACAAATAGCCAAGAAAGAAAGCTTTCACTACTAGGGATATTTGAATAGAAACCAGGATACAAAGAATGCAACAGGTAATAAGTATAGACCATAGGTACCAAGACTATCACGAACTCAAAGTATTAGTAAACCATACATCCCATAAGCATATACATTATTGAAAGAGAGAAGTGCTAATGTCCAAAGTATACATAATCAAATCAGTCACAAGTGGGAGTAATTATAGCCAATAGCACATAGCACAGCATATACATGAAGCAAGAGTCCCATTGTCTTAAAGAACTAGGCTCTGCTAAGTAAGTACAAGCATCTCCCACTCAAAGTGAATCTAGAATGCAAAGTGAGAAAGAAAAGCCTAGGCATATACATCAAAGCATCCAAGAAACCCAAGCACATCACAAATTTATCCAAGAGCATAAGTGATCAATGAAGCTTTAGTACTTGTAAGTGAGTAAGCATGAAAGCTTCTCAATAGGCCTTGGGAAGCTTCTCGATAAGTTGGGAGCAAACTAGAAAATGCTAGTAGAAGGGAAGTCTCAATGCATACCTAAGGAGGAAGAAACAATGGCTACCATGAGATCTTGAGTTGAAGCTTCTTCATGGTATGAAGCAAATGATAACTGAAGCTCCTCACGTCCAAGATCTAATACCAATTGAGAGGTAGAGCATGAGTGGAAGTAAATAAGCGGAAGCAAGAGCCAAGCAAGAGCTATGATGGATGGAGTAAGAGAGCAAGAGAGAGACGCACCATATGTTGGAACTCCAATAGTCACAATGTGTGGCTGGCCTTCCTTTATTCAATATTGATTGAAATAATAAAGAATAACGGAACGACGAGTGAAAGAATAAAGAATAAAGGAACAATGAGGATCAATGCCTACCACTTGTAGTGTACAGGTGTGTGATCATGGTATGTGAAGTAAGTACAAGGTGGCATAGGTAAAGCAACCTTTACCCCCAACATTCTTGGCGAAAAGGAAGTGCTACTTCCTAAGAGCTAAAGGCCATCACAGAAGCGTTCCATCATCTTTTCACTTACAAAACAAGCCCTCAATTGGCTAGACCAGAAACTCAAGTTGCCTATGGAGGACATCTTGATAGGAAACTGAACAAAGCAAGATTTGAATACATTATGGATCAAATGCATCGCAGAATCCTTGGCTAAGGCCCAAAAGGTCTTCTCAAGGGAGAAAACCAACAAGCTAAATTGCATGGAAGCTAAGACTACTATAATTAATTATGGAAATACACTTTCCCACCTCAGAACCACTCATATGGGCATCTTCGTAGGACCTAACATTGTCTCTCTCCTACCACTGAGCCTACAAGAGTCAGAAAAGAAACAACAAGAAAAAGAATGAGGGGGCAATCAAGGTAGCGAAAAAGATGAATGAAAGATGATGAGGATGAAGAAGATATAATTTTGCTAGAAAAAGCCCTTAAGTGGAGCTAGCCAAGGCCGACCTACAGTAGAGATCATCACTGCAACACATCAGGAATGACAAGAGCAAACTAAGAGAATACAAAACCATCCCAAACAACAAGGCATAGTGGGAAAAATAAGGAGAACCCAAAACCATCCCAAGCAACAAGGCATAGTGGTAAAAATAAAAACCTCGAAAAAAATGCGTGAGAGCTCAAGGGGAGCAAGGAAGTAGCACTTAAAGAGAAACACAAATCCCAAGGAAAACTAGAGAAGACTCAAATAAACTACAAGACTTCCATTATCCAGAGACAAAGAAATAGAAGTTAGAATTCCAAAAGCAACTACAAGAGAAGCAAAACACCTTGCAAGAGAAGACAGAGGAGCTGTTAGAGATCAGATCAGGGCAGCAGAGTAGGTGGCCTGGTGCAGTCGGACTGCACAGTCGGACTGCCACGTGGCAGTCCGACCCGCAGCAGGCAGTCGGCTGCGACTGGGCATTTCTGGCGCCCTCTTTTGCCCGGTTTTACGGCTATTTATACCCGACTTCTTCAGCAGTCTGGTACACTTCTCTGCTCGCAGATTACAGACCGGTGACACGCACAGATTCCGTCTCTGTTCGCAGATTTCAGACAGCAGACGGTGCAGACTGCAGCGGACCTCGAGGTGAACAGCAGGTTGCATCGTTGAGGTGGAGACACGCAGTCCAGCGCACTGCGCCCGTGTATATACCTGCATATCTTTGTATTCAGCATTCTTTATACAGCAGATCTTCATCATCCACTGTCTCTCTCTTTTTTTTTTTCCGTAAACCACTGTCTCTCTCTCTCTCTTCTCTCTCTGCGTTCTCTCTCTCTCAGTCCTATGCTTCCGCACCGCTGCACTCTGACAGGAGCTCACTAACAAAGAGGTACTATTAAGGGAGGAATTCAAAAAGTATTTGTAAGAGAAGGAGAACTCCTTACTGGAGCAGGTGGAGAAGCTTAGCAAAAGGATGTGACCTTAAAGGAGGAGCTTCAAAAGCAATTGCAAGGAAAAGAGGTTATCCTACAAATGCAAGCCACAAAGGTTCGGGAAAGCAAGATTTCACTAAAAGAAAAATGGGTAGAAATGGACAAGATTGTTCATATGAACCACCAATTGATGACAGTCCAAATCAAGCTCTCTCAAGAAAAAGAAAAAGTATAACTTAAGAAAAGAGAGCATAAGCATCACTTATAGGAGAAAAAATAGTAAAAGGTTACCTATGAGGATTTTGTAAAGGAGAATGGCCACCAAGTTGCTAACCTAAGTAGTAAAAACATAGAAACATGAAGGATAAGGCATCCATGAAAGCTAGAGGAGAGAGATTAAGAAGAAAAGTGACTTTTAATAATATTCAATGATGAAAAATGATAACTCTCTAACACACTTTTATACCTATCCATGTGACAAGTATTATCACCTTATTTTCCACTATTTCTTATCATATTGCCCATCCCTTACATGAGACTTGAACTATGTTGTTAGACTTGTGAGTCAATTTATGCAAGTACATGAAGCCTCATTTGGAGTGTAGTCAGATGCATATTGAGGTATATGAATTCCATCTTGTATTATGGACTTTTTTAATGAAGAAGGTAAGGATGTACATGTATTTAAGTACACAAATGCAAATTGGGTTGGTAGCATGTTTGATAAAAGATCTACTAGAAAATTCATGTTTTCTCTTAGTATTACAATGGTTACTTGGAACAACAAAAAGCAACCAATTGTTGCTTATCAAGTATAGAGGCTAAGTATAAATGCTCTATTATGGCATCATGTTAGGTGGTATGGCCACAAAAGTTATTGGTGCGTTATTTGAATGTGCATGTAGATGGTCCAATTGTCATTTACTATGACAACATGAATAGTATATAGTTGGGTAGGAACCTTGGTTCTATGCTAGGACAAAACACATTGAGATGCATTACTATTCTGTGAGAGAAGGTACTTGTAGGTGAGATTAACTTGGTATATGTCAGCACATAGGATCAAGTTGTTGGCATTTTCTCAAAGGAATTGGATGCAAAGAAGCTTTGCGGATTACAAAGCTTACTTAAATTTACAAAGATGTACTTGAGCTTGAGGGGGAGTGTTGGGATAGCAAGCTCAACATGTGTGGACATTATTGATGGATTTCTTGGCTAGATGATTCTACATATCTACACTTAGCACATTGGTGGTCATTATGATTCTCAAATGGCTAGTAATTTATGACTTACTATATTTGGTTAGTTACACCTACTTATAATTGACATAGTTATAGCACCAGCTGATTAATATAGCTAGTTATGCATTGTTTGACTTAGTAGGTCAGATTTTTTTTTGTTCTATTTTATGTATACTTGTTCTATATTATATTGTGTAAGAAAGAAGGAAAAAAACTAGTAAGAAAACATTTTGTCCTACATCTCTCTTATTGTATTCTTGAGTTTCTTCTTTCATGTGTATGTTTGACACAATAGCTCACGCAAGTCCCCCCACCACATGAATCATGACATGATTATCCTAATTCCATTTCTTAAATGCCTTTGCTTGCTTAGGTGTAGCATTTTCCACTAGTATCTCTAGGGCCTCAGTGTTATCTCCTTCAATCTAGTCCCAGTAACCAATTGATCAATCAAACTTCCAAGCATGGAAGCTATGCTTGTCAAGCTTGTGAATCTCACTTAATACTTTAATTAAACCCCATAGACATTGTGTAATAAAACTCAAATATCTACTTTTGTTACGCTCATTATATAAGCATATGTTGAGAAACACATGTAATGACTAATAGTCTACAAATACCATCTATCACACCCAAGATGACCTACAATTTATTTGTGAAAAACCAATGTTTATAGAGTCCTTGAACTTTACCAGGTTGGTAGAAAAATGCCCTTTAACTCCTAAACAAAGGCTAGAATATGTCCAAAATGCAAATCCAACTGTAGAGGCCTAGGATGGAGGTTTACAATGCTCCCTCAACCACTCCAAGCTTGTGAAGATAGCTCATCAATCGAAGATCATATGAGATAGATATCCATAGGTACATTCCATAAAAAGGTTTCTTTGTAGACTATTGTACTTGCATCTCACTACTCATTACTTGGAAGAGATTGTGATATCATGAAAAGAGACGGGGAGATAGAGGGATCTTGAGCTCTTCTATGATATATAAACAATGCACACAAGATAGGAAGCTAAAAATCCTAATATTCTTTATTATTCTTCTTCTTCTTAATTTGAATTCAAAGTGTGAACATGCTAACTGGCATGATGACTAGATAAATATCTTCTAACTTGGGTAGGTGGATTAAGTAATGTTTGGTTGTAAAGTATCACTTGAAGCATATGTCAATAGAGGTACCAACCGCACGAGTAATATGAATATGAAAATAGTCATTCAAGCATGTCAAGACAAAAAATGGGCCCAACATTGGCTCTAGGGCTCTAGTTGGGCCTCCTATACTCACCCAAACAACCAGATGACCTCATGGCCAGGAGTGTATAAACACTATGAACTAATTTATTGAAAGAATGCGTTTTTTCGATGTGAAACACTAAAGGATATTGAGATTTATTATTTCTCCCCATTTTTTCCATGAGAATATAATCTACCATGTTGGAACTCATAAAACTAACGATTTGGTATAAAACTATACTTTTACATGTTTAGAACATGATCAGCTATGATGGAACTCATAAAACTAATGATTTGGCATAAAACTACACTTTTACATGTTTTGCGTGTTTTGAATAAAGTGCCTAAATGATTAAGACTTGCTATTCATATTGACAGTCTGATTAAATGAACCATTTTCAAACACTAGAAACCAATTTCAACTATAAAAAATCAATATGCATCATAAAATCGAGAGGAAGTTCACTTACTCATAAAACCGCATACGCATTTGTCATATTTCAAGAAGAAAAGTTCGTGATACTCATTTTACAACTGCTGATGCTTCCTTGATCTATCTTTTGCGTTCTATTGCGAAGCGATATCCATTTCCCCTCATTCTCTCAGCCCATATGAACCATGTTTATGGCGAGAGAGAAAGAGGAGAGAGAAATATTGAAATTTGATCTTGTTGAGTACTACATCATTTCTTGCACAAGAATCGAAGCATCGATGAAGAGCAAAAATTTGATGTAGCCAATGCCCAAGAGGAAGAAGAGAATCATGACAGGTTCGAAATTTTCAATTTTGGGAGGATGGAGGAGATGCACCCCCCATGTCATTTAATTTATCAAGTTTTAGCTCCTCCTTAATCAAGATTAACATTAAATCACCAAATAACTAGTTCATTTTGACACTTTCACACTTAATCCAAAGTGGTTCCAGCTCGATTGAGGGGGCAAATAATCTCGGAATTGCAATCTGACTAGACGAGTGGCTTTCTGGCATCGAAATCTATCATCTTGGTCTCTATCACATGCTTTCTAGCTTCCGAATTTAGTAGTTGCTTCATAATGCTAAACCTTGCAGCCATTAAATGGGAGATCAAACAAACTCTAATTGACAAATGGACACTTGCATTGGATTTTTTATGTTGAAATGTATCAAGAAAAACTCTAGCTCCTTGATTTGCAATTGTTTCATTTTGCACTAAAATTTTCTCTTTTACGCCTCCCAGTGCCATTTTGCGTATGAATTCCAACTTTAAAATTTGTTCTTATTGGCAACCACGAGATAGGGCGACTCAACCCGTCGAACCCATTAACTGATCTGCACATATAGAAACCATAAAGAGCATCAAGCTTCTATAAGGAGAATACACAATAAGACACAAACATAGCTCTCACCCTACCCCTTGACAAAATCAAAGTACAAAAAACCACAAGGGATATGCCAAGTATAATCTGACAATGATCTAGAGCTAGTCACTAATCAATTGCTCCAACACTGATCAGCAAAAAAGAATTATAAAAAAGGTTATTCTAAGTGGTGGTCTGACATACCAACTTGACCGAGGAGGATAAGGAAACTGGACCAAGAACTCCTATTGGGTGAGGACTCCTATCGCCTAGTCTTATATTTTTAGATACTTTTTATTTATCACTTTTTAATACTTTAAGACTTGATACTTAAATAAAGGGTATCTCATTGGGCACCATACAACAATGATAAATCTCATCCACACATTTCCTATATAAGATGCCCGGTGTTATTGAAAAGCAAAGTGCTTGCTGCTTAATCTTCCTCTTCTCGAATTTAGAAAGAATTTTTGTCGGGTTTCTTGTTGATAGATAATGTGTGATAGACACATACCATGATAGAATAGAGGGTACATTAATTTTTCATAAATCATCACAGTCACTAATATCAACCCACTCTTCCTTAGGCTCACCACAATCTACTAGGCACTCTACAATACCCTGTAGCTTTGGTGGTTTGCTCCTAATATCATAGTTAAACTCTTGCAAAGAGATCAACCACTTGGCTAGGCAATCAAGGGGTTCAAGCTTGTTCAGTAATAAGCAAAAATTCTCTACCTTGATGAACACCACCACCTTTTTATAAAGAATATAGTGTCTACATTTCTTGGTGGCAAACACCATAGCCAAGAAAACCTTCTCCAAATTGCTGTTACAAAGCTCTGAAATTTCCAAATTTTGGCTTATGAATGCAATAGAATGATAAAGCTGTGCCTCCTAAATTTGGGATGGGCAACAACTAATACTATGCCTTGTTGCAGTCGTGTATATATAGAAAACCTTACCCCTATTTGAAGCTTTTAAAATCAACGCTTTGGATAATTCCATTTTAACATCTTCAAATGTCACTTTGCATGCTTCTGTCCATTCAAAAACATAGGTATGAGATGAAATATTCATCAAGGGTAATGAATGTTCAGCCAATGTATTAATGAACCGACGATAGCATCCCACGGATGAAACAAAATTGTGAACTTTCCTTAAGGTAAGTGTGTGGGCTAAGGGTCATAATAACAACCACCTTTTCAAGGTTAGTGTAATACCGGTTGCACTCACAACATGACCTAATAGCAAACCATAAGGCATCCCAAATACACACTTTCGAGGATTCAATGCTATGCAATACTCACAACATCGCCCAAAGCATGCATGTAGAATAATTAAATTTCTTGACGGGTAATGGTAGCTATCCCCAAATCATCTATGAAAACCTTTAGCTCTTCAAGGGATATATTGGCCAATGTCTTTTCAACCATTATTTACTAAGACCCAAAATCATTACATAGGCCAAAATCCGTCACATGGTATACAAAACTACCAAAAATTGCAACGAGCGTCATCTTTAAGTTATCCTCTTTAGCTATGGCCATCTAATTACAACCCTAAAAATAATCCATAATTATAAAAGAGTATATCTAATTATAACCCTAATTATAAAAGAGTATATCTCTCACCATGCTAGCTAATTTAAAATTTGATCAATAAAGGGTAGAGGATAATAGTCCTTCACCGTCTCCCTTTTCAATTCCTTAAATTATAAAAGAGTATATCTCTCACCTTGCTAGCTGATCTAAAATTTGATCGATAAAGGGTAGAGGATAATAGTCCTTCACCGTCTCCCTTTTCAACCCCTTAAATTATAAAAGAGTATAATATCTCTCGCCCTACTAGCTGATCTAAAATTTGATCGATAAAGGGTAGAGGATAATAGTCCTTCACCATCTCCCTTTTCAATTCCTTAAAATTGACACATAGGCAGATTTGATTGTTCTTTTTCTTTCTTATTGCCACCAGTGAGCACCATTCTGTATGTTTAATAGGAAAGATTAGACCATCCTTCCCTATATGTTTAATAGGAAAGATTAGACCATCCTTCCCTAAATGCATCAATTTTCCAAAAAGAGGCTCTCTCAACTGAAAACACATACATCTAACCTTCTTTCTCACTGGCTTACTATCTTATTTCAATGGGATCGTATGCACGGCAATAGAGGGGGGAATCCCCTTTAGTTTGCCATAACTCCATGCAAATATATCCCTGAAATCATGTAGGAGTGTCACATAATCTACACGTGAAGGGAGGTGAGTCCTGAAGTAGAAGCACGAGTGAGAGCAAGAGCTATGGTGGAAGGAGTAGGAACAAGAGAGAGAGAGACTCCAAATGTGGGAACTCTAATAGTCACACTGTGTGATCGTCGACCGGCCTTCCCTTTATTCAAATGTCACTGAAAGAATAAAAAATAAAGTGAGACTGATGGGTACCCGCCGCCTGTAGTGTGTAGGTGTGAGTACTGATCAGTGTAGTAATACATAGGTGGCTAGGCAGAGGTGCATTTACCCCCAACAACCTCCCACTTAAAGATGAATTTGCCTTAGTGAGGAGGAAAAGAAGAAAAAAGTACAAGTGTACATAGGTACAACATGATGAGGAAAGACGTCATCTCATCCTATTCCTATCATCTTCCTAAGGAAGGGAAAATGCTCCACTGAACACAATAGCAGTGAGTTTGGGAATCTCCCAATTCCCATTTTTTGAATACTAAAAAGGTGGCACTCAGATAACTATTAGTAGATTAGTCAGCTCAGGGTGAGTCTGTGCTGCAGAGGTTGTTAGTATTTTTTAATGGCATTTTTTGGTGCTCTTTTTAGGGTTGGGGAGCATTAAATGCTGGCCGACCAGCATTAAATGCTGGCCGATTGCATTTATTGCTCCCCCCATTTTATGCCTATATATTGCTAGGACTCCTCCTCCTCTTCTGTACTTCAGCCATCATTTGTGGATTCTTCTAAGGAGAGGAGCCGGTGCCAGGGTGCCCACACAGCCAGTGACTCATTGTTGTATGCTGCTGTCTCGTGTTCGATATGGATTTCGTTTCTCGGGCATACATCTGAGTTCTCATTTGTATTTGTGTTTATTCTTTCTCTTGTCTTGTGTTTCAGCAGTTTATTTCAGCATGTTGTTTATGCTTCCATTGCTGCACCACTTTTGACAATAACATGTCCATAAGTTTCTCAAAACCATATGATCTGACCTATCATTGGAAAGCACTTGAAAAATGGAATCTATTGAGCTATAGAGTACTTGATTTGGAGTTAGTGTTCAAGTTATGACAAATCCAAAGATTTGACCATGTGTCCCAAACTTATGGAAAATTCCTATATTTTCCAATATGGTGTTACTGAGACATTTTTTGAGCAAGTCTAGAAGATTCTAGTTAGTTGAGATCTTGACAAGATCGAGAGTCCTATCCTCAATGACATCATGAATGAAGTGATACCTCACCTCAATGTGCTTCATCTTTGCATGGGAGATCGGATTCTTGGCTAACTAAATAGCACTTAGAGAATTCGAATGTAGTGTAGGGATAGCATTTGTTGTCATACCAAGGTTAGCAACCAAACAACCTAACCAAATGGCCTCTTTAAAATCTCAATGGTGGTTGCAACATACTCGGCCTTTGTAGTGGAGAGAGCCGTGTCTATGCTAGCATGATAGCACTTTGACTATCACAATGGAGAATAGGTAACTCTATGATGCCAAGCTCTCCCGCCAAACGTGAAAGCCATAAAGCCTCCTTGCATACCTCAGTGGCAGCCACCGTCTCTGTAGTAGACAATGCAACACACTTTTGTAGCTTGGAGATCCAAGAGATTGCTCCTCCTATGAAAGTAAACACATACCTAGAAGTGGATTTTCTGCAATCCTCATGACCAGTATAGTTTGCATCCGTAAAGCCAACAACAGATGCCTTCTGCTTTCCAAAGCAGATGCACAACTCCTTTGTACCTTTGAGGTATCTCATAATACCTTTCACCTGCATCCCAATGCTTCTTGCTAGGGGTTGCCATGTATCTGCTAACCACTCCCACTGCAAAGGCAATGTCAGGACGTGTAGCAACCATAGCATACATCAAACTGCCAACTTTGGCATTTCAGCCTTCTCATCATCAGATATAGGATTGTCCTCTACACTAAGTTTCACATATGGAGGCAATGGAACCCCAATTGTTCTCCCCTTCTCCATGTTGAAACGTTGCAAAACCTTGGAGATATACTCCTGCTGAGATAGATAGAGTAAGCCTGTCGACCTATCTCTGAGTATTCGCATGCCAAGAATGTGATTTGCATTACCAAGATCCTTCATGTCAAAGTTGCCATCATGAAGACTTTGCTTCAATGAATCCAAGGCATGAGTATCCTTGCCAGCAATCAGCATGTCATTAACATACAAAACCAAGATAATTAGGTTGCCATTTGCTACCTTCTTGGTGTACAAGCAGTGATCCACTTGACTTCTATGAAAGCCTTGGGACTGCATGAATGTATTGAACTTATGATACCATTCTCTTGGTGCTTGTTTCAGCCCATACAAACTCCTTTTGAGTTTACATACTGTCACGAGGACGTGAAAATTTGATGCTTTGCTTATGTTTAATTGACTCGTGAAAATTTGATGCTTATGTTTAATCAAATGTGCAATTAAAAGATGCACATGTGTTGCATATGTGAGGTGCAAGCTATTTTTTCACAGTTGAAGGCCGAAGGACCCTATGAAAAAGATGGGTGTCAAAGGCAAAAGTTGTAATAAGTTACACTGGTTAGATTCTAGGTGAATTTTGGTGTTAGTTTGCCCCTAGGACCATTAATTGGCCATTAAGTGTCAGTGGTGACTCTAAGGACTAGGCATTAATTAATGGATTAATGCTTGTCCAAGGGTCACTTAATGCATGGGACCACTTTGGGTTGCAAATGGCCTAGCCAATTAAATTTTGGATGGGCAAGGTCAAATTTTTGGATATGGATTAAGGGCCGAATTAATTAAATGACTGAAAATTACTGAAAATGGATTAAGAAAGCTGCCACTTGGCAAAACTTTCCCATGCAAGTGGGGGAAAGGTTAAATAGGGTTGAAGGGAGAGGGAAATCTCGTTTTTTCATTTTGGAGCTGTTGGGAAGAGGTGTTGGACTGTTGCTGCCAGCTTTTGGGGCCATTTCCCAGCCATTGGAGACCATTTTGGTGATGGAGATTGCATATTCTTGACCTTGGGAAGCTGGCAATTGTTGTTGATGCACTTTCTCCTAAAGATCACAGTCTTTGATGCTCCTATTGTTGTTGATGCATCCATTTGGGGCTGGTACAGCAGGGCAGCAGCTGATTTTGATCAGTTCTTCGCGACAAATCTCAGAATTTTCTCTCTTTACAGTATTCTTTCATCTCCTTCAGCCCATGCTCAGCCATTTGGAGGAGATTTCAGCCATTTTTGGTGGGCTGATCTGTAATTTCTGCAGTAAACCCTAATTTACAGCAGAAATTAGGGTTTAGTAGCCACTTGGGATTCGTGACAGAGATTGAAGGCTCAAGGGACTGAAATCAGCAGCTGATAATTGAATATTATCAAGGGATTTCAGGAGCCAGCCCATCTTGAATTGATTTGGGGTAGCATTTGGCCAGCCAAGGGTCAAATTGGAGAAGAAGTCCTGGGTGAATGAAGGGGCAAATGACCCAAAAGGCTTGCTGGTCATTTATGACAGCAAGAGCAATTGGTTAGTAGGAGGAGATTGAAGAATCTCGAGTTTTACTCCTTCCAATTGAATGAAAGCTAAAGAAATACCACAAGGGGCGCCGATTTTGGGGCTAACAGGGAGTCTATTGTCCAAAAATGTTATGGTAAAGTGTGTATTTCATTTTATGTGCATTTATTTATTGCTGTAATTAACTCTTAAATCAGGTTATCACCACCCATTCCAAGAAGGAAGGCTGGCTTCACATATCATCTTCTCTTTCCCTTGCTCAACAATCCCTTCAGGTTGCTGCATATATATGTTCTCATGCAGATCACCATGTAAAAATGCAGTCTTTACATCCATTTGTATGAGTTCCATATCCTCAACTGCAACCAAGTCCAAAATAGTTCTCAATGTAGCCATCTTGACTATAGGAGAGAAAATCTCATCAAAGTCAATTCCATGCTCCTGCTTGTATCCCTTTGCAACCAATCTTGCTTTGTACTTTGGTGAGGAACTAGAAGTGACCTTCATCTTGTAAACCCATTTGCATGGAAGTGTTTTCTGCCCCTTAGGCAACTGCACCAAGTCCCAAGTGCCATTTTTCTCAAGAGATTCCATCTCTGACAACATGGCTTTATACCATTTCTTGCTGTCTTGTCTATCCATTGCTTCCTTGAAGCAAGATGGTTCACCACAGTCTGTCAATATGACATAATCAGCCACATTGTTTGCACTAGGAACAAATCTGTCAGGTTGTCTAGTAGCCCTAGACGATCTCCTAACCCAATGGTCATTGTTTGCTGGCTGTTCCTGTAAATTTCCATTTTCAGCATGCTGTCCTAGCATTTCAGCCTGCAAATCAGCATTAACAGCTTGCTGTCCTAGCTGTTCCTGCACATGTAGTGGCTCATTATCATGGGCAATAGCTAGCTGATCATTTCTAGTATCATTTTCTGCATTTACAGGTTCATTTACAGCAGGTATTTGCTGCAGTACAGCGGGCACATTTTGCTGTCCAAAATGTAATTCTTCGCGGAATACAACCCTACGGATATCCTTAGTCTTTTTGGGTTGTTTGTGCATGCGATCTTTCCGGAAGATAACGTCATTGTTGCGTACTACTCTCCTTTTCTTGGGATCCCACAATTTATACCCCATTTCACCCTCGTCACCATATCCTAGAAAAATGCATTTACAGGACTTTGGCTCAAGTTTGCTGCGTTTTTCTTTACGAATGTGCACAAAAGCCTTGCAGCCAAATGCTTTTAGATAAGCATATGAAGGTGGCTTGCCTGACCATACTTCTTAGGGAACTCCCTCCCCCCCAAAAGACCTGTTTGGTGATCAATTAATTAAGTGAAACCCAAAAACCATGGGGTAATATAGCATGAGACAGCATCGTACGGACCTTATCCTGTATGGTCCGATTCATATGCCCCGCAACTCCATTTTGGGGCGGATTATGAGGGGCAGTGAGCTCTCTCTTTATCCCTTTGCTGTCACAAAATGCCTGAAAGACCTTGGATATATATTCTCTACCATTATCAGAGCGAAGATACTTAAGTGTCTTATCTGTTTGATTTTCAGCCAATGCTAAGAATTTTTTAAACTTGTCAAGCACTTTATCCTTGCTACGAAGAGGGTAAACCCATACCTTCCATGTAGCATCATCGACAAAGGTGACAAAATATTTCTTTTCCCCTAAAGATAATCCTGGCATTTGACATACATTCGAATGCACTAGCTCTAGAGGAGAATATTTCAAAGAAAGAGACTTTTTATGTGATGTCTGTGTATATTTGCCATAAATACAATGATCACAATGCTCAAAATCAGCATAACGAAGACAAGGCAAGTAACCCAAACAAGAAAGCACTTTCATTCCTGTTTGACTCATGTGTCCCAACCGGCCATGCCACAAAGAAACGCTTGGCTGCTTGGTCGATGGTCACGCACACTAGATACATGAAGTGGATACAAAGTATCACTTTTGCAATCTATGGCAATCACTCTTGATTCCTTACAGATCTTCCATTTTCCATCACCAAAGGTGGTATGAAAACCATCATCATCTAGCTGCCTTGTGCTAATCAAGCTTTTCTTGAGCTGAGGAACATGCCGTACATGCTGAAGTGTAAAGACAAAGCCATGCTGAAACTGTAACTGCACACTGCCAATACTTGCAATCTCACATGCATAGTTGTCCCCAAGATGGGCAACACCATGTCGACCCCCTGTATAGGCAGAGAACCACTCACGATGAGGGGTGACATGATAGGAAGCACCTGAATCGAGAATCCAGATATGCATGTCATCATCTGTATCTGCAAGTAAAGCATATGCACCAAAGTGTGAAGAGACAAAGAGTACGTCACTCCCACAATCACTGTCATGAATGACTACATTCACATCTTCAATTCTTACACCACTCTTCTTAGGTTGACTGTCCTTCTTTTGTTCCTTGCTATCATCTGTCTTCTTGCCTTTTCCTTTCTCTTTCTTCCATTTGTAGGAATCACGTTTAAAGTGACCCTTCTTGCCACAACGATGATATTCAACATCTTTGCCACGTGATTTACTGCATCCCTTACTATCATATTTGCCCTTTTGTTGTGATCTGTCCCTAGTATCCAAAGCATTGGAAGACTTATTGGATGCATTGTTCTGCCGATTCATTTCTTCCAGAAGTAGAGCACTCTCTACATCAGCGTACAAAAGGATCATATTAGAATTGCTCATAGTAGTCCTGAATGTATCCCAACTCTCTGGTAGAGTGCAAAGCAAGAAAGTAGCCTTAAATTCCTCATCAATCATGAACTTCAAGGCAACCAGCTGGCTGAAAATGGAGTTAAACTCACTCAAGTGAGTAGACATTGCTGTACCCTCTTTCATACGCAAATCCATTAGCCTTTTCACCCAATACACTTTGCTTGTAGCACTCTTTTGTACATACAGTTCTTCGAGTCTAGTCCATATAGCATATGCAAAATCCAAACCTTCAATGTTGAACACCAAGGCATTTGAAATCGATAGCTCTATGGTTGAGCGTGCAAGCTCATTTAACTCATCCCAATCGTCCTGTTCCATGTTTGCGGGCTTTGCCCCTTTGGTTTTGATCGGCTTTGCTTGCTTCTTTTGCAACAGGATATTGTAGCACTGCTTTTTCCAAATTGCAAAGTTATGTGTACCTTCAAGCTTCTTTATGTGCATCAGATTATTGCAGTCATTGCTGCCAGCCATGATTTTCAGCCCAAATGTGACCAAAAAACAGCAAATGCAGGCCCTATACTGTCACCCAAGTGACCAAGGTACAAACAAGTAGCAACCAGCAATAAATAACCACGTAGAAGCACATATTTCAGATCTGTAATTAAATTTTCAGAAGCACCAATCCATGTGCTATAGCATTCCACAACTGATTACAGCTGTTCCAAGGGCATATGCATCACATTACTTGAGAAATCCCAAAATTTTAGCTGCAATTTTTGTTGTACATGTACCCACGGGCATAAAATTTGACAAGAACGGTCAAAAGCCCCAAAATTTTTGTGCTCAAAGCATCAACCACACATCTGCATTTTCTCTGTCATGCATAGAACAGGTCAATTTTTCCAAGATAGAGCAATTTCAGCAAAACCCCCAAATGTTACCAAGTGTTGATGTCCAAATTGCATGGAATTCAACCTGCATGTACATAAAATGCCCAAATGCTACTCAGATTTTGCCCAAACTGCAAAAGCCCCAAATTGCACGGGCTCCAATGTGCATCAATGTCGAGAAATTGGGTAAATTGCAGCCCAATTTATGCATGTACATGAAAAGTCCCAAATGTCGGGGACAAAATGTCACAAAATTCTTGCAATTTTGAGACAAATGACCTTGCTTTGCATCACAATCTCCAATTCCGGGAAAAGCCCTAAATTTTCGGGCCAAAATATGCACAAATCTGAATTCTGTGGTTATGCACGTGAATCCCCGTCAGGCCAAGGGAAAATTGAAGAAGAATTTTAAAGGAAATAAAATGAATTTGTGACCCCGTTGACCTGCCTGCGATGTGACTGAAGCCCCGCCAATTGCCCGTCAGACTTGCGTTATCTGGAAAAATCCCCGTTGACTGTCGCAATAACTGGAGTTTGTGACCCTGTTGACCTGCTTGCGATGTGACTGGAGCTTGCAATCGCGTTGCAGAAAAGGCGCCGCCTAATGCCACGCCTATAGCTCCCGCCAGTCCACGCAGGTCCAACACATAGGGGGGGTCGCCTGCTGTCGGAAGCTGCCGCCAATCAGTCGCTGACCTGTCACGCACTTGAAAGCTGTCGCCTGGTTCACGCCTGCTTGCCAAGTCAGGAAACGACTTGTCGTCTGTCTGGAGATGACGTGTTTAACCTGTGCCTGCACTTTGGAACTGCCGATTGACAAAAAACGTGATCTATTGACCTGCACGAACTCTGGGAAGTACAAACGCCTCAACCACAACTCTGATATCGGTTTGTAGTGACGGGAGAGGTACGAAGATCGAGACAGTAGGCGTTCATTGCGTGCGGAGAGACATAGAGAGTGAGAGAGAGCAATGTAGAGAGTGTGCGTGTTCGTAGGTACAATGATGAGTGTGTACCTTTAGGTTTTTAGATAGATATATATGTGTAAGTACAAGTGCCAAGGGTGTGTTTACACCCGAGCACATTTAAAGGCACGAGGCCTTTATTCCCAACACTTGTAGAAGTGAGGCACATTCCACCAAGCTTGTTTGTACTACTAATTGGGATAGGGAGCTGACATTAGTAAAGGAAGCATTACACTCAAATCATCGTCAAAAGGCCATGGAGTAGGAGTTGGAGTCTATTGAACATAATGGCACTTGGTATCTTGTGCCTTAGCTCGCTTATTGCAAGGTGATTGGGATCAAGTATCTCAATGATGCAACACTCGACAAGCGCAAGGTACTATTGGTTGCGAAGGGTTTTGCGTAGAGGCTAGGTGTTGATTTTCATGATACGTTTGCACCCACAACTCGTATGGCCATCATTTAGATAGTTTTACTCTTGCAGTTGTAGAAGATGGCTGATTTATCAATTGGATGTTAAGTCTGCATTCTTGAACAGTGACTAGGTTATTGAAGATCTACATCCAATCCAAATTTGTATGTCCACCTGTTAGCTAGATTGCACGTGGTGTTTGTGCTTTATGTGGATGATCTTATCTTGACAGATGACCATATCTAGATGATCAGACAGACTAAGGAAGCATTTCATGAGAGGTTTGAGATGATGGATTTGGGGCTTTTTCATTTCTTTCTAGTTCATGAGATATGGTAGATTGGGAGGGGGATCTCTCCTTCCCAGTAGTAGTATGTGTAAGAGTTCTTGACTACTTTTGAGGTGTAGGAGTGTTGGACCATTTCTACTCCCATGGATCCGAATTGGAAGGCTCATGTAGATTCACTATTAGCAGATGCTTCTTGCTGCAGGTAGTTGGTTGGGTTGCCAATATGGCTTTTGAATACTCTGTCTCAGTAGTGGCATGTGTAAGAGCTCTTGACTACTTTTGACATGCAGGAGTGTCAGATCATTTCTACTCCCATCGATCCGAATTAGAAGGCTAGAGCTCGTGTAGATTCACTTTTGGCCGATGCTTCTTGCTACAAGAAGTTGGTTGGATTGTTGATATGGCTTTTGAATACTCATATTGATTTGTGCTTTCTAGTTGGTTTGCTTGCAGACTTTGAGTGAACTTAAAAAGGTTCATTAGTAGGCTGCAGTGAGGATATTGCGGTTCTTGAGGGGGACTTGTTGGCCTATTTTATCTAGTAGGTGTAGATTGTTCGGCTTTGTTATAAGGTTGGACGGGACTTAGATTGGGTTGGAGATGTTGACCACTAGAGATCAATGACATGTTATTGCTTCATTTTGGGTAGGTGCTATCTTGTGGAGTAGCAAGAAGCAGCCCACAGTTGCCCTATCATATACATAGGTTGAGTATTGAGTGGCTTGTACTACCACTTGTGTGACCGTTTGGCTTTGGAGGTTGTTGCTGAAATGTGCACATGGGAGCAAGAAACTTGCACACTCAAGGATGGGGTCGATTGGTGGGCATCCTATGTATTTACACATGTGGGAGGATCCTCCTAAATTAGGGTTTTGCATGTGGGACACATAAATTCTTTAGAACCACTCCCCATTTAATGGTATTTTTGGTAATTTGCATGTTTTGGGGCTGTTTCAAAGAGCTAATCAATGGATAATGAATTTTTAGCTCGACAAGGTAGATTAGGCCTCTTCGGTCACCTCATTAGAGAGCAACTTGCAAATATGGACGAAGCTTGTATCCTTTGATGTCTCTACAAAGACAAGGTGGGCCTGAGAACAAAAGTCGATCGTGCTGAGAATAGGGCCGATTGTGATTGTTGACCCATGGTTGTCTGGGTCTAAGATTGCCATTGCCTTTGATTTTGTTGGTTGCCACTACCCTAACTTCCCTTTTGAGGGTTATCTGATACTATGTAACCAACCTTTCATATATCAATTCTTACCAAGACATATTGGCTCAATGATTCAAGTTAATTTGATGCTCATATACTTTGTAAGGCGATTTGTATTATTCAAGTGTTTCAAAATACGATTAAATCATAGAAACAAGGGACGGGGGATAGGAATGGGGACGGGGATGGGGGTCGGCCAAAACCAGGGAACGGGGACGGGGGAACGACATATTAAAAAAATGCATTTTCACATATAAAACAGTTTTCAGCTCATCACATTGGACTCTATTGCAATGAAATATATAAATAAGCACAGTTTGAGCTTTAAAAACATGATTTTTCATTGAATTTTATCAGCATATCGCATAACGAACATGAGATGAGCAAATGACAAATACAAACTGTATGGACAAACTTTAACAATCAATGTATTACAAAAGGGCATGCGTCCAAACTCCACTGTGACCTGTGATTGTTAATGTGACATGAAAGCTTAAGAGTTCAAACTTCAAACTTCAAAGATAGGAACTAAAAACAAATGTTCAAGGAGAAAAAGAGTCAACATTGAGTAGTAAAAGATGAAAGACTAAAGTAGCTTTATCATTCATGACATCATGTAGGCCCTAGGGCGCAGGCAGCAGCTAGCTGGCTGCTGGCTGCTAGGCTGTAGCCAGCCATAAAGCAATATACAAATTGAACTTTAGCATTGAATTAGTCCAAATCTAAAGGAAATTAATAATTATCATCATCTGCAACAAAATGAGCATCTACAAGTTGTGCCATGTGGCAATAGGTCATGACATCATATATGCAGCTGGCAGTTGGATACCAAGCTATAACCAGCCATAAACCTGGAACCAATATACAAAATGAACTCTAGCAAGGAATAAGGCCAAATCTAGAGGGAATCATCATTATCTCCAGCAAAATGCTCATCTGCAGCTCTTGAAGTGCTAGCCTCATGATTATGGGTGCCATGTATAGTCTCCATAAAACGAGTATGCTCCTCCTTTTACTCCATCTCCCACTAGGTAAATGGATTGGCTTGTTGAAGGGGAGTTACAAGCTCTACCCCGAGACCTACGGACCGCTTATTGATCAAGTGTTTCAAGCCGAGCGGCCATGGTTACCTCTCACATAGCCGATGCGCCATACCTACCTTACGAGTGTAGTGAGCTTACCTTGATGCTCGATCGAGTACCCTCCTCTCTCTTGCATACCGGTAGCTCCACGATCCTTGTGGCAAGCTCAAGCAACCTCAATCCCTCTCCCATGAGCTCCATCCTCCATAGCCACGCGCGCGAGAAAAGAGAAGAGAAGAGAAGAGAAGAAGAGAAGAGGAGATGGTGAAGAGCTTCACCCTCTTGATCCCTCACTCCCACACACTCACTCCCTCACACTCTCACACTCCCTCTCTCAAGAGCACACACAAGCAAGAAGAAGAGAAGAAGAGAAGAAGAAGAGAGCCACTTTTTGCCACACACAAGAATGAGCTTCTCATTCACTTTTGAACTTTATATACATGCTCTCTCTTCTTTGGGCGGTCATCCCCTTTTTTACATGGCCGGCCATTGGCCGCCATTGGCCTAAGCCCATTTCTCATTTTCCACCATTCTAATTTATCCTATTCCCAACTAATGCATACAATTTGCACAGGAGCGAGCCTGGCACTCTTTTACAAGGATTCGGGAGCGCTTCCACATTTAATGGTGCGCTTTTTACTCTTTTGCTTTCTCGGGGTGACACTAAGACTTTCTGGGGGTCGTGCCCGAACATTTAAAATTTTCAGGGTCTGGTTACCGGTCAAGGCACCTTTTTCTTTTTTTATCCTGCGTCTTTTTTGCTATTTCCTTTTTTTCATTTTCCCGCTCCTCTGTGCTGCGGTAAACATGGTAAACATTACCCCCCTCCTAGCCAAGTGCCAGTCCCATGGCACTGCGGTGGGAAGTAGTGGGATAGTTGGGTCTGCTGCTAAGCGGAACTGGTGGGTAGATGACATTGATTCAAAGGTGAGGGTGTGAATGAGAGGTGATGGAGTTTAATGACAATGACCAGGAGAGATTCCGGAGTGCTTTAGGCTTCATGAAGATGCTCGGCATTTCTCACACAGTTGTGGCTTCCATTCTGCGACGACTGATAGGGGTTCTAGTTGGCTGGTGAAAAAATATGTAGCCGGTCATCCCTTGAGCATCAGAAACGCTTGATCAATAAGCAATCCCTTAGGAGGATGGTGTTGGAGGGATTTATCCTGGAGAAGCCCGCCCCCCCCCCCCCCCCCCCCCCCCCCCCCCCCCGATTGACAAAGATATGCTTTGTCTTCGCATTGAAGATCTTTGTCTTTGATTTGAAGATCTTTGTCTGTGATTTCAAGATCTTCAGTGCTTTAGCTGAGTAGCCAGTTCTTGAAACACGAACACAACCTGTAAGAAAAGTTGTGCATTCCCTAAGGGGTGTGTCTGCCTCACCGTGTAGTGCATGGTGCCCGTGGCAGTGAAATTGGAAGATGAGTCTAATCTTGGGCAAGCCCTTGGTAATGTCCCACACTCGAGGACCCAGTTCGAATATCGTTGGAGGTGCGGTGCAAATCTTAGGGTGATAGGTTTGAAAGTTTTGCCCTTAATGTGCCCTAAGTGTGAAGTGGGGAAGGGGCTAGGGAGAACCCTAGATGCAGTGACTGTGGCGCACAACAAAGCGAAGGGAAGTTGCAAGCTCATCATGTGAAGTTTTCTCTCTCTTATCTTTGCTTAGTAGTAGATTCATCCCTTGGCTTTGCTATTCTTTGCTGTTGTCTCTTCTTTCCAGTTCACCTTTTCTTTTGTTGCCTTGTGGCTTTTTTTCTTTCTTAAAAAAATAAAAATAAAAATAAAATAGAGGTTATACATAGATGCGTGTGATACAAGGGCATGATGGGAGCTTAATCCTCGTCATCCGAATGGCGGGTAGGGGATGGTGGAGGGCGAGGGGCTTTGTTAAGAAATCTGCGGCTTAGCAAGTAGCCCTTGAGATTGAGGCGGGTCTTAAGAGTGGTGGTGGAAAGGAAAGGGTGGTTGCACTGTGTGAATTTACTATCGCTCATATCCTCAAGCAGTGCAATACAGAAGGATGGCAAAAGAGTAGCGCGCATCATGAGGCAAGTCATGGTGCTGCTATGTATGGCATTGGGGTCGAAGTAAAGGGGTGGAAGGTGGCGTTCTTGAGGTGCAGGCTCTTGGGAGATTAGGACCCTAATTAGTCTAAGATAATTACAGGTCGTTATAAAGGCGGGGTCAGGACAGGATGTGAACTCACTAAGGAATCTATCTATGGAACTGTACAAATTAGGGAGGGTAAATACAAGGGCATCTTTATAGGAGGTGCTGTTGGCGTTATAGATGATAGGGAAGTCGAACCTGCCATGAATGGACGGATTAAAATCCACGTCTATCTTTCGAGGATATGGCATGAAGGTGGAGTCGTTTCTCTCAGAAGGAAGGGTGTTACAAAATGCCATCCAAGCGTCAAGGTTGACATAAAAAATGCGTCTTCTCCAGGTGGGTTGGCAATTGTAGCCCTCCACCGATCTAGGCACCTGGAAGACTTTATCATGCCAAAATTCGCGGTCCTTGGTTCCCCAAGCAGTTGGGTTGGCCTCTCGCTCCGCTAGCCACTTGTCCTTGAGCCTTGCACCCATAGCGATTACATCGTTTACAACTTCAATGGGCATTACTCTATTTAGTTTAGTGGGAAGCTCGAAGCTCAAGTCGAAGGGGTTACGGGCACATTCTTGCTGTTCCTAGATGATTAGCTCTGCATGGAATCCAGCGGGGAGGTCCTCAGGGCGCGGTGGGAGAGGGGCAGGTTGCCTCGGGACAGGTCTAATGTTTAGCTTCTTCCTTGCCTTCTCCACCATTTCTCTTCTACGCTTAGCTAGGGCTGCTTCCCTCTCAGCGGATGTGTTAGTGGGTTGCACTTCATCTTGTCGTGGAGGAGAGGGTGGTGGGACGTAGTCCTCCTCCTGAGGTCCCAGATCAAACTCTGGTCCACCCCCTTCTGCTTGCACTTCTTCTTGCACCTTCTCTTCTGTGAAACCAAGTTCGTCAATTTCTTGCACCGTCAGGCCTACCTGTGTAAGGTATTTTCTTTGCTCCTCCAGGCTCTGTGGCGGGCCTCCTAGTTGCAGTGGTAAGTGCATGCCTGCTGTTATGGCTCTGCGTGCAATGGCTAGCTTCTTGTGCAGCTGATCATTGGCCTTGTTTTCCTCTGTTTTGGTGGAGTGAAGCAGTGTGTTGAGGAAAGTGTGCTGCTGGGCCATCATTGAGAGCTGGGCAGCCTCTGCCTGATTTTCAGCCAACACTCTATCTTCTTCTGCTTTGGCCAATTGGCGTGCCAGGTCTCGTACCCTCCTTTCATTGTGGTCAGCCCATTCCTTCGCTCTCTTCTCCATATCTTCCAGGCTCTCTCCCTGATGGAGGGTCATAGCCATGAGGCGTTGCTCTTGGTCTTTGAGCTCGCGGTGTAGGCGGGACTGCTCCTGGTGTTCATTGGCGATCTGCGCACTGAGCTGATCCAGCTTCACCTGCATTCTTCGCACCTGCTCTTCTCTTAGCTTGTCTAGCTCTGCAGTCTCCTGTTTGATCTTCTCAAGCTGGTTTTGTGCCTCCTGGTTGACTGCAGTGAGCTGGTCGTTCTTGCGCCGCAAGTGAGCAGTGGTCTCTCTCTCTCTGTTGAGGCAATCCATTAGGATTTTTCTTCTTCCCTCCTAGGCAGCATCACGTTCCTTTAGGGTTTTTGCTTCTTCTGCATCTCTATTGCTGGCTTCCTCCTTTAGCACAACAATCTCCTTTTGATACTTTGCTATCTGTTTAGTTTTCTTCAGCAGGAGAGTGGCTTTGGATTCTCGCTCTGTTGCCAACTCTTCCATGGCAGTTCTCTTTCCTTCCTTGGCCTTTTCTAGCTGCGAGAGCAGCTCTTTAATGTACTCATCGTACTGGCCTGTTGGAGGTGGGGGATGGGACATGGTGGCGGCGGTGGTGGTAGCTTCTGTTTTCTATCTTTTAAGCTCTGGGCTTGGCTCCACATCAGTCGTGGCTGCCCTCTTCACTCCTGACACTGGGGTGGCTACGCCAGCTTCTCTTGCCAACTCCCTTTCCACCAGGAACTGCAGCCATGTGACCATATTGCTCTCATCGACCTTTGGCGAAGTTTCTGGGACGGGGATTGTTATTATGGAAGTAGCAGGGCTAGTTGGCACAAAAGTGGTAGGGACAGGCGTGATGGCCTCCTTGCCCTTGCCCTCTGCGATCGGCGGCGGGATGGGATCTGGCACATTCATGCTCGTGTCCGGGTTCTCATCCTCCTGGGGCGGGGTTTACTTTCTTTGTCATTGATGTTGTTCCACAAATAGGCGAATTGCAAGTTCTACATCTTCTTGTTCCTTCTTCCTCAAGGCTTCTTCCTCCTCCTCAGCCCTTCTTTTCCTCTCCTCTTCTGCCTTTCTAGACTCCTCTTCCACTCTCTGTGCATCCTCTTTTTCTTTCCTTTTCCTCTCTATTTCCTGGGCTCTTGATACTCTTTGCGCTTTTTGCAGTTCTTCTTTCTCTTTCTTCCTCCTTTCTTCTTCCCTTTGCTGTTGGAAGCGCTTAGTGCGCTGCTCTCTTTGCTGCTGCTGGCGCTGTTCTTCTTGCTTTTCTTCTTCATCACTACTCTCGTCAGTTTCTATTTCCTTGTCAGAGGAAGAGGATTCTTTGTGGTGTGGTGAGGGTGGCGGTCTCTCCTACTCCTCCTCTGCTGCTTCTGCCTCCTTTACTGCTTCTTCAATGAGGGCGGTTAGTACATCTCCATATCCAATGAATGATGCTTTGGAGGCGGCCTTCTTTCTGTTTTTGGCTGTTGGGGATTCACCTCCAGCAGGTTGGCTTCCCAGATCAAGCGCTACGGCAGCCTTCTCGATTGTGTGTCTTACATAATCATTCCAGTTGATCTCTTCCGATGCATTGGCCGTGAGGCTTTCGAGCACAGACACATTTATTCTGCCTATATAGGCAGTGTATCGATGGCTGGAGAAGAGGGTGTGCATGACTTTAGCACGCATGCGGATTTCGTCATCATGGATGTCCTGGATATTGACTCCGTCGTTGGACCGCACTTGGTCCCTGTCCATTTTTAGCATGGCGAAGACATCCCTTTTTGGTCTCTTTACGGCCCTCGATTCCAAGCCCAGTGCCTTTTCTACTAGTTCCTTGCTTAAGAGTACCCTGACTTGCCTGGCAGCATCCCCCCTTCCCACCCCACCGTGGGAGTCGAAAGTTCGTAAGAACTCAACACATCTTGCATGATCCACATTTTGCTCCGCCTTCTCCACATACTTGGTCATATTGCACTTTTCTATGACTTGCTTAGCTGCATCCTCCGTTTCCACGACCCTGGATAGGTTGTGGACAATTCGGAAATTCAGCCGTCCGTAAGCTTGAATTTCCAGATTCAGCATATATTTTTACTTTTCTTCTTCCGTGAAGAGAAGCTTATGAGCGTAATCTTGATGAGCCATCTTGGGTTCCTGCCCAGCAAAAATACTTTTCATTAATCACAAGTGGAAAAGGAAAACATGGCTAAATGAAGCTAAGCATGAAAATACGCCAAACAGGAATGCAAAGAACTTGAAAAATTTTGCTACTTGATTTTTACTTTTATTTATTTATTTATTGATCACTGAGTTCAACTTTTCAACAATTATTTATGCCTTCTTAGCCTTATTCCGCCCCCTCAGAAAGATGAAAATCCTTCCTAGGATTGAACGAAGTGGTGAGGATATCAAAGGTGATTGTGATGGGATGTTCCGGCCAACAGCCACTCATAAAATGCAGAGTTGTACTCAAGTTGAGCGTGACGATCGAGTTCACAGGGTTGTACAGAAACTTGGGAGATATAGGTCAAGACATCGTGAAAAATATCTCCGGTATTAAGGCGGCTTACAACGTGCAGTTCTTCTTCCGTAAGGAATTGGTCAATGTAAGGGTGGGCTAGGACCTGGTCATGTAAGTGTTGGTTCCGGGTAATGGCCAAAACTCTAAAGGAAAGAGGTGCCACATAAGTAGGATTGTACTCAATGGTCTTGATTGCCCTCCTTTGTTCATCATTTGTCATGATACAACAGCCTTTCTTTTCCCATTGGGTCCGCAAAGTGAACCACTGCTGTAAGAACGAGGAAATTGAGCTTGCAAGTTGCGTGAGCTAATGTAATTCTTGTTCGGGAGCAGAACGAGGAGGCTTACGGTATGAGGTGATTAGTCGTCTGAGAACAGCTTGCTCCTTTGAGATTTCTTGCTTTTAGTTCAGCAGCGATCTTGGGGAATTTGACGGTCATAAACTCGTATTCCTCCCAAGTGCATGGTAATGCACGAACATCAGAAGCAAGTGGTTCATCAAGAAGATCCAGGTCCAACCGCTCATAACTCCTAGCAAATGTGGTGAAAGTATGGTCTAACACCTTAATGCAGGTCACAAGGTCATCTCCCGAAGTTTCAGCAAGGTCTTTAGCCAAGGAAAGGAAAGATTGTACCGCATAGGAAGGCCTAAGACTTGCTCGTGGTGATGGTGCAATTGAGCTGGATAGCAGTGACTCCATTGTTGGTGTCACGGGTGTGGCTTTGCACTTCGAAGCACTTTGAAGTGCTGTAGGAAGCTCTGGTGGCATGGAAGTTGTGCTGGGTTCTGAGTGCACAGTCACGGAAGTATTCAACTCTTTTGAGTGAGGTAAGCTTGAGGCTTTTAGCGATTGCTTTGGTCGATAAATTAGCTGGGACTTATTAGTCACAGCCGGCAGTGGTTTGCTAACTACGGCCCGGGCGCTATGTTTGCAAGCCTCTCTCACTAGAGTGAGGTTGCTTGGAGATGAGCTTTTAGACTTGCCATTCTTAGGCACCCAAATCTAGGGGTTGCCTTCATAGTAGCCTTGCCCTCGCAAGAGATCTTTGGGGATCCATCACGGCGTGGTTTTGTGCCTACGCTGATAGCGTCCAAATTGCCTCTTAGGCCGTGATGATTGATTGTTTTGGCGTTTAGAAGCATGTTTGGGTGGTCTACCCAGAGGTAGTCTTTGCCGCTTTGGCACCCATATAAGCTTAGACTCCTTGGCCTTGTGAGCACTCTTGGTGGGTTTGGGTCTAGGGTCTAGAGCTTGGCGTGAGACCTTAGTGTCCTTTTGTGTAGACTTGAGCGTAAGTGCGGTCATAGTGATTTCTACCGGTGGCTTCACAATGTTGAAAGGGTCAGAATAGCCCTTGCTGAAAGTCGTCACTATACGCACATTGCCTATAGCAAGATGGATGCAATCTAGATTATAATCCACATTACAATTCGTCTGCTTCTTAAAAGTACGACCTAATAGTGACATATTACCGGCCCCTTTTGTGTTAGGCAAGACGTGAAAGAAAGCTGGTATACGCTCAGACTCGATAGAAATGACCACTTTGCACTTCCCTAAGAGCGTGTAAGCATTGCCCCCAAATGGGGTGAGTTTGGCGTTGGTGGGCTGCAGTTTAGGTTGACCAATGCGTGTCCAATGGTCATGCGTCAAGATATTGTAGTCGGCACCTTCGTCAATCAAAGCATCAAAAGAATATGTCTTTTCCGCAGTGACGGTGATTCGTAAGTAGGCGGGTGCCATTGCTTCTTCATCTTGATCTGTTATTTCAGTAATAGTAGCCACACAGACGCTGACAGGGGCTTCCAACATAGGTGGCTCATGCAATGGGTGGGAAGGAGGATAGTATTTTTTTATGCGGCTGCCATTGAAAAAGCCGATTTCTTCGCCTTCGAGCGTCTCTAATTCAACGTTGCCCGTTCGACTAATTGCACGTACTCGGAAAGGTCCCAGGCCACGGAATTTCATTTTCTGTTTGTGACCTTTCACAGAGTATAGCAGAAGAGATCCCCCTGATCAAAGTCGCGTTGTTTGACATGCTTGTCAAACCACATTTTTCTCCGTGCTTTCTCACAAATCAACGCATGGGTGGCCAAGAGCCGGGTTTCCGTGAGACGTTCCAGCTCTACCAAGCGATTTGTCCAAGGGTCTCTTCCCTCCCAGCGCTCCTGCATTGCTATCCTTAAGCTAGGGACAAAAAACTCTAGGGGCAGAATGGCCTTCGTTCCATAAGTTAGCCTAAAGGGCGTCTGGCCTATAGCCGTTTTATAAGCCGTACGATAGGCCCACAAGGCCGCCATTAACTTGTTGTCCCAGTCACTCCGAGATGTAGATGCCACTTTTGTGAGTACATTGACTAGGATTTTATTGGTGGATTCTGCTTGTCTGTTAGTCTGAGGGTAATAGGGCGAGGATTTTCTGTGAATGATTAGAAAAGTAGAGAGCAGATGCGATATCACCTCATTAATGAAGTATGTGCCCTGATCACTGACTAATTCTATTGGACACCCAAACCGTGAAATGACCTGCTCCCACAAGAACTTTGCAGTGGTTCTAGCGTCATTTTTCCTTGTAGCTCTTGCCTCTGCCCACTTCGTTAGGTAATCAGTTGCCACTATGATGTAGCGAGCGTGAGAGTACTGTGCCGCAGGACTGATAGGTCCAATGAAGTCGATGCCCCATTTTTCAAAGGGTTGTCGGGCTATGACAGGGGTCAACTCCATTTTATCTTTGCGCACGGGCACCTTGGTTCTTTGGTATTTGTTGCAGTGCTTCACAAATTTAGCAGCATCATGAAATAGGGTGGGCCACCATAGTTGGGATTGCAGCAACTTTTGGGGCTGTTGTATCCCCGCTAAAGTGTCCTCTAGCGATTCCGCCATGTGCTTCTTTCAACGCATCGTGCATCTCGTGCTCACACATGCATCTGCGCAACAAACCGTCTTGTCCTAACCTATAGAGTTGGCCGGCTATCAATTGGTATGGTTGCATTTTCAAAATAAGTCTCCTCAGCTTGGCCTTCTCAATTGGTCTCTTAGGTAATCTGTTCTCCAGCACCTGAACTACATCATCGGCCCAACATGGCGTCAGATCTCCGAAGCCACACAGCCTCACATGTGGTGGAAGACGCTGCCCGATACTTCGCCTCAGTAGACGAAAGGGCTACTGTGGGTTGCTTCTTGCTACTCCATGAGATAACACCTGTACCCAAGGTAAAACAGTAACCTGTAGTAGACCGCCTGTGGTCCACATCACCGGCCCAATCCGAGTCGCTCCAACCTGCAAGTACAAGATCTGAACCATCTGTGCCTACTGGATAATGAATCCCTAAATCAGATGTCCCCCTCAAATACCGAAGTATCCTCTGAGTAGCTTGCCAATGCATCGTCTGAGGTTCACTCATAAACCCTGCCAAGAGTCCAACAGCAAAACAAAGATCAACACGAGTGTTGAGGAGCCAAATCAATGATCCAATCAATTGACGATAGCGGGAAGCATCTGCCATAGGAGAAGCTAAATGGGAAGTGGCCTTCCAGTTCGGATCCATAGGAGTAGAAATGGTCTGACAATCCTCCATCGCAAAAGAAACCAAGAGCTCCTGTAGATATCTCTGCTGAGAGATGAAGATCCCCCTCGGAGACTGATAAATCTCATGGCCCAAAAAGAAATGGAGTAGACCCAAGTCCGTCATCTCGAATGTCCGATGTAAAGTTGCCTTCATCTCTTGGACCTTCTGTGCATGATCACCTGTGACAATCAAATCATCAACATACAACACAAAAAGCACACAACCAGCCTCGGAAGTGTGAACATAAAGCTGCGGATCGGCCTTAGAACGCCGATATCCCAACTGTGACTGAAGGAACGAATCAATATTCTCGTTCCATACACGCGGAGTCTGCTTGAGGCCATACAAGGCCTTCTTCAACCTTTAGACTTTCCCATCTGAAGATCCAAAGCCAGGAGGCTGCTCGACATAGATCTCCTCCTTCAAATCACCATTGAGGAAGGCCGACTTCACATCCAATTGATAGACAGGCCATCTCCTATGGCCAGCCAAGGCAAGAACAGCTCGAATAGTCGCCATACGAGCAGTGGGGGCAAAAGTATCATGACAATCAATCCCTGGGCGCTGTGCAAAACCTTTAGCAACAAGGCGAGCCTTGTGCTTGTCCAAAGAACCATCGCTAAGGTATTTGGTCTTGAAGACCCATTTGACGCCAATCACCTTCTTATTCGGGGGACGTGGCACAAGTGACCAAGTGCCATTCCTCTCAATAGCCTTCAACTCGGCTTCCATAGCTTTCTTCCATGGTGTAGACTGTAAAGTCTCCTGCACGGAGGTGGGCTCTCGATCCTACATAACACGGGTCATCAAACAATAGTTAGAGCAAACAAGCTCCGTAGAATGTGCCTGGTGCCTCTGTGACCGCCACGGACCATCCTGCGGTCCCCACTCCTCAGGGACCCCCTCGATCCCTGAATCACGAAGTGTGTCACGGGCCCAACGAGGAGGAGGCCGGACCTTCCCTCGTCTCTCTCTATCAGCTGAAGTCTCTGGGATATCCACTGGTGGTAACTCCTCGGGGGTGACCGGTGTCAAAAACAGAATCAGAATCAAAAGGCACGGGCTCCAAAGGAACTGTAGCAGGAGCCCAACTCTCCCCTGGATCTCCAAGAACGGGATGCTCCTCACCCATTGATATGGCCGGAACCTCCACAAACCGCACATCTCGACTAGTGTACACACCCCGCTTAATGGGATCATACAATCGATAGCCTTGGGACTGGGAGCTGTAGCCAACAAATACCTGTCTTCGGGAAGCTGCTTCAAATTTATCACGGTGAGCCTTGGGAATGTGAACATAGGCATCACACCCAAAGACCCTAAAATAAGAAACATCGGGCTTAGTCCCAAAGTAAGCCTCAAAAGGTGTCATCCCATCAACGGCCGAAGTGGGGGATCGATTAAGGATGTGGACTGCAGTAGCCACAGCCTCGGCCCACAGAAACTGTGGTGTCTGTCGGTGCTCCATCATGGTGCGCGCCATCTCGATCACACTGCGGTTTTTCCGTTCAAGAATGCCATTTTCTTGAGGAGTGTTGGTATTAGCAAACTCCTGGTGAATACCTTTATCTGCACAAAAACGAGCAAACTCACTAGAAACAAATTCACCACCCTTGTCGGATCGCAAGGTCTTCAATCGCCGGCTTGATCGGTTCTCCTCAAAGAGAAGCCAATCCTTGAAGTGGGAGAAGGCTTCTAACTTCAATGCTAAGAAATAGACCCATGTCATCCTGCTGTAGTCATCTACGATCAGCATGAAGTAGGAGCTCCCGCGCAAGGACTCGTTCCTCATAGGGCCACAAAGATCCGTAGATACAAGCTCCATCGGTGAAGTAGACCGCCGCGAAGCTTTCTGGGGAATGGCATCCCTATGCTGCTTCCCACGAATGCAGGAGACACATGGCTGCTGACTCACCACTATATCCGGCAACCCTCGAACAAGTTGTCCACGTGACGCCCTCCAAAGATAATTATAGTTGAGGTGACCAAACCGAGCATGCCATAACTTTGACTTTGTCTGAGAGGTAAGAAGAAGAGTAGAGAGGGCAGTGGAAGACTTCAATTTATAGATGCCGTTCTCCTCATATCCGGATGAGAGAACCTTCCTTGACCCAGGATCAAGGACTTGCATCGAATCATTGTCAAACTCCACCAAAAGTCCAAGGGAGCAAATCTTATGAACTGACAGTAGATGATACCCTAAACCTGGTACATGCAAGACCTCTGAGGTATGGGTACCACCACGTCCATCTGGAGTAAGCTGCATCTCACCCCGTCCTGCAATAGACACTGAAGAGCTATCTCCAATGAGAATTTGCCCACGCAAAGGGCGCAACTGGGCAACACCATCTGATGAAGGAGTCATGTGCCGGGAGGCACCACTGTCAACGATCCACTCTCGAGCCTGGGGAGCCGTCATTGCAGCATCAGAAGCATTCGGTGAAGTCCTCAATGACAGCTAGATGAAGAAATGCAGCTGATGAGGGTGCAGCCACCGCTCCAGAATCCTTCGTGTCCTTCTTGTTGGTGTCCTTCTTGTCTTTGTTAGGGCAATCCTTCTTCCAATGGCCAGTCTTTCCACAAATATGGCATGTGGATTCTTTGTCCTTATCCTTGTCCTTCTTTGACTTGTTATCCCCCTTCTTCTTCTTTTGGTCCTTCCCCTTCTTTTGAGAGGCTTGACCTGTCAATGCCTCCGATTTGGAAGCATTCTGTCCCTTCAGTTGTTCCTCTTGGTCCAAGACCATAGGAACCAACTCTTCCCACCGAAGAGTGGATTCTCGCCCCGAAGCAATAAGGGCGGAGTAGAAAGTACCGAATCGTGGCGGCAACTGGGACAAGAGTGTGATCGCCATGTCTTCGGAGAAAATCGGCTTCCCCGCATTCTGAACCTGCATCTGAAGCTGTCTAAGCTTGTTGATGTGCTCCCGCAACGAAGAAGACTTGTTCACGGACAAGGTCCGCATCTGAACCTCCAAAGAAACCCGCTTCATTAGGGTCATTCGGTTATACATCTGATCAAGCTCCAGCCATATCTCCTAAGCCACCGTCAAGTGCTCGATGTGAGCTATCACGGCTGTAGTACAAGATAGAAAAAGAAAGGAATGAATCCTGGCATTCAGTTTGTCCCAGTGAGACTGAGCCTTGGCCAACTCTGCACGAGCATCAGAAGAGAGTTTGGACTCATCTCTTACCGAGGGCTGGTCGATCTCCTCCTGTACAAGCTCCGCCAAATCATAGGACTCAAGGATGGCCAACATCATGACGCGCCAGATGCGGTAGTTGTCGCCATTGAGCTTCTGATCTGCGGGAAGAGCCGGTAAGATAGGCACCTTCCGGTCCATAATCGTCTGGAACTCCAAGTCAATCTCTGTAGACATCTTCACTTGTAATGCCTTCACAAACGCAAAAGCAGCCACCTCTGACTGTGAAAACTCAGCCTGCTAGGGCTCTTCCGTGTCCTGAAACTTCTTCACCCGCCGGAGGCGATGAAAAAGCAAAACCTGCACTTGAAAGCTGAAAACTCAAACTTCCTCCTCGTCAAACAGCAGTAAACAGTAGCAAATCCACCACCTGGACTCCTTTCCTGCGCGCCCACGCTTGCTTGAGCCGTGTTCCGAGGCGCAGCCCTCCTGCCTGCCCTCAAACACTGAAAACGCAGCCTTGTGTTGCGATAGAAACTCCTCTTCAGGTTGGTTCTGCACTTAGTCAGCCCTTCAACACTGCTCTGATACCATGTCAGAGTGCAGCGGTGCGGAAGCGTAGGACTGAGAGAGAGAGAACGCAGAGAGAGAAGAGAGAGAGAAAGAGACAGTGGAAGATGAAGATCTGCTGTATAAAGTGTGCTGTATACAAAGATATGCAGATATGTATACGGGCGCAGTGCGCTGGACTGCGTGTCTCCACCTCGACGATGCAACCTGCTGTTCACCTCGAAGTCCGCTGCAGTCTGCACTGTCTCCTGTCAGAAATCTGCGAACAGAGACGGAATCTGCGCGATCCACCAGTCTGTAATCTGCGAGCAGAAAAGTGTGGGAGACTGCTGAAAAACTCGGCTATAAATAGCCAGAATCTGGGCGCCAGAAAAAGACATGTCGGCAGCTGCATTGACAAGACAGGTCGGACTGCCACATGGCAGTCCGACTGTGCAGTCCGACTGCACCTGGACAGAATCTGTCCGACTGCACCCGGACAGGGTCTCTGACTGCTAACAGATCAGCTTTAAACAATTTTCTCTCACTAGACAGGTTAAAGAGATGAGCATTCGGTAAATCGTCAGGTATGCCTTGTCCAATGGCTTCTCCTGTGGGTATGCGGGACATATGGTCAGCCATGTAATGCTGCTTTCCTTTGCGTACAACCACAGAGAAATCAAATTCCAATAGGAGAAGTAACCATCTAGCTATGCATCTTAGCGCAAGGCTTGTTCACAAGATAGAGCAAGGCTTGATGGTCAACAAAGAAGACAAAGGGAGTGGCCAACAGATAATGTCTAAATTTCTTTACAGCAAACACCATGGCCAACCCCTCCCTTTCTGTGGTGGAATAATTCACCTCGGTCTCTGTGAGCTGCCTGCTGGCAAAACTCACCGGATAGTCTAAGTTATGTTCACCAAGCTGGCATAGCACGGCCTGAATAGCAAACTTAGAGGCGTCTATGTGCACATCAAACGTTATGTTTCAGTCTGTGGCTCATAAGATTGGTGCAGTGGTAAGAGCCTTCTTCAACTCTTCATAAGCGCGCTGGCGTTCCTCAGTCCACTCGAACACGATCAACAGCTTGTACAATGGTCTAGCAATTAGTGCATAATTTAGTACAAAGGGGCGATAGTATCTAGTATGTCCTAAGAAACACTGAACTCCCTTGTAGTTATTGGATGGCGGAAGGTCGACAATGACTCTGCTTTTGAAAAGTCCGTGGCGATGCCGTTCTTTAACACCACGTGTCCTAGGATACATCCATGTTTCACCCAGAACTGGCACTTCAAGGGGTTCAACGAGAGGTTGTATAACCGACATCGTTCAAAGACAGCTCTCAACTTCTCTAAGTGTTCGGCCCAACTAGAGTGTACGCATAAGTCGTCTACAAACACCTCTAGTTCGTGCCTAAGCATATCTTTGAAGATAGTGCACATTAAGCATTGGAAAGTTGCAGGCGCATTCATCAGCCCAAAGGGCATGACAATGTAGGTGAATACATCCCATTCCGTGGCGAAGGCAGTCTTGTGCCTGTCATCGGGGTGCACTTGCACTTGATTGTAGCCCGAGAAGCCGTCTAGAAAACTGTAGGTCTCTTTACTTGCTACCCTCTCAAGCATGTACTCGGTGTATGGTAAAGGGTAGTTATCTCTCTTCATAGCGGCATTAACTTTCTTGTAATTAACGCACACTTGGATTTTTCCGTTCTTCTTCATCACGATCACAATCGGTGATACCCAGTCCGTGTGCTCAATCTCATATATGAATCCCGCCTTCATGAGCTTATCAATCTCCTCTTTTACTGCATGGGCGTGTTTGGGATTCATGGGGTAAGGTCGTTGCTTTGTTGGCACTGCATCAGGGACCATTGGGATATTATGAGTCACAACCCTAGGGTCGACCCCTTTAAGTTCTTTCAATGTCCAGGCAAATACATCAATATACTCTTGCAAGACTGCAACAAGTTTGGCCTCCTCATCCTCGGTCAAATCGTCTGCAATGAATATAGGTGTTGGCTTTTCGCCCTCCCCAGCCAAGTTGACTTCCTTGACTTTGGCAGGTCCTTCGATCGGTTCACTAGTTTGGCCGTGTCTCTTCGCACCTAGCAGAATCACTACTCTGTCATCCTTTTTAAATTTTGTAAACCGTTTGGGTAGATCCTGCGGTTTCTTTTGCCTCTCTGCTTCTGAGTCCTTCGCTCACGTCCTGGCCTCCTTCTTTAATCTCCTGCGCCTTAGGTGGACTGGCAAGTCCCCTTTTGTACGTTTGACCTTAGAGGGTTGGGGTATCTCAGGATCACTCTCAGTGCTGACTTCCGACTCCGAGTTTAACTCGCATCCCTCGCTCGAGGAAGGAGTTTCCCCAGGGGTCGTAGTTCAGTAGGTGCATCCGTCTTGAGCACTGGGATCACCCATGGTCGTGCTACTCCGGCTTGCTCGTAATCCACGGCTCCTATGTGTTCTAGCCAGGATCTATCGCACTCCATCCGCATGACTCCTTTTTCACTCCAATTCGTCTTTTCCTTCCTGGGTCTCGAGTCTGCCTTGATTTGTTCTATCGTTCTCCCTTCTGTGTCATACTCTACTGTATCTATCTCTTCCTCACTTTCATCTCTTGTAGAGCGGCAGTCCTCATTTTCCTCATCGTTAGAGTCTTGCTCTTCAAACCGTTCATCATCGCCTAAGCTTTCCTCTTCAGTCTCCTTGTCGTCAGTAACTAAAGCCCAATTGTATAACAAATTCAGATTGTGGACTTTGGTCCATTTCCATTCTGGCTTAGTCAACAGATCACGTAGAGGCTTGGTCCATTTCCATTCTGACAATGAAGTTCACGAAAAACTGCACACCTGCAATCTTTACTGGCCAGTTATTTAAGACTTCGAATGGCCTTATCTTCATTCCATTTGCTAACGTGATATTGAACCTGGCAGTCTCTACAGGAGGGTTTCCCCATGCCTCTAAAACTGCATGGCTCAGTACGCTAACACCGGCGCCTGTGTCTACAATTCCTTTCCGCGTCATATCTCCTAAGGCTAGAACAGGTAGGACTGCATGTATTTCAGTGCCTTCCCAGAAAGCATTGATGTGCAATGACTTAGGAGTTGAGTGTAAAGTTAGACTTGGGATTTGCATAACTGCATCATGATCTTGCTGATCAGCACCCGTAAGTCCTGTGTGTCCCTCCACCAAATCTTTTAACTCCTGCCATAAAGAAGGATTCTGCCTAAGCAGGTCTTCTACGCTTAGAGTTACTGGGGTGGACAGCAAGGTTGCAAGGAGACTGCTGGGCTCTTGTCTTTCCCTAAGGCTAGCACTCCTGGGCCATGCATTTTGTCTGCCCTGGTAAGTCCCCCTTTGGCCTTGCTGTTGAGTTGCCCCCTGTGGCAAGGATACACTTTTAGTTTGTGGTTTTGTGTGTGAGACTGGTGTGCTCACGTTGGAAAAATCGTCCATTGGATCTTCTAGTATGGGTTCAACATCGTTGAGGTGCTCCTGGGCATCCTTGACCCACTCCTTGACTTTGGCTATAGCTTCGAGTTGCCGTTTGGGATGGGGATATTCCCCCTACCTTGGCACTCCCTAGCTCAGCTGTCTTCGGGGTTGAGCTCTTTGCCTTTGTATCCGTGACTTTCTTTCTTGTCACTAACGTCGTGGCTTCCTCGGTTTTAAGGGTTATCTTCGTGTCTGTTCTCTTTTTCCTTCTCCTTCGGCTTTTCTTTCCTATCGAGGCTGCGTCAAGGTTACTTGATCCAGGCAAGGAGATACCTGCCTGTCTTGTTCGAGCTCGCGTCATAACCTGTAGTGGGATAGGTGTGTCCTCACTATCAAAGGTTTCCACTTCAAACAGCCCCAGAGGTACTGACGGTACGTTGGCAGAGCTAGCTAATGGTTTCCGCCTAGGACAGCCAGGAAACAGGTGAGTGATCCCACATTTTGTGCATCGGAGATCCGCTTTGTCCTTGTTAGCTTGTTCCTTCTGTGGGCAACGTGATGAAATGTAGCCTGGATGGCCGCAGGTCCAGCATGTGATCGGATCTTGGCTTGGCCCTCCAAAGCCTCTGCCTCTTCCTCTACCTAATGCCATCACCGACACCGGCCGATAGTCCATCAGGACTGGGTTGCCCTCCTCGTCATAGGATATGTACGGGTTGACATATGTCTCCTCTTCACTAGGCTCTTCCACATAGTGAACTGGAGCATCGCTCGGTGGGTGGGTTACAAAAGGCCCTGGTGGTCTTGGTATACATGTTGGGTTCATCTCCAGCCTAGGTACGGCAGGTCTTGAGTCATTTGGTGCAGGGAGTGCCAATTGGGCTCCCCTCCCAAAGAAATTGGGTGGTCTATTACCTAAGTACGAAGGATTGTATTGCTGTGCGTATGGAAATCTCCTCGGCATCCTGCAATGCAATGCATCATGCCCGAATCTACTACAATTTGAGCATGGCCTAGATCTAGGATCTTGGCATCAGCTGAGAGGTGATTGCCGCCACAGTATATACACTGTACATGCGATCGCGCAGGTTTCCTTATCAGTTCCTGCAGTCGTGCAATCTCCATTCTCATCTCCGCCATCTCCTGGCCTTGGTCCATACTCTTTCCCTTTTCCTGCACACTAGCGGTTGCTTTTTTTCCCGAAATAGTTGATCTCTCTAGATTCCTCTGATTTGCACTTTCTCGGCTGGTAGTCCTCATGCCTTGTTCCCTAAGTTGATCATCTACACGTATTGCCTCTTCGAAAACTCTAGCTAGCACGTCTCGTTGCAAGGTAGAGCTACTGGCTAAAGCCTTGTAGAGCTCCTCACTCCGAATTCCGTTCATGAATACTGTAGACATTGCTCTCTCAGTAGGTCGTTCATTGGCAGGGATCCTTTTGAGGAGGCTACGCACATGAGTGACGTAGTCCCTAACGTCTTTCTTCTCCCTTTGGCTGATATTCATCAACCGAACGATGAGGTTGTCAGAATACCTTGCCTCCGAGAATCTCTTGATGAAGAGGCCCTTAAGGTGAACAAAGTTTGTACGTTCTGCGTCATCGAGGCTAGAATACCAGATTCTCCCCTTGTCGCCTAAGCACAAGCCAAAAGCTTGAGAGTGTTGCTGTTAGATTACGGGAGATAGATTTCTTCAGACTGATGGAAGCACGAGTGTTCTTCACCTCCCAGCCACGCCTAGATAAGTGCTGGCCTTCAAGCTTATCTCTTTGCCAGCCGTCAACTTGCTGGAGTCCTACTATTTCTGGACTCCCTTACTCTCTAGGCTCCCCTTGACCCCGTTCGGGCGCCCAAGAGCCCGGACGGTCATTCTCGTGCATGTTCCCCTAAATTTACCTTAATGTAACATTAAATATCCCTTTTAATGTCACATTCCCCACTCATGACCTTAATGTGACATTAAATATCCCTTTTAATGTCACATTTCCTTCCCCTTAAGAATCGGTTTCGTCCTCGAAAACGATATTTGGAAGGTCTAACTGTAAATCGGGAAACCTTTTCTTTAAAGTACTTACTCGCTCCCATGTTGAGCTTTCCTCTGAACAATCTTTCCACTTAACCAAACATTCTTGATAAATAGTATTCCTCGTTCGTCTATTACGAACATTTAATATTTTTTCTGGTTCATGTGGATTAGATTGGTCATAGAATAACTCCTCAATATCATCATTTAGGATTAGATTATCTAAATCTCCCAGCTTCTTCCTTAGTTTGCTTACATGAAAAACTGGATGCATTTTACTACCAGCAGGTAGTTGGAGCTTGTAAGCCAATTCTCCCACCCTTTTAAGTATTATGAAAGGACCACAATACCTTGGTGAAAGCTTTGGACAATGTCCTTTTTTCATAGTTTTAGTTTGTTCAGGCACCTTAAGGTAGACCAATTCTCCTTCTTCAAAGGAGATGTCTCTTCGGTGAGGATCTGCATATGCTCTAGCTCGACTTTGAGCCTTTTTAATATTTTCTTGAGCAAATTTTAACATACTATTCATATCCTCCAAAAAGTCTTTAGCTGCCTGAACCTTTTCCTTATGCAGTCCTACTGCAAAAGGAGCTCTGGGCTGAAACCCATACATCAACATAAACGGACTATATCCAGTGGAAGAGTGTTTGGCACTGTTATATGCAAACTCTGCTATCGGTAAATACTCTTCCCAATTAGTTTGCCTTTTGCTTACATATGCCCTAAGCATATCTTCAAGAATTTGGTTAACCCTTTCAGTTTGCCCATCTGTTTGCGGATGATCCGCCGTACTCATGCTAAGTTTAGTATCCAATTTCCTAAATACCGCACGCCAAAAATGGCTATCAAATTTTCTATCCCGATCAGAAACTATATTTGCCGGAAGGCCATACAATCGGTATATGTTCTCTACGAACAATCTAGCCAATTCTGGTGTTTTAACATCAGTTGAAGTTGGAATAAACCTAGCCATTTTGGTTAACCTATCCACAATTACCCACACAGAGTCGTGCCCCCTCTGTGTTCTAGGTAACGCAACAATAAAATCCATGGAGATACTCTCCCATTTTCCCGAAGGAATTTCTAATGGATGGAGAAGTCCTCCCATTTTTAAATTTTCAGCTTTATTAACCTGGCATTTATTACATTTGACCACATAGTCAAGGACGTCCTTATTCATTCCAGGCCAATAGAACTGCCTTTTAATAAGACTATAAGTCTTATTAACTGCTGGATGTCCCGCACTAGGGGTATCATGACACTCAAAGAGTATCTGGCGCCTTATTTCTATATCTTTCGGGACACATACCCTACCCTTGTAGAGTAAATAACCATTATCAATGGTAAAATTCTTCCACTTGAATCCAGTTTGAGCAACCCCTGATGCTCCATTTCCTAGTTGAACATCTTCAGATATTCCTTCCTCAGTAGAAGCACTTTCATTTGGATCCCCATTTTTTATTGCTTCCCATATGTTGGAATATGCCGGATCAACCTGGCATTTCCCTTTTAAAGATTCAAGCAAGCTGGAAGTGAACTGAGTAAAACTCAATTCATTAATGATGGGCATTCTGCTGAGTGCATCAGCTACTATATTATACTTTCCTTTTCTATATCTTATTTCATAGTCGAACTCTTGGAGGAGTTCGGCCCATCTGGCTTTACGCCCATGTAAATCTGGTTGATCATTAAGCCACTTAATGCTTTCATGATCCGATAAGATCAAAAGTTTGGCACCATACAAATAATGCCTCCATTTCTTCATTGCATGTACTATTGCATACAGCTCCCTCTCATAAACAGAATAATTCTGTTTTGCACGATCTAATTTCTTGCTTTCAAAAGCAACTGGTCGACCTTCTTGTAATAAGACCGCGCCTATTACCTTGTCACTGGCATCAGCTTCAACCACAAATGGTTTATTGGGATCCACTATTAATAATACTAGAGCTGTAGCAATAGCTACCTTAAGTTTTTGAAAACTTTCATTTTGGTCTGTTCCCCAATTAAAACTTTTCCCTTTCCCTTTAAGTTGGTCTGTCATTGGAACAGCTATTTTGGCATAATCTCGAATGAATCTACGATAAAATCCAGATAAACCTAGGAAGATCTGCAGCTCTTCCAGGTTCCGTGGAGGTGGCCATTCAATAATTGCCCTTACTTTTTCTGGATCCATGTTGATTTTCTCTTTCGAGATTATATGCCCTAAATATTTGACCTCTTGTGCAAAGAATTCACATTTAGTTTTCTTCGCATAAAGGGAATGTGTTCTTAACAGTTGGAATACTAATAATAAGTGTTCCAAATGTTCTTCTCTTGATTTACTAAAGATCAAGATATCATCCAAAAAGACTACTACAAAATGTCCTAGATAGGGCCGTAAAACACTATTCATCAGCTTCATAAAGGTAGCTGGTGCATTAGTGAGACCAAAAGGCATCACCAAAAAATCATAATGCCCGTATCTAGTACGAAATGCCGTTTTGGAAATATCTTGTGCCTTAATTCTTATTTGGTGATATCCTGATCTTAAGTCTATCTTTGTGAAGAATTTTGCCCCTTGCAATTGATCAAAAAGATCTTCCATTTTGGGCATAGGAAATTTATTCTTCACCGTTATTTTATTAAGTGCTCTATAGTCAACACAAAGTCGCATAGAACCATCTTTTTTCTTTACCAATAAAATTGGTGAAGCCCAAGGTGAATTACTGGGTTGAATAAACCCTTTATCCAGGTAATCCTTAATTTGTTTCTCAACTTCTTGATGTTGTGTTTCACTTAACCTATATGGTGGTTTTGAAATTGGGTGTGTATCCTTATTTATATCAATTGGGTGATTTATTTCACCCCTGTCTGGTGGAAGGCCACTAGGTAAATCAGAAGGAAACACATCTTTAAAATCATCTAACAAAGTGTTCAATTCATTATTTACATTCAATTTGCAGACATAAGAAAATTGTTGCTTTATATTACAGGAAATAAAAGTATTTCGTACAGGAAAAGACCATAGCATATATACCTCACAAACTTCCTTCTTTATCAGCTTCTGAACTTCAGTAGAACACAGCAAAGGATTATCAGATACTTCATGTTCACCTTGAATGACAAAAGTCTTACCATCCCTTTCAAATTCCAGTGTATTATGGTGATAGCTACGTTTCAAGGATGGTTCCAATCCCCATAGCCACTCCCTCCCTAGAGCAATGTCAGCTCTTTCCATGTTCATTATTTGGAAATCAAGCTTATCTTTATATCCTTGAATCTGGATTTCCAAATTGGATACCATTGTATCCCATATTTTATTGTCTTGGCCTTGCATCATACGCACAACGTATTGATGCTCACTGTTTTGTTGGGGAAGTTTCAATTTTTTGACAAGTGCATAATTTATAAAATTATGTGTGGCAGAGTCACCAATCATGACTCTAACCCGTTTTCCAGCTATCAATCCATGTACTCTAAGTAAATCATGTGGCCCAAAGGTAGGCTGCCACAAAGAAGTTGACATACAACACTTATGTTGTACATCCATGTGCAAGACCTTTAAAGATTTATACTTTTCATGACCCTTTAATTCTAAGGTCTGCACTACATGGATTTGTTTTTCTTTTCCCTTGCCCTTGTCCTTTTCTTTGTCTTCCCCCTTTTTCTTTTGAGGGCAATTCCAAGCAGCATGGTTAGGGGATAGGCAATTAAAACACAATTTTTGTTTTTTGGCCTTATCAAAGTCATCAGGACTTAGCTTTGGCCTCATATATGGTTTCTTTTCAAAGGGTTGTTTTTTACCCTTGAAAAATGGCATTTTTCTTTTAAATTTGCCCACAAATTTTGAGGTTTTTAATTCCTTAGACTTGGGCTCCATATCAGTGAGACTGGTGAGTGTACCTGGACGCATACTATCTTCATAAATTAATGCAAATTTAATTGCCTCTTCAAGCGTCTTAGGTAAACTCCGTTTTACTTCCTTTTTACAGGCTTTATCCAGTCCCCTAATGAATCCTCTTGTTTTTTGGAATTCATCAATTCCTTCTAGTTTGAGGATTATCTCACGATATTCCTCCAAATATGTCAGTAGGGGTCGTCCCTTTTGTCTGACATAATCCCAATCTTCCCAATTTCTTTCCATTTCATTTTCAGGAAGAAATTCTTTTAAAAATACGGATTCAAATTGAGCCCAAGTTTCAGGTATTTTATTCGCCTCCTTTAAAGTTCGCCACCACTTATATGCTTTGGGGCCCAAAGTTAAACTGGCCTCTAGTGCTTGGAGATGTGGTGGTGTATTTTTTAATTTATGTAAATCTTCCCATTTTTGGAGGAAATTAAAGATTGTATCTTTATTCCTATCTTTTTCCTCCCCGTAAAATTGAGGTGGTTTCATATCTTTTAAAACCAGATTATCCCTCAATTTATGATGGGTTTGGGGTTCTCTAGAATCTCGAATAGTCGCATCTAAATTTTTCGATGAAGATGGGACATCCGAGATTTCTATTTTATTTTTATCTTTTTCCAACAATAAAGTTAGCTGAGATTTTATTTCAGTAAGTGTTTGAGTTAAAAACTCCATTTGAACCCCTTGAGTTTGCACACGAGCAGAAAGATCATCAAATTGCTCTCTCGTGGCAAAAAATTCTTCCCATTGTTCTTCTTGTATGTCTGGTTCATGGGGATCTGCCATAGGTTGATCCCCAGAACTAGGACTTTCCATTACCCTTTCTTTCCCTTTTTCTGCCATTAATACATTGGAATTGGAAAGCAAAAATAAGAAATTTGCATACAAGATAAAATACTTCCCTGATTTTTATGGCAGGCTGTGGCTTCAGTTATGTATGAAGTTTTTCTGCCTATCTCACAGCAGTCGCAGTCCAATCCGACTCAGCAATCTGATACTGACAACTCCACTTCTGATCTGTTTCTCGCGGCTGCTGGCAGCTTCATCTGAGCTGATTGGTCCTCGCGAATGCTGGCGACTCTACTCCTGGTCCTCGTGGATGCTGGCGGCTGCACGTCTGGTCTGGTTGGTCTTCGCGCTGGTCTTTACGTTTTTTTTATAATTTTTCTCTGCCCGTTTCGTTCCTGCCGCAGGTCCCCGTGACGTTAGACCAGTATTCAATGTCACTTATGTGACGTGGCGCTGCAATCTTTAAAATTTTGACGGCCCGTTTTCTAACGCAACGGGACGGGGCATTTCTGACTGGCGGCCTATTTTCTGACTGATGACCCGTCGAGTATTAACGCGACGTCTTGATGACCAGCGACCCCAACGATTATTTCCGTGACGAATCACGTCACGTCTTCACAGCTCCTGATTCCGGCTGCTCACACGATATGACCAAACTGACGACCTGACGGATTCTTGTTTGACAAATGATCAGAAACATAGGCTCTGATACCAATGTTAGATTACGGGAGATAGATTTCTTCAGACTGATGGAAGCACGAGTGTTCTTCACCTCCCAGCCACGCCTAGATAAGTGCTGGCCTTCAAGCTTATCTCTTTGCCAGCCGTCAACTTGCTGGAGTCCTACTATTTCTGGACTCCCTTACTCTCTAGGCTCCCCTTGACCCCGTTCGGGCGCCCAAGAGCCCGGACGGTCATTCTCGTGCATGTTCCCCTAAATTTACCTTAATGTAACATTAAATATCCCTTTTAATGTCACATTCCCCACTTATGACCTTAATGTGACATTAAATATCCCTTTTAATGTCACATTAATGTCACAGTTGCGCAGGGTCAGTAAGGCCGTTTGCTTCGCATACTTGCTCGAACTGCTCCATGAAGCTGTATGGGTCACTGCTAGACTCATACTTCGCTAGCTGTTTTGCTACGATAGGGATTGTAGCCTGCCCTTTAGCCCCTTGCGTGACTCCCAATCCCGAGAGTAGTGCGGTGGCTAGGGCTGTAGCACTCTGCTCAACGGACGTATTGTCCATGAGTCGCTTGGCTACAAGTTCGCTCAATGTCATGTCAGCCTCTGCTGCCCGTTCCCTCTTCATTCGGTCTAGATTTGGCTGCCCTAGCTAGGTCTAGCACCCTTCTAGCCTCGCACATATCTATGTCTTACTGTAGCTTTCTAGCCCTTTGCTCGTGGTTGTAGGCAATTATGCCTTCTAGCGCTCTCTTGATTGCTCTTTTCTCTTCTTCGAGGCTTGCTACCACTTCTTCTACAGGTCTGCTCTGGATCACGGTCCTAGTAAGTAAATCGTAGTCATGGACTAGTTTCTGTACTGAGAGTGGAAATTCTCCTAGGTCTAGCCGGTCCTCTCCTCGGTCGCCTCTTGATCCTGACATTGTTTCTGCCTCCAATTCCATAAGACTATCGATCAGTTTGAGTAGTTCTGGCAGCGCCCGATCCTCTATGTTGTTGTCTTCTGGATCCTTGCGTCCACTTAACATCGTCCTGGGTCCTAACCCTGTTTGTCTGCTAAGTCTTGGGGCTCACTCCTATTGGTGGGTTCCTTGAATGATTATGTTCGAGTGTATTCCTTGTTATTACAACCAATCCTCAAATTATGTACACTCAATGTGGTGTCTGTGCGTTCGGTGCGAAATCAGGCTTTCTGTTCTTTCAGTGCACAACCAATGTGGCCTACTATGTGTGCAGGATTACAGCACTCAAGTGCGATGTCAATGCTAACTTCAGCTCTTGGCCACTGGGTATGAGGTCAGCACACGGCTGCCTGGTTAAAGTCTGGGTCTCTGCTGCGTCTCTCAGGTATGTGGGGGTCATATGTCTGGTCTGCTGTTGCGACTAGGCTGCGACAACACACTCTGCTAGGTGTCCTAGCCACACAACCAAGTTTTCTATGGTTTTCTCGCACCTACAGGGTCGCACTAGTGTCGGCAACGCGGGTCTGGGCTTAAATTATTAAAATAATTTCAAAAATGCATTCGGCCAAAATTGGCCCGAATGGCAGGGTCTGAATCCCAGAATCGGCGTCCGAACCGTCGAAGTCCGAATGTCTCGTTTGGTCGGGCGGCCGAAGGCCGAATGGCCGAGTTCGAGGGCCGAACTCGAGTTGGGGGCCGAATGGGCCGTTGCAACAGGAGTGGTAGTGCTCGGAGATGGATATTGTGAAAAAGTGTAGTGGGGGTAGGATGGGGGAGTAGAGTACACTTAGGAATGGGCCTTAGAGTGCCCACCAGGCATAAGGGTAGTGTGCAAGGTGGATCCATAGGTAGGGATGGGCTGACTAGGCATGGGCATGGTAGCCACATGAGGAACCCAAGGAGGTGGGATGGAAACACGGGGAGCAGAAGATGGGAATCCTTGCGTAGGTGTAACCCAAGGAGAGTGTGAAGACGCACCATAAGCTGAGGATGGAAACCCCTGCGTATGAGTGGACATGGGAGATGTGAAGCTGGGGATAGTGAGGGGGATGCCCATCACAGTCGACCTAGGAGTGATGGGTGTGCTCATTTACTGAAAGGTGAGAGACACTGTGTTAAAGGGTGGCATTCCCCCTAACGAAGTACCATGGTGCAAAGAGATAGAGAATGGGGTGGAGAAGGAAAAGGTGCTAGGAGCGGAGATGGTAGATCCAACCCCTAGGGTGTGTGATGCAGATGTGGAGTATAATCCAAGATTTTGGAAAGATGATGAGAGGTGATCAAGGTGTGATATAGAAGAGGGTGGGATGGGAGGGAAGTGAGAAGTGTGTGTAATATGCTCAAATGAAACAGAAGCTGTAGATGTACCTGAATTTCGTCTGCTTCGTGAGCCCCCTCTATTGAAGTTCACATACGCAAAGCCATCCGGATCTTGTACCTTAAAAGAAGAAATAGACGAGGGTTTTGATTCATGCAAAACAAAAGAATTGTACAAGCCTGACATTGGACCTGGCGGAGATGATGAAGATGGATCGCCAGACGTTTTGAATGCCATATGTCCTCCATGATTGGAGAGGTGGCCAGTCTCACCAACCGGTCCGAATGTGGTAGCAAAATTGGTAGGAGGGGTGTAAACATCACCGTACTTGTTGCGATAGTACTCCGCAAAGTCCTCCTCTGTCATGTTAGTGAAATTTGGTGAAGGTGGAGTGCCGTCCTCACCACCAAGTCCATAGTGCCGTCTTAGGGCCTCCAATGATGGAGAAGCCTGATAAGACATCATAGCATAGAAACAGGGAACGGCCGTTCCGGCCTGTAGGAACGGCCTAACGCGTTCCAAACCCTCCAAGGAGGTGAAACGGCCAGGGAACGTTCCCTGCCGTTCCCCCTGCCGTTCCCTACCGTTCCCTGCCGTTCCCTGTTTGGAACGGCCGTTCCAGGCCTGTTTACTGAAAATTGACGTTTTTTCTTGTTTTAAAAAAAAAAACTTGGGTCATAGTCCTTCTACCACATATTCACCCATCTCCATTGTTTAATGTGCACACACTAATCTCTCTCTCTCTCTCTCGGGTTGAAGATTCAAAGTGTCAAGACAACCCACAATCTAATTAGGAGTCCATGCAAAGTTCAAATTTGATGCATTATCAACTCTTGCAAATCAGAATCAAATTTCAGCCGATCCTCAATTCCAAGGTATTCATCCATTTATATTGTCTAATTTCAAGGGAAATTGGGATAATTGGGGCAATTCAAGGCAATTTGGAGCTATGGGGGTAATCGAGTCAATGTTGGGACATTTGGGTCAATTTCATGCATTGACGGGTATTGGGGCAATTAGAGGGACATTCTTTGGGGCAGTTTGGGTCATGCAGGGCATATTTGGGGCACTTAGGACATGTGCCGTTCCCCCCGTTCCCGTTCCCCGACCTTGGACGTTCCCCCCGTTCCAGGGGGTCCCGTTCCCGTTCCCGTTCCCGTTCCCCGTTCCAGGTAACTATGCATCATAGGAACTGGAGAAGAAGGTGTCTGGGACATTGTGATTCGGTTATGAGCCGTATTGTGTGCCTTGCACAAAGACTAGCTCTCAACAATATCCGCAGGATACTCTTTACAAGAGCACCGACTCTGATACCATGTTAAGAAGAGTGCTAGGGTTTGCACTGAGGACACACAGAGTGTACGACCATGACAGAAACATAAAGAACAGACACAGACACAGACACACAGGGCAAAACTCAAACTCTAAACGCAAAACTCAAAACTCAAACACAAACGGAAGAAGGGAGAGAGAGAACACAACTCTGAAGTGAATGAATGCTGTAAATGAATGTAAGAGTGTACAGTGTGCTCAAGGGCAGAGCAATGTCGGAGTGTGACGTCCATCGAAGACGGATCCCAAGTTTGTGACCACCAGTCGGAGTGTAGGAGTGCTGAGTAGTGAATGGCAGCAGGCTGGTCACCAAAACACAGCAGTCTGGAGGCTGGAAACTGGTAAACGCAGCAGTGTACCACCGATCGGGGGCTGGAAACTGTGCACATTCTGCTGTAAACAGTAGGCTGAAACAGTGTCTGAGAGTGTCGGGGCCTGCAATGCTGAAAACGCAGGCTGGTTGACCTTGGAGATGATGGACAGCAGGCTGAACAGCAGTCTGGGACAGTTTGGAGCAGTTGCGAGCAGCTGAGAGCTGTCGCCTACAGCAATGGACAGGCTGAAGATGATGTGGCTGTAGTCGATGACGGTTGGACAGCAGATGGAGGCGGGCTGTAGGCTGGAAATTGGGCGCCAACAGCAACAGAGGGTGTGTGGGCTGGTGTAACCTGCAAACAAGGATGATGGCTAAATGGAGGCAGCTTGTCTATTTATAGATGTGGAAGGGCGACCCAAAAATTAGGGTTTCCACTGAACTCTCTTGAACCGCTCCCCGTTTTAGGGTTTCCACTGAACTCTCTCGAGCCGCTCCCCGTTTTAGGGTTTTACTCTAAAAGAACATTTTTAGTGTGTTTTGGGGCTGTTTAAGAGGCTAATCAGCAATGCATATTTTAGCTCAACAGCACATAGTTAGGTCCATACTCTCCAACCTTCTTCAACATGGCTCTAAAGTACTCTGACCTAGAGACATAAAATAATAAACACAATAATTATCATGATGACATGATTTTAGAATAAGTTATAAGTTTATATTATATAAGTTATAACCAACTTATAAATTTAAAAACTATATTATTTAAGAAAAAAAATGTAAATAGTAAAGATTCGAGCATATCAATTAATCACGACTCAAAACCTGGCTGTATGAAATGCAATATGGTCGTGGTAGAAGAAACGAGTCACTATTGAATCTGTCTCCTCTTTTCTGATTGGGTCCCAACTTTCCTCGAGAGTAGTCTGGCGTCTAATGGTTGAGGATGAAGGCACTAATGGTGAATATGGACTCAATCCAGCGACTCCATGTGGTGTGGATACCACACTCGCTACTATAGATGAAGCTCTAGGCCTATCAACTGCTGCTGCTATTGCTACCGCTGCTGCAAGTGTAGCTGGATCGACTGCCACTCGTGCACGCCTCGATGCAAATAGAGCCTCTTGTCTAGCCACACGATTTAGAAGCTCCCTTCTCTTCTTCGGCGTGACATTGGGACAAAATTGCACTTCCAATCTTGGCTCATGTAATAAATGGGTCCTTACTTTATTTGTGCCACTCGTACACCGATATGGACACAGCTTGCATAACCAAGGGCGTGATCCGCCTCCACTTGATGGACGTTCAGCATTTACCTCATCCCACCATGGCCATGTGCCGGTGCGTCTACCTTTCCCTTCGACTCGACTCGCCGGTCGTGAAGAAGCCATGCTGGTTGCTCAGTTGCTCATTGCGGGACCCAGGTGCTCGATGTAGGGAGGCTAGGAGTCCAAGTTGCAAGGAGCAAGAAGGAAGAGAAGATGATGATGATGATAATGAAGAAGAGGAGGAGGAGGAGGAGACAAGAAGAAGAAGAAGAAGAAGGGCTGTGGGCCGGGCTACAAGGGGGGTAGTAAGGTGGGCTGCAGGGCGGGCAGTAAGGCGGGCTGCGGGGGGAGTGGGAGTTGGTAGCTGGAGCAGGCGTCAGAGGAGCTGCGAGTCAGGCGAGAGATGCGCGAGGCGGCTTGGCGGGAGTTGCGTGGGAGGCAAGACAACCCAAAAGCGGGGGACGGTGATTGTCCGTCCCCGACAGGCAACATGTCAGTCCATCCCCAATAGGCAACATGTCCCTAGGATGGGGTCCCCTTGTGACGCTTTTGAACGGGGACGTTCCCCGTTCCACCTCCACGTCCAACACAGGTGTCCCGTCTCGGGACTGCATTTCGGTGTCCCGGGGGCCCGAGATGGGCGTCCCCTGTTACTATGGATTAAATGTTCATCTTTCTATTCAAGGGTGGCCAATGGCTAGAATGCCCTATAATCATACTTGGGTTGTCATTGATGAAATGCCCAAGAGAAACCCTATACTTGTCATTCGTAGTCTCTACTTTCCACTTTTAAGCATCCAAGCCACACACTTATGTATAGGAGGTCTCTTTCTTCATTTGGGATAATCTCTTATGCTGAAATTTCAGCCACATGCATTGTATTCTCCTATCTCTCTCTCATCCAAGAAGCAGTTTCTACTTAGTTTGATCTAATCCAAACTCTAAAGAAGAAAATCAGCTTGTTGCCCGGAGTTTGCCTAAAGTAGGCTTTCAAAATCCTAATTTTCAGAATTGTAGCAAATCAGCCCTTTTGTATATGGTTCAGGCACTTCGTGCCCGTGGTTTTGTTTCAATACATTCCTGTAAAGGGGGAGGGGCCAGTTCCCCTCTCAACGTGGTGTTTTGTTGACTCCTCTCTCTTTCTAATTTTCATGATGATAATTGATCGAGTTGGTTAAGTTCAAAGTATTGTCATTCTCATGTTCTTTCCTGTGCTTAGTCACATAGCTCCCAAGTTTCATTTTGATGGATGGATTCAATTTCTGCCTTCATTGCTTCCACCCAACGATCATTTGAAGCATCTCTGTATCATAAAGGTTCTTCATTGCATGATGTGGCCACCAATGCACACGTTAAGAAGATTATCTTATTCCTTGAGAGCAGAGGCTCGTGTGTAGGCAGCCAAAGGAAGAGGCTGCTTGCTATCCAAAGAGTGTTGAGCAGCCAAAGAGGGACTCTTTTGGCCTGCTGAATTTCAGACCTTGTATGCTCCAAATGATCATTGATAGTGAGCTGCCTATGGAAAAGGTATCATGCTGTTGTTGTGGTTGTAATTCAAGCCGATTCATTTTCTGCAATGTATCTAGAGATGGTGGAGATGAGGGTTGAATAGAAGAATGAGCCAGGGAAATAATGGAAGAGCGGTAACAGGCTGTCAAAGATGTTTGCAGCATCAATAATAAGCTGTTTTTGGCAGTCCAGTAAAGGATGAAAAGCATTTTTGAGCAAAGATAACATCTCGATTGAAAATAATCTTGCCGATAGAACTTTTATAAAATCGCCATCCTTTGCTTTTACCTAATAAATATGCAATGGACAACCTTATCATGCAACTCTTGCCTTTTCTGAGAGGGCACATGAGTGTACTCAAATGATCCAAAAGTCCTCATATGAGAGAAGAAGGCTTGGAGCTAGTCCATACTTCATAAAGAGTGATGGTGCTCAAAGCTCTTGTGGGGCACTTGTTCAAAACATACGCAATGCAAAGAATAGCATCGAACCAAAAAGATTTTGGTAAATTCTTTCTCTTTATCACGTATCTTGCTATCTCCATTAGGATCTATTTTTCCATTCCTTTGTCAGAAGTGGATGTAACAATGGAAGCATGAAAGAATGCTGAAATAAACTGCTGAACACAAGATAGAAGAGAGAGAGAAGAGAACACAAGAACTTTTAAAAAGGAGAACTCAGAGATGTTCTCAGGAAATAGAATCTATATACCAAACACAAGACAATCACGTACAATAGTGAGTCATTAATTGTGTGGGCAATGAGATTGGCTCCCTCTCTCCACAAGGCATGCATTGGATCCGCAAGTGATGAATGACAGTGTGTGGATGAGGAGGTTGAATAAATAGGCCAAAAGAATGCCATAAATGGCATCAGGTCAGCTAGTAGTTAATGCTGGTTGGCTTGCATAAAATGCCAAAATAATCATCATAATAATCACTAAAAAATGCCTAGATACCTCAGTAATACTGGGCATAGCCCAAACTCACACATGAGTTGACTAGTCTATTGACGCGCTTTCTCAGATCTTGGGAGATTTGATACAATGCAATGATACAATGATAATGACTCATCATAGTGCATATAACGAAGACACACTACAATAGGACCATGGATATCCAAGCAATGGGTGATCAAGCCACCACCAAGCTGTCTTGGAGAGAATCTAATTGTTGATGGTGATTATACAAACTCTTGAAAATAGAGAAGAGTCATAACACCTCTTTGTGTGTGTCATTAACGCCTCGTAGTAGAATATATGATCATCTTGTCAAAAATTCTTTTGATCATACATGAACATGGATTCCCTGCCTTTGGCCAAGACCACCAAAATGTCCCCTCATGTGAGCCCAAACTAGGAGCTAATCTCGCTCTCTATCAAGTAACAACCCAATCTGGAAGTCAATCCCAGCTCCAAGATTTCAAAACTTGCTAGACTTTGGTCGATGTATCAAGAATGTCCCTCTCTGGCACTTGTGCACCTATATACTTGTATAGATGAGGCTCACCTACCCCACCTCAACACTCACACTCCCTCTCTGGCATTGGAGAGTTGTGAGGGATGATCGCATCACTTGCACTAGAAAGCAGGAGGGGATGCTAAGCCCTTCCTGTGATATGAAGAAGATGATCCTTTTCGCACCTTAGCCTTGGCCTTGGCTGGAGGATCCGAGTTGGAGTCGGAGGAGGTGGATGACTCATCGTAGTAGGTTGTATCTTGGTGCTGTTTCTTCTCCATCTTCTTTGAAGCCACTAACTATTTGCAATCCTTGTGTAAATGTCTCTTCTTATCGCAATGATAATACTAGGCCTTTGACTTCTTCTTCCTTTCACCCCTCTTTGAAGCTACAAAGGTCTTATTAGGGCCACCGTACTGAGATGGAAGCCTCCCTTGTAACCGCAAAGATGCCTCATGCTCAAGCAGTATTGAGAATATATGGGTAAAACTCATTGGCCTTGATGTCTGGGCTTGTAAAGCATGCCATACCATCAAACTTCAGAGGGAGCTTATAGATCACAGTCCCCTCAAGATGAGCCTTTGGAAGGGTGGATTGCATATGTTGAAGCTAGTCTTGTACTTGTGTAAGGAATGATTGAATAGTATTCTTTGGTTCAAACTTCATCTGCTGGAGCTATCCATAAAGGGTAACGGCACACAAGTTCAAAGGGGTCTCGTACAACCTTTGAAGTTTTGCCCAAATCTCGGAAGAAGTTCTATAGGAGGTGATTGTCGGAAGAACTTCTTTGAAGATACAACAAAGAAGGGCAGAATAGGCATGGGCACGATTAGTATCCTATGTGAGCACAACTTCCTCATAGTTGTCCTTGTCGAAATTAGTTGGAAGAGTAGGATGCTCAAGTTGCTCAAAAGCTCTAGAGACAACGTACCATAACCACTTTTGCACAAACCATGCTTTCATAACATCATTCCATGTTAGGTAATTAGGGCCGTGTAATTTGTCATCAGTAGAATAGTAGGGAGGAGCCATCGGGAGAGGATAGGAAGAGAAAATAAAGGAGAGAGAGAGAGAGAGAGAGAGAGAGAGAGAGAGAGAGAGAGAGAGAACAGCCAAAGCACAATACAGATTGAAGTTCACATGCAGTGTAGAGATAGCTTATCAGAAAATAACTGCTGCAAAAGGACAAAATCTGATCAAACACAGCCAGAGGGTGAAAATTACAGCCAACAGAACCCGAAAATACAGTCACCTAACTTGTAGGAGGCAAAACATAGACAAAAGAGGCATTAAATGTAGTAGTACCATAATCAAATAATGCAAAAATTCAAAACCCAGATTGTTGGAGATAAACAGAGGTAGTAGGGGTAATTAATGCAGACTGCAGAGGCTGGAAATAGGGCGATTTGCAGGCAGCAGTCGGGAAATCAGTGATCAGCAGTAGAAGACATGTAATCAGGAGAAAACAACAGTAGGAGTGTAGATCCTAAAATCTGATACCATGTTAGAAGTGGATGCAGCAATGGATGCTCAAGTTGCTCAAAAGCTCTAGAGACAACGTACCATAACCACTTTTGCACAAACCATGCTTTCATAACATCATTCCATGTTAGGTAATTAGGGCCGTGTAATTTGTCATCAGTAGAATAGTAGGGAGGAGCCATCGGGAGAGGATAGGAAGAGAAAATAAAGGGGGGGGGAGAGAGAGAGAGAGAGAGAGAGAGAGAGAGAGAGAGAGAGAGAACAGCCAAAGCACAATACAGATTGAAGTTCACATGCAGTGTAGAGATAGCTTATCAGAAAATAACTGCTGCAAAAGGACAAAATCTGATCAAACACAGCCAGAGGGTGAAAATTACAGCCAACAGAACCCGAAAATACAGTCACCTAACTTGTAGGAGGCAAAACATAGACAAAAGAGGCATTAAATGTAGTAGTACCATAATCAAATAATGCAAAAATTCAAAACCCAGATTGTTGGAGATAAACAGAGGTAGTAGGGGTAATTAATGCAGACTGCAGAGGCTGGAAATAGGGCGATTTGCAGGCAGCAGTCGGGAAATCAGTGATCAGCAGTAGAAGACATGTAATCAGGAGAAAACAACAGTAGGAGTGTAGATCCTAAAATCTGATACCATGTTAGAAGTGGATGCAGCAATGGAAGCATGAAAGAATGCTGAAATAAACTGCTGAACACAAGATAGAAGAGAGAGAAAAGAGAAAATAGAAGAACATTGCAATGGAGAACTTAGAGATGTGCTCGGGAAATGGAATCCATATACCAAACACGAGAAAGTTGTGTAAAATAGTGAGTAGATAGGTGCGTGGGCATTGGCACCGGCTCCCTCTCTCCATAAGGCATGCATTGGATCTGCAGTGATGAATGGTAGAGTGTGAAGGAGGAGCGTGAATATATAGGCCAAAAGAATGCCATAAATGGCATCAGGTTGACCAGCATAAAATGCCAAAATAATCATCATAATAATCACTAAAAAATGCCTAGATACCTTAGTACTACTAGGCATAGCCCAAACTTATACATGAGCTGACTAGACTACTAACATCCTCAAGATGCAAGATGCTTTGAAAATTGTTTAGAAAGATATTCACCCCCTTGTTGATGGAAAGGTTCTGAATGCGAGACCCGCTTTGGTTCTCCACCATGGCAATAAAAGTCTTGAAGCAATAGAAAACTTAAGACTTAAGATTGCAGCCCATATACCCAAGTGAATTGAAATTTGTCATCAATAAAGGTGAAAAAATATTGGAATCCACCAAGAGATTTGGTCCACATAAGACCACAAACATCATTGTGGACTCTTGAGAAACCACTTCTTTAGTTTACACACTTCATTTAGGGTTTTGCAATGACAACCCCAAAATGGATTGGTGTCCACATTCTGGTCACTTTTTCAATGGGCATCCACACAATGGTATACCACCATAGATAGCTTATGCCTATAAATAGGCCATCACTTCATTTATTCTTCACGACAACCACCATCCCTTTAGTCATTCTTCACCGTTCTTCCATAACTCCAACACTCTTTTCTCTCCACACCACTGCTTCCCATTCATGGCCACCCTTTCTCTTCTCCTTCAAGTGTCTTGTTTCCATAATCAAGTCTTGTGTTTGGAGACTCCACCTTGTTGGTGTCATCATCAAACTGTTGGCAACTTCACTCCTCTACCTAGTGACAACATCCATACCTTGGCGTCAGGCTACAGGCTTGCGTTTGCACTCCTGGAGGATTTCCACCATCAGGTGTCACCCCTCCCACTTTTGGCATCATCTTGACTGTTGCATTTGGCAAATTCAAGGGTTCTCAGGCCATAAGTGTCATCACACAGACTATTGGTGTTTGCGTTTGTAGCCTTTATCACTCCTTTCATTTGGCGTCAATATCCACACACTTGGTGTTAGCATCTGGGCTGTCAACATCTGCGTTTGGCAGCTCACACACATCTAGCATTTGTGTTTTGTAGCGAGGCCATCTCCGCGGTATCTGAGGACTGTGGTTCGCTCCCTCAATAGTTGGTGATCATCTTCCTCATCTCTGATGGCATCAGAAGATTGCTCTTCGCTCCCCGCTCCCTCGATAGCTATCCTTCACCTTCTAGTGTGCGATTACTTCGATAGGCAGTTGCTTGGAGGAGTGTTTCTGAGTTTCTTTTCTCTCTCAGTGTGTTTTGCCATACTTACTCTGTGTTTTTCTTCGCAAACCTTACTCTCTCTCTAGTCTCGTAGTCATTTTTTGACATGGACGAGATGCAACATAGATGGAGAATCAATACGAGAATCCTTGGGAAAGGAAAGATGGTGCATGTTACCAAATAGATCGGCTTCACAAACAATTCCAAGATATTTGACTATATCCTATGATTGGAGCTTCATCAATGCACGATAATTTTGTGGCCAAGCCTCTAATGCCTAAAATGTGGAACTTGGAAAGATTTCTTTGTTAATAAGGCACGATCGATAGGAGTTTCAACGAGGTGTTGATCATATGTATCAAGATGGTAGAGGCCTTTAGTGAGGGTGCCTGTCAAGACAATGAAAGAAGAAGCTTGATCATCATATACTATGCATCGGGTGCCATTGAAAATGATTCGAAACCCTGAAGTTGCAATGGTTGATATAGAGATAATATTCTTCTTGATATTGGGCATATAGAGAACATTGTGCAATGTTAAAGGAGTGCTTGAAACAAAGACAACATGCACATGATCAATGCCTTTTGTTGCATAAGAGGCATTGTTGGCACACATGATTGTGCCCTCCCTCTCTAGTTTTATGCATTTTAGAATCTTACTTTCATTAAGTTTAACCACAAATCTAGCCACTCCTTGTGCCTCTTCTAGTGACAAGTCATAGAATGTGATCAGTAAACATTGTAGGGTGGGCAAGTCAAGGAAAATATTGTTAAATTCATTGAGTACAACTTCCTTTTTCTTGCCCTTGAAGCTAGCCTTGATATGGAAAGGCTCACCTAGAATCTCTCTCACTTTGTTATTCGCTCTCTGTCTAATAGTTCTAACCATAGATGGCCTTGGAAGTATGAAATTGCATACTTGTCCTTGCTTCATATTTGATTGTAAAAGCTAGAAAAGTATCATGAATGGAAGGATTATATTGGCATTGAATGAAAATTATAATCCTTAAACCGAGTATAGTTCATGGTCTCGTGTATGATAACAAGACCAGACAACTCCTTTTCCAATGCAATGCACAGTTGGATGTAAAGGCCCTTTACGATCTCCCATGTATATATTACTTCACACACATGAACTCACCCTAGTGGGTGTAAGTGTACTGTACCCTAAGTATAAATACATTCTTTTATTCTTTGTGTGTACCACACTGGTACACACCTATCTGTCAACTCACTCTCACTCATCTCACTGTTCAACACTGTTTAGTTCTAGATCATTGTGCACCTCGATTAAAGCGCTTGCTCTCTGCTCTCTCTCTCTCTCTCTCTATCTTCTTCCGCTTCAACTCTACAAACTGATATTAGAGTCACAATGGTTCTCGCAAGCCATAGGTAGTAGTCGCCAGCTGCAAGCTCGATAGGGCAGGGACAACTGTCAAACCTAGGTTACACGTAGGCAGTGGAGACTAAGGTGACTCTTGTAGTCAACACAGAGGAGTGTGACAGGCAATAGGCGTAACAGTCTGGGGACTGATGAAGAGCAATCAACCAATCAACATCACATGAGGGAGCAAACATTTGACGGGGACTAGTGCGACCAGTGCACAAGTGGCAGACGGGGGACGTAGGCAGTTGACGGACTGACGACCAGTGACGGGCTGATGACCAGCGTGGGCGATAGACGAAGGTTGCGCGTGGCGAGGCGATGTGAGCTCTAGGTCAGCACGACATCGCCCCCAATACTTTCTTTTTCTTAAAATAAAAAATTTTCAGTGTGATTTATTCCCCCTCTTTCGAGTGTTCACATGAGCAAGCATAGAGCATGAATTTGTGCAAATTTGCTCCTTAAAATTTGGGGCTTTTCCTAGATTTGGTGCCAGACACGTGTCAATGACTCCTGATCCATAAATTGCAGACATTGAGTGCATTGGTCTCAAAAATTTTAGGGATTTTTAGATGCAAGTGAATTTTTTGCTTGTTTGAGCCAATTTCTTGGAAATTGTGCACTCTTGGATCCCAAAATTTGAGGCTTTTGTAGAAATTGTGAAATTTCTGAAACATTAGCCTATACTTGATGCTTGGAAAGATGTATTGATGTTATTGGAGCAGATTCACTGCAGAAATTTTGGGGCTTTTCACATTGGTGATGTATTTTGAGTCGATTCGAGACTGGATAGTGAAATTTGCAGCACATTCATTGTTGAGTGGGAGTCTTTTGAGTTTTGGATGATTCAAATGTTGAAAAAGGGCAGCTTCTCTTGGTACATGCATTGCTGAGTACTCACTATTCAGTGAAACAGTGGTAAATACAACGTTTGGGTCATTGCGTTTGGGAATTTTGGTGATGTATCACTGAAGTGGGATTTGTCTTTAATGCAAATGTATTAGTTTTGATTCATGTATATGCTGTAATCAGTACTTGAGACTGAAATTGCAGCTAAATATCTGCTTCTTGGACACCTTGGAAGTACAAGAGTGTGTATTTGTTGTTACAATTCAGCAACCTTGCTAATTTCTTAAGCATTCAGCTCTTTATTGCAGTTGTGTACTGCTAAAGATGGCTGGTAGTGCATCTACATCTGACACAAAGAATCTCTTTGAGATTTGTAAATTTGATGGGAATGGTTTTGATCTTTGGAAAGATCGTATGCAGGGTATACTCTTTCTAAAGGATTGTGATGATGCTTTAGCAGAACATAAGCTTGTTGCTTTGTCAGATGAGGATTGGGCTAAAATGAATAAAAAGGCCATTACTAACATTAAAATGGCCGTCACAAATGATATCTTGGTTGATATAAAGGGGCTTGATATTGCCTATGTAGTTTGATTTGATGGTGTGCGTGGTTCTATTCTCAATGAAAAGATTAGATGCAAGGCAAGTGGGGAAAACAGTGGATTAGCCTACAATGTAAGAGGAAGAACTGAAAAAAAGATATAATGCTGTAAATAAAAACAAAAATTGCAGCAAAGGCAAGGAAAAATAGCAAGATGTAGCTTGTTATCAATGTGTTCGCAAAGGGTATAAAAAGCCCGATTGCAGGTACTTTAAAAACGAACAAGAACGCAAGAAGTAGGCTAATGCAAAATGAAAAAAGAATGACAAGGATGGCAGCTCTACCTCTAAAGAGACAAAAAATAAAATGTGGTATCTAGTGTTGTTATTGAGGAAATAAAAAAGAATAAAGATGCTGATTTGTTGGTTGCATTTTTAGATCCGCTTGCTATGACAGTGGAGGACATGTATATCACTAAAACAGATGTGATAGATGCTTTGTTGTCAGCTCATGATGGTTTGTCACAATCGTGGATTGTTGACAACGGTGCTTCTTTTCATGTAACTCCATCTCTTGAGTGTTTTTCTACTTATGCAGAAGGTAATCTTGGAAAAGTCTATCTTGGCAACAATCATGCATGTGATATTGAAGGAATGGGCACCATACACCTTGCTCTAGAAAGTGGTCAGGAATTGATTTTCATGATGTTAGGTATGTACCTGGTATCAAGAAGAGCTTGCTTTCTTTTGGGCAACTAGAACAGATAATGGGGGAGAGTATGTATCTAAAGGATTCAATAAGTTTTGTGATGTCAATGGGATTAAACGAGAGCTTACAACTCCTTACAATCCATCATCTAATGGTGTGACTGAGCGAATGAATTGCACGTTATGTGAGAAGATTCAGTGTATGCTATCCACAGCTAATCTCTCGCAATCGTTTTGGGGAGAGGCACTTAAAACCGCGGTGCATATTTGCAACCGATCTCCACATTGTGCACTTGAAAGTGGCATCCTTGAAGAGATTTGGTCTAGTAAATCTGCTTCATATAGCCACTTAAGGGTCTTTGGCTGCGAATGCTATGTACATGTACCTGTTGATAGCAGAACCAAACTTGTACCTGTTGATAGCAGAACCAAACTTGACATGAAATCTCGTAGAGACATCTTCATGGGTTATGGAGATGAAGGTGAAATGGGCTATAGAGTTTGGCTTTCAACCATGAAAAAGTGCTACGTAGCCGAGATGTGGTATTTAATGAGTCAAAGCTACCGAAAAATGTCACATCTAATGACTTAGTAAAAAAGGAAGTTAAATTTCTTCATGATCAGTTACTTGAGCAGCCATCAGCCACTGAAAATTCAGCTCCTTTTGATGCTGATTATGACAATTAGTGTAGCATTATTGAGCCAGATGAAAATGAGCAGCAAAGGGATGCGAGCACCAAAATCAGCATGCTGAAAATGAATTACAGCAGCCTGAAATTGTATTACAGCAACCTGAACATGCAGTTTAGCAGCCAAACAATGAGGTCATTGACATTCCCTTGGATGTGGATCCATTAGTTGATAACACAAATCATTGGGTAAGAAGGTCTACACGTGTTAGAAGACCTATACAAAGATTTGATCATTCTTTGGATTGCATTTTGCTCACGGATGAAGGTGAGCCTCTAGAAAATGTGGGAGCTAGCTATGTAGGAAGAAATGAAGTCATTGTATTAGAATGATACTTGTGATTTGGTTACATTGCCCAAGGATAGAAAAGCCATTCTTAACAAATGGGTCTATAAAATCAAATGTGTGGATGGCAAATCCAAATACAAAGCCAAACTTGTGGCTAAGGGCTATACACAAAAGGAGGGCATAAATCTTAGGAAGTGTTATTGCATTTCTGAATGGTAATCTGGAAGAAGAGCTGTACATGAAACAATCCGAAGGCTTTGTTATACAAGGAAAGGAGCATTTGGTATGTAAGCTTAAGAGAAGCTTGTATGGTTTGAAACAAGCTCCTAGACAATGGTATAAAAAGTTTGATGCCTTCATGCTCTCACATGGATTTAAAAGTAGTGTAGATCACTGCTTATATATTATGAAGGTTGATGATGAAAGCCTTATTATACTTGTGCTTTGTGTGGATGATATTCTTATTGTTGGTAAGCATAAAAGCTAGATTAATGCATTGAAAAGACAATTGAATTTAACCTTTTCCATGAAGGATTTTGGTGCAGTTGAACATATTTTGGGCATGCGTGTAACACGAGATAGAGAGCAACATCTCTTACTTCTCTCACAAGAAAAGTACATCAATAAAGTACTTGATCATTTTTCTATGGCTGATGCTAAACCTCTTGGTGTACCTTTTCCACCTTATCTTAAGCTTAGCAAAGCAGATTGCCCAAAAGATGATAAGGCAGCCAGTACTATGAAGGGTGTTCCTTATGCTTCAGCTTGTGGATCACTCATGTATGCTATGGTTGCCACTAGACCTGACATTGCTTATACAGTAGGAGTTGTAAGCAGGTTCATGTCAAATCTTGGCAAAGCACATTGGAAAGCAGTGAAATGTATCTTATGGTACCTTAAGAGCACACAAAAAAAATGTATTTGCTATGGCAAGGGTACGTTAGATCTGTAGGGATGTTGTGATGTAGACATGGCAGGTGACTTGGATACTCGCAAGTCTACTAGCGGGTATATCTTTACCTTGATTAGTGGGGCGGTTTCTTGGTGCTCTAGATTGCAAAAAATAGTAGCACTCTCTACCACTGAGGTTGAATATATTTCAGCCATTGAAGCATCAAAAGTAGTAGTTTGGCTTGGTCATTTGGTCAAGGATTTCGGGCTGCCCACCAAAACACCTGTACTTAGATGTGATAGCCAGAGCGCTGTATGCTTGGCTAAGAATGCCATGTTTCATGCACGTACCAAACATATTGATGTTTGGTATCATTTTATCAGACAGGTTCTGGATGATGGTCTAGTCACCCTGACTAAGATCAAATCACAGGATAACCTTGCAGATATTCTCACTAAAAGTCTTGCAAAGGCTCAACATGAGCATTGCATTAGACTTGTGGGAGTTGGTTAAAGGTTCGTTTCGGACCTTTAAGTGCGAGGTTGTTGAGTGTAAAGGCCCTTTACGCTCTCCCGTGTATATATTACTTCACACATGTGAACTCACCCTAGCGGGTGTAAGTGTATCGTACCCTAAGTATAAATACATTCTTTTATTCTTTGTGTGCACCACGCTGGTACACACCTATCCGTCGACTCACTCTCACTCCATCTCACTCTTCAACACTGTTCAGTTCTAGATCATTGTGCACCTTGATTAAAGTGCCTGCTCCTCTCTCTCTATCTACTTCTGCTTCAACTCTACATGCACTTTCAATATTCAATGATGTTGTACCCTGTTTTTTGACAGTAATTGCACCTCTTGGATTTGTTGAATGTACCTTTTGAAGGGTTGGAAGAAGATGGGCCAGCATGGGAGAAGGCCTTTGATGTAGAAGGTATGGAAATAGAAGGATGACCAGCATGAAGGTTTACTGATTTTTGATCAGCAGCCTTGTTTTCGGCTTTAGGGTTGCCCTTTCCATGATGATGGGTGGAAAAGGCCTGTTCGGTTGCCAAAGTAGCGTTGCGGTTTGAGATGGCCTTGTTCTTCTTGCAGTAAGTTATAGGCAACTTGGCTGCCCATAGTTACCAGCCACAAAGTGGTAACAAAACTTTGATAAGATTCAAGTAGACCATTAAGAGTAATTGAAACAAGCTGATTATCTAGGACTACATCAATATTCAATAATTGCCCTTGACAATCTTTGATGCCAGTGAGATAGGCATCCATGTTACCTTGTCCTTCCATGCAAATGTCTTGTAGTTGCTTATGTAAGTAAGCAACTTGTGCTTGCACACATGATATAAGGAGGCAATTTGATCCCATGCATCCTTAGCTATCGTGCATGATTGAATATGTGGAACTATACCTCTCTTTATGGATAGGGTGATTAACCATGATGTCGAATGTTGCCGTTGAAGCTGAATGAAGGCCTGATTTTTGAATTTCAAAAAAGGCCCAAAAATTTTGAAGAAATCTGCGTAAAATTGAGCTTGAATGGTGAAAAGCCTCAAATTTTACTACGAAATTAAAGAGAAATTTGAAGAACTTCTATGAAATTTGGACCCTGATGGTGCTCAATCTCACAGTAAATGCTGAATTTGGCCCTAATTGGGATGAGTAAGGCCAAAATCGTCGAAAGCCCCAAATTTTCTTGTGAAATTGGAGCAAAATCAAAGAAATTTTGAAATTTTTTACCTAGATGAAGCCTATCGTCACCTGAAAGATGCTGAACCTTGTGCCTCTGGATGAATTGGGCTGCTATTTTGATGAAGGACACTGAGTTCTTTTGTCATCTCAAACTTGTGGTTCAATATCTACTTTACATGAGCCATGTGCTCACATTGACCCCCTGGTATTGAAACCTCTCATTTTTTATAAACACACAATTAAAGGAAAACAGACGAAGTCTGTGTTTGCAAACTGAAATAGATCTAAAATTGGAGCGAACATAGAGCAGCCGAGACCATCAGATGCATCCGACTGCTTGGCTCTTTGCAGTTCTCTTGCCTATTTAAAAAGTCCCCCTTTAGCTTCATTTAGTATATTCTGCTCAGAGAATTTTTGTCTGGTGCGTCTCTTCCTGTTCTCCAGTAATACATCTGTGACTTATGTTTGGGGTGCATTTGTGCAGTTTTCTTGCCTAAAATATAGCCACCATTTAGTTTCATTTGATGCATTCTGTTCAGAGATTTCCGTCTGGTTCATATGTCCCATTATCCAGTAAGACATCTGTTGGTTGTGTTGGGGTGAATTTGTGCTGCTCTATTTCTGCTTTATTCTCTTTCACTGCAAGATTGATTGCAAGGAGTGAAGGTGGCAAAAATTCAAAGTTGAGCAGTTTAGTGCTGAGTGAAAACAGAATTGAAGTTTGTGAGACACATACTGTCAAGCAGATTTATGTTGGCAAGGATTCCTAAGTTACTGGTGACTTGATCAGACAACATTGACTTGATCAGTGTATTTGGTTTTATGTCGATTTAATAGAAGCGCTTAATTATTTGCAACCTTAGATGCTTAAAGTTGTCTCAAGAACATTCCAAGTTAGTCATGCATCAGTGAGGATGGCCAGATTTTTAATTTTGGCTGTATTTTTGTACACTCTAAGCATGTGTCTTTAGAGGAATCTGAGATGGCATAATTATTTATTGTGAAAAGCCAGGTTCTCAGCATGTCAATACCTCTCCTTTTCGCTATTTTCTTGGAGAAGTTATTCGGCCACGCTACTTACAAGATACACAATCTGCTGAGACTGACAAGAAACGGCAACATGTTTACAATACTATGTTTCACGTCCCTTGGAGATGTGAATTGGTATGCAGTGCAAGAATCTATCCTTATCTTTAAATTAAGTTTGAGGTCTGTCAAGCTTTCAGTATCTTAACATTCATGTCTCCTTGAAACTAGATTTTGATGAGTGTAGCATAACACCTTCGTGTTTCCAATGTTCATGTGTATGTTAGGTTATGATCACCGGTGTCATACTTGACACTGCTGTTGTTCCAATCTTTGATGCAGAATTGGACAATGTGCCTGTTCACAGTTTTCCATTTTATGCATGCAATTATAAGGCTCCATTATAATTAGAATGGAGCAAATGCGTTGTGGCATACTACATAAGTGGTAGACAGGCATTAAGATGGGTGGTGAACTATAGTGTGACAATTGCTGAGCCTATCTATGACAAATCTGAACTGCCATACCACAAAAAAAAAAACCAGCAAATGCAGGACAGACTGCTGAATAAGAAACATGAATCCCTTCTTCCATTTTGCCAGAGGGACTGCTGTTTTATTTGCCATTCTGCCTTGGAAGATGGTCACAATCTGGTCAAAACTTTGGTTAGGATGGCTAATTATACACCTATTCTTGTACCTTATATTATAACTACAATATGTGAAACAAAAACAACCAAAGCCTTACTTTGATGGGGACATGGATGTAAACAAGGCTATTTGAAAAGCGAGTTTCTTTGGAGATGTACTGTATGACATGGGTTATTGGGTACAAGTTAATGAAATATAGACGATGAGGTATAATCTTGTTTAAATGGACCATGAATTCCACAAATAGACAAAATGTAAGAGCAAATTTTCATGGTTGCATTCTTTCATACAGATTTACCTGCGAGTGCTTGGCCATTTTTTTACTTGCTGGTTTGGGGCATTTACATTGCATGGAACTCTTGCTCATGTGCTCAATTAGGTTTTTTAGTGATGAACAAGTAAAAACCTTAGTCATGAATGACGGATACATAAAAACCCTAATCGTGAATGTGACAAACATGGGTATGTCTGGATTTTGCAGTGGATGAGCATCTGTTAGTAAGATTAATGATATGTCAGCTTTGCATGTCCATAGAAGTATACAAACATTTTATCCAGACATTTCCAAAGTCCAAATTTAAAAATTGTGTGTTAGATAGAAGCCCCTCACTCCAAGACGATATATGCATAGGCTGCTGCTTTTAACCCAAAAAGCAGACAAGCAAGAAAAGTGAAGTAAATGTTGTACATCAAAAGCAAATCTAAAGATAAAATCTAACAAAAGCCTCAAAGCCAAAGCTCAAAAACTCAAAACTCATAAGCAAGAAAATAAGGCGACAGTCTCTTTTGCAAGAGCTAGGGTTAGAACCTGAAATATCCCAATCCAAAAAGGTACCAGAATCCTATCAGAGTTCAATTTATCAAGTCAATCTATTGGAGCTTCCTTTTTCTCAAAGGAGTGGCCCATTCCCTTGTGAACAGATCAAGCATTTCTTGCTTGGATCATAATGGCCAATTTAGGTGCTCCCAGCTCCATGTTTTGCGTGACATGGGGTTTCTCCTTTGTGGTTTTAGATAAGTGAGATGTTTTGTGCCAACAGATTGCGTCATCTTCAGCATTAGAGTTTTGTGTTGCTTCATTTTTATGTGGCATTTTCTTGGAATCTGGTTGAGACTCTTGGGAGATGTGGGTATGGGTGCAGAGATTTCTTGGAGCAAATCAGTGCCTGAGCCATCGTTGTATAACTGGGTAAATCATTGCAATCAATACTGACCTCTGATTGTATAATTAGTCATATATAATGGTCATTAAATGGGCATGACCTGGGATTGCATGATTGGGCTGAACATTAGGACTTTAAAAGTATTTTTACCTATTAACGCCACGTACCTATTGATGCTTTCAGGTAGATTCCAGGGCAATGAATCATGAATTATAACAAATAGGTCACAAATTGGCATTTGCAAACAAACTAGTGATGCCCCTCTTGTGTGGGATGCAACCATGCTTGTGAGGTTACAGCCAGAGGCCCAGACCTATGCTGGTTGGACAGTGAGGGATTGGTGTCACATCGTCCAAGATTAAAGCTACTACCATAGATCAAAGGACTAATGCCTGTCCTCTTAAACCTGACTTTCAAGAGGGTAATAGTGGTTGATCCTCATGGGCTCTACTTGGTGAGGCTCATAGCGACTTTTATATATATGCCAAGGCTCACCATAAGTAGTGATAGGAGATTGTACATCCACTTTGCCATTACGTTTGTGAAGTTGGTTGGTGTGACCCAAATGCCTATTGGATGCCTGATTAAGGATGCATGTGACAGGTAGGAACTCAAGGATCATCGCAGTGGTGGCTTGATGAACCAGAGATAGCCTTAAAAGCTGAGTCAATACTTGTGTTGTAATTGGTCAATTACAAGCTCCTTTGGGCTGTACATGGTGACTTGGTACTGGTTGACCAGTATGCAATCTTAGCATTGACGAAGTAGTTGAACCTTTCTGGTTACCTCGAATTGAGTAGTTCAAAAACTAGAGCAGAACATATCATATTTTGTGTTCCTGTCTAGTTGGAAAGATTTTGCCATAAACTTTCTAGATTGTTACAAGAGCATTCCAGTTGGAAAGATTCTGCCAGAAACTTTCTAGATTATTATAAGAGCATGCACACCTGGTAATGGTATTTGTATGTCAAAATCTTTATCTGGGGAGAAGGATCACTTGAAAAGGTAAGGGAGAGATTGCTATCAGATCACAAGGGTGAGCAAGCACTGTCACTTGTATCGATCTGTCAGTAGCCTTTGCCATCGACTATGCTTTCTTTTCAAATTTCCAGAATATCTACATGTAGCCGTTTCCAAGCTCTTTTCTTTGATTCAAACCATTGTTCAGTCCATATAATCAAACTGCACGCTAGCACCAGGGAGGTGATGTATGCATGTAATTGATACGCTATCTTCTTCTCTACATAGCTTTCGGTTCTATTCTTGTGATTAAATATGTGTTCTTTTTATATTTCTAGTTCTATAATTGGTTTTTTTCTAGCTACCTGGCTAGTTGACTAACATTTGCTTGTGTTTATGTCAGCTTATCATAGTTGGATTTTTGGTCTGTCTCGACTCTTTTCTGTCATTATTTACTGTGGTGCCATTACGGATAATTGTTTTTCTTTGGAGATGCTTTTTCCAGAGAAGGTAGGATGGTTTTGTTTTGTGTATTGTTTTGAATCACCAGCAGTTGTGTGGTAGTGCTTTCTAATGATTCATCGGCAGGCAGTTTCAAAGGCTTCAAGCAGATGATCTCTCTGATTTAGGTGCTGTTCTTGTGTTGGTCTGTGGGGTAACCTTGTTGCAGCAAGCAGGTGATCTCTGTTATTGCATGCTTACAATCGTTGCTTTCCTAAAAGAGTTATTATTAATATCTATCTGTTGTAAGATGCTACTTGCAGCAATTTGCCAAGCTTTGGTTTTGAATTAACTTCAACATTGCTTGGATGGTGGAAATACTTCAAATCAGATTCTGAGCATTTGCAATTGGGATTTTAGATATCAGCTACATTTATCACATGATAAGGAGTCAGGCCACTATCAAATTATATGTTGTTTATAATGTTTTGGAGGTATGCATTTTCTTTTGAGCCATTTACATACTAGTTTGTTTAATGTAGAGGACTGTGCTTTGGCTTGACCTCCTTGTTCTGGTATATGCTCCCAGATATTTGACAAACTTTGCCAATCATTTGGCAGTGATGTACTTCAAGTGGTCTTGAACTCTGCAGAGAGTGTTGCAACTTGCTCGCATGACCGTCTGCTGTTTGAGTCACTCAGATTTGCAATGGACCAGTGCATTGCTATTTTTTCTTTCAATATCCTTCACCTTTTGCATCATTGTCGGTGTTTTATGTTTGGTTCTTAATTTCAGTTGTCAACATTTGGCTATTTGCTGTTTCTTAACTGTGCTTACTTGTGCATTCTCTTGTTATCTTGGCTCAATCCATCACTGTGTCAGCAGCGCTACGATCTCACAACAATGCTTTGTTAGCTCTCTTGATCTCTAACAACTTTGCAGAGATCAAGAGTAATGTTTTCAAACGGCTAGGAAAAGATAACCTCCATAAGCTGGCTTACCTTGGTACATGAAATCTGTCTCTCTTTTGCATGTACACTAGTTTGTGATCAAAGAATTTGTATATTTTCCATGATGAAATTTAACTATCATTTTGCACCAGATACTGTGGAGCGATTTCACATTATAGCACACCTATTTTTTGTTTTGGCGCAGAATCTTCTTGCAGCCAATGAGCCATGGCTGATGACTTTTGCCTCAGTAAGTAGGCCCTTTTTTTTTACAATACTTAAGAGGGTAATAATAGGTTCTGATTTGAAAGATGTTTAGTGCATTTCTATTTTGCTGATATGGAGAGTGTTGGCTTGATGATTATATTGAAGGAAAGCAGAAGGCTGCTTGTTGTTTCTTAGGGCTTCAGGAATTTTGAGTGGACAAATTTTCAAGCTTTAATTTGGAGAAGAGTCAATAACTGCTAAACCAAGCTTGTTTCCTGGTGCAGAATGCAGGCATGATGTTGCTGTGTGAAGTTCTTGTTGACTCTATTAAACATGCATTTCTTGCCAAATTTAATGAAATCAAGCCAGCAGCTTATTCTGAATTTCTTCTAGCTCTTTGCAAACAGGTATGTTATCAAGGTCTCCAGTTATGCTTTACTTTTGTGCCTTCTTCTGCCAAGTTAGATGGTTGTCTTATCTGCTGCAATCTGACCATTCAAATTCGAAGTGTAATGTTTCATGTACTTCTATTCTTATGTGGTATCAAATGCAATATAGAATTGAGAAGTAAAGTAAAACTGCTATGCCACCCCTGCCTACCTTGTACAGGTAGTGGGAATGTTCTTTACAAAGTACTGTACTCGAATGAATGCTCTACAGGCTGATAAGTAAGACTGGCTGCAGATCCATGTGGCTAGAAGACTTCATGCCACTTGGTCACACTCTGATGTGCCTAACAATAGTCCTTAAGTGCGTGGATGAGATCTGCTCAACTATTTTCATGTTCAATGGAACAGTGATGATTGCTAGTGGTCTACAAAAGAAAATTGAAAAACGCAAATGCACAGCCTAATGCTTTCCCTTGGTCGATGGCAAGAGGGAAGAAACCGCTTATTGGAGGTGAACATGTCACACTGTTATTGAGATGAAATGACTAAAGTGGTTCACATGTCAAAAATGGGGTGCTTTGGAAACAGTCACAATTTACGGTCATTTTTGGACTTGAGGATTGTGGGGATGGTAGTTTCTTCCGACCCCACATCCCATTCTTGTTAGAATTTTCCAATTCTGGGCAGTACCCAATGTAATTCGTGTGGTGTATATTTAAGTATCAAAGTGTGGTGGAACACCTTGCATCTTAGGACTTTAATGTGGTGACACTAGGCCCTAGAGTTAGTTAATTCAACTCTAGTTAGTGTGTGAAAGGTTGGTTGGGTCAACCTTAGACCTTAGTTGTGCTTTCATTCAATACTTTCAATCAATTGTAACGTTAGGAGAGATTACACACTCTCTCTCATGCTCTCATTGTCACTGTCTACCTGTTTCTCTCTCCTCCATAGCCAGTTCTCACATTTGGTATTAGAGCTGCTGCACATATGAGATTGTGTCACGGCCTTGAGCCCCCTTGCTGTTGCTGGATCTACCCAAGAGGAGGAGCTTGCTGTCCAGCGCCACCCTGCTGCCCACCAGCGCCTCTAGCCTGGTCCACTGTCACCTGTGCAGCCTGCCGCCCAGTGTTGTGCCACCTGCGCTCTGTCTGATGCCTTGCGGCTCACTGCCCAGTGCAGCCCTTGAACTCTTGCCACTGGTGCCCTGCCTTGGGCAGCCACCGCCAGTGCCCTGTTCCTTGTGCTGCACTGCTGCCTGCCATGCTTGAGTTGCCGCCGCCTGTTGCCAGATGTGCCTTGCCTTGCAGGGTTCACCGGCCCGTCACTCACAGTTTGACACACATCTGGAATTTCATTGACATTTTCACAAGAAATTTGGGGCTTTTGTGATGCGTGTTGCTGTCAATTGGCATTCTTAACTGACAGTTCATCGAATTTTAAGGCCGTAAGTACACAATTTCTTCAATTTCTCGAAATTTCTTTGAGAAAATTTGGGGCCTTTGTGTTTCATGCATCCCAAGGCAGAAAATAGGTGCAAGTACAACATTTATTTGCTGACTGGTACAGTTTGGTCAAAAAATTTATACGAATTTGGGATTTACAGCATTAAATAGCTGAAATTCACTTTTTGGGTGCACATTCCAAGGTACAGCAGTGCATTGCTGTTTTGTGCAGATTTGGCACACTTTACAGGACATTTCGGTCAGAACTTGTTTTGTGACAATTTTGAGATTGCATTCTCTATCCCGTGTTGGGATTTCGGTACTTGTGGGAGTACAATATATACTTCAGCTTGAAAGTGTTTGTTTGCAGATTTTGTGCATTTCAATTTTTATTGCAACAATGGCACAATAGGGTCACCATGATCACACAACATTTCAGGCATCCTTACTCAAGAGGACAAATTGGATGGGACCAATTACTCCTTGTGGAGTTTCATGGTGCACAATCTGTTGGTTGCTAAAGATTTTTGGGATTATGTTACTGGATTTATGGTGGTTTGGCAAGACCGGGGGGGGGGGGGGGGGGGGGAAGGGATTGCTCCTCAAACGCCTCAAAGTGGTGCTAGAGGGCAGCCAACTAGCCTTGTTGTTGCCCCTATTTCTTGTACAACCAAATAGAGGAGTCCCATCCTTGTTGCTGCCCCCATTCCTCATGTAGCCGAATAGAGGAGGAGATGGGACTCCAAAGATGCAGAGGCCTTGTCTTTATTTCCTCTGTCCATCAAAAGAGCAATAATACCTCATATTCGGTCTTGTAAGACCTCGAAGGCATCATGAGATGTTCTTGAGCACATGTTTGCAGCTAGGAATGAAGCCATAGTCTCTTACCTGAGAAGAGAGTTGGTAAATGCACACGGATGAGATTGATGGCATGACAGATCACATTACCTACATACAAGTTCTAAGAGAGCAGCTGCTGAACATTGATGAGGTGATATCCGATGAAGAGATGGTCAACATCACACTCGACTCTTTTCCAAAGTCTTATCTCGGTTTCCATACTTCATTGAATTTGTCTTTGAGGGCGGCATAACAACCCCTCACATTTATGGAGTTAACTGGTCTCTTGTTGCAAGAGGAATAGACTCCAAGGAATATGGCTATGAGTTTAGGTGATGTAGCTATGCTTTTAAGGTATAAGGGTAAAGGCAAAGGCAAGCAACAAGGGAAAAATTAGGCCAAGGCTGGTATGGGACAGCCATCTAGCAAGGTTGCTCAAGACACAGACAAGGAAAATAAAAAGTGTAAATGCAAGTATTGCAAAAAGCCCAACCACTACATAGATGAATGTAGCAAAGGAGAAAAAGGACTTTGGCTTGGCTGTCCTAGAAACACTAGCCACTCAGTATTCGGATGGTGATGATTTAGCCAACTTTATCGAGGAGGATTATGTATTTTTCACTTGTAGTTATGATACTTCTATGGCCGGTTCTACATTTAATGCTATTGAAACCCAGGCATACATGGTATTTTGATAGTGGGGTATCAAGCTATATCACTTGTAAGAAGTGTTTGTTCACATCCATGCAATCAGCCTTGGCGGGGAATAGAGTTTCTTGTGCAAACAACTCTAGTTATGATGTTTGTGGTATTGGTATAGTTGTGATCATTGCATGGATCAGATTTTCAACTTATGGATGTATTATTTGTGCTTGGAATCACTAAAAATCTTCTTTTAGTTTCAACTTTTAATAAGCAAGGCTTTCATGTCATCTTTGAAGATGATAAATATCTTGGCAGAGATAGAGAGCTTGATTACACTCTTCATTTGTTAGGCACTTTGTACAAAGGTCTCTTCTTGTTGGATACTTATGAGAGGAGATCTCATCATACCCTGATAGTTAGTGCACTTACTTTTGCAATGCAGAATGTGGAGCATTGGCATGCTCGATATGGTCATATGAGCTTTGGTAGTTTGATGCCACTTTAGTGTCATTAGATGGTGGATGCTTTGCCTCCAATTGCTACTCCACCTCCCTATGCATATGAGGGGTGTATACTTGGAAAAATGCATCGCTTTGCCCTTCAGAAGTATGGTGCAGTGCGTGTTGTTTGGAAAATGCAGCTAATATACTCTATGTGTGTGGTCCTATGCGGACTAGAGCTCTTAATGATCATTTGTATTTTTGTGATTTTTATAGATGACTACTCTCGTTACACATGGGTGTATGGCCTAAAGGCAAAGTTAGATGTATTTATGAACTTCAGTCGTTTGGTTGCAAAATTGGAAGCAGAAACATGTTTGAAGGTGCAAACAATATGCATGGATCGAGAGGGGAGTACATGTCTTGTGCAGTTGAGACATTTTTTGCTTGAGTATGGCATTGCACTTTAGGCCATTGTGAGGATGACACCTCAATAGAATGGAGTAGTCGAGAGGAAAAATCACATGCTCATGGAAATGACCAAATGTATGTTGAAAAGCAAAGGGTTGTCACACAAGTTTTGGCTTGAGGGCCTTCAATGTGCAAATCGTGTACTCAACCGTGCTTTGACTAAGGCACTCAAGACGATCACTCCTTATAAGGTGTGGCATGATAGAAATCCGAAGGTTGATTACTTTTGTGTGTTTAGATGTATAGCTTTTGTGTATGTGCCTAAAGAGCTTCATAGGAAGCTAGATGATAAAGCACTTAAATATATATTATTTGGATACAGTTCGGAGAGCAAAGGCTACCATTTGTAAGATCCTTGCAATTGAAAGTTTTTTATTAGTAGAGATGTCCTTTTTGCTGAAAATGCAGCCTATTCTTAGGATCAATTTGAGATGCCAACCACCTATGAGTTCGGTGATGTCTTTGAGGGTCTTTTGCCACTTGCATTGTGAAAGATGGCTTCGGGAAAGATAGAGAGAAAACGATGAAAATCCTGAGAACGAGTGATTCTTCTCCCAACCACGCCTAGATAAGTGCTGGCCCCTCTCTACCCGTTTCCTCTGCCAGCCGTCCACTATTGGTGAGTCCTACTATTCTTGGACTCTCTTACTCTCTAGGCTCCCTTTAACCCCGTTCGGGCGCCCAAGAGCCCGGACGGTCATTCTCGTGCATGTTCCCCTAGATTTACCTTAATGTCACATTAAATGTCACTTTAATGTCACATTCCATATAATGACCTTAACGTGACATTAAATGTCACTTTTAATGTCACATTTCCTTCCCCTTAAGAATCGGTTTCGTCATCGAAAACGATACTTGGAAGGTCTAACTATAAATCGGGAAACCTTTTCTTTAAAGTACTTACTCGCTCCCATGTTGAGCTTTCTTCTGAACAATCTTTCCACTTAACCAAACATTCCTGATAAATAGTATTCCTTGTTCGTCTATTACGAACATTTAATATTTTTTCTGGTTCATGTGGATTAGATTGGTCATTGAATAGCTCCTCAATATCATCATTTAAGATTAGATTATCCAAATCACCCAGCTTCTTCCTTAATTTACTTACATGAAAAACTGGATGTATTTTACTACCAGCAGGTAGTTGGAGCTTGTAAGCTAATTCTCCCACCCTTTTAAGTATTATGAAAGGATCACAATACCTTGGTGAAAGCTTTGGACATTGTCCCTTTTTCATAGTTTTAGTTTGTTCAGGCACCTTAAGATAGACTAATTCTCCTTCTTCAAAGGAGATGTCTCTTCGGTGAGGATCTGCATATGCTCTAGCTCGATTTTGAGCTTTTTTAATATTTTCTTGAGCAAATTTTAACATACTATTCATATCCTCCAAAAAGTCTTTAGCTTCTTGAACCTTTTCCTTATGCAGTCCTACTGCAAAAGGAGCTCTGGGTTGAAACCCATACATTAACATAAATGGACTATATCCAGTGGAAGAGTGCTTGGCACTATTATATGCAAACTCTGCTATCGGTAAATACTCTTCCCAATTAGTTTGCCTTTTACTTACATATGCCCTAAGCATATCTTCAAGAATTTGGTTAACCCTTTCAGTTTGCCCATCTGTTTGCGGATGATCCGCCGTACTCATGCTAAGTTTAGTATCCAATTTCCTAAATACCGCACGCCAAAAATGGCTATCAAATTTTCTATCCCGATCAGAAACTATATTTGCCGGAAGGCCATACAATCGGTATATGTTCTCTACGAACAATCTAGCCAATTCTGGTGTTTTAACATCAGTTGAAGTTGGAATGAACCTAGCCATTTTGGTTAACCGATCCACAATCACCCACACAGAGTCGTGCCCCCTCTGTGTTCTAGGTAAAGCAACAATAAAGTCCATGGAGATACTCTCCCATTTTCCCGAAGGAATTTCTAATGGATGGAGAAGTCCTCCCATTTTTAATCTTTTAGCTTTATTAACCTGGCATTTATTACATTTGACCACATAGTCAAGGACGTCCTTATTCATTCCAGGCCAATAGAACTGCCTTTTAATAAGACTATAAGTCTTATTAACTGCTGGATGTCCCGCACTAGGGGTATCATGACACTCAAAGAGTATCTGGCACTTTATTTCTGTATCTTTCGGGACACATACCCTACCCTTGTAGAGTAAATAACCATTATCAATGGTAAAATTCTTCCACTTGAATCCAGTTTAAGCAACCCCTGATGCTCCATTTCCTTGTTGAACATCCTCAGATATTCCTTCCTTAGTAGAAGCACTTTCATTTGGATCCCCATTTTTTATTGCTTCCCATATGTTGGAATATGCCGGATCAACCTGGCATTTCCCTTTTAAAGATTCAAGCAAATTGGAAGTGAACTGAGTAAAACTCAATTCATTAATTATGGGCATTCTGCTGAGTGCATCAGCTACGATATTATACTTTCCTTTTCTATATCTTATCTCATAGTCGAACTCTTGGAGGAGTTCGGCCCATCTGGCTTTATGCCCGTGTAAATCCGGTTGATCATTAAGCCACTTAATGCTTTCATGATCCGATAAAATCAAAAGTTTGGCACCATACAAATAGTGCCTTCATTTCTTCATTGCATGTACTATTGCATACAGCTCCCTCTCATAAACAGAATAGTTCTGTTTTGCACGATCTAATTTCTTGCTTTCAAAAGCAACTGGTCGACCTTCTTGTAATAAGATCGCGCCTATCGCCTTATCACTGGCATCAGCTTCAACCACAAATGGTTTATTGGGATCCACTATTAATAATACTGGAGCTGTAGCAATAGCTACCTTAAGTTTTTGAAAACTTTCATTTTGATCTGTTCCCCAATTAAAACTTTTCCCTTTCCCTTTAAGTTGGTCTGTCATTGGAACAGCTATTTTGGCATAATCTCGAATGAATCTACGATAAAATCCAGATAAACCTAGGAAGATCTGCAGCTCTTCCAGGTTCCTTGGAGGTGGCCATTCAATAATTGCCCTTACTTTTTCTGGATCCATGTTGATTCCCTCTTTGGAGATAATATGCCCCAAATATTTGACCTCTTGTGCAAAGAATTCACATTTAGTTTTCTTCGCATAAAGGGAATGTGTTCTTAACAATTGGAATACTAATTGTAAGTGTTTCAAATGTTCTTCTCTTGATTTACTAAAGATCAAGATATCATCCAAGAAGACTACTACAAAATGTCCTAGATAGGGCCGTAAAACACTATTCATCAGCTTCATAAAGGTAGCTGGTGCATTATGAGGCCAAAAGGCATCACCAAAAAATCATAATGCCCGTATCTAGTACGAAATGCTGTCTTAGAAACATCTTGTGCCTTAATTTTTACTTGGTGATAACCTGATCTTAAATCTATCTTTGTGAAGAATTTTGCCCCTTGTAATTGATCAAAAAGATCTTCCATTTTGGGCATAGGAAATTTATTCTTCATCGTTATTTTATTAAGTGCTCTATAGTCAACACAAAGTCACATAGAACCATCTTTTTTCTTTACCAATAAAATTGGTGAAGCCCAAGGTGAATTACTGGGTTGAATAAACCCTTTATCCAGGTAATCCTTAATTTGTCTTTCAACTTCTTGATGCTGTGTTTTACTTAACCTATACGGTGGTTTTGAAATTGGGTGTGTATCCTTATTTATATCAATTGGGTGATTTATATCACCCCTATCTGGTGGAAGGCCACTTGGTAAATCAGAAGGAAACACATCTTTAAAATCATCTAACAAACTACTCAATTCATTATTAACATTCAACTCACAAACATAAGAAAATTGTTGCTTTATATTACAGAAAGTAAAAGTATTCTGTACAGGAAGAGACCATAGCATATATACCTCACAAACTTCCTTCTTTCTCAGCTTCTGAACTTCAGTAGAACACATCAAAGGATTATCAGATACTTCATGTTCACCTTGAATAACAAAAGTCTTACCATCCCTTTCAAATTGCAGTGTATTATGATGGTAACTACGTTTTAAGGATGGTTCCAATCCCCATAGCCACTCCCTCCCTAGAGCAATATCAGCTCTTTCCATGTTCATTATTTGGAAATCAAGTTTATCTTTATATCCTTGAATTTCAATTTCCAAATTGGATACCATTGTATTGTTAGATATGATCAATGCCCCACCCTCATTAGGTGCTACCAATGATCCATGATGCTCAAAGTTGTAAGGCCCCCATTATGAGGAGAAGCCAAATGTGAGCCCGGACATTGGTTGAGTCCTGACTTGTATATCAGATGAGGTCTATGTGACCGGATGGCAAAAAGGTGACTGTTGTGGGTCTAATCTTTGGGTTAGACGGAGTGGTTAAGCTGGTAGCAACTCGAGGCACATTGCATTGAGTTGCGTGGTAAGGGAGTTAAAAGGGGCCCCTATTGTGGGGTCCGGGGGCCGCGGAAGCGGCCCCTGGCTGGGGGGTCCCAGGGGGGCCAGCAGCCCCCCTGGCGGGGGTCCGGGGGCAGCGCCCCCGGCCCGATGGTAAAGGGAATATTCCCTGGAATATTCCCTGGCCGACTAGTGGAGGCTCATATGGTAGGTCAGTCAGCAGGCCGACCTAACGACCTTCGCGGGCTATAAAAGCTAAACCCCTTCGCAGCCATCTCACACTCATCTTTCACCCAGTCAGAGTTGTTGTTCCAGCTAGCCTTAAGCTCTTCACCTATCTTCTGTCTAGATCGCCATCTAAGCTTCACACAGTGGAAGCGCACGGGTGGACAGAGCCATCTTTGTATCAGTTGTTTGGAGTTAAAGAATTTTACTGATTCTCCTCTTATCTGTTGTGTACTCTCTATCTCTTTCTCAGATTCTGTTCGCTGCGCCGTGTAATATTTTACATGGTATCAGAGCCCAGGGGGCTCTAGAGATCGGAGAGCGTGCAAGAGGCAAAGGCTTCAACAGCAAAGAGAAACGATGTCGACTCCGGGAAGCAGTTCTGGCGCATCAGGAAGCGGTGCAGGAGGTGGTGCTGCTGTACCGGCTATTCAAACACTGAGGATTCGTCCACCAACCTTCAGCGAAGGCAAGTTAGATGGTACAAACTACACCTTGTGGAAGTTCAAAATTACTACTATCCTTGATTCTTATGAGCTTCTGGAGACTGTGCTGGGGACTGACGCAGAACCACAGCCTACCCCCGACCCATCAAATCCTAGTGTGATGATTCCTCCGAATGCAGATCTTCTACGAGCGTGGAAACGAAGGAATGCAGATGCATTGTGTGCCTTAGTTACAAGCTGTTCTGACAGTGTTTTGACTCTGATTCAGCATACAACCAAAGCGTCAGAGGCTTGGAATGTACTAAGGAGTCAGTATGAAACACGAAACCAAACAAGGATTCAAAACTTGGAGAATCAACTAGCAGCGGAGAAGTTTGCTGAAGGAGAGACGGTTGAAGCATTCATCACTCGGATTAAGAATCTGCGCGACCAGATGGCTGGCGCTGGGATACAAAAGACTAGCGAAGAGCTAGCTCGGAGGTGTCTTCGGATTTGTCCACAAAAGTTTGATGGACTAGTAACTGCCCTTAATACTCAGGTGAGACCTCAAGCTTTGACTTTTGAGGAGTTTTGTGCATTATTAATGGAGGAGGAGTTGAGGCTGAAAGCCCGAGAAGGAAGCAACAATGGAGATGCTGCATTCTCTGCCAATGCAAAAGGCAAAGGTGTTTCCTCCACCAAAAATGATGGTGACAAAAAGAAAAAGGGCGGCAAGAAGAAGTTTCAAGGAGAGTGCTTCTACTGTAAGAAGAAAGGACATGCAATTGCAGATTGTCGTGTCAAGAAGGCAGATGAAAAGAATGGTACCCTTAAAACTAAAGGGAAAGAGACAGCCAATACGGCTGAAGCAGAGTTGGAATTATTCATGGCGACCATTGAGGAAGTGTGCTCCTCGGCGCAAGAAGAATCTACCACTGACTCTTGGGTGTTGGATAGTGGGGCCTCCCGTCACATGACCAACAAGAAAGGTCTATACAGTTCTATGCAGCCTCTACAAGAATCCATCACTGTGACGGTTGGAAATGATGCTAAATGCCCTGCTGCGGGCACAGGTACTATTTCTTTTGTTGCTGCAAATGGTGAAGTCAAAAAGCTTTCAAATGTGTTGTATGTTCCCGAAATCAGGAGAAATCTCTTATCAGTTGCTGCCATAACTGATCTTGGTCATGAAGTGAGGTTCAAGAAGATAGGTGCAGAAATTATTGATAGTGCTGGCACAATTGTTGGCAAAGGAGAAAGAAGGAACAACCTGTATGAGCTAAGTGCTCTTACAGCCACCGCTGGAGTGGGCACAAGTAAGCTTTGGCATGAAAGGTTTGGACACATCGGATTTGCAGTATTGAAGGAGATGCAAAAGCAAGGTATGGTTGCTCACCTACCTACAATAACTGAATTGAAGGAACCATGTGAAGCTTGTATGATGGGCAAGCAACAGAGAAAGGCATTTCCACAAGAAAGCAAGAATAGAGCACATGCTCCTCTAGAGTTGGTGCATGCTGACTTGTGTGGTAAGATGCCTACACAGGCCTTGGGGGGATCTTCTTATTTTATGTTGATTGTCGACGACTACAGTAGGAAGATGTGGGTGTACTTCCTTCGTGATAAGGCTCAAGCTTTTGGTAAGTTTAAAGAATGGCTAATACTTGTTGAGAATGAAACAGGGAAAAGTGTGAAGAAATTTAGAACAGATGGTGGTGGTGAGTTCAACTCAAAGGAGTTTGAAGGCTTTTGCAAGAGCAAAGGTATCAAGCGTCAATTGACAACGCCTCACACACCTCAGCAGAATGGTGTTGTGGAACGCAGGAATCGTACCATTGTGGAGATGGCAAGATGCATGCTAAAGGGCAAGGGATTGCCTAACCATTTTTGGGCTGAAGCTGTTAATACTGCAGTCTACATTCTAAATCGGAGCTACACAAAGGCTCTCAAGGGAAAAACACCTCATGAGGCTTACACTGGTAAGAAACCATCTGTTTCACATTTCAGAATTTTTGGATGTGAATGTTATGCACATGTTCCAGATGAGAAGAGAAACAAGTTACAACCAAAAAGCAGAAAATGTATCTTCTTGGGTTATAGTGATGAGCAGAAGGCTTACAAGTTATATGACCAAGAGGCAAAGAAGATCATCGCGAGCCGTGATGTGGTGTTCAAGGAGGAGCCGCATACAGTGGAGGAGGAGAAGGCAAGGTCTTCCACTTTATCATCAAGCGAAGAAGTAGTCCACTATGAACCTGTCCCGAGAGCTATCCCTATCCTTAAGGAGGAGGAAGCATCATCTTCAGATGATGAGGAAAAAGTTCACCAACCTGACATCACCCCACCGGAAAAGCCATTGCCGCGCTGGGTGAAGCAACTCTATGACCACAATAATCCTATGCCTGCATCTGTTGAGGAGAAGGCAGACGGACCAAGGAGGTCTCAGAGAATAGAGGAGCAAAGGAGGGCTTCTGCTCACATAGTCAACATGGCCTTGATGGTTGAGATTATGAGAGAAGTAAAGGAGCCAACTGACTTAGAAGAAGCACTTGCAGATCCATCATGGAAGGCTGCTATGCAGGCGGAGTATGACAGCATAATGAAGAATGACACTTGGGAGCTAGTGGATCGGCCAGCAAAGCGGAAGATTATTGGCACCAAGTGGATCTGGAAGGTAAAGTACAAGGCTGATGGTACCTTAGAAAAGTACAAAGCTAGACTGGTTGCCCAAGGATTTTCACAAGTTGAAGGGTTTGATTTTCAAGAGTCATTTGCCCCAACTGCCAGAATGACCACTATTCGCACGGTACTTGCAGTGGCTGCCCACAAGAAGTGGCCAGTGTACCAAATGGATGTTAAGTCAGCGTTCTTAAATGGTGACCTCAAGGAGGAGGTGTACGTGGCTCAGCCACCAGGGTTTGAGGCCCCCCATTCTGAGAACAAAGTGTGTAAACTGAAGAAGGCATTGTATGGGCTGAAACAAGCCCCCAGAGCATGGTACCAGCGGATAGATAGGTTCTTTTTAAATCTAAACTTCAAAAGATGTGCCTCAGATGCTAACTTGTATGTTTACAGGGATGGTAAAAAGTCTGCAGTGATTGTCCTATATGTGGACGACCTTCTTATTACAGGTGACTATGAAGATATGATCAACCAAACTCGAAAGGCTTTGAGTTTTGAGTTTGAAATGACAGACTTGGGCTTGCTGCACTATTGTTTGGGGATTGAAGTCTGGCAAGAGCCAGGAAAGATCTTCATCTCTCAGAAGAAGTATGCATGGGAGATCTTGAAGGCATTTGGCATGACCGAGTGCAAGGAGATAGCTACACCTATGGAGGTGAATGTAAAGTTATCCGTTGAGGATACATCAGCACTAGCAGACATTGGGAGGTATAGGAGGTTGGTCGGCAGTCTAATCTACTTGTGTAACACCAGACCAGATATCAGTTTTGCTGTTGGTGTTTTGAGCAGGTTCTCAAACAAACCTCATGAGAGTCATTGGAAGGCTGGGATGCGGGTGCTCAGATACTTGAAGAAAACTCTTGACTATGGTATCACATACAGTTTCGGAACTTCTCTTGTGGGGAACTGTGACTCAGATTGGGCAGGAGACATTGATTCCAGGAAGTCAGTTTCTGGTTATTGTTTCTCTTTGGGTTCAGGAATTTTCTCTTGGATTAGTAAGAAGCAACCAACAGTGGCATTGTCTTCTACCGAAGCAGAGTACAAGGCAGCTTGTTTTGCTGCATGTGAGGCCGTATGGTTGAGAAGGATTCTATGGCATATGGGAGTGCAGGATGAAGAACCAACTGTGCTGAGATGTGACAATCAGAGTTGCATAGCCATTGCCAAAAATCCAGTGTTTCATGCACGCACCAAACATATAGAGATCCAGTATCACTATGTGCGTGATTTGATGGAGGATGGGATAGTGGAATTGGTCTACTGTCCAACAGAGGAGAATGGAGCAGATATCTTCACCAAAGCACTTACGAAGGATCTGCTTCAAGTTCATCTTCAGAGACTCGGCATTGGGCCAAGGAGATAGTTCACCTATGGGTGGACATTGAGGGGGGGTGTTAGATATGATCAATGCCCCACCCTCATTAGGTGCTACCAATGATCCATGATGCTCAAAGTTGTAAGGCCCCCATTATGAGGAGAAGCCAAATGTGAGCCCGGACATTGGTTGAGTCCTGACTTGTATATCAGATGAGGTCTATGTGACCGGATGGCAAAAAGGTGACTGTTGTGGGTCTAATCTTTGGGTTAGACGGAGTGGTTAAGCTGGTAGCAACTCGAGGCACATTGCATTGAGTTGCGTGGTAAGGGAGTTAAAAGGGGCCCCTATTGTGGGGTCCGGGGGCCGCGGAAGCGGCCCCTGGCTGGGGGGTCCCAGGGGGGCCAGCAGCCCCCCTGGCGGGGGTCCGGGGGCAGCGCCCCCGGCCCGATGGTAAAGGGAATATTCCCTGGAATATTCCCTGGCCGACTAGTGGAGGCTCATATGGTAGGTCAGTCAGCAGGCCGACCTAACGACCTTCGCGGGCTATAAAAGCTAAACCCCTTCGCAGCCATCTCACACTCATCTTTCACCCAGTCAGAGTTGTTGTTCCAGCTAGCCTTAAGCTCTTCACCTATCTTCTGTCTAGATCGCCATCTAAGCTTCACACAGTGGAAGCGCACGGGTGGACAGAGCCATCTTTGTATCAGTTGTTTGGAGTTAAAGAATTTTACTGATTCTCCTCTTATCTGTTGTGTACTCTCTATCTCTTTCTCAGATTCTGTTCGCTGCGCCGTGTAATATTTTACATGTATCCCATATTTTATTGTCTTGGCCTTGCATTATACGAACAACATATTGATGTCCACTTTTTTGTTGGGGAAGTTTCAATTTTTTGACAAGTGCATAATTTATAAAATTATGTGTGGCAGAGTCATCAATCATGACTCTAACCCTCTTTCCAGCTATCAATCCATGTACTCTAAGTAAATCATGTGGCCCAAAAGTAGGCTGCCACATAGAAGTTGACATACAACACTTATGTTGTACATCCATGTGCAAGACCTCTAAAGATTTGTACTTTTCATGCCCCTTTAATTCTAAGGTCTGCACTACATGGATTTGTTTTTCTTTTCCCTTGCCCTTGTCCTTATCCTTTCCTTTGTCTTCCCCCTTTTTCTTTTGAGGGCAATTCCAAGCAGCATGGTTAGGGGATAGGCAATTGAAACACAACTTTTCTTTTTTGGCCTTATCAAAGTCATCAGGACTTAACTTTGGCCTCATATATGGTTTCTTTTCAAAAGGTTGTTTTTTACTCTTAAAAAATGGCATTTTCCTTTTAAATTTGCCCACAAATTTTGAGGTTTCCAATTCCTTAGACTTGGGCTCCGTATCAGTGAGACTAGTGAGTGTACTTGGACGCATACTATCGTTATGAATTAATGCAAATTTAATTGCCTCTTCCAGCGTCTTAGGTAAACTTCGTTTTACTTCCTTTTTACAGGCTTTATCTAGTCCCCTAATGAATCCTCTTGTTTTTTGGAATTCATCTATTCCTTCCAATTTGAGGATTATCTCACGATATTCCTCCAGATATGTCAGTAGGGGTCGTCCCTTTTGTCTGACATAATCCCAATCTTTCCAATTTCTTTCCATTTCATTTTCAGGAAGAAATTCTTTCAAAAAGACAGATTCAAATTGAGCCCAAGTTTCAGGTATTTTATTTGCCTCCTTTAAAGTTCGCCACCACTTATATGCTTTGGGCCCCAAAGTTAAACTAGCCTCCAGTGCTTGGAGATGTGGTGGGGTATTTTTTAATTTATGTAAATCTTTCCATTTTTGGAGGAAATTAAAGATTGTGTCTTTATTCCTATCTTTTTCCTCCCCGTAAAATTGAGGTGGTTTCATATCCTTTAGAACTGGATTATCCCTCAATTTATGGTAAGGTTGGGGTTCCTTAGGATCTCGCATAGTCACATCTAAATCTTTCGATGAAGATGGGACATCCGAGGTTTCTATCTTATTTTTATCTCTTTCCAACAATAAAGTGAATTGAGATTTTATTTCAGTGAGTGTTTGAGTTAAAAATTCCATTTGAACCCCCTGAGTTTGCACACGAGCAGTAAGATCATCAAATTGCTCTCGTGTAGCAAAAAATTCTTCCCATTGTTCTTCTTGTATTTCTGGTTCATGGGGATCTACCCTAGGTTGGTCCCCAGAACTAGAGCTTTCCATTACCCTTTCTTTCCCTTTTTCTGCCATTAATATACTGGAATTTGAAAGCAAAGATAAGAAATTTGCATACAAAGTAAAGTACTTCCCTGATTTTAATGGCAGGCAGTGGTTGCTGGTTTGGAAAGAAATCCGAAGAGTAAGGAACAAATTTTATCTTCCCAGACAAAGTCGGTCACGCCGAAAATGGAGCTTCTTTGCAGAACGACTAGTATTCAGCTCCCTTCTTTAATAATCACGCAGAAAAGAACTTCAACTTCAGCCCGTGAAAAGGAGAAGAATGCGTGTCTTGTTGGTGTGTTCATGGAGGAGCATTCATAGACAGGCGTGGGCAAGATTCGATGGCCCACGATCAGCTTACGCGTTTTTTTTATAAAAAAAACAGGCGTAAAAACGAATGGCTGCCCTTTCGATACGTTTCGTGACCACAATTACACGTCACGTTAAGTTTTTCGTGATGTGTCACGTCACGTCTGACCAGTGGCTTACGGGTCGTTACGGGTCCGTCGACTGTTGTCGACTAACTGAATAGCGGGCACTTGACGTTTGACCACGATTTAACGGGTCCGTCGACTGTCGACTGAACAGATCGTGGAGCACTTGTCCATCGACTGTCGACTGAACAGATCGTGGAGCACTTGTGCGACGCTACCCTTTCGTTGAAGATCTCCAGGAATCCTCACGGCTCTGATACCAATGAAAGATGGCTTCGGGAAAGACAGAGAGAAAACGATGAAAATCCTGAGCACGAGTGATTCTTCTCCTCCCAACCACGCCTAGATAAGTGCTGGCCCCTCTCTATCCATTTCCTCTGCCAGCCGTCCACTATTGGTGAGTCCTACTATTCTTGGACTCTCTTACTCTCTAGGCTCCCCTTAACCCCGTTCGGGCGCCCAAGAGCCCGGACGGTCATTCTCGTGCATGTTCCCCTAGATTTACCTTAATGGCACATTAAATGTCACTTTAATGTCACATTCCATATAATGACCTTAACGTGACATTAAATGTCACTTTTAATGTCACATTAATGTCACACATTGGGATCTAATCCTGTTGTGAATGTAGGTACAGATGTGTTAGAGCAAGCTGTTGCTACTCCATCTACCCCATACGAGCCCTTAATTGATCATGTTTTGCCTTTGGCAATGAACCAAGCAGTTTGTAACTGTTAGCAGTCATGTTTGTCATGCCTTGTCATCTCCTGCCTGTGAGCCTCAGTCTGAGTCAGACGAGGACATTAGGAGCTCTGACATGTCTGTCACGTGTTATGATGGGGGAGGCTAGTCACTCTTGACTTGCTATCTTAGGATGTGTATTTCCTTTTGGCCTCTTTTAGTGGGCAGCCACTGGCTGCCCGGCCACCTTTTTGGTCACTGTTGTGGGGCACCCATTTTAGGGCACTTTTAGGGTTTGCGCCCATTTTAGGGTTTGCGCCCATTTTTAGGGTTAGGGTTAGGGTTTGTCCGTTGCCTATTTATTGGCAGCCCCCCTCCCCACTTGGTCAGTTGTCTTCTTGTAGATTCCGACACTCCTCCTCCCCCGTGGTGGTGCTGCCATCGTCATCAGCCTGATCTGGTGCCCTCACTGACGCTGTGGGCTGCGTGCAGGGACTGATCAGTCCATTTCAGTGTATTCAGCATTCATTTCAGTCAGTGCAGATTTCTCTTCCTTATTTTCTGCTTTCTCTCTCTCTCTTCCTCCGTGTTCGTATTTCCTCTTCCGTTGCGCACTCTCACATGGTATCATCGCCAAACTGAGAGCACGGAGGTCTTCATCGACTGGAGAGAGACCACACCTATCATCTGTTGCTGCCCCCCTTCTCTCCAACAGCGAGGCGGCCCCTCCAGGTGGTCTGAATATTTGCGTTTGCTGCATAGGTGGTCTGAATATTTGCGTTTGCTGCATCAGCCCCGTCCAGAGGCTGCCACGTCATCAACCAGCCCTGTCTCCTTGCGTTTTCAGCTGGGCGGCCTTCTCTTCAGCTGGGCGACTCCACTACAGGCTGCGTTTTGCATCCAAGGTGGTCGTATTCCCTCCTGGCGGCTCATCTCCAGCTGGCGCTTCTCTTCTTGGCTGCGTTTTGGTGCTTGGCAACTTTCCCTCCGGATTTTGTGCCCTACACAGCTGCGTTTTCACCTCCTGGTGATAGGCGACCTGATTTCCTGGAGTTTGGTGGTTCTTCTGGTGGTTGGTGACCCTTTTGGTGGTCATTCTTCGGCATCGGCACAGTTTTCTTTGGTGTTTGGTGTTTTGCAGATTTAGAAGATGTCTTATCATCAGTCTACAGGTTTTGATGACTCAGATGATGAGCTTTTGTCTCGACATTCATCTGAACGGAGGCGTGATTTCTATCGCGAGGATCGTCCTACGGAGTCTATTCCTCGTTCCCGTCCCCCTTCTATTCATGTATCTCGGCGATCCTGTTCCAGTGGGCCGACGATGCAGCCTTTGGTACCCCCTGTACAGGTACCTATACTTCCTCAGCTGCCCAAAGAGGACCGGTTGGATGGCTCCAACTTTTCTCTATGGTCCTGCAAGGTGGAGTGTATCTTGGACTCCTTCGATCTTTGGGAGCTTGTTTCTGTTCCTATTTCCCGGCCTAAGGTGGATCCCGCAGATGGGACATCTATGGATCGTGCAGCCTTATGGGATCGGCTTAATTCTAGAGCTAGATCTTTCCTCTTTCTGAGTTTGCATGATTCTGTCCTTGTTTATGTTCACAGGTTGAAGACTGCAGCAGACGTGTGGAGAAAGCTCGCGTCTCTCTATCAACAAAAGACGTTTGCCCATCGGATATCTCTTGAAAAGAAGTTGCGGATGCTCGCTATTGATGATAGTCCTTCCATGAAGGACCACATCAACAGATTACAGGATATGAGGGATGAGTTTGCATTCCTCGGTCGGACGATATCTTCTGAAGACATGGCTATGATTCTTTTGACTCAGCTGCCATCGCCTCGGTTTGATGTCTTCTACACCAGCCTTCTTACATCGAGGACCCGTGCGAAGCTTCTATGGGAGGAGCTATCCCCGCTTGTCTTGGAGCATGACGAGCGACTCAGAGAGGTCAGTGCTAGTGGATCCGACTCCACTAGAGCCTTTGTTGCAGGTTCGGGAGGACAGAAGAAGAAGAAGAAGTCAAAGGCTAAGAAGAAGGACAGTTCTTCAGGCTCTGACTCAGATTCAGAGAGACTGAAGTGCCCACACTGTGGGAAAGGGACACATCCAGAGGAGAAATGCTGGAAGAAGTACCCTCACCTTCGTCCGGGAGCGAAGGGTGGATCTACATCGGAGCCTTCTTCTACCTCTACACCAGCTGTTACCCATGAGTCAGTGTTCCTTCATATCCATGCTTTGGAGGAGGATCCTTCTTCCGTGGCTGTAGTGTCTTTTATCGGTGCCTATTAGTGGTGTTGGCACATTGCCTTTGTTTACAGACCGACCTACGAGCTTCCTTTCACAGGCCCTACATGTTCCGGATTTGGGCCTTCCCCTCCTCTTTTTATGGCCTTACGAGGCTTGGCACACGAGTGATCTTCACCGAGCATGCCGTTGTTATTGAGGATTCTCTTACAGGAGCTGTCTTATCTACAGGTTGGCAGGAGAGCGGGCTTTACAGGCTCCATTCCCCTTCTTTGATACAGGGTCCTCCGAGGCAGTCTATTCCTACACCCGTTCCCACTTGTGCACCTTCTATTCCACAGGTTTCTTCCCATCCCCCACCTTCTCCTCCGGTGGTTCCCTCGTACCTCCCATCCCTTTCAGAGGGGGACGATCTCGGTGATGCGGCTGTGGATTCCCTGGCCCCTAGTTGGAGCCCCGAGAGGAACACCAAGGAAAAGGGAATTCTCTTGCAAGAAAATCTATCTTGTAACATCAACAAGCTTGTTTATCATGTTTCATATTATTACAATGAAGAAAAGAACACCAGGCACAACAAATCTTCATGCAGCATCATGTAAATCTCCCACGGTTTTTAATAAAATCAACCATGTTCTTCAATATCTTCACAAAATCCATCAATATCACAAAGAAAGCAAAGAAGTACACCATCTTTGAATGGAAATACATCACATAGTATTCATCTTCAATATCTTCATAGTCTTCTCTCTCAATCTCTCATATACAATCACTCTGTTTCAATAGAATTGGCTATCTCTGACTCTCTCTTTCTCTCACCATCAATCATACATCATATCCTCACTACAATATCTCAAAATTACTCTCAATAATTACTCTTAGGTCGTGGATACCCCTCCCAAGAGGTATGTCTGATATGAAAGGTCACCAGAGCCACTACAGTGTCTCTTCACAGCTCACTACTGTCACTTCACTCTAGTCTTCACTTGAGTCTTCAACAGCTACTTCTTCCACTTCTTTCAGCTCTTTTGCACTTGTATTCACCTCTTTCCAAGGCTAGAAAACTTTCCCAAAATCACACATACATTCCACAGAACACTTACAGAACAGTCTACAGAACAGTACCAGAACAGTTACAGTACAGAACAGAACAGAAACAGAACAGAAGCAGAAGCTCTACAGAAGACCTACAGAAGGTTACAGAAGGTCATCAAAACCACATAACTCACTCTCAAACCATTCAAAATCTCACAAACCATTCACTAAGCTTTCACAATATCTCTTTCTTCATCAATCAATACTCTATCCCTCTTTACAGAAGACAATCAGAACAAAACAGACCAAAACAGAACAAAACAGAAGGAATACAGAACCAATCAGAACCTATCAAAACATCACAGAACCATCAACAAACATCATGATCTTCCAAAACACAATCAATATCATCCAAAACCCTCTCAATCCACTTCCTAATCAATCAATCATCCCTTAAAATCAACCATTCAGCTCTCAAAAACAACAAAAATCAGCCAAAAAACAAGTCATTTCAACACTCAACATATCCCCACACTTAATAAGGAAGCGTCCTCGCGACCCAGGAAAAAGGGAATACAAGTTCATTAAAAAGCTTCATTTTTGATCTTCAATATCTTCTTACAAAGAATCCATCCACCACGACCCCATCTTATAACCTGTTTCTGGAAGGGTGTGTATGAAATGCAGGAATGCGCACGGAAGAGTCCCAGGAAAGGAAAAGCAAAAAGCACTGATGAAACAACAAACAACACCTTAGCAGATGTATTAAGTTGATTGATGTTGGGTTTTTATTTTTATTTATTTTATTTTATTTTTAGTTGTGATTTTTTTATGTTGGAATAAATGGAAAATGAGCAAGGGAGGTGAGGGAAATTTTTTAGAATGTTTTTAGAATTTTTTAGAATTTTTTACAATTTTAAAATGATTTTTCATATTTTTTTGGCAATTTATGGGTAATTTTAGGAAAGATGGATTTTTCTAAAATTATAGGAAAGGCAATTCCTAGCAGACAAAGGTCCAAAAATTAACAAAAGACAAAAGGAATTTTTAGAAATTTTTTTTGAAAATTTTTAATGAAAAAAAAAAGGTTGTGATTAATTAAGTCACATTGATCACATAAATCACATAAGTCACATTAGTCACAAGTCACTTAAGTCACTTAAGTTACTTAAGTTACTTAAGTTACTTAAGTTACTTAAGTTAGGTTAGTCATGGTGGTCATGGAAAGCAACCTAGGTTAGTTCTGACTAACTAAGTTAGTTAATTAAGTTTTAACTAAGTTAGGTTAGTTAAGTGGTAACTAAGTTAGGTTAGTTACTAACTTAGGTTAGTTAGTGACTAACTTAGGTTAGTTAGTTACTAACCTAGGTTAGTTGGAGGTAGGAGGTGGAGGGGAAGGAGAAGGGGGAGAGGTGGCGACCGTGGCGGCGAGGTGGCGGAGAGCGCAGGCGTGGGCGGGCGGTCGGCGGCGCGGCGTGCGGTCAGTGGCGCGGCAGGCGACAGGGCCGGGCGACTACGGTGCAGACGGCGGGGCGGCGCAGAGGGGAGGAAGGAGAAGGGGAGGAAGAGGGAGGAGGGAAGGGAGGAAGAGGGAAGGAGGTAGAGGGGAGAAGAGGGAAGAAGAGGGAGGAGGGAAGGAGGAAGAAGAAGAAGGAGGTAGAGAGGAAGAAGAAGAAGGAGGTAGAGGGAAGGAGGTAGAGAGGAAGAAGAAGGGATGGCGGGCAGGAGAGAAGGAGGAGAGAGAAGGGAGAGGAGAGAGAAGAAAGAAGAAAGAAGAGAGAGGAGAGGGGAGAGAAGAAAGAAGAAGGGAGAGGGAGAGGACGTGCAGAGAGGGAGAGAGAGAGAGAAAGAAAGAGAGAGAGAGAGACGGTTGAGGCGGGAGAGGAGTTTGTTGTGTTTTAAAAAAAAAAAAAAACAAAAATAAAAAGAAAATAAAGAATAAGAATAATAATAATAAAATGGGTGGGAGGGCAGGAGAGAGTGGGCAGGGGCTAGGGAGGATGGGCGGGGTCAAGAGGAGGCGGATCCTCGTCCTGCGCACGTGCGCGGGGCGGGGTAAAAAAATTTGCCGTGACCGGATTGAAATGACGCGGGGATGACGGTACGGGGTACGCAGACACGACCGGGGCGCGTGGAGACGCGTTAAATTGAAAACGGGCGCGTTCACGCGCAAAACGAGCGCGAGAAAAAAACGTAAAAAGAAAGAAAAATTAATAACTCCCAATCCGGATGTCAAAACGAAATATCGTAAAAACGAAAAGTGGGAAGGACGACAGGGGGGAAACAAAAAAAAGACTGGGGTTCCGGGAGGGATAAAGGGCGGTCACATGCAAAAAACACAAAAAACGAACCAAAAACGTAATTTAAAAATTAATATCGAAAGATCCGTGCATCGGAATGAAGTGTGGAAAAAAGGAAAACTGTGCAGAAAGATGTGCCCGACAATCCGATCATGTCAAAACATAATTCCGACGAAGGTAAGACGCGTTCACACGGGAAAAACCCAAAAAACAAACCCGAAAATGGGATCAGAAATTAATATCGGACGAACCGTTTACCGGAATGAGATGCAAGAAGAGGGAAAAATGTCCGCAGGAAGGGGTGGCACAGGGTGATCACGTTAAAACGTAGTTCCGGCGGAAATAGGAGGGGTACACATGGGAAAAACTCCAAAAATACTCCCGAAAACTCATTTAAAAATTAATAAGTAAAAATCCAGAAGTCGAAAAAGGGTAGAGGAAAAAGGAAAAAGGGAGGGGAAGGCACAGGGGACATGGCTGTCAAATCAAATTGGAATGCCGATACAAATAGGGCAGGTTCACATGGAAAAATGTCGAAAATACGCAGAACAAAGTCGTAAAAAACCGGAAAATTAATAATGGACAAATCGTGTATCGGAATGATGCGGAATAAAAAGAAAAAATGTCAGGGGAAAAGCGTTGGTCAGGGCTATGACGTCAAATCACAGTGTCGAAGCAAGAAAAGTGCGTTCACATGGAAAACGGGCTAAATTGCGCAAAATGTTTCAAAAATTAATAACTCGAAAACCGTGCACTGGAACAGGGGTAGGTAAAAAGGAAAAATGGTCAGTTCAACAGGAGGAACAGGGCTATGAGGTTGGATTTGGACTTTGGTGAACGTAGGATGCATTCACATAGTAGGACCTCAAAATCAAGGAATGAAGGAAAACTACAAGGAAATAGCCCCAAGGGTGGGTGGAACATGACCGGGTGGGTGGGAAGGGACCCCATTAGGATAAAAGCAAGTCATGGTATACATGCATGAGCAAAATAAGGCATATGCAGATGAGTATGCAATGTAGACGCGCAGGGACGCGTCCCCACACTTAAGACCTTAACGGATAGGGTTAACCGAGCAACAGGGACCTAGGACCATGCCACAGACCATCCACTAACTTTCCCACACTTAAAACATGACCGGCACGAAGAAACCCAAGTGTAGGGTTAGAAAAACTTGGCCCGTTTCGTCAAGAATCAAGGTTGAGTGTCGACGGCACGTCCAGTGTTGTTGTCGGCGCTAGAGGGACCAAGGCATCTTCTTGGCACACGTTCGTCATGGCAGGGACCACGCGGCAGCACCCAGGGAGGTAGCTGATGGAAGGAATCGTAGGAAATTCGTTGTCGATGAGGGATATTGCACTCAACTCACAGTCACTCAATTTGGAATGAAGGAACAGTCACTCGCCCCATGACTAATATCACTCGAGAAAGAATGATTAAAACCCATATCGCATACCCGGTTGAGGCATCAACAAGGGGGGAATGGTGTAGAAGGAGTATGCCAGGGTGCACGATTGACGGTGCATTAGTGCGTCCAACCCGTCTGACATAGGTGCAAGGAGGAAGGCAAGGGAACCTTATGGTGCATTGCACAGAACAGGGTGATGTGTTTTGTGTTGATGGTAAAGACCCATCCCGTGGGTGCATAGGGAAACGGGAACATACCTGACTCCAAGTGTCGTAACGTCCCTCAATCTCACCTCTCGGTAATTGATTGAAGAAACTCCAGTCACACTCAACCCACCCTCTGTCTCACGCTCTGTTGATAGATACAGAGGGGCAGCCTTTTCCTGAAACCCATTGATGTAATTCTCACAATCACTGGTGCAAAGGTTGTATGCCTTGTGCGCATTTGATGGTGCAACAGTGCATCCCGCCCTGTGCCAGCATACGGTGCGAGAAGGAAGGCCAGGGAGCCTTATGGTGCAGTGCACAGAAACAAATTGTGCTTTGTGCTTTGAGAGGCCCATCCCGTGGGTGCAACACTTCATTCACACTTCTCACCTCTCATTCGATTTGAAGGGAAAAGACTGGTCTCTCGCCCCACCCTCTGTCTCACTCGTTGTTGATAGATACAGAGGGCAACCATACTCACTTCCCCATCCGGTTAGGATGAAAGCTCACATCACTCAAGGGGTTGTCGATGAAGATCGCGTCATCAGTTGTTGAAGAGGCGTACCCAGGGAGGTAGCCATCAAATCGAACATTGTGTTGGATAGGAATAGGTCGTTCGCTAGAGGACAGGTAGTCACTTTGCAGAAAGACCCAGGACATAGCGTACCAAGGGAGGCAGCTTCGGAATTGGATCCGAGGGATATCAATTAATGAATCCGCTTTCTGGACTGCTGGGTGTTACCACCTTTTCCACAGCCAGCTTTCCGCCCAAGGGTGTTTACCACCTTTTCTTGGAGCGAGGCCTGCTATGACAGGGAATTGCTTCATTTTCTCTCATAACAGATTTGTTTATTTGTTTTTTTTTTTCTCTTTGATTTTTTTTTCTTTTTCTTCTTTTCTTTTTTCCCTATCCCCGAGGGTGTTTCCACCTTTTCTCGAAGAATAGGTCGGCATGACAGGGACCTAAGTCCTTTTCTCCCATGACCGATATGTTTTGTTTTTGTCTTTTTTTTTTTTTTCTTTTTCTCTTTTCTTCAAATTGAACAAGGGAATGGTAGAAAGACCATGTGTCAGAACCAACCTCGCCACTGTCGCTGGTGAAAAATAGAGGATAAGAGATCAAGGCTAGAAGGGGGTTTTGAGGGGACAGAGGGTTGCGTCCACTTCATCAGGAGTGATTGAAAAACGGCTAACAGAAGTGTCAACATAAGAAGTACAGTGCCGCGCCAACGAGGGAAAAGATCAAGTGACCGTAATTGTCAAGATCCCCAAGGAGGGAAGTACTTCTTCAGGCGATATCCATTGATCAGAAAGGGATCATCAGAGGCATCCAGGGTCTGTATTTGGACAGAGCCATTAGGGTTGACTGCAAGTACCTTATAGGGGCCCATCCACCGCTGTTGGAGCTTGCCAGGAAACTTGCCAAAGCGTGAATCATAGGCTAGGACCAAATCACCTTCTTTGAACTCCTTGTGCTTGATGAAACTATCATGGTAAGCCTTACGTCGAGCTTGCGTGGCTTCCATGCACTGTAGAGCCATCCGACGAATTTCATCCAAACATTCCAAGTGCAGGAGACGGCGTTGCAGTGAATCATCATCCCCCAAATGCTCTTTGATAGCTACTCTCAAAGAGGGTAGTTCCAGTTCAACAGGGAAAACTGCTTCTGTACCATACACCAACTGGAAAGGTGTTTGTCCCGTTGCTGCTTTATGGGAGGTTCTGTACGCCCAGAGGGCCTCTGTAAGTCGATCATCCCAATCACGACGATGTGCGGCAATCGTCCTTGTCAGAATCGAGCAGAGGATGCGATTGGTGACTTCGACTTGGCCGTTGGCTTTGGGGTAATAGGGAGTGGACTTGCGATGGCGGATCTTATACAACCCTGTCAACTCCTCCATGACTTTGTTAAGGAAATGCGTGGCTCTGTCACTTACCAGCTCTAAGGGACTGCCAAAACGGGTGATGATATTCTCGTACATGAACAGGGCCACGCTGTTACCATCGTCCCGCTTTAGGGCTTTAGCTTCACACCACTTTGTGACATAATCCGTACATACGAGGATGTATCTGTTCTGTTTCCTTCTGGTAGGAGGATCGATCGGACCTACGAAGTCAATGCCCCACTTCTCAAACGGCTTCAACGGAAGGATAGGTTGCAGTGGCATGACACTTGTCTTCGTGGGTTTTCCCATTCTTTGATAAGCATCACATCTTTTACAGTAATCATAGGCATCCTTATGAATGGTAGGCCACCAATATCCTGCTAGCAGAGCCTTCCTGGCTGTAGCTTCTCCTGCAAAGTGACCTCCACATGGCTCGTCGTGGCAAGCCTTCAGAACGATCCCAATCTCTTCTCCTGCAACACATCTTCTGAGCACTTCATCTTTGCCCTTCTTGTACAGTGCACCGCCGAGCAGGGTGTAGGGGGATGATTCTAGCATGAGCTTCTTCCTTTCCCGACTAGAAATACCAGGAGGGTATTGTTGGGTTGCCAGCAAATTGGCAATGTCTGCATACCAGGGAGTTACAGTTTCTACCAAGAATAGGGAAGCATCAGGGAGGTCTGGATCATCCTGCTCCTCATCTGCAGTTTGTGGGATACGCGACAGATGATCAGCCAGAACATGGGAACGACCAGGCTTAGTAATCACCTCAAAGTCGAACTCCTGGAATAAAAGGAGCCATCTCATCATTCGTCCTTTCACATCTGCTTTGTTCATTAAGAAGGACAGGGCCTCATGATCCACATAAAATTTAAAGTGGGTAGATAGGAGGTAATGGCGAAACTTCTCCAAGGCAAACACCATGGCCAAGCACTCCAGCTCTGTCACTGTATAGTTTCGTTCCCTATCAGTGACTTTTCGGCTTGCATAATAGATCGGTTGATCCAACTTCGAGGAGCCCTTTTGGCAGAGGACAGCACCTAAGCCTTCAATTGATGCATCAGTGTGTACATGGAACTCTTTCGTCCAATCAGGAGGTTGCAGGATGGGTGCCTCTATCAGACACTGCTTCAGAGTGTGGAAGGCTTTGTCACATTCTTCTGTCCAAGTAAACTCTGCATCTTTCCTCAGGAGCTTGTGTAAGGAGGTTGCCTTTGTTGCAAAGTGAGCTATGAACCTTCTGTAGTAACCCACATGGCCTAGGAATCCCCTCAACTGTTTGAGGTTGGTGGGTGCTTGCAGAGCTGAGATCTTTTCGATCTTTGCAGGGTCTGTTGATATCCCTTGTGCTGAGACAATGTGGCCCAACAGCACTCCAGAAAAGACCCCAAAGATGCATTTGTCGGGGTTGAGGGAGATCCCATACTCCCGGCATCGGTCAAAGCATTGTTCCAAATGTCCCCAATGTTCACTGATCAAACTATAGACACAGAAGTCATCCAAATATACCTCAATGAAGTCGTGCAGATGATTTTGAAATGCAGCCATCATGACTCGTTGGAAAGTAGCAGGGGCATTGCAGAGCCCAAATGGCATCACTCGATAAGCGTAGGTCCCCCATTCTGTGGTGAAGGTTGTTTTGGATTGGTCTTCTTCTGCGATTTGGACTTGGTTGTATCCACTGAATCCATCCAGGAGAGAATAAAGTTCATGTCCTGCCACTGTGTCCAACAGTTGGTCTGTGAAAGGGATAGGAAAGTGATCATTCTTTGTCTTGGAATTAAGCTTTCGGAAATCCACACATATTCGCAATTTGCCATTCTTCTTGGGTACAACCACGATGGGTGAAACCCATTCACTATTTGCCACTGGATAAATGAACTCGGCTTCTAGAAGCTTCAGCAGCTCCGCTTTCACCAATGTGGAATAATTCGGATTCATTCGCCTCTGTCGTTGCCGTACTGGCTTGGCATCAGGCTCCAAGTCAATATGATGTTGACATATTGTGGGATCAATCCCCTTTAGGTCTTTGTAAGACCACGCAAACACATCCAAATTTTCTTTCAACAAGTTGTACAAGGTTAACAACTCCTCTTCTGGGAGACTGCTACCCACCTTCAAGTGGCGTTCAGTGCCTTCTGAATCCACAAAGGTTAACTGTCTTTCACCTTCTACTTCACGATAAAGGTCCCGCGGACTGCTTCTGGATACAGGTCCGACTCCTTCAAAGGAGTGATGTCCTCTTCTGATGTCCCACTAGAACCGATTTCTTCTTTTGGTGGGGACTTAGGTTGCTCCTTAAGACGTTGGAATGGGATTAGGGCTGTTTCGGGTTTGGTTTCAAAATTAATTACCTCATGGCTTGAAGACTCATCTTCTGAAGATGACACATCTAGGAACGTCACATAACAGGGACCCTCTGATGCCTGTTGGGTTGATGGGACTGGTGCTTGTTGGCACGGTGCATCATCATCATCCTTCTTTGGCACGGATGGGTTAGGACGGCATGAGCCACCGCTAAAAGACGGCTTGCTCTTCTTAATCCATTTCTTATAAAGGTTTTGCATATGAGAAGATCCATTTACCAGACCAAATGGTATCATTGCCATTCTGTCCCATAGCATGAGCTCATCGGCTTCTGATGCTTCTGGAACTTCTTCCTCAAATGTATCCTCTTCAAGTGGGATAGACTCTTCTACTTCACTTGCATAATCCTCTTCGTCCATATCATATTCATCCTCTTCTGTCTCTGTCTCTGCTTCTGTTTCTGCTTCTATCTCTGCTTCTGCTTCTGCTTCTGCTTCTGCTTCTGCTTCTGTCTCTGTAGGAGCTCTGTAACAGAAGAACAGATTCTCTGTTTCCTCTCCTGCCTCTGTCTCTGGCTCTGCTGTGGCTATATAACAGGGAGAGCAGTACATCCATGCTTCTATCTCACTGTCAGAAGTGATTTCAGAAGTCATTCCTGGTTCAGGCAGGAAGTATTCACCCATTGATAATGGCTTTGCATCCTTTGGAAGTCGGCTTACTGTATCCACTGTTAAGGAATGTGCCACTGTTTTCTTAGGAAGGATCTGTTTGACAGCATCTTCGTCTGCTGATGTTCCATCCGTAGCCTCGTTAGGGGAATCAGAAGATAATTCCAAGGAGGTGGATCCATGTCCTTTTTGAGAACCATACAATTTCAGCACCACTTTGTTGGGTCCTCTACCCAAGATCAAAGTTCCTTTAAACCAATCCGTCCTTGCTTGGGCTTCAAAAAGCCATGGTCTGCCTAGTAACAGAGGATAGGATGTACCATAAGAGTTTGGCTTCACCACCAGATAGGTTAGCCAATAATCTTTTCCAGCCACTGTAGTCTTCACATATGGAAGAATGCCCAAAGGCTTGATTCTACTCTGATCCGCCAGTCTGATGAGCCATTGGGTTGGTTGCACACCTTGTAGGCCTAGATCCTTCATCGTCACATCCGTCATAATGTTCACTGATGAACCACCATCAATCAGTGCATTTGCAATGAAGCAGCCTTCTATCCACACGCCAGTCTCTGGGGTACCCGGATCTAAAAAAGCATTAGCCACATCCACTTCTTTTACAGGCTCTGGAGTCTTGTTGGACTTTGTCACTGTTGAGGGAGCAATCCTTAAACCACGTCTTTTCGTCAATATACTTTTGAACCTTTTCCGGCAACTGGGAGACAACATCAATAGTTGTCGGAATGTGAGGTTTGGTTTAAAGGTATCTAGATCTCTGACCAGATCGTATTCCTTAATAGGATCCACTGGCTTTTCTAATCGGTTAGGGAATGGGGCAACACCCATTTTCATTTTTCCTCTTTCTTCCAACAGAGGAATTACAGGAACTTCTTCTGCCACTTGTGGCACTTCCTCCTCTTCTGTATCCTGGACCTCTGGTCCTGTCTCTGTAACTGTCTCTGTAACTCTCTGTGGCTCTGTAGGGCTCTGTACGGCACTGTTAGGCTCTGTTCTGTTCTGTTCTTCTGGTGGAAGATTGAACTTCACTGTTCTGGCAGGAGGGTTATTTTCTTTCTGGATAGGTGGTTCCTTCTGCTTTGCACGAGTGATGGCAGCAACTTCCAATTCCACTAAATTGGAGGTAGGCTCTTGGGCCTTGGACGGACTATCAGTAGCACTGTTTTTCACTGGGGCTGGGCTTGGACAGTCTTTTGCAGTGTGGCCTTCTCCTTTGCATCGACTGCATAAGGGCTTGTAATCCACTGACCTTCGAGGATTTGGACAATTTGGTGAGATGTGTCCCTTTTCTCCGCATCTGTAACACTCCACTTCTGATCTCTGACCACCGCCAGACTGTCTTCCTCTGTAACTTTGAGAAGGAAATCTTCTGGGTCCGAAATTAGGACCAAACTCTCTAGGCTTGGGTCCAATATCTTGTGTTGTCATTTTGGATTCCAGCAAGTTAAATCTTGCGTCTTCTTCCTTTCTTCTCCTATCATGCATCTCCTTCAGAGAGCAAATGTCCTCTGTATGGTTCTTCCGCAAACAGTAGGAACAGAAGGCCCCAGGAATGGTTGGTTTTCGTGTACATTCAGTGGCTAAATGGCCTGCTTGATGACACTTACCACACCAAGTATTTGACTGCATCACATCCCTTCCTGCTCCTGCAACGTTGGATATGCTAGCGGTATTCACTTTCAACGTCTGTAGTTGTTCTGTAATCACATCCATCAACTCCTTTTTGATGTTTGCAACTGAGTTGGATAAATAATCCTTCAAGCTTTCTCCTCCTGAGGCACTAGCAGGAGGGTTTTGAGGAGTTTCTGTAATCACTGCATAAACTGGTTGGGCTGGTACAGAGGGGTCTCTGTTCTGGTTCTGATTCAGAGCTCCTGTTTGAACTGTTGGCTGTTGACTCCAGTTGGTAGGATTCCACTGTTGCTGCTGATTTGGCATTGAGGAAATTGGTTGAGACCATGTTTGTTGTGGTTGAGCCATCATTTGAGGCATGGATTGTGGCCACTGTGGATTTGGTACACTGTACTGTGATACTGGGGGCATCTGTTGGTAGGAATAGGGAACAGTCCCTGGAACTGCATTTGGTGGGTACATCATTCCTGGCACCAGAGGAGGTAGGACTCCTCTTCCTGTATTCATTGCTAGTCTAGCTTCCACTTCATCGTACAGTCTTGCACCTTCTGTTGCAGCTTGCAGTGTGGCTGGTCTTTGCAGCTCCACAAACTTACGGACTTCTGGTTGTAATCCTCTGAGAAATACCCCCTTTTGAATGCCATCATCTAGATTATGGTTAGTCCATCTCTTCAGGATGGATTCCATTCGTGAGACATAGGCTTCTACTCTTTCTCCAGAGGACTGACTTAGGTTCATAAATTCCTCTCTCATCCGCTCTTCAAAACCTTCACGCCTGAATTTAGTGAGGAAGGCCAACTTCAGGTCGTCCCATGTGCCAAAAGTTCCTGCTGCTTGTCTCTCATACCACTGAAACGCCGCGCCCTTGAAAGTGGCGGGGAATATTGCTAACCAATGCTCAGGGGTTCTGGCATTGTTAGCCACACATGCTACCATAAACTCTGCTACATGAAGATCGGGGTCTTCATTGCATTCTCCCTTAAAAACTGGCAATGGGACTACATTCGCTGGTCTGTCATCAATATTTCCAGGACGGATCTGGCTTGGAAGTGGACCTCCAGCAGGAGGAGGAAGGGCTTGATGTGCCATTGGGACTTCTGTAAAGAGTTTCGCAAGGGCGTCAAAGGCGGCTTCTGCTTCGAGCTCGCTCTCGGCTCTGATTCTTGCTTTCTCTCTTCTTACGTATCTCTGGACTCGTTCTAACGCTTGCCTTTTTATTGCGTCATTCATCAGGGGGTTGACTCCACTATGTTGTTAGTGCTCCACAGAGGGTTAACAGAAGGCTTCAGTCTCTGGAGGACTCTCTTGCCAACATTTCTTCTACTTCTTTCTTTTCAACGTCTCTAAATTCTGCTTTCATGCCACTACACAGAGGAAGGTATTCGGTTCTGAAGGTGTCAAAATGCATACGTCTGAGCATTGTGGTGGTGCCATCATTATAGTAATGCCAGCTTCTGATGGTTTCAATAGTGTATGTTGTAAAAAACACTCTATCTACCAACTTCCAGTGGGTTGCTAATTGAACAAACAGAAGATTATCAGTACACCAAGCATCCCATGTATCTTGCTGTTGAGCATCCACGAACAAATTCCAACTCTTTTCCTTCTTGTCTCTGTGAACCTCTACAGACCAAGACTCCTGAAGCTTCTTCACAATCTCCCACTTGATGTTGTCTGGAAACTTTTCAATGAATGCCAAATCTTCCATGGATGGTCATTCTCTCTGTTTCTGCTCTTCAGTTTGTTCTCAAACAGTTTGCCACAAAGATGCAAGTTTCTGCTGCTTCAATAGGAAGAGGAAACTGTCCACCACATAGAGCATGCATCATGATGGTGATGTGTTTTCGCCATTGTGGGATGAACTTTTTGTGGAAAGTGGCTTTGATTATGAGAAATTCCAACTCTTCAGTGGAAGAAGGAATTTTACAAACATTCATTGAATTCTTCTCTTCTTGGCAATACCATTTCCTTCATTTTCAGCCTCTTTTGGTGCTTGTTGATGGCAAGTTCCCCCGGCTGCGCACCAAAAACATGGAGCCCCGAGAGGAACACCAAGGAAAAGGGAATTCTCTTGCAAGAAAATCTATCTTGTAACATCAACAAGCTTGTTTATCATGTTTCATATTATCACAATGAAGAAAAGAACACCAGGCACAACAAATCTTCATGCAGCATCATGTAAATCTCCCACGGTTTTTAATAAAATCAACCATGTTCTTCAATATCTTCACAAAATCCATCAATATCACAAAGAAAGCAAAGAAGTACACCATCTTTGAATGGAAATACATCACATAGTATTCATCTTCAATATCTTCATAGTCTTCTCTCTCAATCTCTCATATACAATCACTCTGTTTCAATAGAATTGGCTATCTCTGACTCTCTCTCTCTCTCACCATCAATCATACATCATATCCTCACTACAATATCTCAAAATTACTCTCAATAATTACTCTTAGGTCGTGGATACCCCTCCCAAGAGGTATGTCTGATATGAAAGGTCACCAGAGCCACTACAGTGTCTCTTCACAGCTCACTACTGTCACTTCACTCTAGTCTTCACTTGAGTCTTCAACAGCTACTTCTTCCACTTCTTTCAGCTCTTTTGCACTTGTATTCACCTCTTTCCAAGGCTAGAAAACTTTCCCAAAATCACACATACATTCCACAGAACACTTACAGAACAGTCTACAGAACAGTACCAGAACAGTTATAGTACAGAACAGAACAGAAACAGAACAGAAGCAGAAGCTCTACAGAAGACCTACAGAAGGTTACAGAAGGTCATCAAAACCACATAACTCACTCTCAAACCATTCAAAATCTCACAAACCATTCACTAAGCTTTCACAATATCTCTTTCTTCATCAATCAATACTCTATCCCTCTTTACAGAAGACAATCAGAACAAAACAGACCAAAACAGAACAAAACAGAAGGTATACAGAACCAATCAGAACCTATCAAAACATCACAGAACCATCAACAAACATCATGATCTTCCAAAACACAATCAATATCATCCAAAACCCTCTCAATCCACTTCCTAATCAATCAATCATCACTTAAAATCAACCATTCAGCTCTCAAAAACAACAAAAATCAGCCAAAAAACAAGTCATTTCAACACTCAACACTAGTGTTTTAGAGGGGGATTCCCAGGATCGTGAGGAGCTCCTTCAGCGGCAGTCTACATCGACGGACTTTATCGACATTGGCATTCCTCTTGCCATCCCCGGCTCCATTTCTTCTTCGGCCTTCAGCCACATCCAGGATCTGAGAGGGGGTGTTAGCAGTCATGTTTGTCATGCCTTGTCATCTCCTGCTTGTGAGCCTCAGTCTGAGTCAGACGAGGACATTAGGAGCTCTGACATGTCTGTCATGTGTTATGATGGGGGAGGCTAGTCACTCTTGACTGACTATCTTAGGATGTGTATTTCCTTTTGGCCTCTTTTAGTGGGAAACACTGGCTGCCTGGCCACCTTTTTGGTCACTGTTGTGGGGCGCCCATTTTAGGGCACTTTTAGGGTTTGCGCCCATTTTAAGGTTTGCGCCCATTTTAAGGGTTAGGGTTAGGGTTAGGGTTTGTCCGTTGCCTATTTATTGGCAGCCCCCCTCCCCACTTGGTCAGTTGTCTTCTTGCAGATTCCGACACTCCTTCTCCCCCGTGGTGGTGCTGCCATCGTCATCAGCCTGATCTGGTGCCCTCACTAACGCTGTGGGCTGCGTGCAGGGACTGATCAGTCCATTTCAGTGTATTCAGCATTCATTTCAGTCAGTGCAGATTTCTCTTCCTTATTTTCTGCTTTCTCTCTCTCTCTCTCCCTCCGTGTTCGTATTTCCTCTTCCATTGCGCACTCTCACAGTAACAACCATCTCAGGACTGTTTTTACTGCATTTACAGCAGCCCTTTCTTGTTCAACTAGCCTCAACATACTAAAAAGGCTGCTAAATAGGTTGCTCAGAATGCAAGGGGGCATATTTTGTGGAAAATTTGGAAGTAGACGTTCTTCTTGATGAGTATGCATTCATGAGCTGACAATTGGATGAGGATCAGCGTACTTCATTTTGTGGAAAATCTGGAAGTAGACTCTCTTTTTGATGAGTATGCATTCATGAGCTCACATTTGGATGAGGATGAGCCTACTTCATTTGATGACGCACAAAGAGGATGTACATTGGTTGTAGGCCATGGAAGAGGAGTTGGACTCCATTGCTACTAATGGTACTTGGTGTTGAGAAACCCTTTACCCGCAGTTTGCGTTTTTGCATTTCTGTGTTTTGCGTTTAGGGTTTGCAGCCCCAAAAAGGGGCACTGTCCTAGACTGACTATGCCTATTTATAGGACACTCTTCATTCATTCCTTACGGCTGATTCATTCAGTCTGTCACCTCTTCTCTCCAGCCTCTCCACTACCCTCACACCCCTTCAGGAGGACATTGCGGTTCGTGGTTCGTGGCTATCTTCATCATCGTCCTTGTGCTACGGCACCCTTGGTCCCTTGTATCACATTCACCCCATGATTCGGAACTTCATCATTCCATTCATCAGAGTTTCTTCTCTCTTCTCTTCTCTTCTCTTCTCCATGGTTGCCAAGTTCACTCTGTGTTCCTCCCCGCAAACCCTACTGTCTCGTTGGTACGTCATCTTTTGATATGGTATCAGAGCCGGTTTTGCTCAAATAGTGGCAAAGATCCTCCACTCCAGTGAAGGCAAAGACTAGTGGCGGGTTCGGCATCCACTTCTTCTTTCGCTGCATCAAAATCTCGTTTTTGCAGGTTTCAGGTGTTTTCAGCTTGCTGCCCACACCCCTTGCGGAGGACATCGCAGTTTGAGCTGTCCCTTGCTTTCGTCTACAGTTTGGCGCCTGTTTCTAGCCTTCCACTCACAGTTTGCAGCTGTTTACAGCAGAACGACCGTTGTTGATTACTCTCCATTCAGAAAACAATCTCGTTTTTGCAGATTTTAGGTATTTTAGCTTGCTGCCCACACCCCATACACGAAGGCCAGACAGCTCCCAAACCAAAGAGCCCCACCGGTCCAAGCTGGCCATTGCTGTCTACAACAGTCTGGCGCCTATTTCCAGCCTATCACATACTGTTCGGAGCTGATTTCGGCATATTGACTGCTGCTGCTGCTGTGTTTCCTGCGTTTTTAGTCTTTCTCTCACCTTTTGCCTACGTTTTTAGTCTCTCTCTCCTGCAGGCTGTCTTGCCTGCGTTTTTAGTCTTTCTCTCACTTGTTGCTTGTGTGCCTGCGTTTTTAGTCTTTCTCTCTTCTCACGTGCATTTTTCTATTGGTTGGAACCTCTTACTGTTGGTCGCATTCTCCTCAAACTCATACTTCACTTCCAATCCTTTCACTGCCCTCCCATCCCTTGATGCGAACATTGTGGTTCGTGCTTCACACTACCCTCACACCCCTTGAGGTGGACATTGCAATTCATGGTTCATGGTGGCTGACCTCTTCCTTCTTGAGGAAGGCATAGTGGTATCCATGCTTCTTTACCAATAGATATCCATACTACTGGGTGCTCCTATTGTGGCATCACCGGACACACCACCGATGCTTGCCGACTTCGACCTTTGCTCCCCATCCCCCCCCGGAGTATATGTGTCTTCCACTAGGCACTCCTTGTGCCATCTCTCCTTTTTGGGCCACAGAAAACACTCTCCATTGGCTATCAGAGTTGGCTATTAGAGTACTGTGCTCAAGGCAATAAGACATCCGATGCGCACTAAGTCCTTTCAAGCACATGGAGGATCGATTGGCGCTACGACCTCCTGGAGATTGTCACAATGCGAGCGGCAGTCTTCTCCCACTTATTTTTAGGTATAGTGGCTTCCATAATCTACGGATCTGCAGTTTGCTCCATCGAGAGACAGTGATTGTTTGATACCGTCTCCTCGACAGTATGCTCCTTCGAGAGACAGTGGGTGCTCGACTCCTTCCTCTTCTTCGGCTACCCAGTCTGCTCCATTGAGAGACAACGCATGTTGCCCACCTCTTGCTCATTCTGAGCCCCACCTTCTCCACCCTTGGCTCATCTTGAGCCTCCTCCTTCCCCACCCTCTTCCACTCAGGCTCGAGAGGCCACTTCTAGGTGCTTTCTGGCTTCCTCTTCGGCACCCCAGATACCTTCTTCGGCATGACCGGTGGTACTTCCTTCGTCATCAAACATTTCAGAGTCCGTGATTCATGAGTTTTTGGATTCCCTATCTACTTCAGAGGGGATTCAGAGGGGGATGTTATTTCTTTGCCCTCAACGGGAGCATCTACTTCTTCTTTGACTTCAGCGGGGGCCCCTCCACCTCCCACCTCAGAGGGGGAACCTACTCCACATGAAGTTCTTCACCCACTCTACTTTCTTGGGGTGGTTGTCTTCGACCAGTTATCTCTTCTACTGATATCCAGGATCTTGAGGTACCACCTAGATCGGAACCTGGGAGGTTTAGCCGTGACTTGGTGACGAGGCCTTCGTATTCCTTCCAGCATGGATGCACGGAGTTAGTGGCTTTTCTCCCGAGGTTGAGTTTTAGGTTCTCTAGTTCACTCTGTCTACTGTTATTTATTGTAGATTCCCTTTCCTGTGGAAATCTTGGATCTTAGTGATCCTCTACCTCCTCTATCTCCTATGCATTGCATGTTTTCATCATCTTTGTACTAGGGCGCTTGGGCAAGTGAACAATCTCCCCATGAGGGACACTGTCCAAGTGGCACCTGTTGCATGAGCATTCTTCAGCATGTAGCATTGCATCTTCACCTCACTCTTCTCTTGTTTCCCTTTTTGGGCCTGATAGGGGGTGTTGAGAAACCCTTCACCCGCGGTTTGCATGTTTGCGTTTCTGCGTTTTGCATTTAGGGTTTGCAGCCCCAAAAAGGGGTGCCATCCTAGACTGACTATGCCTATTTATAGGCCATTCTCTCATTCATTCCTTACGGTTGATTCATTCAGTCCATCACCTCTTCTCTTCAGCCTCTCCACTACCCTCACACCCCTTCAGGAGGACATTGCGGTTCGTGGTTCGTGGCTATCTTCATCATCTTCCTTGTGCTATCCCTTGTATCACATTCACTTCATGATTTGAAACCTCATCATTCCATTCATTAGTTTCTTCTCTCTTCTCTTCTCTTCTCCATGTTTGCCGAGTTCACTTTGTGTTCCTCCCCGCAAACCCTACTGTCTTGGTGGTACATTATCTTTTGACACTTGGGACCTTGTTGAGTTGCTATTTGGCGAGAAGGCTATTGACATGAAATGGGCTTTTAAACTAAAACACAAGGCTGATGGTTCAATCTATACTCATAAGGCACACTTCGTTGCCAAAAGTTATGCTAAAAAAAAAGGCATAGATTTGATAAGACTTTTTCTCCTACATCTTGTATGACAGAAATTAGATGTGTTACTACAATGGTTGCCCATCGTGGATGGAAAGTACATTAGCTAGACATTAAGACAACATTTCTTAATGGTGACCTTCATGAGGATGTCTATGTATCACAACGTCCGGGTTTGTGGTTAAAGCCAAAGAGCACTTAGTTTGCAAGTTAAACAACTCTTTGCATGGCTTGAAACAAGCTCCTCATGCATGGTATTTGAAGTTAGATGCTTATTTGAATAGCAAAGGGTTCAGGAACAGTCCAATTGGACCTACTCTACACATTAAGAATGAAGGGGAGGAGGTGCTTATTTGAATAGCAAAGGGTTTAGGCCGACTGGTCCTACTCTATACATTAAGAATGAAGGGGAGGAGTTGCTGATCATCATTCTTTATGTGGATGATACATTGCTTACTAGACCTAAAGAGGAGAGAATGGCAGATTTTAAAGCTGAATTGAAGAATACATTTGCTATGTTAGATATGGGCCTTTTACATTACTATTTGGGGATTTAGTTCACCCAAAACCAATATGGTATTATCATATCATAGTCACAGTATGTGAAAAAGCTTCTACATAGGTTTAACATGCATGATTGTAAATCTATGAGTACTCTAATGGAGCAAAGGCTGAAGCTTTCTATCATCTATGCATGATGGTAGTGAGATGACTGATGTTGCAATTTACAGCTAGGATGTTGGAATCCTTATTTATCTTTGCAACACATGCTAACATATAGTTTGCAATATCTTAGGATCTTAAGTGAGTAGGTTTATGGACAGCCCACACACAATTCATTGGCAAGCTATTAAGCGGATCTTCCATTTTTCTGCAAGTTACTTAGACATATGACTTGATAGGCTTACAAGGATTTAGATTGGGTTGGAGACTCAATTACTTGGCAGTCTACTTGTGGATATTTTTTCTTTTTGGGCTTGTCATGCATTTCATGGCTTAGTAAGAAACAATCTACAATGACTACCTCGTTTTGTATGAGGGTGATTACAGAGCAATCTTCACAACAGCAATAGAAAAATGTGTATGGCTTTGCAGATTGTTAGTTGATCCATAGATTTTATTGGAGGGTCCTACACCCATTCTTTTGAATAGTCAGAGTGCTATTGTAGTAGCATGAAATCTTGTGTTTCATGCTCACATAAAACACATTGAGATTTAGTACCATTATTTCATAGAGAGATCTTATGTAAGAGAGATTAGCTTGATGTATGTTCCCATATAGAAAAATGTTGTAGATGTTTTCACCAAGGCTTTACCACGTGAGAAGTTTTAGGATTTTTGTATGTGCTTGAACTTATTACTGTTTGGTGATTGATAATCCTTGTACTTTATCACATTGGCACTAGTAGGGCCAATTCTAGGCAGTGCTTGACGTATTTCTCGTGGTGTGTCAAAGCGTGGTCAGTTTTCTTTACCCAACTGTAGCTAAGCTTCCAATTTTGCATATTGTTCAATTTTAGGATGTAGGTTTCTGTCTGTCATTGCTTTTGTCTTGTGGATAAGGGAGATTTGGAGACCCATGCGACATGCAATGTGCTCTCATTATTGGTAGTGGGTGAGAGATGCCCCCCCCCCCCCCCCCCCCCCCCCCCCCCACACACACACACACACACACACACACACACACACACACACACACACACACACACACCCTTTTCCTTTTTAGGGGGAGCCACAACCACATTTTCTCGTTTAAGGTTGGCTTGTGGCTACATCATCTTGCTTGGGGATTGTTGGATCTAGGGCTAGGGTTGCAAGAATGGACACATACTTACAATAAGAACAAGAAGCTCAAGGAGTATTACTAGGTGTGTGAGAAAAGATGTAGTCCTAGGTGGGCATGCATACATGCACGGGGAAAATACCTCCTACAGAGGGAATAAATGCCTTGATGTTTCCAAGTGTGCTTACATACATCACTACCATAACATGGTAACAAATCTCCCTTGTGTGATGAGCTAAACAGTGAGCTAGCAGTGGTTGTAGTGAGAAAAGATGTAGTCCTAGGTGGGCATGCATACATGCACGTGGAAAAGACCTCCTACAGAGGGAATAAATGCCTTGATGTTTCCAAGTGTGCTCACATACATCACTACCATAACATGGTAACAAATCTCCCTTGTGTGATGAGCTAAACAATGAGCTAGCAGTGGTTGTATACTGTAGGTGATCTAGCATAGACTACAATTGTTATACAAAGGTGAGTAAGCTCACAAGCTTTGTGAAAAGCTTCAAACTTCTCATGAGGCAAAGCTATTATAAAAGAAATCTACAACAATGTTGTGTGTTGGCGTAAGCCACATTGATCGTCCTTGCATGGAGTCTCTCCTTGACATAATGTTAATGCACTTCAATTTGCTTTGTTTGAGTGTGAAATGTTGGACTCCTTTCAATTGCTAATGTGTTCTAACTATCATTGACATAGTATTGGAGGACATCCATAGTAGCTTGGAATGCTATCTTGTATTTAGATTCATGATAAGATGTGACCACAATGGGTTGCTTCTTGTTGAGGCATGAGATAAAAAACAATGTGGTTGGGTAGGAAAATGTCATCTAGCACAGTAATTAAAATCTTTGGAGAAAATTTGATGTTAGTGAAAATGGAAGCAAAAATGATGAGTGGACATATGTGTGTTGTTACAACCAGCCCTAAATCTGAAAAGCATGCAAATTTGGTGACAATGGTCCCATCCTCATGTGATAAAACAATTGAGGGTCCCTAATGCCATTGACATTTGGAAATATTTGCATGATTGCTTGCCAATTCTTTGTGCACGGGCCCTGCATAAATCTGATCATCTCAAACATTGCAAATTTAGCGTCGGACATGGTACTTGGGTGAGGCATCCCATGGCGTATCGATAGAGAACAACATTAAATAATCTTCAGCATAATTAATGCTAAGATATGCAAACCTGTGTCCATAGGTATAAACACCTTTTTGTAGTCCCTTAAGTCTGAATTTATACTACAGTCTTGCAATATCTTGGTTTACTTTGCAACAAAGCACTGTAACTAATGCCCAAGTAATGATGCAACAAGCCCAAATCTGACATCTCAAAGATGGAGTTCAATTCAGCCTTGAAATTGACATTCTCAATTGCCTCATCACACACACAAGATGCAACGGATGCATAGCAATCAAAAGTGTAAGATGCATGTTGAGAGCTGAAACGAGTGTGACTAGGTAGTAGCCAATTTTCTGCCACGTAAAACTGGCACTAGCCACGTTGACTTGCTTCATGACTCTTCAATAGCCATGGGATGCCTTCAACGTGGCTAGTGAATGAATAATGTACCTTGAAGTCCTGTATCTCAAGGATCAGGGCAGGGGTAATGAGTTAGAGAGTGCGTCGTACTCTGAACAGATCTTGAATCGTAGCAAGGTAGCCTCCGGATGTCGAATACCAACAAACACAGCTAAGGAAGGCTGAATCTGATGCAAATGGTAGTGCAAGAGAGAGAAAGACTAAAAACGTAGGTGAGGAGAGAGAAATATTAAAAACGTAGGAAAAACCAGCAGCAACAGTCAGCATGCTGAAATCAGCTCCAAACAATGTGTGGTAGGTTGGAAATAGGCGCTAGATTGTTGCAGACAGCAATGGCCAGCTTGGACCACGATGTCCTCCACATCCAGGGTGTGGACAGCAAGCTGAAATACTTGAAATCTGCAAAAACGAGATTAAGGCTGAATGGAGGGCAGCATACCTATTCATAGAAAGTTTGGGCCCTCCCGAGTGGGTTTGTGCTTATGGGATACAGACACTCTCTTGGAACGCATTTCTTTTTAAATAAATAAGGTTTATTCCTTAATTAAGCATGTTTTGGGGCTGTTTAAGTGAAGCTAATGTATTTTTAGCTCAACAATTACTCATACCTACCATCTTGTCTAGGACGCACGACTTATCAAACATTCATGAACTGTTTGAATATGTAGCCAAAGGGAGAAGAATTGGCAGCTAAGACAGGAAGCTTCTATTTTACAGGACCGTGAAGCTCGTGATGTTTCTTAGTAAACTTATGGTGGGGAAGAGTTGTCTAGATTAGGGAGAACAATCTCTTTACCTTGATTTTAAATGCTAATGTTGCTTTCCTTTATTTTACCATCTTGTCTAGGATGTGTGACTTATCAAACATTCATGAACTGTTTGAATATGTAGTCAAAGAGAGGAATGGTAGCTAAGACAAGAAGCTTCTATTTTACAGGACCATGAAGCTCGTGATGTTTCTTAGTAAACTTATGGTGTGGAAGAGTTGGCTAGATTAGGGGGAACAATCTCTTTACCTTGATTTTAAATGCTAATGCTGATTTCCTTTATTTTTAAATCTTTTGTAGCAAAAATTCATGTTACATTTTGTTTGTTAATTAAAGGTTTTTGCTGAAGGAATGTCATATTCAAACTCCCTATATATTTGCATGCTTTGTGGGTTCTGAATTTTGGCTTTTTGTCTGAGTGCTGATTGCAGACTCTCAACTCCCAATCACATGATGTTCATAAGACAATGGACTTTGTTCCATTTGCTCCAGCCTGTGTGGTAAGCTTGAACATTTAACATGTGAGCTGCTTATGTGATTCACATCCATAAATTTCAGAATTAGAAAAGACAAAACCTACATCTCTTGCATAACAGAGTATGAATGCAATCTGGTTTATGGTTTTGTTGTTAAGATTGCCCTCTGTCCAGAGGTTCACTAGTTTCTCGCTGGCTCTGATGCCGAGTCTGTGCTGTAATTATGAATAAAACCTATTTTTTGAAAACAAGTTGATATAGTAAAAACAAGATGAATGCTTATTTGTATTGCTGTCATTTTTGGAATGTGAACATGGATTTTAAATGACATGTGAACAATAAAAAAGTGTAAATGTGGATGTTAAATGACATGTGAACAAGCACATGGATGTTAAATGACATGAGGCTCTCGCCCCTTCTAATGTTTTGAGCTACAAAAGAGCCATGTGCCCTTGTAAATTGTTTATATCTTCGAAAGGGTGATTCACATTCCATAAGTTGATGTGCCACCCCACATAATAACAAGAACTGCCTGCAAATATGAAGAATTGCAAGGTGCCAAAAAAGCATTTGGAAAACTAGGCATTTGTACCAGGAGCAGTTCACAAAGCTACTGACATTTAGTGCAGGGAAACCAGACATGCTGTGGGATTAACTGATGTGACGCTGGACTGCAACCCCCTGCTGGACGCACACTGCCTTGGCTGACATGTGCCCCTTCCCCCTTACGAAAAGAGAGAGAGAGAGAGAACAACGCGATGGCGAGGCGTCCGGTGCGTGGGCGATGGCGGATCTGATTTCCCCGTCTTGCGGACGTGTCTGCTGCCTTTGACCAACGTTCGGCCCTGCTCGTGTCATCGCGCCCTACCCTTGCCAGTATTCATCTAGGCGACCTGCTGTGTTGTCTGTCGTGCGACCTTCTTGCCTACGTCGCCCTGCTCTGCGACTGACAGGTCACCAGGACAGGGTCTGTTCCGCCCTGAATGAGCTTGTTTCGTCCTGCCTGTCCATTCGCCTCCTGTCCCTTCTGACGCCTGCTTGCGAGCGCGAGAGCGTGAGCCAGCAAGGGAACGAGGCCTTCTCTGCCTGTGGACGTGCCCTCTTTGCACAGCAGCCGTCTGTTTCTGCGCGTGTGCTTCCTAAGCCCCTTCGTCAGTCCAGTGCAGGGCCCGTTTTGCCTGAGAGAGAGAGAGAGAGAGAGAGAGAGAGAGAGAGAGAGAGGCCTGCGAGTTTCTGCCTCCCGTAAGCTCTTCACTTGGCCTCTGACCGGCATATGCAGTGATACAATATGGCTGGTTTGGATCTGGCTTTTATAGACCAAACGGTGGCAGCTCTTGGTCCGGATTCTGATACTGAGGAACCAGAGGATATGGTTCCGTGCACAGAAGAAATGCCCCCTGGTCCTAACTTCCAGCCTGCGGGCAAACGCACCAAGCATACTTCGGAAGAGACAATGTGTCACAACTCCATAGAAACAGAATTTGTATCCTTTTTCATTAATTTGTTTATATAATGATTTATTAAATTTGTTTCCTTTGCACTAATTAGATATAAAGAAAAGTGCATTGGAGCTGGCCACTGATGAGTGGTCATAGGTTATGGTGGACCCACGCGGTGGGTTAGAGAAAAGATAGTTCACACTTCCACCTATATGGCCCGATTGGGCGCCTGTGACCAGAACTCACGCATATCAGGGTTAGACTCGCACACAGAAAGGATTGATGCCTTGAAGTGTGGGCTAGATCCACCAAAACAGAGAGTTACAATCAACAAGATGGCATGATCATGAAATGCTTGTACAATGTGCATGTGTGGGCTGAAAGCTTAAAATGCGCATTTCTTTGCATAGGAAAGTCACATGAAGATTCTGATACCTTTTTTGTGATGTACACGGAAAAAGCTTTTATATGATACCCATATTGGGGGGTCCCTAAATTTTAGGAGGTCCCTAAATTTTAGGAGCCTCGAATTAGCCTAAAAATGCTAGTCCTAAAAAATAGGGATGACATTCTAAAAATAGTAAATTCTGTACCCTGACTGTGCTTACTAAATTTGGTTGTTTCTATTCTTGACAGTATTCAGCCCAAAAAGGAAGGCCATAGAGAAGAGACAAGTGTCAAGACACTTGTCACACAAGTTTTCAAGTGTCCCATCACTTGTCACATCTCATGACATGTGGCTGGACACTTGTCTTGTGCTACTCCACTTTCCCCTTTTTTACTAGCTCTTCCCTCTCCTATAAATAAGAGCTCGTTTTTCTTCATTCAGCATCATTTTTCTTTGCTGTAAACTCATGTACAACACCCATAGATAGCCAGAAACTGGTCCCATCCATCCCCATCATCATCCCCCACTTCTCCATTATCAAATTCCTCCATATTCCCTCTTCTATCACTGTTGTTTTACAGGACAACAAGCCTGTAAATTCATTACAGCACCTCGTTCTCGAGCTCTTTCTTCCGTTTTAGCAACAAGAAGCAAGCCCTATCCATGTACTGCTGATCAACGATGGAGAAAGGCTGATTTCCCCTCTTTCTTCTCTCATACTGTAAAGAAATCAGTTTTTATCATTGCATAATAGATAATGCATGTGTGTTTGTACATCTTTGCATGATCTTGTGAGAGTGATAATTACTTCTCCTCACTCTCAGGTTGATTGTTACTGAGCTCTTCCCTAAGGGACTCGGGTTGAGCAGGAATACATTCCTTCCGGGGGGGGAGGGGGGGGGGTTTTGCCCATCTTCAACCCTCAATCTTGTCTCCATTACTTTTATATTTTCATGGCTGTAATTTTGTGAGTATTTTTCATTTTCAGCTTTAAGTGTTTATTCTCTTTTATATTAAATCTCGAAAACAAGCGAATATCATAATTGTTAAGCATACTACGTTGTTCGGGCCGTTTACAGTGGTATCATAGCTTTGGCTCGGTCCTCACGCTAACACTGGTAGTTCTTACAATTATAAGTTTGTTTGTTTTTAGCTCTTGCATTGAGTGCTTGAGCATATTTTTCTTAGAGTCTCAATGGATCAGTCGAGTGCTATCCTTCAAGCCATTCAAAGTCTTAGAGAGGAGAATCAGCAAATTCGTGAGCAACTTCTCAAACTAGAAAAAGTTGAGAATCCCAAAGAATTCAAGGAAAGAAGGCCATCTGCTTCAAGGAGACAAAGCCATACCAATGAAAGGAGCCGATCAGGAAGTCCAACTACTTCTAAGAGGCAGTCCCATTCTACTTCAAGACAAAGAAAGAGATCGCGTCGAAGCTGATCCTCTTCTTCAAAGTCATCTGGCGCCTACTCTGATGGACCCTCTTCTAGTGACGAAGAGTCACACCCTTCTCGTGGAAGACCTCATCATCGTCAAAGGTATCGACATTCTTCACCCTCGTCTCCATCTTCATCCCCATCAAGCACTTCATCATCTTCAACCCCAAGATCCGGGCATGGACGAAGGCGTAAGAATAAGAAGAAGACTAAGTCACTATCTCAACTTGAAAAGAAGATCAAGTTCAGTATGTATGATGGTTCCCGAAATCCTGATCTTCTTCTGAAGTTTATTCGTCAATTTCAAATTTTGTATGGTCGTGACAAGTATAAAGAAAAAGAAAAGATTAAGTTTGCAGCTTTACATTTGACCGACTTAGCCCATACTTGGTGGACAGGGTTGGAATATGATCATGCTGCCCCAAAATCATGGCGGTCCTTTGTTCGCATGATACAAAGTCAATTTCTTCCTGTTCATTTCAAAAGAGATGTAAAAATGGAATGGGACCGGCTTTGGCAAAGGAAAAATGAGTCACTTGGTGACTATACCAAGAGATTTTGGGAGCTACTTTTGAAGGTTCAACATTTCAAGAAGATCAACAGTTCGGAAAAGCTTAGAAAGTTTCAAGGAGGTTTGCATTTTAAACTTCGTACTGCTCTTAATCATTATCATTGTTCTAGTCTCAGGGAACTCATTGACCATGCTGAGACATGGGAAATGGAGCACAATGGCAACAAATCATTCCAAAAGAATGATAAGAAGAGAGTAGCTGATGATGAGGAGTATTCAGCCCCAAATGAAGGACAAAAACAGCCATCAAATCAAAAGAAGAAGAAGCCCTATGCACCTCCTAATGCTCCTCAATTTCGCTCCAATCTATACCCACAAGCAAAGCAACTTTTCGAAGAAGAAAAGCAGCGCTTCATGAAAGAAGGGAAGTGCTTTAAATGTGGACAAATAGGTCACATAGCGAAGAAATGTCCAAACAAAGGACAAAGCAAGGTTCCTGACAACAAGCCTGAGTCGCCAGTGAAAATCAATGCTATCAGTGATATAGTTGCAAACACAACTCACACTCCAGAGATGCGCAAATTATTAAAAGCTTGGGGACAGTTGCAAGGTAAGCAAGCACTATTCTTGATAGATCTTGGGGCGAATGAAAATGTCATTTCCTTGCAATTAGCTAAAGAGCTTGGATTAAAGAATGAAGAGATAGACACTCCGGCAGAAGTTCGCCAAGCTTTAAATGTCGATGAAGGTGACACAGTGAAGACTGTGACACCCTACATTGGCAAACTCAAGTTTCAAATTCAAGGCTACAGTGACGAAGATACCTTCTGTATCGAAGACCTTGATGGTTGCGATGTGATTCTTGGCATGCCCTAGAATCATAGAGTAGATTCAACTATCTTCTCTCAGAAAAAGAAGGTAGACTCACCAACAAAGGCAAGAAGTACGAGATCCAAGATGGAGTTTCTGGAGACACCATACCTATGGTAAGCCATATGCAAGTCTCTAGAGCAATTAAGGATTGTGTTTAATGTTGTTTGCTTTATGTCACTGATGTAAAAGATAATATGAATGCTGAAAACCAAGAGCGACTTCAGCTCTTGGAAAAGTATAAAGATTGTTTTTCGGAAGATCTTCCTTATCAGCTTTCCTCAGAAAGGCCAGAAGACCATCATATTGATATTATTCCGGGCAGTTCTCCTCCTAATATAGCATCATACCGTGTGAGCCGTCCTCAACAAGAAGAAATTAGAAAGCAAGTCGAAGACCTACTCAACCGTGGGCTAATTAGGCCAAGTAGCTCACCATTTTGTTCATCGGTTCTTCTTGTTCAAAAGAAAGATGGCACATTCAGGATGTGCATTGATTATTGAGCCCTCAACAAAATCACTGTGAAGAATCGGTTTCCTATTCCCAGAATTGACGATATTTTGGATCGTCCAAGAGGCTCAAAGGTTTTCAGCCACACTGATCTAAAGAGTGGTTATCATCAAATTAGGGTAATACCACAAGATGTACACAAAACTGCTTTCCGCACTTCATACGGTCTTTATGAATTCTTGGTGGTTCCTTTCGGATTAACCAATGCACCAACCACCTTTAATCGAATGATGGAGCGCATCTTTAGAGAGCATCGACAATATGTCGGTACTTTCTTTGATGATATTCTTGTCTTTAGCAAGAATGAAGAGGAGCATCATCAGCACTTGGAGATTGTTCTACAATTACTTCAACAAAATCAACTCTTGGTAAATGGTAAAAAGAGTGAATTTTTCATGCATAAAATAAATTACCTTGGGCATGTCATCTCTTCTGAAGGGATTCAGATGGATCCTGAAAAGATCAGGATAATCCAAGAATGGCCTCATCTTCATGATGTACATGAGGTGCGATCGTTTCTTGGCTTATGCTCTTATTACCGCCGCTTCATTAAGCATTTTGCACATATGGCTTCTCCACTTCATGACCTTACAAAGAAAAAGATCTCTTTCCAATGGAAGGAAAAAGAAAAGGCAGCCTTCACAAGGCTGAAAATAGCTCTTACTTCTGGACCTGTTCTTATCATTCCAGATTTGGTAAAACCATTTGTGGTGGAAGCAGATGCTTGCGGTGATTGTATTGGTGCAGTACTAAATCAAGAAGGCCATGCCGTAGCCTTTGAAAGCCGCCGTCTAAATGATGTGGAGAAAATGTATGACATATATGAAAAGGAGCTCTTAGCAGTGGTTCATGCTTTGAAGATATGGAAACATTATCTTTTAGGCAATGAATTCCTTATTAAAACTGATCACCAGAGCTTGAAGTATTTCAAGACTCAAAAACATTTGCAGGAGAAACATGCAAGATGGGAAAATTTCTTGTGTATGTTTCATTTTCAAATTATGTACACTCCAGGAAAACAAAATGTAGTTGCTGATGCACTTTCTAGAGTGCCTCGCATTGCAACTATTACAGTGGCTCATCATGAAGATTTTCAAACGATGAAGAATACTTATGATGAAGATACTGATTTTGCAGCAATTTGGTCAAATTTACAGCAAGAAGGTTCTCATCTAGATTATTCCATCAAAGACGGTTACCTTCTCATGAACAATCGCCTTTGTGTCACTCTTCTTGTTCGACAAAAGGTGCTTAAAGAAAGTCATGAACCCCCTTATGCAGGGCATAGAGGGAGGGCAGCCACTCTAAGTGCAATTGAGCGCTACTTTTATTGACCAACATTACAAAGAGATACACATAACTTCATTGAGGCTTGTCTAGTATGCCAAAAATCCAAGTATGATAGGCAGAAGACTCTAGGATTGTTGCAATCTCTTCCAGTGCCCAAAGATCCATGGGAATCTATCACAATGGATTTCATCTCAGGTATTTCAAGAACATCTCAAGGTCATGATATAATTTGGGTCATAAGTGATCGATTCAGCAAGCAATCACATTTTATTCCATGTCATAAAACATTGAAATCCGCACAAGCTGCAAGACTTTTCATTCAACATATCTTCAGATTACATGGTATGCCTTCTGAGATCATTTCAGATAGAGACTCCAAATTCACAAGTAACTTTTGGCGTGCTTTAATTGAGAATTTGGGAACCACTTTAAAGTTCTCCTCAACTTTTCATCCTCAAACTGACGGCCAAACAGAGGTGATGAATCTCACTCTTTTGGATATGTTGAAAGCTTATGTTAGTGAACATAAGTCACAATGGGAGAAATATCTTCCATTATTGGAGTTTGCTTACAACAATACAGTGCACTCATCCACAGGGAAAGCTCCAAATGAAATAGTATAGAGTAAAGTGATTCCTCCTCCAATTATTCGCACTAAAGATAAGATTTTTGCTGCTGATGAGTTTGCTTCAGATTTTAAAACAGCAATGGATCAAGTTCGAGCCACTATCAAAGTTGCCCAAGAGCGACAAAAGAAGCAAGCAGATAAATGAAGAAGACCTTTGGCTTTTGAAAAAGGTCAATATGTCTTGCTAAAGTTTGATAAAAGCAGGCTCAAATAAGGTTCCGATCAAAATTCATCTTTTCCAAAGCTCTCCAGTAGATACTTTGGACCCTTCAAAGTGATTGAGAAAATAAATGAAGTTTCTTATCGACTTGAGCTTCCTGCTCATTGGAAAATACACAATGCTTTTTATGTAAGTTTGTTAAAACCTTACATAGGACCAGAACCAAAGGAACCCATTACTGAAGATCCCCCAGAAGTTGAAGAAACAGAGCAACTCTTGGAACCTGAACAGATTTTGTTTCACAAGGATCGAACCACGAGAAGTGGCCTTGTGACATGAAAATTCTTACTAAAATTCAAGAATCTACCCACAACAGATGCACAGTGGGTAGATGAAAAATTCATGAAGGATTACCCAGACATTCTTCAGCCATATCAAGAAGCTTTTCAGCTGAGGACAGCTGAATAAAAGTTAGAGGGCTGTCACAACTCTATAGAAACAGAATTTGTATCCTTTTTCATTAATTTGTCTATATAATGATTTATTAAATTTGTTTCCTTTGCACTAATTAGATATAAAGAAAAGTGCATTGGAGCTGGCCACTGATGAGTGGTCACAGGTTATGGTGGACCCACGCGGTGGGTTAGAGGAAAGATAGTTCACACTTCTACCTATATGGCCCGATTGGACGCCTGTGACCAGAACTCACGCATATCAGGGTTAGACTCGCACACAGAAAGGATTGATGCCTTGAAGTGTGGGCTAGATCCACCAAAACACACAGTTACAATCAACAAGATGGCATGATCATGAAATGCTTGTACAATGTGCATGTGTGGGCTGAAAGCTTGAAATGCACATTTCTTTGCATAGGAAAGTCACATGAAGATTCTGATACCGTTTTTGGGATGTACACGGAAAAAGCTTTCATATGATATCCATATTGGGGGGTCCCTAAATTTTAGGAGCCTCGAATTAGCCTAAAAATGCTAGTCCTAAAAAATAGGGATGACATTCTAAAAATAGTAAATTCTGTACCCTGACTGTGCTTACTAAATTTGGTTGTTTCTATTCTTGACAGTATTCAGCCCAAAAAGGAAGGCCATAGAGAAGAGACAAGTGTCAAGACACTTGTCACACAAGTTTCCAAGTGTCCCACCACTTGTCACATCTCATGACATGTGGCTGGACACTTGTCTTGTGCTACTCCACTTTCCCATTTTTTACTAACTCTTCTCTCTCCTATAAATAAGAGCTCGTTTTTCTTCATTCAATATCATTTTTCTTTGCTGTAAACTCATGTACAGCACCCATAGATAGCCAAAAACTGGCCCCATTCATCCCCATCATCATCCCCCACTTTTCCATTATCAAATTCCTCCATATTCCCTCTTCTATCACCTCGTTCTCGAGCTTTTTCTTCCATTTTAGCAACAAGAAGCAAGCCCTATCCATGTACTGCTGATCAACGATGGAGAAAGGTTGATTTCCCCCTCTTTCTTCTCTCATACTGTAAAGAAATCAGTTCTTATCATTGCATAATAGATAATGCATGTGTATTTGTACATCTTTGCATGATCTGTGAGATTGAGAATTACTTCTTCTCACTCTCAGGTTGATTGTAACTGAACTCTTTCCTAAGGGACTTGGGTTGAGCAGGAATACATTCCTTCTGGGGGGGTTTGCTTCAACCCTCAATCTTGTCTCCATTACTTTTACATTTTCATGGCTGTAATTTTGTGAGTAGTTTTCATTTTCAGCTCTAAGTGTTCATTCTCTTTTATATTAAATCTCGAAAACAAGCGAATATCATAATTTTTAAGCATACTACGTTGTTCGGGGCATTTACACAATGGATCATCAGGATCGTTCCTATGCTCAGGTTGCTTCTGATTCTGTGGACTCTCAAGATGTTGACTGGGAGCATTTGCTAGAGTTTGCCAACACTCTGCTTCGCGATTATGTTCAACATAATCAAGAAGTCTTTTCTGACTCTGCAAAAACTGAAGATGTCTTGGAAGCCACTGTGGACCCGAGAAATGTCTTGCGCTCCTTTTCAGTGTTTTATGAACGTGCTGTGATACTCTTCTTCATTGGTAGGATCCCACAGCTTTCCCTTATTCGCCAGTGGCTGCACAGTCTGCTACAAGGGGAATGCGTTGAAGAGATTTTTGTTGGGCCCCGAGGCTTTTTTGAGGTGCTGTTGAAATCTGATACGCACGGTGCTGCTCTCTTGTCTATACTGCCTTTGTTCTTTGATCGCCGTTTGGTCCATGTTGTGCCATGGCGCCCAATGGTAGATTTTCAGCGCTTGCTGCAACATGAATGCCCTGTGTGGGTTGAAGTGGAAAACTGTCCGGCTGTCTATTGGCTACTGTTAAAGGACGCCATGGCTGCTGTGGGCACTGTTCTGTTCCCCCCAAGCCTAAGGGCCGTGAATCGTAACCGTTTGTATATGTTATGGGACACTTCTAGGAAAAGGCCTGCTTGGTTACGTCTTAATTGCTCTGGCATGTATACTTTACACTTTTGTTTGAAATGGGGCAACTTTGCAGGACATTGCTTTTCGTGTGGAAAATTAATGCATTTTATGGCCGAATGCCGAGAGAAGCACCACACTTCAGATGCTGAGCATGTTGCGCTGCCCATGGAAGATATAGTGTGTGATGCTCCGTCGCAGGATGCTATCCAGCCACCTAAAGTTTTGGATAAAGGTAAACAACAGGTTTCGGGTTTGGATTCCCGTGGCAATGACTGGGTCGATGTACGCGCAAAAAAAGGCAATAGGCTTGTTGTTGACATGGTGGATACTGTGCCTACTGCCTCATAAGATTCCATGTGTACTTATATGCGTACGAAAGAAATGTTGTCTTTAGAGCATTCTGCTCCTGCTATGGTTTCCTCTGCTCCCCGTTAACAGGCCACTAGAAGAGTGTATTCGGATGGTCCAAAGGATCCACCTGCTAAGCTGGCTTTTGATACAAGAGATAAGGTCATTACCCCATGGGATCGTCGTTATCCCCGTTCCATCCCCAAGACAATGGACATACCGTCTACCTCCAAATCTGGTCGTCAGAACTCTTTTGCCGTGTTAGTTGATTTTTTGGATGAGGGAGTCCTGGATATTCTCGCAGAAAATGTCAAATCGAGGCACGCTGTGCCTCGTACCTGATTTTCTTTTGAATACACATGAAAATAGCCACGTGGAATGTGCGAGGAATTTGTTCTCGCCACAAGCAACATGCCATGTGGACTGTATTGCATGAGAATCAGTGGGATGTCTTGTGTGCTGTTGAGCACAAGAGTCACGGTGAAGCAGGAAAAGTTGTGGATTGCCATGGCTTTCGTTTGTTCTATGCAGGGACACGTGCCATGCATTATTCTGGTTTGCTCATGATTGTACATGAAAAATATCAGCCTGTTTTTATTAAAAATGATGTACATGGCCGCTTTGTTGTGATTGAAATTTTATTCGAAGGAGAGATCTTATGGTTACTTGGCCTCTATGCTCCGAATGATCCTTTATCTCGTCGGGAGCTTTGGCATACTTTGCAGACTTCCTTGTCACTTGGCAAATGGGGTTTTTTGATGGGGGATTTCAATATGTGTGTTGATTCTTCGCAGTCCACATCGGAGCATTCGGTAATGGATGCACCGGAAAGTCGTATGTGGCATGAGTTGGCTCTTGCTGTTCTTAAGCAAGATCTCTAGTCTTGGCTACATCCTTCTTCTATAGGGTTTACTTTCCATTCTGCCCAGTATGCAACAACATGGTCGCGGTTGGACCGCATATACATCATGCAGAATGATGATTTCCTTCCTGAGATGCTCGAAATGAAAGTGTTGCAACAATATGCCTTGTCGGACCATTTCCCTCTACAGCTTGAGTTGCTTGCACAACCCATTGCACCTTTTAAGCAATTTCTGGAGAGACTCCCTTTGCGTTTCAACTCGTCTTATTTGAAGCATGCAATCTTTCAGGGCTATATGCAGCAATTGATTGATAGATTCTTATTGGACTTCTCCTCTCAGGGCACTGCTTCGTTTGAACGATTGCTCTCTAATGTGCAGCGGATTGCTCGGCAGTATGGGATTCATCATGCCTCTCTTTGTCGGCGGCGTTGACAAGCAGCGGAGGACCTGCTGGCTTTGCTTCGTTCTTTGCTGGTGGACACTCCAGATGATGAATTTTTGCTGTCACTGGCAATGCGTGTGGTTGATCTTATTAAAGAGTTTCAGTTGAAATCTTATCAGCAGGCCAAATTGCAACATCTGACGGAGACTTTGCAAGATAGTGCTTGTCAGACTCATAAGTTCTTTCGAGCTCTCCATGCCTCTCCTGCTCAAGAGAATATGGCTAGACTCCAGGATGCAGAAGGCCAAATATTCCTTGATCCGCAGACTATTGTGAATATGTGTAGGAATTATTTCCTCGACCTTCTTGGTTCCACTTCTCCACCTTCAGGCCAAATTACTCATGCCTGTTCAGTTTTTTATGATCTGGTCCGCAATCAGGTTTCGCAGGACATGCAAGCTACTATGAAGCAAGGCATTCTAATCAGGAGGTCGTACTGATTTAATTAGACCTGGAAAAGACTTTTGATTATCTGGACTGGTCTTTCATTGCAGAACTTATGTCTACTATGGGCTTTGGTGCTCGGATGTCTCGTCTTATCTACATCATCAGTGCTGCGGCGTCTTCGCGAGTCATGCTGAATGGAGGTGTTACCGAGCCATTTGTCCTTGCCTGCTATGTCAGATAGGGGTGCCCTTTGAGTCCTCTCTTCTTTGCCCTTGCGACTCATCCAGTTCTTTCGATGTTATCTCATATGGCAGCTTCTACTCAGTTGGCTGGATTGTCGCTTTCTTTTGGAGAGCACTTCATTAGTTAATCCTTGGCTGATGACAGCTTTATGATTCTGTGTGCGGACAAGGATAACCTTCGCAAAGCATTAGATGTTTGGGCTCTCTTTGGTCAGGCTTCCGGTCTTCGCATCAATGCTTTGAAATCAGCCATTCTCAGTTGCACGGAGTGGGATTTGCAATCATTGGGCCGCGCCATGTGCTCGGATCATCATCCGTGGGTCGTTATAGCCCGTTATTTTCTTGAGGATCACGGGCTTCTGCATGGTAATACCCAAATTCGGAGTTCTTGGTGGCATGTTCTTAATGCTGATTCTCGGTTATCCAGTTCTTCTTCATCTCTGCTTGCCCATTTGGTATGTTCCTGGAGATAGGTCCTCCGGAAGGCTCAATGGCATCCAGCGGAGGATCGCTTAGCTACTAATTCTTTTCAATTGGAATTGTTGGCAGTCTCGCGGTTACTTTCATGGGAAGGTAAACATGAGCTTCGACCAAAATTCAACTGCATTGCACGTTTGGGCTTAACTTCAGTCGCGGATGCCACCCTTGCCAGTCACAATGTGTTGATATCCTTTCGTACAGCTAGGTGGCTTTTCAGGATCCCTCGTGGATACAGGCATTTATGGGAACAGCTTTTGATGTTGCTCCAAAGCAGACAACCCTTTCCTGGCCTTGCTTCGGATCGTCCCTGGCAGGACTGGGACTTTGCAGGCCGGCTGAATTTAGAAAAGGCTTCAGCTAACCAGGTGTATCATCTTCTGATTAAAGATCATCAATGGCTGGTTACTAAAGCTAATACTCTGTGGGGATTGCGTAAATCTAGGTCATGTTGGAGGGCAACTGTGATGGAGGGCTGGTTGAACAAGACACCCTTCAAATATAAGGTCTTTCTTTGGAGGGTGATGATTGGTGGTCTTCCGCTTGCTTTAGCTCTTTCCAAGCGTCGAATCTCCAATGGCAACTATTTCTTTTGCACCACCAGTGTGGAATCCGCCTATCACCGATTTATTTCTTGCCCCATCGCTAAGAAAATCTGGTCATTCTTGTCAGCCGTTTGGCGAGCGGTGGTTGGTTTCTCGCTACGCCCGTTTGATTGGGTTTTGTGCAGCCCAAATACCCCACACCGACACAGCCACATATAAAGATCGTGTTTCACTTTCTTCGATATTGGGGCTGTTGGCATAACTGGACCGTTCAGAATGCTTTTCTTTTTGATTCCGCCTATAATGTTCAGCGGCATATTGCTAGGCTTAAGGGTCTCTTGTATTGGCAGATAGATCTTCTCCGGCACTCTGACATACTCTCTCGGGAGGACTTACGTCCCTAGCATATGGCAATTTCCTCTGCATCTTTGCCATGACTTTGTAACTCTTAGGTCGTCTGGTTCTTGTAGAGAGACAGTGTGTTCTTTACACACGATGGGGTAGAGCCATCGTGTATCTTGTAATCATGTAAACTTGTACCTTTTTCGTAATTATACAATTACCTTTTACGAAAAAAAAAAGAGAGAGGAAAAAACCCACCCACTCCAGAACCACCAACCCTTCTGGCATTCTGCCACCTGTCATGCATGCCTTCCCCTCCCTGCTCGCCGCCTCTTGACTGGATCACCACCCTCTGTCCTGGCCACTGCCCCCTATCCTGGCCAGCATCCCTACGTACTGAGCTGACGTCCTTTGGCTTGTTGCCTGTGACCACTCCCTTGTCCTTCCTGCCACCGCCTGTCCAGCTTGCCACCTTCCCCGTCCTGCTAGCTGCTCCCCACAGCCTGCCTACTTGCCGCCATCTGGCCCGCCTACTCTCCCGGCTTAGCCCGTTGCCCCCACCTCCTCAGCCTTTACCCCTACATGGGTGCCCCTTCCTACCTCTGCTGTCCTAGGCACCCCCTTCCATCAGATTCCAGCCATGGATGCGTCTTCAGCTTTTTCCTCCACCCTATTGGCCTTTGGTTGATTCGTTGCCCAAGTTGCTTCTATCTACCCTATTTCAGCACATGCCCTCTAGATGTCAGAATTACCACAGCAAAGAGCTCGGCATCAATCGACCAAGTAGCGCCAGCACCACTGATGCATGAAGTTAGCAAGTCACATGAGATTGCAGTCAGTCAGTCCACCACTGCTAGGGGCTCCAATGTAGTCCCTGCACATCTATGGCTGATGCCTTTTTGCCAATCTGCTTCATTGTAGACATAGAGCTTAGACTCAAGCACAGAGTGATGGCCTTAAAGGCATCCTCTTTGGCCTAGACTGGTTGGGATTGCCTCCCCATTTGCATTCTAAAGGACTCCTTGCAGGCAGCTCTTATTGGTAACCTAGCTAGGATCATCCGAGTGGTATCCTTAAGAAAGGGATGCTTCATGCTTCAATTCAGCTCACCACCAGATAGAGGTAGTGCTTGCCACCAGTTTGCTTGACATCCGGCCCTAATGATATATTTTAAGAGATGGATGCATGGTCGGGACTACTTATTTCTCAAGGATGGCACTGCGATCACTCTCTCTTTTGTGGCCTTGGGTATTTCACTCCCTACCTATTTGAGATTGATAGTGCCTTCAACCATGTCATACAGAGAGGAATTTTACCAAGAGTCTCTCATAGGGCTCGCATCGGTACCCATCTACGAGAGTCATTGTGTCCACAGAGTCCTAACATACCCTTTCGAGGACCATTAGGTTTCCCTTCATCCACGGGCTATCCAATAAACAATATCTCCAGCAAAGGTGAAGACATAGCCAGAGGTGAACTTCCTACTATCTGCATGTTCTACATAATTAGAGTCAGTGTATCCCACGACTCTTGTATCTTGGCCACCATAACAAATGCACATAGCTGTTGTGCTCTTCATGTGTCTCATGATATCCTTGACGACATCCCAATGTCATCTGCCAGAGGTGTAGCGATATAGCATGCCACAACTCCCACTATAAATTCTATGTCAAGACAAGTGGCTATCATGGCATACATCAAACTGCCCACGGTGGATGCATAAGGAATCTTGGCCATCTCGGCTTTTTGCTCATTAAACCGCGGATAATCGTCTTGACTAACCTTCACATGAGAAGGTAGAGGACAGCCAATAGGCTTACCATCCTGCATATGAAACAACTTTAAGGGCTCTTTGGATATACTCGTATTGTGACAAATAAAGGAGCCCCTTAGAGCGATTGTGTGTGATGCGCATCCCAAGAATGTGCAAGGCTTGTCCCATGTCCTTCATCTCAAAGTTCTTCTTGAGTTGAATTTTCAAGGCATCGAGCTCATTATGAGCTCTCCCAGCAATAAGTATATTGTCCACATAGAGTACCAAAATCATAAGGTTGGCATCACAAGCCTTCTTCATGTATAAACAAACACAATTCTAAAGTACTACTGCTATATCCTTGTGAATGCATAAAAGCATCAAACTTGTGGTACCATTCCCTAGATTCCTGCTTAAGGTCATAAAGGCTCTTTCTCAACTTGTACACTAGGTGTTCTGTGTCTATGTTTTCAAAGCCCTTAGACTATTGCATATAGATCTCATCATGCAAGTCCCCATATAAAAAGACCGTCTTTACATCCATCTGATAAAGGTCCAAATCTAGCTGAGCAACCAATGCTAGTACCAAGCGTAGGATCATCATTTTGACCACAGGAGAAAAGACTTCATGGAAGTCAACACCATATCCTTGCTTGAAACCCTTAGCTACCAATTTGGCCTTATAAGCAAGGCTTGGGCCGTCCAGGGATACTTTTTAGCTTGTATATTCACTTGCAAGGCAGTGCCTTCTTGCCATTAGGCAAAGAAACCAAATCCCTTGTATGTGTCAGGAGTCAAACTTTGACTACATAGCCTTGTCCCATGACTAACTATCATTTCTGTGCATGGCCTCATCATAAGAGAGAGACTGACTTGCATCTATCACCATAACATAATTTATGGAGGGTGTAAAGTGCTCATGCGGACGTCTAGCTCTAGTAGAGCGTCCCAAAGCAAGCTGAACTTGCATAACAGGCGAGGCTTGGGCCACTGGTATATCAATTGCTGTAGGTTGTCGACCTGGTTGTACAGGAGTAGGAGACTCCTCTTGAAAGATCACCATGCGTATCTCAAGCACCTGCTCAGGCTAGTTATGCATATTTTCCTTATGCAAAATGACATCATGGTTGCGGATAACCTTGCGAGCTTGCAGACCCTATAGGGGATAGCCCATCTCACCTGCATCTCCATAACCAAGAAAGATGCATTTCACGGACTTAGGATCCAGCCTATTGCACTTGTCTTTGGGAACATAGCAAAATGCCTCGCAACCAAAGACACGCAAATGAGTATATAATGGAGGTTTTCTAGTCCATACCTCCTTTGCAACTTGGCAATCAATAGCAGTGCAAGGGGATCTTTTAATCGATTAAGTATACATTCATAGTAACTGTTTCAGTCCAAAAGTGTTGGGGTTAGCCTTCCTAGCTAAGCATACTATGGACTCGCTTTGGAATTGTCTTATTCATGCGTTTGGTAATAATATTTTGGGGAGGGGTATGGGGGGCGATCAAGTGACGTTTAATACCCTGCTCATTGCCAAACTGCTCAAAAGCTTTTGAGACATATTCACCCCCATTATTTGACCTTAGGCATTTTAGTCTATACCCAGAATGGTTCTCAACAAGAACAAGGCAATGCTGAAAGGTAGACAAGACATTCGATTTTTGCTTAATAGGAAAAGCCAGACCTTATGTGAGTAATCATCAATGAATGTGACAAAGTAATTCGCACCACTTAGCGGATCAATAGGGCATGAGGCCACATATATCTGAATGAACAAGAGCCAAAGGCTCACCCGTGTACTTCATGCTAGACTTCTTATGCATACTACGTGTCTGTCTGCCATATAAACAATGATTACAAGACTCAAAACACTTATAGCCTAGGGGCGGAAGATACTACAAACTGGTAAGCATTTTCATTTCTTTCAAAGATGCGGCCCAGGCGACGATGCCAAAGATAGATCATGTGGAACTACAGCCACAACCAAAACATGGTCAACTGGCCCAGATACAAGCAAAGGATAGAGGCTACTAGACTTAGCGCCACGTACAATAACAGGATTCCCACGGAAAATCTTCCATGAGGAATCACCAAAAGAGAGAACATAACTTGCATCATCCAAGGTGCCAGCAGAGATAAGGCTCTTCGTGAGAGCCGGTACATGACGTACATCATGAAGAGTGAATATGTTGCTTGAAACAAAACGTAGCTGGATATCACCAATACCAATGATCTCCAATGCCAGGTCATTACCCAAACTAACAGATATAGTTATATTGCGATAGAAGTGAAGTCACTCTCTATGGGGGGTCCACATGAAAAAAGACCCTTGAATCTATCAACCAACACTGAGTATATCCTGACAAAGCATTAGTTAGCTGTGAAGCATCCAAAGATGAAGTTGCCAAGATAAAATTATCAGATATATGAGGCTGCGCCACATTAATCTCCTTAATCTTGACACTAGACTTGCTAGGCACAATGCTGCGATCATCATTATTGTCCTGCACTTTATCCTTTCTCTTTTCCTTGCGTTTGTCTTTGTGGATTTTATGGCGTTGTGGCCGAATACGACCTGCTTTCCCACAATAATGATAAGTAAGACCGGACTTACGGCCACATAACTTACTGCGAGAATGTCCACGTGTCCTAGACTGAGACGTGTTAGAGTCTCTACCATGGCCATTTTCATCCAGTTGGCCTCTCACAATCAATGCATGGGACGTATGGGAAGCATTCACATTCTTTCTGTTCACCTCTTGTGTTAAGAGGGCACTGAGAACCACTAACCATAATGAGAAGCAAGTACAAAGAAGGTCAAGACGGGCTGCTGCAATACCCTGGAAATTAGCCCCAAAACCATTGCTAAATCAAGTAGGAGATTGGAGATACTGCCAAAGTAATGACCTATCCACAGCTTGTAAGCAAAAGATTGTCAAGTCCAGGTGACTGCCCTCAAATACAATGCATAAAATTGAAATGACAAGCTGTTGTAATAAACTGCAGCAATATGCCAATAGCCAACTGTGAGCAACAAAGAAGGAAGAAGCCAGGAACAACGGGCACTGAAGACTTTCACAACTGCAGCATGTTAGAAACCATACATGCAATAAATAGGCGTAGACATCATGCACAACGTAGGTCTCAAAGGTAAATGAAGAGGACTACTAGATGCATAACCCATTGAGCAAAGCTCAATACATAACCCAAAAGCACATAAATACCATTGATAATACCTTGAGAGACATAAGTACCAAGTCCAAGCCAAGAGATCAAATTAGCCTACGATAGGGTAACTGCATCCAATAAATATTAAGAGAGCATGTACATGTCACAATGAGTCCCACTATCTCATTGTAATAAGCTCAAGCTCAATTGCATAAACCAAATGCTCTGTAGTACATCTAAGTGCCAATGTGGCTCAATACATAAAGCTGAGTAGCTTAAGCTCATCAATTGCATAAACCAAATGCTTTGTAGTACATCTAAGTGCCAATGTGGCTCAATAACATAAACTCAAGTAGCTCCTATTGAAGCAAAATACAAATGCCAAATGAGGAAGCAAAGCCCAAAACATCATGTAAATGACATCTGAGTTTCCAAGATCCATAGAGCATACATCCGGAAGCATTGAACCCAAGTAGTTTGTAAGACTCTGACTGTAGCGTCCAACTAGCATCCAAGGACAGAAATGACAGCCAATGTCAAAACATCCAAGCTCCAATCTCAGCTTACGAGCATGTCATAAACATATCCATAGGCATACATGACAACCAAAGTGTCGGTACATCCAATATGTGGTACCCGAGTAGCTTCAAAGCATAATGGGCATAATCTTTCTCAGACAATTGCTTATTGTCCATTGTGAAAAACATGGATATGATAGTCAAAACTAAGTGAATGCGAGCTCAATCGAAGCCCAAAAGCATAACCATACCATTTGGGCACCAAAATAGCATTCCCAAAGCATCAAATATGCATTATGGAATTTATTGTTTGCTATCAAAACCAAAATAGGAATCAACTCTGTGAGTGTCCAGATTTGTAGATCTTGTTGCGCTCTTTGTTTCTAGCTATAGAACGTCTAAATCCAATACTATATGCAAAAGTTATGGCCAAAATACGCCAGTGTTGTCAAGCTGCCATAGTTGTCCCCACGACTTCTACAATATGCTTTGTATCCACTCAGAAATGAATAAAATGGCTGTTCCTCAGCTCAATAAGCACTCAAGAAGGCTTAGCTAAGCCTTGGGAAGCTCCTCAACAAGCACGGAGCAAGTTGGAACAAGCCGGAAGAAGGAAAGACTTAATGCATACCTCGAGAGAAAGAAACAATGACTGCCATGAAACCTTGAGTTGAAGCTTTGAATCTGTGCTAAAACAAAGAATGAAGAAGCTCCTCTAATGGTTGGATGCGACTTGAAGAGAGTGAGCCTAGAGTGAAAGCACGTGAGTGGAAGCAAGAGCTATGGTGGAAGGAGCAAGAGCGAGAGAGAGACACAAGATGTGGAAACTGCAATAATCACAATGTGTGCAGTGTATAGGTGTGCGAGTATTGTCAATATAGTAATATATAGGCAGCTAGGCATAGGTGCCTTTATTCCCAACACTCACGAAAGTAGTTAACTTTGGGTTTCTTGCCATGCCAAGCTTTGAACGGTGTGATCGTCTTCAAAGCCTTCGTAGGTGTCTGATTTAATACATGATTGGCATACTGAAGCCCTTCTAACCAAAATTTATGTGGCAGTCCCCCTTGCTTTTCAACATACAACGAGTCATTTCCATGAGAGTGCGATTCTTACTTTCAGCGATTCCTTTTGCTAAGGAGTCATTCTAATAGTGGCTTGATGTGTAATGCCATGATCCAACCAATATGTCTCAGATGCACGAGATAGGTACTCCTCTCCTTTATTTATGCAAGGTGTTTGCAGTTTTAAACTAGTTTCAGCCTCAAGCTTTGCCACAAGATGTTTAAAATGCATGATACATCAGATTGAGCCTTCATAAATGTAACAAAGTAAAGATGACCCCCAAGTGCTTGTGTCCACAGACATCCGAGTGAATAAGTTGTAGTTTTTGGATAGCACGCACTACACCATTCTTTTTGAAGGCAAACTTGTGCATCTTGCCCAAAATACGTCTCTTGCATGGATGAGGAGGTGGAGTCTCCATTGGAGGCAATACATCTACCATATGATACCTCTGAAGGGTCGTCAAACTCCCAAAGCTCGTATGTCTATAGAGGGCATGCCAAAGCTATGCATTTTGCATAGCGGACGTAAGACTAGTGACTACCAGAGCATCATGGACCATCGGTCATAAGTATCTAACAAGAATAAACCCTTGTACAGGGTGCCAAACAGCCTGAGTTCATAGTCCATCTCTCTATCTTTGACAATACATTTGTCATCCTTAAAGATAGCCTAAAAGCCATGTTTATTGAAGGAAAAAATAGGTAACAAATTTTTTTAATGCCAGGCACAAACAATACATCTAGAAGCATGAAGTTTGAACCATTTTGTAGCAGTAATAGTGATTGTCCCAATATCAAAAACATCATAATTGTTGTTGTTCGCACAAACCGGAGTCTCTCTTTTTTTGCTTGGCCAATCTCTTTCGGCACTCATCAATATAGTGATCGAGCGTTTTGCAATAATGGCATTTTCCCTTCTTTTTAGACTTATTTAAGTCTTGGACAGCCTTGTTTGATGGTTGTCTAGCATTACCCTTTTGCTAATTTTTTGTAGTTTGCCTAGCTTTACCCTTGCCTTTAAACTTGGAAAGCATATCCACATCACTTGAACGCAATGCAAAATTCTTTTTAGACTTATTTAAGTCTTGGACAGCCTTGTTTCAGCATTACCCTTTTGCTAATTTTTGCATTTTGCCTACCTTTACCCTTGCCTTTAAACTTGGAAAGCATAGCCACATCACTTGAACGCAATGCAACATTCTTCCGAGTTTGCTCCTCTTGCAACAAGAGGCATTTCAATGACAACATCAAAGAGGTGTGAAAACCAAGATATGACTTTGGAAGAGAGTTTAGTGTGATGTTCACCAATTGAGCATCCTGAATAATCTCATCAATATTGAGTAGCTGCTCATGCAAATCCTATATATGAGTAAGGTAATTTGTCATGCTATTACCCTCATCCATGTTGATGCTGGCCTCAATGTAGGCAGCAAACATATGCTCAAGTATGTCCCATGCTGATTTTGAGGTCTTGCAAGATCAAATGTGCAGAATGATAGCTCTTTTTGTTGACAATGCTATCAAAGAAAGTGCCGGAGTATCCTTTGAATCCCATTTCCTCTAATCCTTTGTAGGAGGGGGAGGAGGGGCAGCAACAACATTAGCAACCTGTCCTGAAGTGTGATGTTGAGGTATCTAAGGTGCGAGAACTCCTGGTCGTTGCAAGTTACCTGCAACATAGTTCCACAAGTCCTTCGCAACAAGGAGGTTGTGGACCATAAGACCCCACAACAGGTAGTTGGAGCCATCAAGCTTGTCCTCTTGAGCGAGGACACCAATGATGTTTCTCTAATCATTGTTTCTGTGACATGCCATGCTGTCAGTAATGAGCAAAAATCTGCAGCAAAATACCTCGATGCTGAAGTATAGTGTTGGTACTCCTTAGAGTACCAGAGCACCAAAAATCCCTTGGGATCATCAAACAAGTGCCAAGTTGTCACACAAGTGCCAAAGTATCACCCAAAATAGCACTCAGCACAATAAAAACAACAATGTACTACTGTATATTGCTGTAATACACCTGCCTTGTAATGTGTGCCCACAAAATTACAAATTTGCAGCAATTTAATGCTGATTCTCACACAAGTCTTTGAACTTCCCCCAAATTTACTCTTCAATCTGTCCATAGCCACAATTAAATGCTGGTGTACCATTGATTTCTTGCCTTTGGATGCGTGCAGTGCAAAAGCCCCAAATTTCTTCTTGAAATTTCAAAGAAATTGAAGAAATATTTACCTTACAGCTTAAATTTCTGTAGAATTGCACCTCAAGATTCATGCCAACGGGAGTAGGAGCTGAAATTTGCATTGGGATGTATGCTGGAGCTTCTGTGGCAAAAGGCCCAAATTTGTTGCACAAATCTAGTGGAAATTGTGCAACGTCAGCTTGCCTGGTCTTGAATTGTGCACAGGAGGTGTGCACAGTTTGCTGAGTTGGCGCTGTTGTTGCTGGCTGACTAGACGGTGGCGGCGGGAACAGGGCATCATAGGCAGGCAGAGATGACTAGAGAAGAGTGGCAGCAGCTCGGTAGGTAGAGGCGAATGGCAGTTGGTAGCAGGCAGCAAACTGCAGGAGCAAGCGGTAGGCGGGTGGTGCTAGTAGAGGCGGTGCTGCTTGCAACAGAAAGACACAGTTGGCGGCGCTCAGTTTACAGGCTCAGTGTGAGCACTGGGCAGGAAGTGGCAACAGGTTTGCAGGGCGGCAGCCACTCAGTGTTGGCGCCTTGGACTGCAGCTGGCAGGTGGCGGCGAGCAGTGGCAGGTAGAAGACCAGCACAGGTGCAGGCGGTGCCTGCAGCAACAGAGGTGGCAGGAGCTGGAGCAGGGCGGCGGCCTTAGTGCTGCAGGCAGTGGCTGTTGCAGCTGTGGTGACTGCTGACATGAGCAGTGGTGGCTGCTGACACGAGTAGTGGTGGCAGCATGTACGGACGGAGCTGTCTCAGCTGTATGAGTTGACGAATCAGCTGGCGGCTCTTCCTCCTCTTCCTTGAGCTGTGTTGGCTGGTTGCAGCAAGACATTGGCGGAGTGGCACCGGTTGATGATGGCTATTCGGGATTTGCGTGTAGAAGTGCTCTAATACCAATTGTGAGAAAATAGGACCAGCAATGGAGGGGGAAAAGTGTGGGGTCTAGAGACACTCGGTACACACACTACATTGACACTTGAATATGTGTCTCCACCACACGAAATACATTGGGCACTGTCCAGAATTATCAAATTCTAATACTACACCATTCTTTGCTCACCTCATCCCCATTCTCAGCTCACCTTCTCTAGTCTTGGAGACACCAAGATTTGAGGGCCTTGTTATATCATATTCATTCATATTTCATCTGAGCATTCTATAGCTTGTGCTCCATTGTTGTTGTACTGTTTAGGTTCTCTCTTTCTGTGCTCTAGCGTTTCCTGGCAATATATGCCTTTCCAAATGCATTGTTTTCTCTAAAATTCTCTAAAACATGAGGGACCTCTTGGTCTTTAATAATTGCTCACTGAGTGATACTATCAATGTAGCTTAATTTTAAGGTCTAAACAATTAACAAACAATCCACATTTAACGTTGTTCATTCTGCCCTGCCTTTGTGCTATGTAGCCCATACACTTGTCTATTGCATGCGGAGTGCCAAATCCTTGACTGCCAATGCAATGTTCACCACGCCCAGATCTAGGGGTTCGAAATTAGTAAGTCATTTTAGTTAGAACTCTTAGGTGAAATTTAATTAAATCATCAGTTCTTTCACACCCCACAGTTTTCCCCCTCCCTCTCGTTGTGTTGTAGGCTTAGAATCAGGATGGGTAGAAATGCCCTAGTGTGGATGGGCTTTCTAGAGCTATATTTGCCAACTTTTGGAGCAGGTGAAGACACCCTTGCTGGCAGCTTTCTCGGAGATTCTTTTCACAGGGAGGATGTTGGCCAGGGTTGATTTGTAAATCTGTTAAAAGGTGCTTTTGTTCTATTAGTTGCACTAGCATTGTGAACAACCACTATAGTAAACATTGTGTACTCAATTTGAGAAGACTTTGGTTATTGGTGCTTTGTCATCAGTATTTAGTGTCTCATCTTGAGGTGAGGCAAATGGCTGTATGGCATGGATGGGATGGATGGAATGCAGGTGAGAAGCAAGTTGCTGGCTGAGTTGCAAGGTTAGAGAGGCTTTGTACAGGTTGCCTGGAAAATGGGTCAAGAACATGGCAAAACTTCCTGTCCTACAGAGTGGGTGGGTGGGTTGACTATGGACGGAGGGAGATCCCCCCCAGTTTGGGATGGGCTTCTCAACCCAAATTGTTAAGACATCATAGAATGGCTAGCCCCTCTGCATTAAGGGGAGATCCTAGCTTTGAGAGCCCCTGTCCAGTCCTCAAAACTATATTCCTGTTGGAGAGGACTTGCCTCAAAGAGGTAGTGGTTTTCTTCCAGCATAACACAGCTCAGAAAATCATATTTTAGCAAATGAATTTTGAATATAGGAGAAACTTACGTGAAGTGCCCCCTTGACTGCATTGCATGACCATGCTCAGTGTGGACCCTCAATTTTCAAATGCTGCACCCAAGGTCCCAAGGGCACACTTGTGAAAGTCAATTTGGAAAAGATACAGCATCATCCATATACTCAAACCTTGATACATAGAGTGGGCATCATATGGCCCAACCATCCTCATCTGTGGGGCTATGGGATGTCAAGTTATATGAGCTGTATGCTGCATGATGGATGTGGCTTATAAGCTACTTGCTGAAATTCTTTGTCCCATTCTTAAAGGATGGGTGGATAGTTGCCTGCTTTTGTCTGTCTGCCAATTTGGCATAGAACTGGTACTCTGTATGTCCTACTCGCTTACAATGGTTGCCTCTAGTTTGATGATTGTTAAAATCTGGTAAAGCTGGGTCAATGCTTACTTTCCACAATGGTCCATATTATCTAAGAGGTTCAATGTCTTCATAAGGTGCTTTATGGTAGCCTGTTAACTGGTGAAAACTTCTGCATATTGTTTGATTTTTCCTGTATGGACAACACCACAACCATTTCATTAGTGGATGGGATTGCCTAGTTGTTGGATGAGGGCTGATAATGAGCTTTACACTTCTCGTGATAGTTGTATGCAGCATTCTTAAATGAAAGAGCTTGCTTGAGGATTAAACAATAAAGTCTGCACCTTCTTCCATGATTGTTTTGCTCTTTGCTGTAGACAATCTCGGGGGAAGGGGGGGGGGGCGCGGGGGGTGGGGGGTGGTTTTCAGGATGACACACTCTGCTAACGTTGTAACCTTTGGTTTGCCTTAGAGTTGGAGATGAATAGGCCTCTCTGCTGGATTGGATAGCTGTCTCTGGCATGTTCAGAACTCAATGTTGCCATCAAAGATAGGGGTTCAGGATGATACACTCTGTTAGCGTTGTAACCTTTGGTTTGCCTTAGAGTTGGAGATGAATAGGGCTCTCTGCTGGATTGGATAGCTGTCTCTGGCATGTTCAGAACTCAATGTTGCCATCAAAGATCCCATGCTATTGATGTGAATGGACATCTTGAGGTGAGAAGCCACTTAGGAGGCTGGGCAGGCTGTACTGCTCATTCTGTAGATTTGCTCATCGAGAATTCCAAGGAAAAGTCTTCATGAGGTGAGAAGCCACTTAGAAGGCTGGGCAGGCTGTACTGCTCATTCTGTAGATTTGCTCATCGAGAATTCCAAGGAAAAGTCTTCACGAGGTCTTCGAAGGTCAACTTTATGTAATGAGGTCTTTATGAGGATTTGGGATGCCATCTGATTGGATAGATCTGTACTTCTGATGTTGTACTGCAGGCAAAGTTTTCAAAGATGTGCCTGCCAATGTTGTCTTCTCCAGGTTGAGTGACTGAAGCCCATCTTCCCTTCAGTCAAGAGGCTGAAGCCCCTCTTGGGACACGTCTTTAAGTATAAAACCATATGGAATTAGCATGACTTGGCAGTTAAAGTATGTGATTATGGTAGATTGACTTTTAAAGTATCTCATAAAAAAAATGGTTACGTGTTGACCCTTTGTTCCCTAAACATTATCACACAGGCAGATCTTGTTTGGTTTTTTATTCCAAGCAATGTTTATGATGGTTTGTAAAAGGCCTGCTTATCCCTCTGTGCATGCCAAAGAAAATGCACAAGAAAAGATGTACATATGAAGGCTATCTCTATTCCCCTAATCGGCAAACTTCTTACATATTTTTGGCTTTGTGCAGGTTGTGCGAGTACTTATGCCTCTTTATGCAGGGTATCTTCCTGTAGGAGCATTCCCACGGCTTTTCTGTGTAGTCTTGTTCTGTATCATGACTTACAGTACACTTGTTGTACTCAAAATTCTGGTTGGTCTTAGCTTGTTGAAACATGCCAATTGGTATGTTGAGCGATACAAAAAGAAAGAAAAATACTTTCACTCTGATTAAAATTTTTTACAAATTCTTTTTTTTTTCTGTTAAAAAGTGTGTCGTGGTCCATGGACCAAAATTGGTCTACCGTGCTGTATGGAGATTCATGTGATCCTGTTCTAGAATTATTATTTCCTCTCCAATACAAACACCAGTCCATAAATGCATTGCTCGGAAACACTTCTTTCTAAGCCTAGAGAACATAGGATCTCTCTGTTATGCTTGATAGTGAATGCATGTGTGCAAATGTTGACGAGGGTCTTGTTGATGTCTTCTAAGCTACCAATGTTAGAAGTACCCGTCAGAAGATGCTTGAGGGGTATCATAGGGCTGGTAGCTCAATTGTTGAAATGGGGACCTTACACTTAACCCTATCCATAATGCACAGGACAAGATTACCTGTAGGACTACATTTAGGTACAGTCTGGATAGATTCCAGTTTGGGCTGCAAACAATGTGGAAGTATACAAATGGCAACTTGGGGATATTGGCTGTGACACACTAAACCTATGCAAGTCAATTTGCTTTCAAGCAAACATGTCTACGAAATGTTGGTAGAGACAATTGAGTCATGGGAATGCTCGAGATATAGGTGTATCATGAGATAGATTCAATAAGCTCAAAATCATGCAAAGCCATTGATAATTGGGATCAATGCTTGCTTTTGGTAGGGGTAGGGATGCTCCCTCTAGAAGTAGAAACTCTTGATGATTGTCAATACCTTACAAAGCTTGAATGGCACATCAATACCTTATTAGCCATGTTAAAGTCATCAAAGCAATTCCAAAGTGATTGATTTGAAATGATCAAGTGGGCACAATAGAGGCCCAAATTACTAATATAAATTGTAGTATTGTAGGACATATTACAATTCCAGCATATGAGGAGATAGAAATCACACAAAGAAAACATAACCATTCGGATGGATTATCAAGTCCTAGGGATACGAATGTCCTCTCCATATATGGATTAGCGCCTTTAATTATTGGGGTATTGTGTACTATTGTTGACCTTAAATAGTCTACATTTGAAATCAATTTGAGGCTATTAAATCACACGAAGAAACGAAAACTCTTGTGATGGGCTATCAAGTCCTAGGGACACGACCTTGCTCTCTCTATGAATGGATTAGTGTCTCTAGGTATTATGTAATATTATAGACCTTAAACTAGTCTCAAGTCTTCTTGGAATAAAGATGGAGTGGAGCCAAAGAAATAAAGAGGTCCAATCAAACTCAAGGGATGCCAAGTTCAAGTGACAAAGTGAGTAAGAAAAATGATTTTATGAGTCTCAAGTCTTCTTGGAATAAAGATGGAGTGGAGCCAGAGAAATAAAGAGGTCCAATCAAACTCAAGAGATGCCAAGTTCAAGTGACAAAGTGAGTAAGAAAAATGATTTTATGAGCACTAGGTTCAAAAAGGTTTTAAGAGCTTGGAAGTCAGGTCTCATAATTTTTGGAGATAGGGACCTGAGAAAATGCGACACGCTTGGTCAATTGATAGCAAGGATGAAAGCAAGCACTTCAAGAGCGTCAAAGTTTGTTTAAAATGTATTAGTATCACATGTATTCCAAGTATCCAACTTTTGTAAGTTGTTACAAGCACAATATGAAAACTTGTAGAAGTATGACTAAGTTAATTGGAGATGGAACATGAAACCAATCTATTTAGATTTGAGCACAATGTATTTATGGAGGCAGTCCTTGATTTGAATCTCCTTTAGCTCAAGGTTAAGCACAATGTATTTATGAAGCAAACCTTGATTTGAATCTCTTTTGGTTGAAGGTTAAGCTCTTGAGTTAAAAGCTAGATTGGCTTTACAAGCAACCTAGTATGATCTCAATGTCTATAATTTATCTATACTAGTTGTTAGGGTAGAGGCCGTTGCAAAATAAATTCATAAAATATGAAACGCATAGATAGTATATGAAAATGATACTTACAATTACACATTTTGAAATGTCTTAGAGATTTACTTATCACATTATCAAAGAAAATATTATTACTTATGCTTTATAAAATACATATAAACTCTAAAAGATAATCTCTACTTTCATACATATCATTATTACCCTTGGTTTTGAGCGGTGCTTGACTTCATAAGTTAAAACATAATAATTTATCGAATGGAATCAATTTTGATGAAAGAAGACACATCACAATGAAAGACATCATTGGACATAACAAGAAAGAGAATAGATATTTCTACTATGCCAAACTATAATATATTTTAGTTGAAGGCTATGCCCACTTGTGTGCTTCTATGAGCTTTGATGGTGATTGGAATGGATTGGGACCAGTATAGGTGCGGTGTATACATTAGATGACAACATTGCATGTATATATAAAAGTTTCATATGCATGTGAATATACATAATGTATGTGTTTGTGCATGCGTGTGTATGTATGTATCTACACGTGTGGGTGAGCGTATGTTTATGTTATGTTTCTACATGTGTGTGTGTGTGTGTGTTTGTGTATATCTATCACAATTGGTAAGACTATGGGCCTATGAAGGATGGTGTGCATGTTTAAAATTAGTTGCAATGATATATTAATTGTGATGATTTTTGGGTGGAAAGTGGTTGAGTGCTTCCCCAAGAATGTACCCTGTGGATGTTTGGAACCAATTAGTTATGTAACTTTTCAAGTTCTTAAGAACATTAGTTGATAGTCTAAATTAATGATAGAAGCGATGATCAACTCATTTTAATGGAGGATTATGGTAGAATAATAGTCCTTGAGTTTATGAAAGCATATACCACTCTTATGAACCTAAAGGAAGTTAATTCTTTAATGTAAGAGCTCTCTGGTTCCAAGGGTACAATGCTCTTAGAGATAGTTCGATCTAGACTACCATTGTTGCAAGGTAGTTTTGGTTTTTTTGCTTGAAAATCACCGATTAATTATCGATGGACCTTGCTTCTTGAGCTTGCTTAAGGAGAGGTACATGTGGCGATGTACAAATATAAATAAATAAATAGATAAATATATGCATAAATATGCGGACCTTGATGTTCAAACTCAAAACTTAGCATCTCTCTGATCTTTTGAAGCATCATGATTTCCTATTATCATTACCATCTACACATAAAATCACCACCCCATATTTGTTAAGACACAATTCTAATGCTTTTTTAAAAATCCATCTCTCCTTTGGTACCACGCCCTTTGGGCCTATTTTAGCTCACATAATTCCTTTCTAAGCTTGCAAACTTTGTTTTCTTGATTGGGCACCTCAAACCTTATAAAAGGTACACAAAATTCCTTGCGTTGTCCACACAAGCATACATATCTCACATTTGTTTGAAATACCATATTTTATTGGAGGGTGTTTATGTACACATTTGTCATGCAATGATGGAGGAAATCTAGGAGCTCTCTCGTGTTTCCATGGACTTTGGTAAATGAAAAAGAAAATATGCTACCTATAAGTGCAAACAAGTAACTCTACATGCCTATAAAATATTTGTTTGGCCACTAATTGTAGATACTGAAGCAATTGAAGAAAAAAAAAACATATGTTGATATATATACCACAAATACATCCAAAAATAATAATGAAAGTGCATTATCATACTTATTTATCATTAGTCAAATTTCCAAATCATGATATTCTTTTTAAATAGATAGCAACTCTTAACTATTCAATAAGAATTTACTTGTTTATAGGAAAATATTATGCCACCTCTACAACAAAATTTGCATACATGCATTCTCTATGTATTAGGAAATTGCAATACCTAAAAATATGGCATTGCTTCACTCATATGATACATCACATCTATCAAAAGTGAGTGCCATAAAGTGTGTCCAGGTAGATTTGTAAATAGTTGTAAAACATGCCATCCTACAAACAATTATGATAATAAATTATTTTTAATAACTAGAATAATATTTTCAAAGCAGATATAATGCATCATCCTCACCCATGAAATGATTATCGTCCTCACATGTAGAATGATTATCCATTTCTTATGGATATGTTCACATGTAGAATGATTTTCATCCATTTCTCATGGATATGTTCCAAAAAGATGTACTCAAAACATGGTTCATATTGGGTTATATGTTTATAGTTGATAAACAAATGTCTGGTCTATACAAAAATATTGGTAAAGTTTATTTGTTATAAACTTTCATGATTTTTTATCTTTGACTAACCATTTTATGATACAAGCATTTATAATTTTCTTCTACATCCTTTATCCATTACCATACTTTGGCTTCATGCATATTAAACTTGATTTTGTGTATTTTTGTTGTAAGACATGATCTCCCATATGTCTTTTAAGGATATATTACTAGAAGTCAAATAGTCATACATGTGCACACATGGTTTTGCTTGACTTGCCATGGGGTACAATCAATCTACTATCAATTACCCATGTATATGAAATATGCAAGTCTAGGGAATGTTCCAAAGAATACTTCATATATGATCTTGAGAGCCATCAATAGATGTGCTCCATACCCCATCCTCATAAGGTGTCACCAATGTTCCATGGTTCTCAAATTTGTAAGGACCTTGTTATGAGAAGAAGTCATGTGTGAGCCCAAATGTTGGCTGGGTCCTAAAATTGATGTCAGATGAGGTATATGTGATTGGATGGTAAGGCCCTTATTATGAGAACAAGTCATGTGTGAGCCCAAATGTTGGTTGGGTCTAAAAATTGATGTCAGATGAGGTCTATGTGATTAGATGGTAAACAAGTTAGCTATATACATGTAGCCTACATGTCATATGGAGCTATTAAGTTAGTAGCAACTCAAGTCACAGTACATTGTGCTATCAAAGCTATCACATATGGATCCCAAAAGATATTCCTACAATATTTTTAAATAGTAGAGTCTTAGAATATTATTAGAGGGAATATTTTTAGAACATTCTTAAAGGAAACAGTCTAGAACATCCCTAAAGAGGGTACTTTAGAATAATCGTCCAAGGAACATTCTAGAAAATTTCCTGGAGAAAATATTCTAAAAAATCCCTATACCCATGGTACCTTTAAAAGGGTGATCCATGTAGCAAGTCAATAATCATCATCCAACAATATATTTATTTGTCTAGATTTCCATCTAAGCTTCTTGTGGAAGCATATGGGTAGATAGAGCTATCATTGTATCACTTTGTTTGCAAATAAAGAAATCTAAGTTATTTGGTAAGTTAATGTGTCCTCTTTATATTTTTCTCACATTTTCTTTGTTGCTCCATTCAATTTTAGATAGTATCAAAGGCAAGAGTGATCTAATGATTGAAGAGTACAATAGAGGCAAGGGATTCAACAATAAAAAAGAGTAATGTTTATATATTATGAAATGGTGTTGGCATATCAACAAGCAATTTCAGCACATTAGGAAGTAGTGTTATTGCACATGTGATTCAAATATTGAGGATTCATCCACCAAACTTTACCAAAAGTAAGTGAGATGGTGTTGATTACACTTTAAGGAAGTTCAAAATTGCAACTACTATTGATACATATGAGCTTCTAGAGGCCACGCTATATCGGAAACCACAACCTATCCCCTACCCATAAAATTTGAATGGAATTCCTCCAAATGTTGATCCATTGCAAGCTTGGAATGGAAAAAATACAAATGTTATGCACACTTTGGTTACGAGTAATTTTCACATTCAAAGGATTGGAATGTATTGAAGAGTCAACATAAAATGTGAAATGAAATAAGGATCCAAAACCCAAAGAGTTAGTTAATAGTAGATAAGTTTGCTAAAGGAGAGATACCAAAAGCATTTGTCACGTGGATTAAGAATCTACATGATTAAGTAACACATTGCAAAGCAGACGATATAGAGTAGGGCAATGTAAGAGGTTCTGCTTCCCATTAGAGGTCCATTCTATGATTTGACATACATAGACCATGAATAGAAGTTGCATTAATTGTTATTCTAAAATAAAAATGACAAAAATCCTGCTCTTCCTTCCTCTTGCTAGGCACTCTTGGGCTTAAATTAGGTCTATGTGAAACTTGAACCCTCAACCACTCTTGCACATACTCTCTCAATATTGAAATCTTTCCATTAGGCTTAAATCTTTCCCTTTCTCCCTCTTGCATATACTATCCTAATATGTTTTACTATGTTTGTGAAAGGGAGTGATGGATCGAAGGTTGGATTCGAGAGCTATGGCGGGAGAGCAAGAGCAAGAAAGGGAGAGACTAGAAATGGGAACTCCAATAGTCACAATGTGTGACCGGGCCTTCCTTTATTCAAACTGTCACTAAAAGAATAAAGAATAAAGTGACAGTGACAGGCGCCCGCCACCTGCAGTGTGTAGTGGTGGTGACTGTCAGTGTAGTAATACACGGGCAGCTAGGCAGAGGCGCCTTTACCCCCAACAACCTCCCACTTAAAGGCGAATCTGTCCCAGTGAGGAGCGAAAAGAAAAAGAAAAAAGACAGTACAACATGTACACACGTACAATAGGATGAGGAAAGACCTCATCTCATCTCACGCCCATCAACCTCTTGAGGAAGGCAAAGCGCTTTGTAGAGAGGCTTTTCGTGAGCAGATCTGTAGGATTCTGGTTAGTCGAGATCTTGAAAAGATCAACAAAATTGTCCTCAACAACCCCACGTATGAAATGATACCTCACCTCAATGTGTTTCGTCTTCGCATGGAAGACCGGGTTCTTGACTAACTGAATAGCACTCATAGAATCCGAATGCAGTGTAGGGATAGCATCAATACCAAGGTCAGCAACTAAACGACCCAACCAAATGGCCACCTTGCAAGCCTCAGTGGATGCAACATACTCGGCCTTTGTAGTAGAAAGGGTCGTGCATTTCTGCACCCTGGATATCCAAGAAACAGCACCTCCAGCATAGGTGAATACATAGCTAGAAGTGGACTTCCTACTATCTGCATGTCCTGCATAATCAGAGTCAGTGTAACCCATGACTCCTGTATCCTGGCTACCATAGCATATGCAC